>NC_000079.6:102255046-102977546 GCF_000001635.26 Mus musculus | reverse complement strand
CAGTGGCTTCCCAAACAGCTTGGGCAGATAGAGAGAAAAGACAAGGAAGAGAATGAGACTCTGGTGCTGATTCTGATTTGGGTTCCCTGTCCTTGGGTTTTACTGCTGTGAAAAGACACCATAACCAAAGCAACTCTTATGAGGACATTTAATTGGTTCTCACTTACAGGTTCAGAGGTTCAGTCCACTATCTCCAGGTAAGAGCATGGCAGCATCCAGGCAGACATGGTGCAGGAGAAGCTGAGAGTTCCACATCTTCATCTGAAGGCTACTAGGAGCAAACTGGCTTCCAGGGAGCTATGGCAAGGGTCTTAAAGCCAATGTCCACAGTGACACACTTCCCTCAACAAGGCCACACCTACTCCAACAAGGCCACACCTCCAAATAGTACCATTCCCTGGGCCAAGCATATTCAAGCCACTAAAGGGACCAAAGTCTGAGTTGTATTGGATCATGTTAAGATATGTGATCTTATTTCAAGTTTGAGAGGATCTGAGGGAAAAAAAAAAAAAGAGTATTACTGTAATCACATGCAAATTTTGAGTAATGGAACCTAGATCATTTTTTTAGTAGATGGTTGCTATTTGGTTATGCAAGCAACAAGATGGGCATTTTACAGTCCTGCCTCTCTGTCTTTTCTTGATATCCAAAGCCACTGCTAAGCATCCCAGCCCTTCTCAACAGGAGCATCCTTTTCCTCCAGAGCACTCTATAAGCTGGAGATTGTGTGCGTGCTTGTGTGTGTGTGTGTGTGCGTGCGCGCGCGCGTGCACGTGCTCATATGTATACCTGATCAAACAACAAAAATTAGATATTACAAAATATTGATGAGGGAAAATGTGTAAAAATGTGCATAGATCATAATCAATGATAAAAGGAAGGAGTTTGAGGATTATTAGTAAGTCTTATGGTAGAATAGTTGAAGAAGGAAATGATAGGGTTTGGACAGAAATGTACCCATAAAGAATAAAGGTATAATATCTGAGTTCAGATGGCCAACGTGAGAGTAAGTCATCATATTAGAGAATGTGCCAGAGAGTGTGCAGGTGTGGTGTCAGATCTCCATACGTGTGCCCTTTATTCTCAGAACAGAAATGAAGCCGTGGATGTGAGTGGATCTGTACTTGGTGGTATGCATTGCAGATGTAGGCTTTGTTTTTCTACCACACCTTCCTTCCTTAAGATGACTGATCAAATTGGTCCTCTTAGACTAGAGAAAGCAATTTTAGTAATCTTTCCAAGGCATGCCTTTTCTGATGTAATCATTTGTAAAGGACATTGCAACATCATAGATTTAAGCCAGTGAAAAGTATGTGTCACTATCCCAGGAATATTGACAACTAAGCATGCTTTAGAAAGTTCTTGTCTATAAACCAGGAGTGGTGCTTTATATACCTGTAATCCCATCATTCAGGAGATGGAAGCAAGAGAATTAGAAATACAACATCAACTTGTGCATTGTAGAAAGTCTAAGGTCAGCCTGAGACCCATGAGACCATGCCTAAAACAAAACAAAACAAAACAAAACAAAACAAAACAAAACACCCTCTCTTCCTGGTTGGCTGACCTTGGACTGGTAAGTTCTTTATCATTTCAGCTACTTTAAGATAGAGATAATGCTAATCGGTTGGAGTAGCTGACGATGAGATAAAAGCTAAAGGGAGGACTTGTTCTAGCACAATCATAGAAGCTATAGATGTTAAGATAGAGTCTACAAAACACAAGTTTCATAAATAACGTTTTCCTGAGTAAATCTTGACGAAAAAATTAAAATGTAGTTAGAGGATAATCAATAACCTCTCAAATATTATAAATTAAAAATATCTGATATTCTGCTCAGGAAAAAGTTAATAAGCCAACGTGTGCCTTTCAGCATCCTTGTCCAAAGTGAATTTAATCTTCTATTCCTACCCTTGCGTCATTGATGCCTGGATAATGCTGTGGTACCCAGCTCCTGAAGGTTTGGAGAGATTGATACTTCAGTGTTCTCCTGCTGTTCCCAAGAAGAAGGAATGTTTGCAAGGGAAGACTATAACTTTACTGTTTCTGGAGAAATGGAAATTGAATGCCTAACCGCTAGAAAGTGGTTACGTGCGGTTGTGTTTTCATAGGAACCTTCTCTTTGCGTTTGTGATGCCAAAAGAGCCCAGCTTGTCCCTGTTACTTGCAAAGTAGCTGTTACAACACATTTGACTCTCAGGACGATGGAGAAGGACACTGCACAATCTTCTCAGAAACTTTCAAATGTATGCAGAGGAAGATGTGAAGATAGCACGTTTAGGACAGCATGCCACTGCCTTGCATTGCCTGGCTGTGGAGAGCCATCTGTCCTGTCACAGAGTACAGAGTCTACGAATTAGTCTTTGCTGTCCACTGATTTCTGTTCACTAGAACTTGGAAGCAAAGGATAAGAGTCTAACCAAATATTATGATTAGGACAAATGAGTTTAGGCCAACTTTGCCTCCAGTTTCTCCTGACCCCCTTTCATTTCCCCAGGATATAGTAAAGAAAACTTTTTTAAACTAGGAAATGCTAAGCTTTATTGTTTAGTATTTGGCATGCAGTGGTACCCACAATCCTTGGTAAAAGAATGATGGTTAGCCAGTATGCAATATTTTTTTTTAAAAAATGGCATTTGTGTTTTTTCCAATGCTGTACTAATCTCCATGTCGTGGATGGCATCTAATCAGGGAAATCTGGAATTTTTATTCCCTTGGCTTCAAACAAAAACACACATGGACGCGTTATTTAATATAGGTTGTCAGGTCTCCATGGTATTAATAACTGAGAGGCTGTGGCTGATTGGAATGATGTGGGATATTAAGGGAGAAGAGTTGCAGAAAGATGACTTTGATAGTGCAGCTCCTCGGAGGTGATGTGCTTTCTTACGGGCTGTCTTTCCCAGCTTTCGAAATCCAGTGTCCGTAAAGGTTACAGATGACATTTTCTCAGTAGGTTAACTTTGGCGCGTGGCTGTTCCTTCTCACTGCTAATCAGTTCCACAAGTGTCTTCAAAGTGGAATGTTCAGGATGTGCCCTGACCATGAAGAACAGTTGTGGCAGGCTTAGAGATCAGAGCTGGGAAGAGAAGAGAGCCAGCCGTTTTGGGTTCTGTAGTTGTGGTCCTAGAGGCTGGGCAGTTATTTTTGACAAATTCTCACTGATCATCAGACATTTATTTAAAATGTCCTTGTATGATTCAAAACTTTAAAAGCTAAAGTAATTGACATGTTAGGAGGAGAACCCATTCCAGAGACCCCCTTTTCCTAATGGAGGTCACTCAGCTACTATCATTTGGAGTCTTGGATGGCAGCTTTTTATGATATACAGATGGAGATGTGAAAGCAGCACGTTTAGAACAGTTTGCCATTGCCTTGCAATGCCTGGCTGTTGAGAGTCATCTTCGTGCAACATTATCTTCTCTGTCCCAGAGTACACAGAGTGGTTCATAATGGATGGAACAGCTGATAACAAGGCAGCCAACAACAATGGAAAATATCTACCGCAGCTCTTGCTAATCTATGAGAACAGGAGTTGGCCATCATGCTATCGAGTCTGGAGTAGGAGTGATTTTTTAAAAATCACTTTTAATCTCTAAAAGATGGTTGGCACTTTTTGAAGGCTTTCAGAAGTCCCCCTGTCTGTGACATTCAGAGTTCTTGTACACGCATATTGCTTACTCTCTGGATTGTATATCTAGTCCATACTTGACTCCCTCCACTTCCAAACGTTACTAAAAAGTAAATGTATTAGCTTGAATTGAATATATCACATGGGCCACCTAGAAGAATTCTCCTGGAGTCAACTGTTAGACATGACATGTCCATGCTGTGATCTGGAAAACAGTTATCTTGCAGTAGAAAGCCTCAACATATAAAGTGAAAAAGAAAAAAACCCTTAAGTGCAAGTTTATGCACTTGTGATGTTGGGAAAGTACGCTATGTTAGCCACAGACAGCACATTCTGTACACCCCTTTGGACATCTACATTTTCTATATATCTAGACCTTGTGTTTCCCCCTTTCTGCTTTAGTATTGTTGATGTTAATTTATGTTTACTTCCATGTTGCTTCTGATGATTGAGCATGTGTGTGTGTGTGTGTGTGTGTGTGTGTGTGTGTGTGTGTGTGTTCTTATACCATACCTGGCTCTGGACAGGATGGTGTTTAATATAAATATTATAGAGAGACCTGCAAGAGAAGCCTGGAGGCTCAGGGAGCTCACAAGTAGGTTCTTTGCTTTTAGGAGAAAAGTAGCTTGAGGCTTATGAAATCCCCAAATTCACAAATGTGGGGGTTTTCACATATGTGACATGTCCATGCAACCAGCACTAGGAGGAAAAGAAAAAAAAAAAGATACAGTGTAGATTCACAGCGCCTGCCACCGGGTCTCCTTCTCCACCCCCACGTTCATTGCCAGTCCTGATATAAGAGTAGAATGATAGACAGCTACTCTTCCTTTTTCTTTATTTCCTTTTTTAAACTGTGGCAAAAATGTGGTAGCAAAAAAATTTCCATTTGACCTACATATTTATAGGGACACAATTCTACAATATTAAATACCTTCACTTTGCTGTAAAACCATCAACACTACTCATTTCTAGAACATTCTCCTCTTCTCCAACTGTGACTTGAGACCATTAAACATTAACATCTTTACTGCTGGCCTCTAGCAGTGCCTATTCATTTTCTCCTTCCTTCCTTCCTTCCTTCCTTCCTTCCTTCCTTCCTTCCTCCCTCCCTCCCTCCCTCCCTCCCTCCCTCCCTCCCTCCCTTCCTTCCTTCCTTCCTTCCTTCCTCCCCTATGATTCTAATGACTCTAGATTCTTCAGATAGATGGTAGGAGTCATTTCATATCAGACAACAGTAATTGCATTCCTGTTTTCATTTTATTTTATTTTATTTTATTTTATTGAGGTTCATACCCTACAGTAGGATGGATTACTCATAGGCATTTCTTTGTTTTGGAAGAGTCACTGGAGTCTCTTAGCATTGGCGGTACCACTTAACTCCCCACAGGATATTATTTCTGTTGGTTATTTTTCACATGGCTGTGATATGTAACTATAGCTCATACTGTTTTGTAACCGTATCTCCATGTACGTAATGCCCATTTTACTATTGATGGTTGTCTTAGGGTCTCGTTGCTGTGAAGTGACACCATGACCAAGACAACTCTTATAAAGGGAAACATTTAATTGAGTCTGGCTTATACTTTCAGAAGTTTAGTTCATTATCATCATGGTGGGAAGCATGACAGTGTCCAGATAGACATGGCCCTGGAGAAGGAGCTGAGAGTTCTATATCTTGGTCCTGAGGCAGCACAGGGAGACTGTGTGCTACACCTTGAGCTACACTGGATCTTGAGCCTACCTCCACAGTGACACACTTCCTTCAACAAAGCCACACCTCCTAATGAGGCTATGGGCCAAACATTGAAACACGTGAGTCTATGGAGCCATACCTGTGTAAACCACCACAGTAGTCATCTGTGTGAATTCTACTTTGGAGCTACTACAAACTATTGCCTTTCCATAGCTTCTTATTAATGTATTACTGGAAATAAAGTCTTAGAATGAAGATAGTTATGTGCTCACAAAGCTTCCTGATTACTGTGCTTGGTAGTCCTGGAGTCACAGCTAACAATATAGCCAGCTAATGCTGGCCTAGGAGAAGGGACTAGTTATATCACAGAATCAGAAAGGCTAGGCGTAGAACACCTGGCATGACTTGATCCATGGCTAAATAATTAACACCAAACTCTGCTATTCTCTCTGTTTATTCTGCCTTTTTAGCTGCTGTTGTTACCCGATTCATGATCACGAGAGAGCAAATGACACTTAACTTCCCATCTTGAAATGCGGCAGGAAAATAATCTCTCTCTCTCTTGCCCCTAACCTAGCTTGAATTATATGTATATCCCTGAAGCAACGCTTGTGTTCCGAGACTGGATTAGCCTGTAACTTGCACACTGAGTGTTTACCAAAGCAAAACCAAATAGGATGGAGAGAGCAGGGGCACCTCCCAAACAAACCTAGAGTACAATTATCACATGAATGAAGGGAAAGCACTGCATATTTGAGTCAGTGTGTGAGAGGGTCAGCACGATCCATGACTGCTGACACTGTTAGTCTGCACATGGCAAGTCTCGCTGTGCTGCCTGAGGACCAAGCTGTAATTGTAGCTACAGAGTTTTACTGCAAAATAAAAGTTGAAATCAAAGTGCTTCCTAATGGCAGGTCAGAACAACTCCATCACCTGATATTATAAGACAGAGTCTTGATTCTGGTCCTGGCTGGCCTTGAACTTATGATCTTCCTGTGTCAGCCTCCCAAATGCTGGGATCATATTTGTGAACCACTATTGTCGGGGCCGAGTATGGAGAGTATTGATTTCCTTTCCTTTCCAAGGACTGGTTTGCATCTTGTTTTGCTTGCTTTCCTTTTGTTTCTGCTTTAAAAGGCTTTATTCACTCTGATTGTGGAGGAGATATTATTGTGAGGGAGAAAAACCACTAAGTCTTGGGGTTAGAAAAGGTTTGTGTTTCTCCTGTTTTTAAAAATACCATTGTGTCTAGCTGAATATGGTAGATAAAAAGTGCAAGGAAATTAGATGATGTTTCAATAAAAGCTAGTACAGTAAAATGTAGAGATACGGCAGGGAGTTACCATGAACTCTGGCAGCTAATCTTTCTTTTTAGAATAATTTTTATTCTTATCAAAATATAATATATATAGAGAGAGAATTTTAAAAATTAAATACTGGGACTAGCTTTATGAAAAACTGGATCCCTACATTGCCCATCCCAACCCTCCAGTCCTACCCCCCCCCATCTCTTGAATAACAGCCTCCACATTTCTCAATAGTGTATTTAAGTTCCTCTAGTATCAGTGAGTTACATGTTTTGTGTCTTATTTAGGGTTTTACTGCTGTGAACAGACACCATGACCAAGACAACTCTTATAAAGGACAACTTTTAATTGGGGGCTGGCTTACAGGTTCAGAGGTTCAGTCCATTATCATCAAGGTGGGGGCAGAGCAGCATCCAGGCAGGCATGATGCAGGCAGAGCTCAGAGTTCTGCATCTTCATCTGAAGGCTGCTAGCAGAATACAGACTTCTGGGCAGCTAGAATGAAAGTCTTAAAGCCCCTGCCCACAGTGACACACCTATTCCATCAAGGCCACACCTTCAAATAGTGCCACTCCCTGGGCCAAGCATATTCTAACCATGACACTTTGCATACTGACTTCATTTAGGATACAGGAAGACTCGTTCTTCTGCTCCCTCGTCCCTCATCACTTTCTTTTCTCTTCTACAGTTTCCCCATCTAAAGACAGCACTGAGTGTGGTTTTTTGTTAAATCAGTTTTCAGTATTTATATTATTCCAGGTATGCTCAAGTTAGTTTCTCATTGCTATAGTGACAAATTACTTTAAACTTAGTGCCTTAAAATAGCACAACGTTATCATCTTACAATGCTAGGGACCAGAACTTGGAACTGAGCCCTATTGCGTAGAGCCAAGGGCGATTTTCCTTCTATAAACAGTCCCTTCCCTTTAGAAGCTTCTAGAGTTCCTTAGCCTTGACTGTATCACCTGACTATCTGCTTCTACCATGTCTCCAACTCTGGCTTCTCCCTCTTCTGCATGATGAGGACTCTGGATTTTTATGTCCAATGCATGCCAAAATACAAGATCACCCTCTTGCCTCAGCATCCTGAATCTGAGGAACAAAGTCCCAATTGCAATGTAAGTTGATGATTCACAGACTGGCGTAATAGCATCTGTAAAAGGCCGGTATGCTGTACATAATGTATTCTGTATCGCCCCCCTCTAATCCCACTTCCATTCTTTTGGATGACCGTGTTTTCATGGAACTGATCATGTGGCTGCTGTTCCTCTGCCTGGATTTTAGTTAGCTAGAGTGAATCCTTCCTGCACTCTCCAACAGAGCTATGAAGCCTTCATTCCTGCTTTCTGTACTATAAATGGCAGCAGTAACCTCTCATTGTGTCCTCCATTGAAGCTGCTCCTAGGCCCTCATCTTTTGACCCTACTGACAGCAGCAGCCTCCTTTGGGGATTTTTTTTTTTTTTTTTTTTTTTGGTAGCAATTGCCAGCATCCTGGGGATTCCCTCTGTCTTTCTCTGTCTTCCGCCTCTTCCTTGCTCTCACGCATTTCCCCTGAATGGTTTCTGTCATCGTTCAGCGCATCCTCCAGTACTTGATAGTAAATGTGGTACCCTACATTCCTTGTTATCGAGTTAGAAGATACATAGATGGCAAGGATAAGCTTTGTTTTACTGGCTGCAGGGCCCCATGAGAAAGGACTGGATGCTCTGTCCCGAGTTTTCTAGGCTTCTATATAGAGTGTAGGGATGATTTTCTCAAAAGTCTTACACACAGAAAACATTTCAACGGTGTCTTTCTTAGCTTATGTAACAAAATACCATGATCAAGACACGCACACATAATTTTTCATATAATCACTCAATAATCTCATAACAGAATTTAATACCAACTTTATATTAGAATTCTCTGATCTTATTGAAGATGTTTTTACAGATGCAATGTCAGAATTTTTTCTTTTAAAATTTATTATTATTATTGTTGCTGCTGCTGCTGTTGTTGTTGTTTGGGTTTTTTTTCTGATAGAATATTTCTCTGTGTAGCCCTGGCTGTCCTGGAACTCTCTGTGTGGACCAGACTGTCTTCAAAGACACATATCTTCCAGCCTCTGCCTTCTGAGTGTGGGGTTGAAAGCATGTGCTACTATTGCCTGACTTCTTTTAAAAACTATTTAACTGGGGATAGTGGCACAGGTTTTTTTAAAGCAGCACTTGAAAGACAAAGGCAGAAGCAGATGAATCTATGTGAGTTCAAGGCCAGTCTGGACTACATAGTGAGTTCCAGGACAGCCAGTACTAATGAGTTTGTCTCCAACAATGTCCCCTGCCCAAAATAAAATAAAATAAATCTAAAATAAAATAAAATAAAATATACAGTGTCCTTTAGAGAGAACACACATACTCAGCCACATATTAGTTGCCCAGTGAGGGTAAAGAGAGTTTATAAAGGATCAGTTTGAAGAGTTAACACCAGCTATTAAAAGGAATCCCTCCCCATAAAACCAGTTTCTGATCCCTGGTCATGAAGAATTCCAAACATTAAATTTCCCTGTACACTTTTTCCTGCTTCTTCAACTGATAACAATCTTTGAGACCTGTAACCACACACTATTTATCTTTGCAACCTCCATAAAACCCTTGACTGTCCCTCATTGTACTGGCTAGTTTTGTGTCAACTTGACACAGCTGGAGGTATCACAGAGAAAGGAGCTTCAGTTGAGGAAATGCCTCCATGAGATCCAACTGTAAGGCATTTTCTCAATTAGTGATCAAGGGGGAAAGGCCCCCTGTGGGTGGGACCATCTCTGGGCTGGTAGTCTTGGTTCTATAAGAGAGCAGGCTGAGCAAGCCAGGGGAGGCAAGTCAGTAAGGAACTTCCCTCCATGGCCTCTGCATCAGCCCCTGCTTTCTGACCTGTTTGAGTTCCAGTCCTAACTTCCTTTGGTGATGAACAGCAGTATGGAAGTGTAAGCCAAATAAACCCTTTCCTCCCCAACTTGCTTCTTGGTCATGATGTTTGTGCAGGAATAGAAACCCTGACTAAGACACTCATGTAGGCAGGCTTCTTGATATTCATCTACCAAGCCAGTCTTGGGCCAGCATCAGAACCCCTGTAGATATGCTGTGTCATTTTTTCCCCAGTATTTGTGAATTGATAGCTTATACCTGCCAGTGACCTTTAGAGATGATTGAGTGTCCTAGTCTCTGAGCCAAAGACACCATCTAGCCCCTGTCTCTGTGTCATCCAAGATGCAGGTAAGCCACTGCTATCATAACCATCTTGTATATGTCCTTATTAAGTTTCCCTGATTAATGACCCAATAGATGGGCCTTTTGATCTCATTCATTGTTGCATCTCTTGCATCTGGAACAGACCCAGCTGAACAGAAATTTACTAAATGAATGAGGATACTAGCTATTAAGAGTTCATGTCAAAAAAAAAAAAGAGTTCATGTCAATACCTTTATCAAATACTTACTGTATTATGTGGATGTTAAAGGGAAAGGACCAGTCATATATGCCATCTTCGAAAGTTTACTTCAACTGTGCTCTCCTTGGAGGAACCTACAGATAGTTAAACATTCTTCAAGAGTGATGGTCCCAGAGACAATGAAATTAATAGAGGAGAAAGTGGGGAAAAGTCTTGAAGATATGGGCACAGGGGAAAAATTCCTAAATGGAACAGCAATGGCTTGTGCTGTAAGATCAAGAATTGACAAATGGGACCTCATAGAATTGCAAAGCTTCTGCAAGGCAAAAGACACTGTCAATAAGACAAAAAGGCCACCAACAGATGTGGAAATGATTTTTACCAATCCTAAATCTGATAGGGGACTAAAATCCAATATATATAAAGAGCTCAAGAAGCTGGATTCCAGAAATTCAAATAACTCCATTAAAAAATGGGGTTCAGAGCTAAACAAAGAATTCTCAACTGAGGAATACTGAATGGCTGAGAAGCACCTGAAAAAAATGTTCAACATCTTTAATCATCAGGGAAATGCAAATCAAAACAACCTTGAGATTCCACCTCACACCACTCAGAATGGCTAAGATGGAAAATTCAGGTGACAGCAGATGCTGGCAAGGATGTGGAGAAAGAGGAACACTCCTCCACTGCTGGTGGGATTGCAAGCTTGTAAACCCACTCTGTATGTCAGTCTGGTGGTTTCTCAGAAAATTGGACATGGTACTCTAGAAGATCCAGCAATACCTCTCCTGGGCATATACCCAGAAGAAGTTCCAACTGGTAATAAGAACACATGCTCCTAGACTTGACCATTTCTATCGTAAGTTAAATAGTGAAAAGTCTTGACCAGAGATAAACCCTATTCATGATCTTCTCTACATAGGACTCTTTGGCTGTTAAAGAATTAGGCTTGCCTTTGTCGCTGGCTTTTGTGTGTGTGTGTGTGTGTGCGTGCTTGTGCTTGTGCTTTTGCGTGAGTGCGTGTTTAAGTTCTCAGAATTTCCTGAGAGGATGGAGTGCCATTGTTATTTGTCTGCCTTGTGCCTGACACAGCGGAATTTATGTCAAGAGATGACCCAGGATGGTAGCTAGCCACTACCAGCTTGGTGATTGATTACAGGATTGAGGGGTTGAGGACAGCCCAAGACTTCTGTGAATCCTGCCTACAGATGATGGTTCAATTCCAGCTCCAGTTGAGACCTAGTGCAATTTCCCTACAGATGTGCTTTAGGCTGATGTACTCCTGTCCTTTGATGGCAGGACAGGGAGGCTGTGTGCTTGAGACCCATCTAGACCTTGCCCTGTTTGTGTCTTTATTTGACTGCTTCTCATTCTTTTTCTTTTGAATAAAGTTCAAACCATAAAAAAAAAAGAACACATGCTCCACTATGTTCATAGCAGCCTTATTTATAATAGCCAGAAGCTGGAAAGAACCCAGATGTCCCTCAACAGAAGAATGGATACAGAAAATGTGGTACATTTACACAATGGAGTACTACTCAGCTATTAAAAACAATGAATTTATGAAATTCTTGGACAAATGGATCTATCTGGAGGATATCATCCTTAGTGAGGTAACACAATCACAAAAGAAGTCATTAGATATGCACTCACTGATAAGTGGATATTAGCCTAGAAACATAGAACACCCAAGATACAATTTGCAAAACACAAGAAAATCAAGAAGAGGGAAGACCAATGGGTGGATACTTCATTCCTCCTTAGAATAGGGAACAAAATACCCATGAAAGGAGTTACAGAGACAAAGTTTGGAGCTAAGACAAAAGGATGGACTATCCAGAAAATATCCCACCTGGGGACCCATCCCATAATCAGTCACCAAACCCAGACACTATTGCATATGCCAGCAAGATTTTTGCTGAAGGGACCCTGTTATAGCTGTCTCTTGTGAGGCTATGCCAGTGCCTGGCAAATACAGAAGTAGATGCTCACTGTCATCTATAAGATGGATCACAGGGGGACCTAGCAAACACAGAAGTGGATGCTCACAGTCAGCTAATGGATGGATCACAGGGCTCCCAATGGAGGAGCTAGAGAAAGTACCCAAGGAGCTAAAGGGATCTGCAACCCTATAGGTGGAACAACATTATGAACTAACCAGTACCCCGGAGCTCTTGACTCTAGCTGCATATGTATCAAAAGATGGCCTAGTCGGCCATCACTGGAAAGAGAGGCCCATTGGACACGCAAACTTTATATGCCCCAGTACAGGGGAACGCCAGGGCCAAAACGGGGGAGTGGGTGGGTAGGGGAGTGGGGGTGAGTGGGTATGGGGGGACTTTTGGTATGGCATTGGAAATGTAAATGAGCTAAATACCTAATAAAAAAAGGAAAAAAAAAAAGATGGCTCACAGGGCCCCCAATGGAAAAGCTAGAGAAAGCACCCAAGGAGCTTAAGGGGTCTGCAACCCTATAGGTGGAACAACAATATGAACTAACCAGTGCCCCCAGAGCTCCTGTCTCTAGCTGCATATGTATCAGAAGATGGCCTAGTCGGCCATCATTGGGAAGAGAGGCCCCTTGGTCTTGCAAACTTTATATGCCCCAGTACAGGGGAACGCCAGGGCCAAGAAGCGGGAGTGGGTGGGTAGGAGAGCAGGGCGGAGGGAGGGTATAGGGAACTTTCGGGATAGCATTTGAAATGTAAATGAAGAAAATATCTAATAAAAAAAGAAAATTGCTGTTCCACCTCTCTCTGCCGCCTATGGCTTTTGATGGCAATGTCACTGATTTTTCTAGTTGCTTTTATCCTGCAGGCAAGGTGTTTCTTCTCAGGGGCATCCAATACTTTTTCTTTGAGCTTTGGTGTGCTAAGGTGACTATGACATGTCTTAATTTCTACTTGTCTGACTTCTCTGCTGAAGCATCCTTCTACTTCTCCAATAAGTGTGTTCACATCTCTTGCAAGTCTAGATTCTTTCAGGCTTTCTTTCTTTGAAGTTGCCAACCTTACTGTCCTCTTCCTTCCAGTAACACTTCCAGTGTAAAATTTAAACCTCTTATATAGTCACAAAAAAAAAAAATCTTGAGATTCTATGGTATTGCTTTGAGACTCCCTGAAGCTTCATTGAATCATTTGTTGGAGCTATCCTAAAAAAAAAAAAAAAAAAAAAAAAAAAAAAAAAAAAAAAAAAAAAAAAAAAAACTTCAATTCTACACTGTTTTACATTATTTTTTTCTCATAGAACTTCTTGACACATCTGTATACATGGTCATCTTTTCTATGGATAAGGACATCTTTAGCTCTTCCCATGGATTCTACAAATAGTTTTCCTTCTTGAAAACTCATTGTATCTGCCAGAACCTTTATTATCATGTTGAGTAAAAAGGGTGAAAATGGAATTACTTGACTTACCTGTTTTCTTGTAATTGTGCTACTTTTATTAGAGATGATAAAAACCAAAAATGTTCACAGTGTATATACAAGTTCAAAAATACAAATCAATAGGTCCTGAAACTTGGAAAAAAAGAAAAAGAAAAGAGTGATGGTCCCTTTCACGCACGGCTTGCACCTTATATGTTCCTTATAGCATCCTGAGCCTCAGGAGAAAAGAAGAGAAAAGGAATTAGATTTGGGAGATCTGTCTCATAAATTTCACCAGAGACACCAAACTACTTAGATTTGACTTCTCTTTGGCCATGCGCCTCGGATGCGCGTACTTGGAATCACTTCTGGGTTAGCTTCCTCCGCTTTGCCCTCTGAGCAGCTGGGGAACCTATTTTACTGGATATTGAGACCTTTTCCTTGGCAGAGTTCTCTATCTGGGTTGCTGTTTGGGAAATGGCATGGATTCCTTAGTAATTAGGTTTCTGTGACTCAGAAATACTTCTGGGGCTCTGGCTATAAAAAGCCACTCCCCTTGAAAACAGGACTAAAGTCTCCATACACCTTCAGGTTAGTGAGATTGCTGTGAATCGGAAATGTGAAATGAGATGTAAAACAATCAGAGGGTCACCCTCCTCTTCACCTGTGCAGAGTGCTGTGAAACAGAGTCACGATGCTGAAAACAGGTCATTGATGCCAAGTGTCTGGGAGATGCCCTTGTCTCTACTTCATTGGGGTTTCCAGAACAACAAAGGCATTTGGGGGCTGGGTAGTTCTTTACTGTAGAGAATGGTGTCATCTCTGTTTTGTAGGATGCTTAGCAGCATCCTGACCACCTACTAGATGCCAGTAACAGAAATCTTCCTCCGTATCCAGAAACATAAAACCAAAACTGTCCCCTGGCATTGTAAAACCTTATTGAGAACTATTATTCAGGAGATTATATAAAAAGACCTCAATATTAGCCACGGCACTGGGTTTGTTAAAATGAATAATATCAGGGCTAGGGAGATGGCTCAATGGTTAAGAGCACTGGTTCTTCTCCCAGAAGACCAGTGTTCAATTCCCAGCACCCACATAGCAGGTCTCAGCTCTCTGCAACTCCAGCACCAGAGGACCTTCCACCCTCACACAGACATACCTGCAGGCAAAATAGCAGAACACATGATATATAAATAAATAACATATTTTTAAAAAAAAATGCATGTCACTGGACATCATTTATATAACAAGAGAAGGACCCTGTCTTATGCTTTCTGAGGCCCTCCAAAGCAATGTCAACCAATGTCCTCTGTACTTATCCCACCAAAATCATGTCACATTACTCTAGGATGAGCCTCTATAATCTACAACTTCTGCAACACACAAAGCCATTCCTTCATTTTTTTTTTTAATTGTTTCTTTGTTTGTAACTTGTTCTGGGAAATACAAGGGTAGCTGCCCTTGGTCCTGGAGATACTAGAGCCATATCACACATCATGCCTGTGTTCCAGGAGCCTCCAGTCATGCAGGTAGACAATCAAATATAGAAGAGATTAAATGGTTATAGGTGCTGAAGAGAAAAATTTGTTAAGATGAGGAGAAAGACTCACCAGGCATGGGAACATTGTGTATCCAAATGGGACAGCCAGGCAGGGTATGAAGAAAATTCAGAGAGTACAGTTAGCATGGAACATGTTTGTCCTCCTGTGGTGAGGAAATTATCTTCCAATGAGGAAGGATTTGTTTTGTTTGTCATTTTAAAGATTTCAGTCCAAAGCATAGTCACCTAGCTCTGATATTCTGTAACTGTGGTGAGACCCTCATCACGCCAGAGCAAGTCCAATAATCTCGAGGAAGCAAAGAAAGAGAGAAAGCCCGAGGGTTCTCGTCAAGAGTGTAGAGCCTATGCCCCAACTTCTTTCTGCTAGGTTTAACCTCAAAGGTTCCACCCTACCCCAAGTAGTACTACAGGCTGAGGTCTGACAGGCTATTGGGTTTCTTTAAGATTCAAACCGTAACAGAAGTACAAGGGGAATGAAGTAGATGGATGAGACATTAGTGACATAGAGTGAAGGGTTTTGGGAGGATCAGGTCAGTGTGGAGCTTTACATATCAGATATTCTGTGAGTTTTTATCTACTCCCCCACTGAGGCTTAAAATATAGGAGTAAACCATGACCGACTTTATAGCCTCTCTCTTTTCCTTTTATTTGGGACCACACCTTGATTACGTTATTTTATCTGTGACTATTTTCCTGTACATCTCTGAAAGATAAGGATTTAAGGGTAATTATGAGGTATTATACTGACGACTAATTGTCTTTCCCCAGATACGGGTATTTGTTTTTGTATCAGATGGTGATTGTTAATTGTCAGCCTGATGGAATCTCAAGGCACTTAGGAGATGAGCTTCTGGGTGTACCTGTCTTGATTGTGTTTATTAGGTAGAAAGGCCTGCCCACTGTGGGCGGTATCATTCCCTGGCTACAATCCCGGATTGTATAAGAAGACAAAGGAAGCTGAATAAGAATGTGCATTTATAGGTCTCTGCTTTTGATTGTAGGTGTGCTATAGCCAGTTATTCAAGCTCTTACACCTGAACTTCTCTGCCATGATGGAGCATATCCTTGATGTGTGCATCCAAATAAGCCCTTTCTGCCTTTAGAAGTTGCTTTTGTCAGGGTGTTCTATCACAGAAACAAAAAGGGAGCTAAAATATGTACACATATTTACACATATGTTATATGTGTACTTATTATGTGTGTATAAGTTCTATATCATTACTTTTGAAATGTCTGATTAATTATTTATAGTTTCTTTGATTTCAGAACCCACAAAGTTCATGGGTCTGGTGGTTTGAATAGGTCCAGAGGGAGTGGCCCTATTAAGTGTGCCTTGTTGGAATAGGTATATCACTGAGATAGTGGTTTCAGAAGCTGAAGCAAGGCCTGGTGGCTCATTGTCTCTCCCTGCTGCCTGAGGATCAGGATATAGACCTCTTAGCTTCTTCTCAAGCACCTGTATGCTGCCATGCTTCCCACCCTGATGATAATAGACTTAACCTTAGACCTGTAAGAGAGCCCCAATTAAACATTTTCCTTTGTAATACATGCCATGGCCATGGTGCCTTCACAGCAATGAATCTCTAAGTCAATGGATTAGTTAGTTGCTAAGTACCTTAAGCCCTTTTAGTCTAATAGGTTCAACTTTCCATTTCTTTCCCCCTTACTAAAAATAAGTGTATAAATAACTATATAAAATATTCATTTAGAACATATTACTTTAGCAAAGCTCTCATTTGCATTGGCTTTTGCTGGTCTTGCCCCTGATTCTATTTAACATGTTGTATCTCTGTGTCCTGCACATGGATCTTCTGATATAGAAGATTGGCTTTCTCCAGGGCTCCGTGGCATTTTTTGGTAAGACTGAGAAGTCTCATTGTTGCCTCAGGAGACACATAATGTCCAGTGCAAGTCTGTCTGTAATGTCAGCAGTCAGCAGGACTCACAGCCTACATCCACTGATTCATGGGCACGTAGAAAAGAGTATTGTTCTGAGCCTTTGGAATGCTGTATATAAAAGAGTCACTTCCCTATCTGTGAGATATAGCACATAGGAAAAGCAAAGTGTTTGATCCTTCCACATTTTCACATTGCTGAAGGGTCATTCTCTAGCATCCCCTAACGTGGCCCTGGCTACCTTCCTTCCCTCCTACTCTCCTTCCTTCTTTCTTAAGCTCCTGACTTCAGACAGTTGTTTTGTTGTTGTTCTTACTGCTACTTGACTATCTCATCTGGACCCAAGTGTGCCTGGTATCTAAGTCTTATTGAGAATGAGAAGGAAGCTAGCAGAGGCTTTGTTCAGAAAGGTTACCCATGGAAACCTTCAGAAAGGAAGACCACTTTGGATTTCCTATGGTCTCTACAACGAGGAGGATACCTAGGAAGAATGGTGGAAAGATCAATAGGAAATTAATCCAGCTAAGAATCCTTGTACCTTTGGATCTGGGTGGTTTCAGAAGAAAGAATGGAGAGGGACCACACATCTGACATTGGACAAAGGGTTATTTGGGATCTGAGAGTCATGATGGTGAGTCTAATTTTTAATATATTAAATTAGAAGTATTGAAAGGACATGCTAGTGAAAACAGTCCCTAGACCATTGCTTGAGAAGAAACACTTGAGAAGAACAACGTATAAAAGTTTATTGGATTGGATTAAAGTATATTTCCTAAAATGAGAATCTCCCATAAAAACTAAAGAATTTCAGAGTTTAACTATTTTTGCTATAGGTAGCTGATTTAAAATTTTTTTAATCATAACACTGATAATTTTAAATCACCACTTCTAAGTAAAATTGATCTCTTTGTGATCACTAAGCCTTCATCATTTCTTCTTCTTTTCTTTTACTCAATTAAAAAGACTTTATTTGCCTTTCCATTGCCCTTCCTGTAGAGACAAGGGTGATCTAATGGCTTCACTTCCAGTAGGATTTATTGCTTCTAAAAGGTAAAGGCTACTGACCCTGATGGAGAAGTTAAAAATACAACAATTTTCATAGAGAAAATTTGCAAATAAAGGATTGAGCAGAGTTGTGGGACAGTACATGAATATTCATCTGGGCTCAGCTCAGAAGGCTTACCAACAGTTGCTCATACCGAGAAGGTAACTCTAGGAGAAACCAAATGGAAGCCAGATAGAGTCCGATGCATTGGGGGAATCAGCCTCGGCTTTTCTCCTTGGCCCTCTGTATGGGGCCCCGTCTGAACCACAGTGCCATGGCAAGAGTGAAGATGCTGCATCTAACCTAGGCAAGGCCACTGTGTGCCTTAGCTGCTGCTCTGGCATAAGGATGGAGGATGACTTCACAGTCCCGGGATGTAGCTGTTCGAACATATCATGTCACCTGCGGTGGTGTGTGCGAGTGTGTGTGTACACGCCCAGCCTAGTAGTACTTGAAAAATTAGAATTCTTGATGAAAGAAAACTTAAGATTTTTTTCTCTTTCCCTGTTTCATTTCAACCAACCAGTGGTTGCCAAACTCTAAAACATTTTCAAATGCATCAGAGGAAGTGACTCAGATATGTTCTTCATATACAACAATAGCCCTGCAGTTAGTTCCAAGTTTTGAATACTGTGGGGAAAAAAAATGTTCCTTGAATAAATACAGGATGAAACTTTCTGGCTTGTGAAATATATACCATCTCTAACCCATGTTAGATTTTACCATGTTAGGTTTACCATTGTAAAGTATGGTCTACCGAGGTGTTCTTAAAAACAGCTTTTCAAAACTAAGGATACACGCTCCTGTCTCTCCAATTCCTAGTTGGTACTTTCCCACCACCGGGGTTGCACCCGTCCACATAAGTCTCTGCTTTAAAACATAGTTCAACTTCCCCCAAATTGGCACAGTTAGTTTATTCCTCTTTCTGCTGATGGCCATATATAGAAAAAAAATCTAATTATTTCTACCAGGCACCGTCCCTCATCGCTTGTGGACTATGAGTGATGCTGAGGAGTAACTCTGAGGAGAGGAGAAACAGAGCTTCCCTAGGGTGGCAAGTTCAGTGCCTAGGTGTCAGGGGGCGGCTGTACGGGGAGGGGGGTCGTTGACATTTTGCTTAGAGGAACTCTTTTATGTATGATACTGTTGCTTTATATTTTTCCTCCAGTCTGCACTGTGAAAAGGACTCTTTATTTCACTGAGGTAAAAAGTGGGTCTGTGAGTGTAGCGACTTTCTTTAAAAAAAAAAAAAAAAAAAATCAGAAACCAATTACTTGATATGCAGAGCTGCGAGCCTCGCTCCTTTAACGAAATCAGTGCAGTGCGCACCACAGTTAACCTGAGGAAAGCCGCTGACAGCTCTTGATTCTGCTGGAGGTGGAAGGACCCAAACTTACAGGATCCCCCCTCCCCCTTGAGAGGTTGTTAGTCCAGTCCTTTAGAGAGGTTCCTTTTGGCGCTCTGTCATCACCGGGACGCTGGCAGAGAGTGTGTGTGTCATGGTTACAATAGAGCGCTGTAACAGATATCAACCATGAAAGCCCAGCGGGAAAGACTACAGATTCCGGGGCTGACCTTGGAGTAAGTATTGTCTGCCTTTAATATTTTAATGCTTTCTGCATGACACTGGCTTTCTCATTCCGGGGACCAATAGCTATTTAGCATTTGTTTGTACTGACAGCCTCAGAGCACTGCAGTGTGAGGTGGAGGACCATGTTTTAAATGCATGGCATTTGGTTCCAGCTGATGTGCAAAGCCAGACCAAGCCGGGTTTTTTTTTTTTTTTTTCCTTGCACTGCAGTCAGAGGGAAGGAAGGCGCCGCTGCATATTTAAAGTTGCTGTGCCTCAGTTCTGGAAACATCTTAACAGCTCATTGTGAAAGAATGCATCAGTAGGCCATGGTATAGCTATGTCTTTCTCCTCTCTTGCTGTTTGTTTGTGCTCATAACGCCTGTTTCTGAAGAAAGGCCCCTGTCTGCCTTGACTAACAGAGAGCATCAGGATGGCTGGGCATGCAGGAGAAGGGTTATTTGTGACGGTCATTAGATGGGACCCACGTTTCTTCAGTGCAGCAGAATATTAATGAACTGAAGAACGTTTTGAATCCTCCCTGCAGTCTCCAGCCATGGCATGCAATGTGTTTACCTAGTTGAGGTCTGTGTTTGCTTAGCTAGTTTTTTTTTTTCTGCTTTTCTTCTTCATTTTTTTTTTCAAACCCATTAATGCATCTCACTGCCTTCTGATTTGATGCAGCGCCGTGAAAATGTCCACATCAAATTTGTGGCGCAGAAGTTAGACATCTGTGATGCAGGAAGTGTCAGCAAATTTTTATTTTAAATCTGTTAGTGGAAGATGCAGAAGCTGTGAGTGAGTCTGCGCTGACACACTTTAAAGAATAAACAGTAAAATATGAGCCTGGTAGGAAAATAAAAATACCTGTGTCATTTACAGCACAGATAGGGGAATGTGTTTTTTGGTGAAATCTTTCTATCCCCTATAATAACATACTGGACTCTCTTAAGAAGAGAGCTCTTAGGTGTCCATAATTAAGTATTCATTCCCTTTGAGTTTGTAGAGGCAAGAGAAATTATCTCCTAAATTAATACGTCAATTAATATACAACATCCTGGTGACTACTTTTTAAACCAGTCCTCCCTTTAAAGTCTCTGCTTATTTTATTCAAATAAAATGCTGGCTTATAAAAAGTTGGAGTACTCTCAGGTCCTTCTTGTCAGGTATAGTGTTTTTCCATAATAGACATAGGACTAGTATTTGCCCATTGCCCTAGTTACTTTCCCACCTGACCCCCACAGTAGCATTAAGCTTCATAATTTTCTTGGAATATCTTAGTGAGAGCTGTACGTTCTTCTACTTTTCCATTCATCCCTGGCCACAGCTTCAGGTGTAGAATCCGTAGCACTACCCTTCTACAGGAGTTGGTTTTGAGCCATGGACCCCTGTTCCCTTTGAATTTCAAAGATCCTATTTCATATTAAGCATGTTCCTCGCTCCATCTTTAAAATCTTGTCCATAACACAAGGAGACAATTTAAAGTAACTTAAAAAAATAAAATACAATTGATATATCCTGTTTTAGACTTGAAAGGCTAAGAGGTTGTCACAATTTTTATGAAGTTGCTCATGACACAGGATACAGAAATCAGCTGAGTACCAACATCTCTGGATTTTGATTGGGTATCAGATAGCTCCTCTTTGGTCTGGCCTCTATGTGGTCAATGTTAGCGTGCATCTAGACTGTTGCTTTCACCTAGGGAACAGAGATAGTAAAATACAGGATTATACTTACATGCCCTGGAAGTTTTCTCAACACCATTTACTTTCATTATTTTATTTACATTTGAATGTAAAGTTATAATATGCATGGCTAGCTTTGCATCCATTCATGAGAAAACTCACCTTTGAGTAAATTCAGTTTCTAGGCACTGTAGAGAAGCAGTAGAAATGTTAGAATGAAGTTTTAACCCTGACAGTATATAAAAGCATATAAAAAAGTATGTAATATAATTATTCGGAGACCACATGACAAGGTCTCAATTCACTAACCTAATAGGCTAGAATAGTTTAGGAATGCTATCTCCTGAGACATTCTAATTGCCTTTTGGGCGAGTTTGTTGCCTAGGCACTCTAGGATTCTGCAGGAGCATTCTTTATGCTCTGTAAATTTAGTCCAGCATCTGCCAGTTACACGGGGGCAGGTTCTGATCCCTGCTTCTTACATGTGAGATATCAAATAAACAAAAATCCTAGAAATAAACAAATTGTCATCTCATGCAGAAATTTGTGACAACTTTCTATTCCCTATAAAGTCATCGTTTTTATAAATTTCACAGCTGCTTCATAACACTTCACCTCACACATCATACATGCTTCTGTCTGGAGACAGCATGGCGTGAGGGCCCATGCATGGCTATTTTAGGACAGGAAAGGACAGATAAGACTCTGATGGGCATAGAGAAAATGCTTGATGTATCTGTGAGCATTCCTGAGAGGTTTCCAATGAGCTGCTAAGTTCAAGTACAGTACATTTAAAAACAGCAAGCTTCCAAAGTGCTCTGATGGCAGAAGGAATCCAAATCCTTAATTTGCCAAGACCTGGAACCAACCTGGAGAATGGTTTTAGAAGCTATCGAGCTTCATTGGAACCCCTTAGTAAATAGGTGGAAATATATTGAGCAATGTCACACTTCAGTTTGTGACACATGCAGCCAACTCTCAATTATACACACAATGGGAGACAAAGATAATATTAAACTTTTTCAAATAATAGTGAACTTTAAGGTTATATGGCTACTGTTTCCAATTCTCTGTGCCACCCAATGGTGCTGTGGAGCTGGCTTGAAACCTCTCCTATATAGAGAGCTTCATTCCTAGACCCTTCGCTCTCAGGTAAGAGCACATGATATAATGTAGAACCATGATCCAGTAGAGAGGCAGTCAGTGTGTTCTTTAAGAAACACATGGTTCTCAGGAGACGGCTATATCAGGTTACTGATATATAGCCGTCTCCTGAGAGACTCTGCCAGTGCCTGGCAAATACAGAAGTGGATGCTCACAGTCATCCATTGGACAGAACACTGGCTCCCCAATGAAGGAGCTAGAGAAAGTACCCAAGGAGCTGAAGGGGTTTGAAGCCCCATAGGAGGAACAACAGTATGAACTAACCAGTTACCAACAGAGCTCCCTGGGACTAAACCACCAATCAAAGAAAATACATGATGGGACTCATGTCTCTAGCTGCATATGTAGCAGAGGATGGCCTAGTCGGTCATCAAGGGGAGGAGAGGCCCTTGGTCCTGTGAAGGTTCTATGCCCCAGTATAGGGGAATGCCAGGGCCAGGAAGCAGGAGTGGGTGGGTTGGAGAGCAGGGGGAGGGAGAAGAGGATAGGGGGATTTTCAGAGAGGAAACTAGGAAAGGGGATAACCTTTGAAATGTAAATAAAGGAAATATCTGATAATAATAGAAAAGAAACACATGGTTCTAAGACAGGAGTCAGAGTTGCTCACTTCCACCTAAGAGTTAGTAGCAGAATAACTTATTCTCAGTCTGTTCTTTGTCATGTAAAAATAATTGGGAATTGACAAGGGTCAATGCTGTTTCTTTTTTCTTTTGGTAAGATCTATTGATAAAATTGTTGATGTAATATTAGTGCTAGGAAGATGGTCCAGAGGGCAAAGTGGTTTTTTTTCTGTTTTGTTTTGTTTTGTTTTCTGTATAAGCACAAGGACTTAAATTATGATCCCAGAACTTTTGTAGGAGTCGAGCCTGGAGATGCATGCCTATAACCCCAGAACTAGAAGGCTGAAAACAAGAGAAACCCAACCCAGGGGCCAAAATGGCAAGCCCCAGGTTCGGTGAGAGACACCAGATCAGAGAAATACAGGGAGAGCAATGGAGGGCTAAGTCCTAAAGAGAACCTCTAGCTTACACACAGGCAAGCATACCTGCATACACATACGTGCGTGCCTATCACACACAAGAAGGAAAGAAAAGCATAGTGGGTGTTTTTACCTCTCTACCAGTGGATAGGCATGGGGCCAGAATCACAAAGGAGAAATGCATCTTGCTGACTGCCTTGTGATGAATACTTGAGAGTTGGCTACTAAAAGTGTTTAGTGGTTTGGATGAATTTGAGAAGCAAGTATTACAATGGCCCAGTGATTGCTGAATTGGGGGGAAAAAAAAGAAAAGGAAAGAAAAATTTCTCTGAAATAAAAACTAGTCTATAGACACTCTTAATAATTTTTCGAAGTTTTTTTTTTAATTACAAATATACGCATGATGAACCCTGTTACCATTGCCCTTAAGGCTTAGGGAAAAATGAAACAAAACAAAAAACAAGCAAACAACAACAAGAACAAAATAATCCTGGGTCATTGCTAAAAGGAAGATCTGCTTCTCTCAGTATTTAAGAACACATCTGTCTTACATGAACATGTGAATGTCTGCTGTTCTAAAACGTCAGGATTTTAACCTGTTTATCTACATTGTCTGATGACCACTTCCCTCTACTTCTGCTCTAGACTCATCCGTGATTCCCAATGTAGAAAGCTTATAGTCAATGTATATTCCATAGAAAATAACATTAGATTGTCTTTGACGCACAGAAAAAAAAAAATCGCTATGGCGATATCAGACCAGTTGCTTTGTGACAAAGAAAAGGCTCAAAGAAAAATGGCAGCCGTGGTTTTTAAATGCAATTTTCCGCAGGAAGTTGCCTCCTTATTCTGTACTCTAGAGCCGAAAGGGGCAAGTGATTAGATGATGACCTGATGCTGTTGGTAATCAGGTCCTGGTGATTGGGCCCGAGGGGAGCTCATCCCTCCAGTGAGCTGTGCTATTTGTACTGCAATCATTTCTCCCACTCGGAATGATGTTATTTTAACTTTCAGTCTCACTCCAAGGAGCCTGAGTCCCACCCCATCCAGCCCGGGCAGCCCCTGTAGTCCTCTCTTGACCTTTCACTTCTGGAGGTAAGCGCACCCCAGGGCCTGTCAGGACTGCTTTATCTTTGAGTCCTCGGGGCCCACCCATGTCACACATGGGAACCTCCTGTCGAATTGGTGCCCTCCTGGGCATTGGTAGATTTTGCTCCCTGGGTTGCTCCTTCCATGCAATGCATCTTCGGGAACATCACTGGTCTTGGGTTATAGCTTGCCTGACTCCCATATGAAAAGTTCTCCCGAGATTTTCGCGTGAAACAACTTGGATGAGGAATCAGGGCAAAGAGTGGGGCACGGATGTAATCAAAATATATTGGATGAAATTCTCAAAGAATTCTTTTCTTTCTTTAAGAAAAGAAATGATTTTGGATTAATTTTGTTGTCAAGTTTTGGTCCTTCTCTTAAGATGATATAATTTATTACAATTCCCAGGAAAATTCCCTAATTTATGTTATATCACACTATGTGTGTCCCTACAAACTATTTGAGACACTCTAATTTATGGGATAAAGTATTTATTAAAAGGAGTTGTATTCTTTAAAAATCTTTTTTTTCTAACTCTGACCATAAATACCCCTAACCCATAGGCTGATTTCCATTCTTCTCGTTCATTAAAAACAAAACAAAACAAAACTGTGTCTGTGTTCTCTTTGTCACGGTGACAAAAGTGCCGGACAACTTAGAAAGAGGCAAGGTGTATTTTGGCTCCTGGTTTCAAGCCATTACTGTGGAATCTGAGAGAAAGAATTAATTAACTATGGAAGTGAATTAATGACTGAACTTCGTTTCATTTCCTGCCGACAGGACTACACTCATTCCTAGGAAAAAGAGACAGAGAATAGCTTTGTATAACGCCTTCTGTGGCGACCCTGGCATGAGGTAGAAGGTGATGGTGGGAAGCAAGCTGAACACGCCCTGACAGTAAGGAAGCAGAGGGGAATGAGCAGGCTGGGACCTCAGTGTGCCTTCTGCTCTCATCAACTAGGCCCCGCCTCCTGTAAGTTCCCAACATCTTATAGTGACATCAGCAGTTAACCAAGATCAGCACTTACACGTTGGGGGACATTTGGACAGCCTGCTGTAAAGATTGCATGGTAGAAAATAATAATATTTACTGTATTATGCTCTATATATTCTAATGGAATTTTTAAATTTTGGTATCACGATGTCTCCATGTGTCTAACAGAATATTACCCAGAGAACTCCACATACTTGTTCGTTTTCATCTTAAGGAAGAAAGTAGAGTCAGTCTTTTAATTGAAGTAGACTTTCAGTTGGAAAGGGCAGCATATTAATCACAGTAATTGAAGCTCTATTTTCTTTAAGCAAGTGAACACAATTTTGTCATTCCTAGCTAGTGCCTTGAAAGCCCTAACTTAAAATCTTTGGATGGTATTTTCATAGTTTTACACATTTGTTTCTGTCATGTTTCTAAAATAAGATTGAATGAAAAATGTGTGGGGAAAATTGACTAGAGAGATGAATTAATGACTTTGAACTTTGGTTCTAGTGCGCTAGTAGGATTGTATTTATAATTATAAAAAGCAAATTTTCACTTGAAAGTTATATGTAATAATTTTTATAAAGCATCATCTAGATCCTAAAACATAGGAAAATCTTTTTATTTATCTGGAGAATTCCACTGCTCTTGTAAGCTGTCGAGGTATGGTGATCTACGCATGAGATATGGGAGTTTCTTCAGGGTACTCAGACCTCTCTGTGTCTTTCATAAACCAGTATGCTACTCAAAATGCAAGCAGTCGAAATGCTGTGGTAGTAGAGGAAGGTAATGTCGAAGAGTGTGGGGGAGAAAAATTTTATGGAATGAGTGAGTGTATTTTAGCTGAACCACAAGACATCCTGAAGGTTTGGCATCAACTATGCCAAACAAAGCAAAACAAAAAAGAGCAACTCTAGGAAGTAAGAAATTATTTCAGTGTCTGTCCTGGCCTGAAGGGACAGGTCAGCAGATAAAGATGCTTGTTGTCAAGCCTGAATACCTCAATTTGATCCCCAGGACTCAAAGGGTAGAAAGAGAGAATTGGCTCTTGTGAGTTGTCCTTTGACCTCTGTGTGTGTTATGGTTTGTCCTCTCTCTCCCTCCCTCCCTCCCTCCCACTCTTCTCCTCTTCCCCCCCCCCCCCACATACCTTTCTCCCAACCTCCTCCCATATACCCTCACATATACACATCTTTCCACCTCCTGATACACATGCACACATACACACACATTCTCTCTCTCTCTCTCTCTCTCTCTCTCTCTCTCTCTCTCTCTCTCTCTCTCTCTCTCTCACACACACACACACACACATACACACACACCTTTCTCCCAACCTCCTCCCATATACCCTCACATATACACATCTCTCCACCTCCTGATACACATGCACACATACACACACATTCTCTCTCTCCCTCTCTCTCTCTCTCTCTCCCTCTCTCTCCCTCTCCCTCTTCTCCCTCTCTCTCTCTCTCTCTCAAATAAATATAACAATCTTTTGAAAATCATGGGCTGATCGTCTAGTAGGAGGGTGGAATGGAAGAGAAATAGAGTTGTTAGAGAGAGATTGTTAAGGATTAGAACTTGACTCTGGCAGTGAAGGTATAACTCGGTTGGTAGCATGCTTACCTAGCAGCATGGTACATGAAACCTACATCTGATCCCCATCACCACATAAAACTGTGCGACCTATCATTCCTGCACTCTGGTAGCAGAGACAGGAGGATCAGAAATTCAGAGTTGTTCTCAGCTCCATAGCAATCTCTAGGCCAGCCTGGGAGATAAGAGACCATCTCAAAAATTTTAATTTGATTTGGGGCCTCGTTATGCAGAACCTTGACTACTAAACTAAAAGCGTGTCACTCGCCTCCACCCGCCACTGTCAGCCGCAGGGGAGGATTGCTTCTGACTACAGAGAAAGATGCTAACGGACAGAGAGAGATTTAATAGCTTCAACTCAAGCTGATGTCTCGCACCTGTCCCCTGTCAGTGACTTCAGACATCCGCACTGCTGTGAAATCATTTAGATAGAATTTTAATTACCTGGTTTAGGTAGACCTCGTGACCTGCATTTAGATTCTTTTATTTCCCATGTGCCTTGCTCAACACTTGGAATGCAGTAAACAACTGGAGAAAGGTTTGTTAAAGAGTAGATGAATGCACGAGAAGCAGAGAAGTATTAACTAGCGAACAAATCAGCCACCCGAGCGGAACAGCTTAAATACAAAGAGCTGTGTTCACCGCCAACCAGCCTAGGACTTTGGAAAGGATCTGCTCCATCCAGGGACCAGTGGTGTCTGCAACACATCCACCTTCAAGGATGTCTTGATGGATTGCAAAGTTCATAGAGAATGGAGCACAGTGGAAGCTGTTGCACATTCCCTTACTAAAAAATGCAGTGTTCTGGTCACACCTAATGAAATAGAGCCTACTTGGAGTCAGGAAAGGGACCAAACAGGTTTGGAGAACAGTTAGCAGTCTTTGTCACAGATGTTGATGGAAGAGAGGTGTATATTGTAGGTATTCAGTAGTTAATGCTCAATGATTGATGGAAACTGAGGTCTCTAGGATGGATGGATGGATGGATGGATGGATGGACCGGAACCCAAGAGAGAACAATTAGGGAGGCAGGACCACATACTAGTGATGACTCTGCCCTAGAACGCATAAAGATTGTTCTAGAGAGGGTTATGTGATTGGCAGCTTGTTTATAAGTGTCTCTGATAGTTTGTTCCAAAATGATGGTCTAATATTATAAATTGTAGGAATTTAATTGTGTTTATGCCTTTTGGGGAAAAGCGCATTTATTGTACCTTGGCACTGATGACATTCTTCTCCCTTGGCTGCGAGGGGTCAGATTTCTCCCCTGTGCCTTTCCTGTGTGTAGATGGGAAGGTGTAGGGAAGAGTGACAGCCATGCCCTTTGGAGGTGCTGACACAGACTTTCTAAATATGGTGGTGGAAGGTTCTGCTCCTTTCATGGTAAGCCCTGGGAGGCAGGCTGTGCTGATGGCTGAGTCAGCTCTCCATCTCCAGCAGGTCCCTGTGGGCTTCTCCAGGTCAGCCTTCTGGGGTACTGGCCAGAAATGAGAGCCACAAGCTCCAAGTCAGCTCTCCTGACGAGGAAGCTTTCTGTCTGGGAGATGAGGCCCAGAAGTGTTGTACCTGATGTGCCAGCAAAGTGACTTCACTCCTTGTGAGAGGAAGACTTCCTTAGGAAGCTTTCTGGGAATGGACCCACTCCCCAGACAGCCAGTCTCAGGGAAGCTAAGATGCCCACCTAGCTGGAAAGAAGCAGAGTACGGCCCTGCACTAACAGAACATAGGATTGCGTATACCAAGAGGTCCTTTCTTTCTTCAAATTTTAAAGTTTTTGTCTGTTTGTTTTTTTGGTCCAGCCATGCTGGGGGAAAAGGTAATAGCAATGCATACCTTAGTTCCTAAATAAAATATGTACTTAATTCTGAACACCAGTTTCTCAGCTACTAGTGTGACAGATAGCACCTTGAGGGCCTTAAGTGTCCTTAGTACATGTCTTCCCTCTCCACTTCTGAGACAGCTATTGCAATTCCCCACGATCCCAGCACTTAAAATACTCTCTTTCTTCTCCATGCTTCCCCCAAGTCCTTCCTCTCACCCATAAATGAAATCACACACGCTGAACTCCCCGTCCAGTAAGGCACTCGTTCCAGAGGGCAGTGTCCATTGTGCTGTAAACTCCACCAGGAGAACACACCTTGTCTGCTTGCTCACACACACAGTCATCCTCCTCCGTAGTTCTGATATATGCAGGAGAGGCTCCAAAACGGGGATCAGCTGAGTGAGTGCCTGGGAGTATTGCCGAGGACTTGAGTCTGGTCTGATTTTTATATTTATATATTGTATGACATAGCATGTTCTGTATTAGGTGTGTCTGAGAGTGGTCTTGACCGCTTGAAACAGAGAACTGGAATTGTGGTTCTTCCACAAATTGTTAAGTTTCAGCTGTCCACACATAAACCCTGACCAGGGAAGAGCAGCCATCAACACTTGACTGATGAAGACTATGCTAGAGACTGTGCCTGACGAATGTGAGGGGCGTGAAACATGGTCTAGAAATCAAGGCCTGCTGCACTGAAGAAGAGAGTTAGAGTAGACACTCTGGAGGGAGAGACTGGTCTGCCTAACTTTTTACCGTCTTTCAAGTACCCAGGACAGCACCTCGGATGTCCTGTCAGTCCAAATCTTACAATGGCTCCACCTAAGGGGATACTGACTTTTCCATGGGGCACAATTGGATATGTTCAATAGAAGCCAGGCTTCAAGTTTTGAATGTTGTATTGTTCCAAGAATGTCATTTACAAGCTAGTTGTGTGTGATCTTGTCTTTTTGTGCTGAGTTTTTTGGCCAGCACTGAGCTTTTTGGCCGGCAGCACTGAGCTTAGTTCCTAGCCAACCCTGTGATCAAGAAGGAGCAAAGCCAAACATGTCGTTACTAGACCCTGGTGATAAATGGTTCTGGACAATAAAATATGGTTTTATTGGGACAGAGCCTCATTGTAAGTTGAGGGGCACCAGTACTAAATACTAAGTAAAGTTCTTGTTGCTGAATGGGTTTTGAAAAAGTGGAGGTGGGCCAGTGGGTAAAAGTATTTGTCATCCAAGTGTGGGAATCTGAGTTTGGATGCTCAAAACCCACAGACCAGTTCTTATTGGCCATGTTGTTCACATGTCTATAATCCCAACATCTTTATAAGGGTATGGGAAAACCAGCCAGATCATATGGTGAGAGAAGCAGAGAAGCAACATAGAGACCCTGTCTCAAACAAAGTGGAAGGCAAGGACTGACACCTGAGGTTGTCCCTGTCCTCTCCGAATGCACCATAGCACAAGTACACCCATATTTGAGCATGTGCACGCACACATGTGCACACATAATTGCACACATAGAGATTTAAAAAGAGAGCGAGAGCTGGGTTTGGATGGATCCGGAGCTATGTGTAAGGAACTTCAGTGAGTCTGTGTTTGCCCTGGCAGTGTTTTGTCTCTGAGTAGGTTGCTGCTGCCCTTGGTCTGTGGGCTCCTTTTCTCCAGCCCATTGCATTACTTCATTTCATTCATTCACGTTAGCTGACTGGACCTGGAGGCATCTGAGATTTTTGACTGGAAAGACTAGGAAAGTTCCTGAGTCTTGGCCAGTGTCCTAAGCCTCAAGTGCTGTGACCTTGAGGCCATTGTGAACTACCTGGACCCTGAATGTATAGCCTCCATCTACAAATTGCCAACTTCAGTGGGAACTTAGGAACAGAAGCTTCTCAGCATTGAGTGTGCCTTGTGCCAGCAAGAACACGACGCATATTGTTTCTGGGAGTGGTGAGCAACAAAGGCAGACAGTGCCCTAGCAGGGAGGGCATAAGAACAGTGTCAGCCAACGCAGTCCAGCAGTCCGTCGGAGAGCTGGAATATTTGTCTTGCTGCTGGAAATGTTGCTGGGCATCCACGGCTTCTCTTCACCTCACTTGTTGCCATGGTGAGAGGCAGACACAGTGTTTACCAAGCGTGCGGCAATGTGTTCTAATTCCGTGTCTCCTTCTCACCGGGAACATCACTGTGTCCCCTTCTCACTAGAATGTCACCCGACTGCAGAACCATTGTGTCCTTTTAGTTCCATTTGCTGTTTGGATAAATGCAGCCACTCCTCTTTGTATCCCTCCCCCTCCCCTTTTGCTTTGGAGAGAACACTGCAAAAAGAGAAAAAAAAATCTGAACAAGCTCACAGCAGATGGTAGTTTCTCTGTACTCTATGATACAAGTTCCTGTGCTTTTGTGAATGCGACGGTTTAATGAATTGCTTTATATGTTCCCGAGATTTATTTCTGAATTATTCTGTAGTACTAAATCAATGTAGGGTGGTCACTCTGTGGAGGATGGATGGCTGTGCCACACAGTGATGATCCTAGTGGTAACACACTGTGCTGACCTTGTGAGCATGGCTGAGGCAGAGATGGGAAGGTTGGCAGCCTCAGATGTTACGGAAGAGGTGGCAGGGGCAGTGTGGACAAGCCTGTTAGCACTTCTGCTGACCCACCCTTCCCATGTTTCTGCAAGTGTGGCTACTGGGAAGACTGCTGTTGTAAGACTGCAAAGGAGGACCAGGCTGTTTTCTCTGGTTCCCTGGGAGGGATGATGCAGGGTAGAAGATTTCACATGTCATGTCAATGGGTAAGGATACATGAGACAACCCTGGTTTCCTTTTGTTTGACTGGAAGATCATAGTGCTCTTGAGACAAGTTCTTGCTATAGAGTCCAGGCTGTCCTTGACCTTGAAGTCTTACGTTTCAGGGTCCTAAGTGATGGAATTACAGATGTGTGCCTCCACACCTAGCTTAACTATATATGTATATATGTACATATTTATATATTATGTATTAATGGACATCATAACCTCATAAGCTTATCTGCTATGCAGTCACTCAATCCAATTAGGGGGCAAAGTCTTAGGAGGCCAGATAGCAAGCAAGGCTTTTGAGGAGAGTGGAGGCTGGGGAATATGTCAGTCCTTGCAGAGCCTGTGTATACATGCACCACTGTAGGGATGGTCCTGACCCTGGGAACAAACGATCTGGTCAATTTGTCCCCGCGATTACATTTTCCCTTCACTTGTTCACATTTGCATACTCACTTTTCCGTTCACTCTACTGACGACGGGGTTTCAACTCCCAGATCAGTAATCTAGGTGTTTGTATGCAAAGTGGCTTAATTTCTGGCAATCGTAGAGAGAGCTCACCCTGTGCCTGGTGCTACTCCTGATGTTTCACACATATAGACATGTTGTCTGTGGGGATGGGAACTGAATTTGTTGACTGTTGAGGCACTGGAGGCCTAGGGAGAATTTGTTTGTGGGGGCAGCATTTTCCTCTTTGCCCTGGTCCAAATCGCGTTGGACTTTGCAGTGGTCTGATTATCGCGGTCCTCATGCACTTTGACACCCTCCTAATTAGAACTCCAGATTATTCCTATTTCCCAGTGTATTGACTATGTTCTACTGTGGCCCTCGCTTCAGCCCTGGGCTGGAGAGCCTCATTGCTCTTCTATAGCACGCGTCTGTTCTGTCACCCTTTCTCCCGGCATCCACTTACAGTCACCGTAATTACGTTTCTAGAATATAATATTCCATTTAGAGAGGGGAATTTTGTCATTAGGGGGAAAAACTTCTGCTTGGTCCTGCATGCATTATTCCATCTTCTGCCCACTTTGCCCTTTTAAGATTATTTTAGAGAGTCTAGATGTTGTAACGTGGCTCAAATTAGGTTCAGTTAGCAGCCAGGCTGTGGGTCCTAGGGGCTCCAGGATCTATGCTGTTTCAAGCTGAGCAGGATCAGCCAGCTTCCTTAGCTGGAATGGCCTGCTGCCTGGGGTGATGATGTTCTCAGCACTGCTGTGACCTTTGGAGGATCCTGTGAGCCCTATTAGGAGAGCGTTCTCCTCCTCGTGACTGAAGAAGTAGTGCCATTCCATTTGCCAGGGGCCAGGACCTTTCCTTGTACCGTGCACTCTTCACCCTCCCTTTGGCCCTAGCAGCTCTGAGTGCCCATTGTTGAGCTCTTTTGTGGCCCAAATATTCTGACTACTCCACTGAACTCACTCTTTGAATGTTGGCTTCATGTTGAAATTACTGTATGGTGCCTTCACCAGTACCTCTTACTAATTATTCTTGTGATAAATGAAAATAAAAGAGAGAGAAAAAGAAAAAAATCTACTTTGTCAAATGTGTGTATATGTCTATCCAGGTGAGATAGTGTGTGTGTGTGTGTACACATCTATGTGCCTGTGTGTGTTGGACTCAAAGCTATGTCCCATGTGTTCGATTTTGTGACTAGGAAAAACAGCATTCAACATCATTATAAAAAAAACCTGTTTCCTACATTTAAAAATCTGTGGATACAGCCATTAACACCCACCATGTTGGTGAGAGAATGAAGTTGTGATATTCTTTGAAAGCACAGAACGCTGATACAGTCAAGCACAGAGGTGTCTCAGCTCGAGAAGTCATACAAATGCAAAACCGAAGGGGGAAGAAAAACTCCTCACATTTCCCCAGCAGTAGCGTGGATAATAATACCTCTTGGGGGTGTTGTGAGAATTCATTAGGGAACACGTGTGAACTATTCCAAGATGAGTGCTCTGTCTTATTATTCTCAGCTTTGCATTGTTCTTGGAAACCGAGCGTTCAGAATGAGCTACAAAGTCCAATCTGCTGCTGAAGACGCTACATATTCTAGTTTCATGTAGCGGAGAATGAAAGTTTTGATGGGCTTGCTCTAGTTGTGCTGGTAACCCCAGGAAGAAAGGGAGATGAGCTTTATTTCTTGGAGACTTCTGCTTTTCTGTTTTCTTTGTCCATGAGATTTCCTCAACTGAGTCATCACTGGTTGCCGGCAGTAAGACATTACAGACATACATCAAAATGAGAGGAGCAGTTCTTTCTCATTGTGGTCTTAGAATGGATTCTCCACTGCTATTTCCTATTTGCCACCACCCCCCCCCCCCTTAGACCAGGTTCTGAGTCACTACTTTTATCAGTTTGGTTTGGTTTGTTTTTTGAGAACAAGCTCTTACTATACAGCTTTGGTTGGCCTAGAACTCATTATATAGACCAGGTGAGCCTTGAACTCACAGTCGTTCTCTTGCCTCCATGCTTGGTTCAGAAGTCATCTTTAATTTCTCACGTTTAATCTTTTCTTTCAAGGTGCACATACCATGTGGTGAGGGTCTCTGAGTGTGCTGGGTTGGAAGGTGCCATTAGCAGTATGTGGTGGTTAGCTTTGTTGATATGAAACAGTCTAGAGCCATCTGAGATCACGTGTAGTTAAACCTGAACTATGTGCGGGATGCTAGGAGGGTTACCTTGATGAGTGGGAACAATGGCTCACAGTGTAGAGCACCTTTCGCTGGCCAGGGACCCTGGACTGTGAAGAGTAGAGAACGTCAGCTCACCACCAGTTTCTTGTCCTTTGTGCCTTCTTGACTGTGGATAGGATATGACCAGCTGCTTCAGGTTCCTAACTGCCTTGACTCCCCCGCAATGATGGACTCCAATGGGAATTGTGAGCCAAAGAAGTCCTTTCTCACATACGTTGGGTTTTTGTTTTTTTGGTTTTTTTGTTTTTTTGGTTTTTTGGGTTTTTTTTGGTCAGATAGTTTACCACATAATGGGAAATGAAAATCTCTGCAACAAACTTGACTCTTCATCTCTACAGTTACCACCTTAGTCTAAGCTATTGAACCACATCAATAGATTTTTGTAATGATTCAGCCAGCCTTCTACTGAGTCAGCTTTTGTCCTCTGTCTGTGTCTCGAGTGTCCAGCACTCCCTCGTCTGCTCAGAACCTTCCAGCAGCTGTCTACTATTGCTCATATCCTGCCCACCACCCCTCAGTCATCTTCTTGGGTCACATGGGGCTGCTTAAGACTTATTTGTTTATGTACTGTATGGATGTGGGTGCTTTGACTTCATGCACACCAGAAGAAGGAATTATATCCCATGACTGATGGTAGTGAGCCACCCTGTGGGTGCTGGGAATTGAACTCAGGACCTCTGAAAGAGGAGCCAGTGCTCTTAACCACTAAGCCATCTCTCTAGCCCCCTAAACTGTTTTTTTTTTCTTGACTAGTCTAAGCAGGTTTCTATATTGTTGCTTATGATTTTCTATCCTCCCAGAATTTTCTCTTATTTCTTCAATTAAAAAAAAAAATCCAAACCTCCAAAAACATTAAAAGAACAGTACAGTCAAGAGCCCTGGCCACCTTGATTTGCCAGCTAAGACCCCCCCCCCATTCTTGTCTAGTACTCCCTCCCGCCCATTCTTCCTTCGCAACTCCTATATGTATTTGAAAGTAATTTTCAGGCATCTAAACAAATAATGTTCAAATACTTTGACATTTATATCTTATGAGCAAGTCTGTGTTCCTTCCTAACCACAGTGTGACTATTTGACCAACAAATATAACAAAAGACACTGTCAAGGACCTTAATGTGTGCCTGGCTATGGAGGTACAACTGTCTATAAACGTTTTATTTGTCTTTGTTTTTAATTCTAATGGTACTAGACATCAAAATTTGGAGTGTTCTGCATGCTAGGCAAACATTCTACCACTGAAGTCTGGAAGTTGCTTTTGTTTGTTTTGGGTTTGTTTAAAAAAAAAATCAGGACCCAATTAAAAATCAAAAATCCCCTTGAGTTGTCACCTACACAAATTGTCCATGTGGCAGTGGCGGCAGCACACTTTCCTCACTACCTACCCCAATGTTTGAGTTCCCGAATGAAAGACACACACACACACACACACACACACACACATACACACACACACAGCCTTATATTTTAATATGCTTTAAGCAGCTCAATGGATGGACCACTCTCAAACCTCCACATGGCTAACACCTCTCCTCTGATATTCCCAAGTTATTACTTACTAAAATCTATATTCCATCTTTGTTGCCCTAGACTCATGGTGGGGGCAGGGGAGGCTGGGACTGCACTTCCCCAGCTCTTACATGTTGGCTGTCTCTATGTCCTCCATTTCTCAGGCCTGGTCTTTCTCCTCTCCCATCATGGCAGTTCTCCCTTCTTTCTTCCTCCCTCCGTCCCCTTGCTGGGAATCCTAAAGTCCCACCTCTTTCTCTGTGCCCAGCCATTGGCTGCTGGCAACTTTATTTACCAGTGAAAACCAACTGGGGACAGGGACCCTCAGCATCTTACAAGTGGATTCTCGTGCAATTTGGGGACCCAATTAACATAATGCAAGTGTTAGACCAAATCCACAGCAATGCCTGTTGTTACCTCTTTTAGCTGGTAAACTCACCTTTTCCCCCACTTGTTTTCTTTTCTGAACGTTGACAGATTTGAAGTGAGCCGCTACTCTGCCGTGGGTCACTACACTAGACACAATCTACACTGTGCAGTAGTTCCCTCTGGCTCAGACCTGGGTTCAAGATACATGGCAAGAGGGGATGGAGCTATTCCTTACCAGGAAGCCTGAAGCCCAGTACCTGGCCAGGACAGTTGGGGATGCTCTAGTGTGGCTTCAAGCAAGAGGCCTGAAGCCCGGTGTCTAAGCCCTGCTTGGGGTGATATTTTGATTTCATGTGAATACCAACAAAATTACCCATACTGGCTTTTACATTCATGGATGACCTTGTTTGGATGAGTTTTGTGCTGAAATCTGTCACAGGTTTCTGTCACTAATTCATCAGCTAAGGAACTTTCTCTCTTTTTTCTCTCAATTTTAGGCATGTTACTGTTGACTCATACATTTTTAAACAAGAAATAGAAAACATTTATTTGGCCTATAATAATTCGCAACCACTGTGCCTCTTTTGGGCTGTCATGCTGTCCTAAGTAAGCTTCGTCCGTGGGAAGCCTTTTAAGCTGGGTCCTTCTGACATGACCCTATTAGTCTTTGAGTGTGTCCTACTTTTTGAACACAACACGATGTTCTAGATGTCCGGAACAGCTAAAGGAACACCCACCCAGTGCCCACACGGTTCTCTTCCCCTGCTGTCTGTACTAACTGTTACTGCAACAGAACAGCATTCCCCAGCTACAGCCTAAAGCTCCTCATCCCCCTCCCCCAGGCCCCCCTCCCCTGTTCACTGCCTCATGATACCTCCTGCAGTGAATATTTCCACCTGCCACATAACATTTGTTGTTCTTGTTTTTGATGGTTTCCAAAAAGAACAAGACATCCAGGTTAGCAGGGACTTGCCCGTTTGGTTTAATGCCTGGTCCCTAGTGTGTGACGCCTACTACAGTCTTAACAAAGGCCCATCGGGAAGATGAGTGAGCTGACCCACTTCTAGCTTCTCCCGATTATCTGTTGAAGAGATGAATCAGGCAGACTGCAAGGGCACATAGCCATTTGGGGGGAGCCCACTGCAGTTTTGAGTAGCTCCCTGACTTTGTCTTTCGGGGTTACTCTGAACTGTTACTAGCCATACATTACAAATGCCACTCAAGCTCTTGGCAGTTGACAGCGGAGCATTAATGATACAATTCTTCCTCTCCAGCTTCTCCGAACAGAAGGTCTGGCTATTTTAAAAATTAAAAAAAAAAAAAAAGAATATGTAACACTCAACTATGTTAGAAAATTTTTTTGCATGAGATCTAATGTTGGTAACTAAAAATCAAGTACAATGAGGCTTTTCCAAACTTGGCTGGTGGTGTTCTATACTTAATGCAATACAAATCCTTCATGGGACTTTTTTTTTTTTTTTTGTAAAGTCTGAGGTGTACATTGACTTGGAAGAAATTTTATCCTGCTGCAATCATAAGCACTAAGCCAAGGACATGGGGCATGAATCGTGTGGTGCACGTAATGCAGTTGATTTCGTATCAAGAGTTGAATGGTGGCCCCAAAGACACCAGATCCTCACGGACAGAACCTACCTTACCTGAAAAAAAAGAGCCTTGGCAGATGATGTGTTTAAGGATTTTTGAAATGAAGAGATAGATGCTCCCACAGCATCCTGTGGTCTTTCTGTCTAATCACAGAGTTCTTAAAAGAGAGCAGGGTAGACTTGGGGAGATGGTTCCACTGCTAGAGCATTTGCTGTTCAAGCCTGAGGACCTGACATTGACTTTCTCACAATTATATAAGAAGCTGGCTGGGCAGCAGGTTTAATCCTATGCTGGGGAGACCGATGAGGACCCCAAGGGTTTGTCTAGTGGACTTAGTAGCTCCAGATTCAGTGAGAGACTCGTCTCAAAAAGTAAGTAAATACACACACACACAAAACATGCATACAATGGAGTTCCATTGAAGCACCACTCAACATTGATCACTGCCCTCCACAGACTTGCACATATGCACAGAAATGTGTACATATGCATACACATCCACAATAAGAGAGGCAGAGATTTAACGCATTGAGAAGCTAGAAAAGGCAAAGGACAGACTTTGTCTTACAGCCTCAGTGACCATGGCCTGTTGTCATCACGATTGGGGATTTCTTGATACTACTGTCTGGCCTCCAGAACATGCAAATACAAGTTTTCCCTTTTTTAATATCCTGAATTTGCAGTGATATGTTACAGCAGCCTTGGGGAGTAAGTACACTGGTGTCTGGACCTTTCCTGCTCTTGTGATCCTCAAGTGGACCCATTGAAGGCAGCATGGTACATTTACCATGGGGGAAAGAGAAATGGTTAAATCATGTGATCATGTGACTTAGATCAGCTTTTCTATTCTTAGCCTAGAACTCCTTTCACTTGATCACCCGGCCTTTTCCGAGAAACATGAACCAGCACAGAATACCCCTGGTGATGTTTCATAGACGCTTCACAGACCACTGTGGCTCAGGGAGAGACATGTGGTAGGAATTGTGGCTGCTTTGAAGAAAATAGGTATTTTAAGAACGAGAACATGACCACTGTGCCGGCTCCAGTTCAGGGGGTTTGTGTTCCCTGTTTTCACATCAGCCTTTAATGACTTTCCAGACTTTAGATGCTATTCGGCCTATGTATGTATGCATGGAAAGATGCAACCCTTGCTATCTCAAGGACAGTCCACTGGTACTTCTCTCAAGAAGTCATGGTTTTCCATCTGCAGGGTGGCTGCCCGACTCGTTAAATGCAAAAAGAGAAATGGATAAAGTACCACAGGCTCCCAGCCCCTCCTTCTGCTACAGGCCTATGCTGTAGGTATCATGGCCCTTTGCTGTCTGCTAACTTCTTACCTCGCTGATGGGCCTTCATGGGCCCTAACTTAATCAGCAGTCCCTGTGTTCTGAGAGCTATGAACAGGAATATGGGGGATGAATATTGGAAGGACTCCATCTCTGCCTCAGGGAGCTCTCAGACGTGTCTGGAGAAACAGCCAGAGAATCCGCATCGCTGAAGTGTGATAGCCAGGTACTGTGATGACAGTCACATGCTGTGCCTTGTGTCTGCACAGTGGAATAAGAAAACACAATGTTTAATGCACAGGACTGGTTTCTCCCTTACAGTGGCATCTTGAGAGACACTAGTGACTGAACTGGGATTCAAAACTCAGAACCCACTGGTGTTCCCATTTCCCGAGGCACTTTGTTTCTGGTTTCTGCCTTTTGGGGGCTTCAAAGTATGACTTTGTACATATACATATACATATACATATACATATACATATACATATACATATACATATACATGTCTTTACATTGCTTGCTTATTTTGAGACACTATTTTACTCGACCACTTTGTAAGTTTGGTTGTGGAAAAATGAGAGCTGCATCTTGTTATTGTAATCCTTTTAGCATTGTGCTAGACTCAGAAATAATCTTCCTAGTTCAATCAAATGAACCCCCCTCTTCTCTTCCTCTCTCAAGAAGGCACATACTTGATTAAGCACATCCAAGATTGGGAAGCCCTCATGTGAACTGCAGGAAGGAGACTCGGGTCTACTAAGAGAACTTAGCACCTAAAATGAACCTTTCTAGTGGTCTAAAGCTAAGGCTTTGAAATTCTTTGTAGAATCTTGTCAGCTAAAGTATATCAGTCAGTTGGCCAAAATGTATTGCTCTCTCACTCAGTTGCCAGGGGAGAAGTGTGAAGAATGTTCTTAGTGTGGAAAACTCCAAGCCACAGAGATACATTATGAACGTCACATGAGTGGGGTCACCAGAGGATATCAAATTCGGGAGCTGGATTTGAACCTAACTATGAAGGATGTCTAGGAAGTGTGTAGAAAGGAGGAGAGAGCATCTTTGAGGATGAATGGAAAAACAGATATGAAAGGATTGCTGGCAGTATGTTCAGAGATAGAGAACAAGTCCTACCTTGAGGAATTTGCATAGATTAGTCCCCTCAAGCGAATAGAGGGGCCTTCATAGAAAAGGAAGATTGGGATTAGACTATATACTGTCTATTTTTCCGGGTGTTTTGTTTTTGTTTTGTTTTGTTTTGTTTTTTTTGTTTGTTTGTTTGTTTTGCTTTTTTTGAGGTTTTATGGTTTTTTGCTTTTGAGGATTTTTGTTTTGTTTTTTGTTCGTTTGTTGTTTGTTTGCTTTGGGGGGGTTGGTTTTTGGCTTTGGTTTTGGTTTGATTTGGTTTGGTTTAACTTAGGAAAGGTCTAGAAGTTCTTAATTTGGAAAGCAGTGTGATAAGCATGATAGCCCAACAGGATTTTTGCACTAGAGAAGCTTGATGTAGATGGAATGAAAAAGCGAATGCACGGAAAAGCCCAAAGGGTGGGAAAGAAGGCATAAGAGCGGGAAGGAGGACCACAGAAGGTGTTAGGAGAAGTTAATGGAGCCCGTGGAAAGATGGCTCCACAACCTGGGAGAATTGTGACAAAGAAGTAAACCCGAGTCTCCTTCCTGCAGTTCACACGAGGGCTTCCCAATCTTGGATGTGCTTAATCAAGTATGTGGCTTCTTGAGAGAGGAAGAGAATAAGGGGTTCATTTGATTGTGATGGAAGAGATAGAAATCAGCTTTGAAGGTAGATGCTGGCTTTGCTTTGCGTGATGTGAGTCCTATGATTGCTGGGCAGACCAAGTAGAAATGTTCTGGTACAACAGCGTGGTGGAGTGATGCTCTAAGATGAAGGAAGGTAGGGAGGCCTCAGCGGAGATCTGTTAGCCCATTTCAAATTATGCAGATGCTCTGCAATACTCTGCTACTCCATTGTTCTATGGCTTAGATTTGGAGTCAGGGCAGGAGCTGGGGACAGGGAAGCAGGCACCAGGAACAGGTATTAGCTGGAATCCACAGAGGTGTCCAGTTACAGGGAAGTAAACCCAGTCCTCTGGCTTCATGAAGGATCAGATAGCCAGAGCTCCAGAGGTCTGCCTCTACCTTCTATAAACCCCTGGACACATCCCACAGCTGGAGAAGTTCCCAGTTGTGGATACAGGACTGTAATTATTTGTATTCTCTACTATTAAGATTGAGCCATTAAACTACCCTACCATTGGACTACTGGGTCATGTGGCTTTGAGAGTTAATAACATATCAGGTTGATTTTATTTCCATACCTGAGATACTGGACTATTTGGCAATAATTTCCTCACTTGGTGAGTGCTCTGCAGACAATGCCGAAAATGTCTTCGGGCTTTGTGAGAAACAGTTGTTAAAAACTTAGCTAACCCCCGCAGCAGGCAAAGCCATTAAGAGTGTGAGAATGTGTATATTTAGACCACATTTGGCTCAGGACATCCTGCAGATTATGAATACAAGCAGTTGTTATGCATTGTACAGCATACTCTGTGGAGTGTTTTCCTCTTTAATTTGTCAAGGGTAAATTATTGTCATGCACTGTGATGGTGGTGGTAGTGTGGGGTGTGTGTGTGGTGTGTGTGTGTGTGTGTGTGTGTGTGTGTGTGTGTGTGTGTGTGTGTTGAAGACTTTTGAGGAAAAAAATGCCCTCTCTGACTTCAAGATACTTGCTGGATGTGAAATTCTATTTAGATACAAACAACGGTTTCATCATTTCTGAATCACATCTGGATAGGCAGATGTAAATAACTGACTAGCTCTGACAGCACTTCAGATACACACATCTGGCACAGGTCAATATCCTGTGTGCCAAGGCTACTCTGGTAGCTATAGCCAGCTGCAGCACAATAGATGGCTGAGTTATATTTGAATCTTAGGCCCACAGCAATAGATATACATATATATTATATTTCATATAATATATCAATTTGGTTGAGATGAAGTTGTGCAAGAACTCAAATTTTTGTACAGGGTATTTTTACATTTGACACTTGAGTAAGATTCCTAATGTCAGTATTTCACGGAAAGTCTCTGATGTTTAGGGATACAGCAGAACATAATTGATCCCTCTGATGAAATAAAACATTTTGGTTTTGGAGCTCTGATATTTTCTCTGTTTTAAAGATAGGGTCTCAACGCATAGCTCTAGATGGCTTAGAACTCACTTTACATAGGACAGGTTGGCCTTGGACATCTGCCTCCCAAGTACTAAGATTAAAGATGTGTACCACCATACCAGACCTTCTCCATCTTTTCTTGATTTGGAATTTATAAGAAATATTTAAGTTAGTGATTAATGACCTTGGGCAGTCATCAGAGAACATGACAGCATCATGTAATATAGTCCTTGCTACAGTAACACACTGAAGAGTCTTAAGTCCTGTATTCATGTCTAAAAACACTTCTTTTCATCAGTGACTTCATAGAGGGCTAGAACATAGAGAATTCTGTACAAATCATACTTTGCCATGTCTTGCACATATCAACCTTTATAGCATGCATTTTTTTAAAGCTTCAAGTAGCCCACAGTTCCACAACAAAGGCTCTCTAAGTCCTGCCCTGAGCTGTTGATATTATGAGCAACCAAAGGGGTTCCACAGATAGCACCATTTCTCACACAAGGAGAAGGATTGCAGGGTGTGTTTTCTCCAGGCTGTTGGCTTGTTGTTACCATTTTGTAGTTTCTCAAAAATGAAAACCTGCACTAAATAGCACTGGGCTGACACTCCAAGATCTGTGCACATGAGCGTGGGGGATGCTCTTTGGTTATACAATTCTTTAAACCAAATATTGGAATCTGTTGTCTTTCCCATATACCTTATAACATGGAATGTGTGACTTGTGAAACACTGCTTATTTTTAAGCTTCTTATTGTGAGTTATGTATAAAATGTAAGAGAAAAGTGGAATATATTGGTTTGTGAGATAAAACTATGTGATAGTGTTGTTTTTATCCTCTGAAAGTAGAAAAAAGTTTTGGGAAGACACTGGAGTGAACATAAGTTACTCTTCATTCGAAGGTCTACTGGTGTTAGATGCTTCTCTTTGATTGCCTGCCACTTTGATGGATCCACTGAGTACTTTGTGTTGAGAAGCATTCGAAGGCTCCATTTTGGACTCAGGGGCTAAAAACTAGGTTTTTAACTCAGCAGTATTTACTGTGGTGATGGTGGGGAGAGAGTGACTCTTCACACGCCTGTGCAGCATTCACTTTGTAGACGCTCTTCCCAAATCAGGACTGAGATGCCCACTTGGAACCTGAGGAATTGTATCTGCGATAAAAGTCTCATATTTTCAGAGATGTCCAGAGGAGGTTCTAAAAATGATTCCCACTTTACTATGTGTAAAGGGCCTATGGCTATCACTCCATGAATTAATTTGTGTGGTTAAGAGGGAATCCAGACTTGGGCCAGGCTTATGTTTTTTCTCCCTATTGAAATCTGGGGTTTCAGTTCTCCAGAGAGACTCTCTGACCCACTTAGCTTCTGGGCACCGCCGAGTGGCACGGCTCCCAGAGAGGCACGATGCACTCCAAGGCTCTGCCAAAATCAATTTGGCTCCATAATTGTGAAGTACTCTCCAGTTCAGAGACTCTTCCCACATACTAGTTCTAATGCAAACCCAAGGAAAGCCCAATGAGGTTGTTTCTTACTGTTTGTTTATTTGAACTCTGCCCAATTGTTTGTTTGTGGTGTTTGAGGCAGCCCTCAAAGCGATTTGAGGTCTCAACATCAAGAGGCTAGAACAGGTAGCATTATGTAGTCGTGGTATCTCCATCATAGAAATGAGGACGCTTTAAAAAGGAGAAAAATAACTTGTGAAAAGAATTTCATAAATGGGAAATTGGCAAGGCCAGGGTCTGGTCTCTTCGGTGACCTTGCATACTCTAGTTTTTGGTTGGTATCTCGGTTAGGATTTTATTGCTGTGAATAGACATCATAACCAAGGCTGTTCTTAGAAAGGAAAACATTTCATTGGGGCTGGCTTCAGTTTCAGGGGCGTAGTCTATCGTCATGGTGGGAAGCATGGCAGCATTCAGGCAGACATGGTGCTGGAGGAGCAGAGAGTTCTACATTTTGATCCAAAGGCAGCCAGGAGGAGACTGTCTTCTCTAGGCAGGCAGCCAGGAGGAGGGTCTCTTCTGCACTGGGTGGAGCTTGAGCATAGAATCTCAAAGCCCACTCCCATAGTGATGTACTTTCTCCAATAAGACCACACCTTCTTATAAAAGTACTTCCCATGGGCCAATAATATTCAAACCACCAAGCCACATCCCATTCTGAACTGTGGGCAGATGTTTGTGAAAGCATACACTGGTCTCAGTAACAGCTCCATCTCCTTTTATGTCAGGACACTGAAACTGATTCTACTGAGGACTTAGCAAAGGATCTCCCTCACCTGGAAGATTGCTTAGCAATGCACTTGAATGATACACATTGGTCTGGACACTGTTACCTGTACTGCATGGTCATGAAAGAGTAGTTGAGGGTGACAGGAAATTTCTATCATTTATCAAGGTGAGTGCATCTGAAGCCGTCATGCCAAGCAAGTGGGATCTCCTGTTGGTAGTCAGGGGTAACTAGAGAGTCCTTTAAAAAAAAAAAAAGACATCAATAAAAATCACTTAAAGAGCTGACATTTAGAAAGCAAACCCATGCTCCCCTTGAGACCATCATATTGAAGTGAAGCCTGTCCCTGGGCTGTCTTGGCACGGCAGCAGCGTCTTTCCTTGACAGCCTCTTGTTCTCCCTGGCTGGTATTTTGGCGGCAGATATCATCATATCAGTTAATGCGCTTTGCCTCCTGTAGGAACTGATTTGACTGCCGTTATGTTAGCTCATATTTTCTCCATAGTCATTAAAGTGCCTATCTGCAATTTGTTCAAAGGAGGTTGCCTGCCTACAACCACTGTTGGAGCCCCGTGCCCTTTCACTGGCGATTAATTGGCCCGAGTGCACGGAGCTCTTGGTCTACTTAGATTTCATTTTAATGTCATTCTAAAGTACAGGGAAATGTGAATTTAGGAATGCTGCCCCACTCATCAGAGATCTGTGGCTTTTGTTTGAGCATACAACATTTATATAGCATTTTTCTTTAATGTTCTCAGTGATGAGTTTTGCTTTTTTGACCATGAGATTGGTGTCATTGCATGGGAAGGAGACACAGTTCAGTGGTCCAGTAAGTCCTTCAGTTACCAATCAATTTGTCATGTGTTCTATGCACCTGCATGTAGCATCTTCAGCAAACAGCTTTGGAAGGATGCCTGTGGTTAATATCTTGTGGATATTAACTAATACCTGCCTAGGAGGTATTAGTCACTGTCAGTCACTCATCTCTGAGGTCCTTTTTCTTCATGCTTACACCTAGTTATATGTGACTGGACCTTATTGCCCTGCCTTTGACGGAAGCTGGAATTTAAGAGGCTCTATTAGAGGTAAATTGAAGGATATTCAGCAATCCAGGCCACCTCACTCTGACCTTTTGAGTAACCTTCCCTTTGTAAGAAACATTTTTTTTTCCCCTGAGACAATCTGGATCTAGATCTAGGTTTCTATGTTTTTGGTTTTCAAGCCTTCGCTGTCCAGGAACTCACTCTGTAGACCCAGCTCGCCTCAAACTCAGAGATCCTCCAGCTTCTGCCTCCTGTGCCACCACCAGAGGCATATTCAGGTTTCTTAAAGGTACTTGTCATAAAAATCATTGTTTTTCAGACAGGACATGGGCAGCCAGTCATTAGCTTCCACACTCCCTTCTTGTATGACCTAGCCACTGTAAAACCCAGTGATATCTGTTGGGGTTAGTCTTGTATGCTTGTGTTCAGAATCTGAGTGGTGTGCCCCTGTGCACACTGCATCCTGATCTTGGGGTAGTGTATTAACCGTTATGCTCTAAAGAATGCCCCCCAATAATCCCTGGTTGGCTAATAAGAGGTTGCACCCTAGGACTAGGCAGAGAGGATAGGAAGGCAGGATTTATTTCAATCAAGTGAGGGACCTCAAGAGGACCACAGGGGAAAAGGAAGAAGAGGAAGAGAAGGTCACCATGAGTTAAGCTAGACCACAAGCACTTGTCCTGAGACACACATGGAACAGAGCAAGCTGGGGGTTGGGGGGGCTCAAGAAGCAAGCAACCCGGAGCCTATGGCTGGGGTGTAAATCGGAATAGTTCAGAACCTGCTTAGTCTAGACTTACAGCTGGTTAATAAAAATACCAGGCTTCTGTGTCTTTTATTCAGGAGCTACACAAGCTAGAGAGGGGCAGAAGTCTCCCATAAAATTACTTCAACAGGTATCTCTGTGCAACGCTTTGTACAGGGAATGTTTAGAGCAAGGGACGCTATGTCACACCGTGAATGTTGTTTAACGGCTTTTCACAAGCTGACCCTGCCTTTCAGGAAGTGGAATGAAAATGGCAGAACAGTCAGTTTGAAGAGCCTCAGCCTTTCAGAAAAGGAACCGTTGCTCTTTTGAGGGGACACCATCTCAGGGATGTCACCGCAAAGACCAGGTCACGTGACACACCAGCAGAATCAGGTTTAGAGGGGTGAGCCCCAGAAGGTCTCCGGAGTTTTCAGGGAGGAAAGTCTGTGTTGATGGTAGAGGAGGAAGATGACGTGAAAGAGACACTTGAGTTTTTTCACGCACGAGGCGTTTGTACCAGGGTGGCCTTGCATGTCAACACCAAGAGGTTCCCTAAAGATTATGAAGGATCTCCAATCTATAAGGGTGATTTTTTTCTCACATCAATCCCACTTGAGAGACATTCTTTTTTTTCTATTATTATTATTTATTTTTATCATATGTGCATTGGTATTTGCCTGCATGTATATCTATGTGAAGTATAAGGATGTGGGATTCCCTAAAACTGGAGTCACAGACTGTTGTGAGCCACTATGTGGTTGCTTAGAATTGAACCCAGGTCCTATGGAAGAGCAACCAGTGCTCTTAAACTGCTGAGCCATCTCTGCAACCCCGGAAGACATTCTTTTAGTGAGATATATTTCTTCCCTAAAGAACACTGGCGTATCTTGCGTGCTAACAATGTAGATTTAAAGAACGTAAACAAAATTCTATATTTCTATAAAACTTGATTAAAATTGGTATTCCAAACTTTATATACCCCAGACATCCACAGTTATGGAAAGCACACAGGCTGCCTTCAGCATCTTCAGTTCCCTGTGCCTGTTCCATTTGACATCGCTTCTTTTTTTTTTTTTAATGTATTCCTGTTTTATATGTATATCTGTTTTGCCTGTGTACGTGTCTGTACACCACATGCAGAAAGTATCCATGAAGATGAGAACAGTGCGTCTTCTGGAACCAGAATTACAGACCACCATGTGAGCTACCAGGCTGGTGCTGGGAGTAGAACCCTGGTCATCTAGAAGAGCAGCCAAAGCTCTTAGCTGCTGAGCCATTGCCTTAGCACATTGTTTTCTATATGATTGTTGCATCCTTGAAGCATGTTTTCCCACTTCCCTTTGGGTTCTTTCTCTCCCTCCTTAAGCCTGTGTTTTGGCTTTGGGGAGTACAGTTAGCAGACAAACCTTCAGATCTTGTGTGTATCTTGTCCTACATCTTGCCTTTATCTCCCTTAGCATCGTCTTTAGCCTTTCTTTTGGTCCATGGGGTTGGACTAGGGCATATAGACACCTAGTGCAAAGTTTCAGCATCACCTGGCTTAGCCCCTCCCAGCACCATCCTGTTTCTTCCACACATGTGGTTTTGTTACTTGCTGCATTAGTATTTGTTTTAAGAGGCTGGGGTCCATTTACAGAGTCCCTCTGAGTCCTGTTTGTTTCAATGTGTGTGTGTGTATACAGTTTATTCATACATATGTTCATGTTTATATATGTTTTTCATATGTATAAATGAATATATATTCATTTGATATATATAATATATATGTATATTATATATGTGTATGATATATATATATATGTATATTATATATATGTATGATATATATATATATATGAGGTCACAGAGGTCCTAGACCACACATCTTCAGCTGTGCATGTAGCCTGACAGTCATACAAACTTCATTTCAAGAAGTGATGCTGTGTACCTACTAGCAATCAAGGATCCTATAACAAATGGAATAGAGAAGATCTCTGCTCCTAAGAAACTGACATCATAGTGGGTACAGAGACTGAGGTTCATGATGTACCATAAACGTGTTAGAGACAAGTGATACGAGGAAAATTACGGCAGCTAGAGAGATTTCGGTTTCTGAGAACACGAGGCGTGTGAGCTAGAACTGAACGATGGGAAGACCACTAGGAGCTGCATACCACAAGCAAGCCAGAGAAGAATACTGTGGATGCAGCTTCCTGGGAGGGTGAAGCAGAAGGGCCTGAGGACCGGGTTGTAAGTCTTGAGGAAGCCAGTTCAGGTTTTTCTTACGCTTGGTAGGAAGTGCCTGACTTTCTCACATAGGGAGATGATGCTCTCTGCTTTGCCTTTGCAAAGTTTCCCCTGCCTGCTGTATAGAGGACAAGATGGGTTAGGGGAGTGGTGTAGGTGAGAATTCACACTGCTTAAATGAAATGGGAGATGCAGAGGCACTCAGGCTATATTCTAAATATGTGAAGGCTCACCTGCTTGTGAAGAGGGCCCTGAGGAAAAGAACAAGGTTCTTGTTGCTAGAGTTCCAAAAGTTGTTGGTTCTCTTGAAGAGGTCAGGAAATCTGGTGAGGAGGAGACTCGTGGAAGGAAACCGGGGCGTGTTTTGTTGGTTTGTTAGCAGCTTTAGTAGGGGATGCTGTGACAGGTTTTGGCTTCCTAGGCTAGAGAAGTGGAGTTGAAACTCCTGGCCCAGGGGTTGGATGAAGTGGCCACAGGACAGATTCTGAGTCTCCACATATGAACACACCATACATGGGAGCTGGAAAAGACAGGGGTAGGAGGAGGACCAGGCAAGTGGATTTAAAGCCAAATGAAGATGGAGTTTTGATCATGAGTAGAGTGCCACTGAAGGCTGACTGACGCCTGTTTGTACAGTTTTGTGCATTCAGGGACCTTTTACAGGGCAGAGTTGAGAAGGGAATGGTAAAACCGCTAAGAGAAAAAAAAGGCTTCTAACAGGAAGGGCAGTGGTCCTCATGATATCCTAGAGGGATGCCCATTTGCCCCCTGGGAAATCTGAAGTGCTCCTGTCTGTTGAGGCTCCCTGAGGTGTGTCCTGTGCCTGCTTTCCTTTCCCAGTTACCAAGCCAGGCAAGTCCTCTATGCCAGCCTTAGGCAATCAGTAGGCCTGGAATGGTTTCGAGACTTACTTCTTTGCCTTCTTATAATTGCTCTGAGTGTGTCTGTGTAGTCATGAGGGGCCTTTAGAATAGGCAAGAGAGCAGGCCCAACTTGGTCAAGATGTGGACAGCTGAGACAATAATGTGTGTAATAAGAGATTGGGGGGTGGCGGGCAGAACAAAGGCAGAATTCGTTTCCAAATGTGAAGCCACTTTTCCTATATCACCAAGGTAGAAAAAAATGTCCCCTGAGAGTTTAGGCATGGAAACAAAGACTCCAGTAGGTTATACAGCAGCTGTAAAAGCCCCAGCCTCCTTTATTATCTGTATCTTCCCTGCTTCTGGGAAAGATTTGAAGTCACCTATATGCAGACTTACATTGTTGATCTGCTTATTCCTCTTACCAACACATATTGATTGTCAATAACGACCCAACAGTAGTGGCCAGGCTGCCCGTGACCTTCCCTCAAGGAAGACAAACAGGAAAGCAGTTAGCTCTAATATAATAACAGACCAGGAGAGAAGGAGAATGAATTCTGTCTGATTCGGTTTCCGCAGGATGGAGGAGGGTGAAAGTTGCTGATGAGGGAGAGGCAAGGTACCAGAGGGGAAGCAGAGGGCAGATCTGGGACAGATGTGAGCACAGCTGTGGGCACAGCCTAGGAAGCCAGCGCCCTTGGGAGCATCTGGTATGGAGAGGAAGTACTTTGAGCTCAAGCTAGAGAGGGAAACAGACTGGACAGGGGTTCTATGCTGCAGGCAATAGAGAACCCTGGGCTTTAAATGGGTACATAATTGATCTTTATTGCTGAAAGAAAATTAAAAGAATCCACATAAGCCAGCCTTCCCATTTAATATTTCTGCTCTGGGTACCAATGCTAAAGACCATTGTCCCTGAGGTGAATTGTCACCACATCAAATAAATTGCATCTAGAACTTATGTTTTTTTCCTTTCCAATACTGTCTATACTTTCTTTCCAGCAAAATCTGCCTGTGCATATGAGTACACTTATGCATCTCAGAGTGTCTTAAATGAGCATGGAATGTTATAGAGTTGTTATATCTCTCATGTCACTGTGTGAGAGAAAATGTTTCTTAAGAGTCATAGCATGTTAAGTAGCATGAGAAAATAAGATACTCTCCTTATGGGCACATTTTGGCTCAGAAATTTGGGGGTTTGTCCATTTTAAAAGGAAAAGGTGCATATATGTTTGCATGAAGTTTATGTGAAAGAAGCAAGAGATCTTTCTCATCTGGAAGGTGATGTGTTTGCCCTTGTGTGATTTTGCGAGAGGGCAATGAGTCGCACTCTCACAGTGAATCTGGTGGGCCTTCCTCCCCACTCCTTGAGTGTCCTGCACCCTGATGGGTCAGGTACAATATGCTTTTCAAATCAGAACCTTCTAGAGAAGCCAGACACTGGGGCAGCTGAAATGGGTCTGGACATGAACTGCTAAAAAAAAAACAATTTCAATAACTCTTAAAACCTAACTCACCTTGTAATATATTCCTTATATAGCAAAACTGTAGTGAAAAATGAGAGTTAGTTCTTTCTTTCTTTCTTTCTTTCTTTCTTTCTTTCTTTCTTTCTTTTTCTTTCTTTCATTTCTTCCTTGTTTGCCACATCATACCTCTAAGAAGTTAATGGTTTAAGGAAAATGCTCAAGCCCAGCAGATCATGTCAAATATTTGGCTTGGTAGGATTAATATTTCACTGCGGAGTGACAGTAGGCGCGCTGTCCTAGTTTTAAGGATGATTATGTAAACTAATGAGCCTCATCCATTACAAAAACTTAGGGAAGCAAAAAGCTATTTATCATGTGGGTTACTTGCCTGTGCTGGGAGGACATTGAAGTTAAGGATTAAGAACTCACAATGAGGTTGCATTTAATTAAGGTTATTCTTTCTGGGACACTGAGGTCCATAATACAGGGCGCTGTGGACATGTTTAATACTGCTTTATTTTTCAAAAACTCAATGCTTTGTTTTTCTTTGCCTTGCTCCCACTGTCTTGACATTGACTTTCATTTAAATTTACCATCCACTCAAGTTATTTCTATTACAACAAATAACAAGAAGCAGTAGGTTGCGGGTGATGTAATTGTCTACCTAGGCCACTAGAGGGAAGTAACTCTAATATTTTCTGGGCAAGGACAAGATATTAAACAGCCCTGACCTTTCTGTCATTGAAGAGCTTGTCCTTTGCCTCGGGGGTCACCTCTGTATTTCTCCTGAGAAGAGTAAGGAGGCGGATGGAGTATAATTAAAGATGTCAGTCTAGGATGTGAAATTGGTAGTCTACCTCTTCCTTCAAGACAACTCCTACTAGGCTCCCCACCCCCACCCCTCCAACTGTGATAAGACACCATGGCCAGGCAACTTACAAAAGAAAGAGTCTATTGAGGCATATGCTTCCAGAGGGCTAGAGTCTGTGACTGTCATAGTGTGGAGCATGGTAACCGGCAGGCAAGCATGGTGCTAAGTAGTAGCTAAGTGCTTACATCATTATTGGAAAATATTAACTAGGAGAAGCAGGAGGGATGCTAGCTTACTGGGGATGGGGAGGGGGTTTGAATCATCAAAGTCCGACCCCCAGGGACTCACCTCCTCCAACAAGGCCACACCTCCTAATCCTTCCCAAACAGTTCTAACAACTGGTGAACACACATTCACATAGAGGAGCCAATAAGGGCCGTTCTTATTCAAACCAACACAGCAACCTATCTTTGCTGGTAATCCTAGAACCCTTTGGTCTGCTAGGTGTCTTGTGACTTCTAGAACATTAAGCCCTATTCTAAATGGTTAATCTCGTAACATAACCTAGTTACAGCCTGTGAGGGAAATACTATTATTCCTAATTTTTAGAACAGGAAAGTTGGATCCTTAGGGTTAAACAACTTCCCCAAAGTCACAGGACTCCTGTGTTCTGCCACTGTCAGTCTGTTGTCGTGAACCCAAGCAGGGGCTTTAGCATCTATGTCCTTCACCATGCTATGATCCAACACCGCCTCGCTTCACACCAGTTCCTCAAGCATAAAGAGACATTAACATCCACAGAAGTGTTACATTTGCAAACAGTTTTCATCTTACATCTTTGCAGACTTCCAAGTATGTGTGAGGACTGCTGAGATGCAAAGCAAAAATATTAAATATAGCATGCTTTGTGAGGAGCAAGAAAACCTTTTTGATGTAGGATGCCAGAGTACTGTGATATGTCCGACAGCACTGTCGAGAGACTGCCAGAGGTTGGAATTGTAGGACCTCCATGTTTTTCAATGGCCCCACGCTGTACCTTCTCTCAGATTATCTGAAGCACTGCTACACTGTCTCTCTGCCTCTGCCTCTCTGCCTCTCTGCCTCTCTGCCTCTCTGCCTCTCTGCCTCTGCCTCTCCTTAGAGCTCTCTGCTCCTTATTGTCCTTGTAGGAAGTCAACTCTCATCTTTCAGACCTAGAAATGTTAGTGAGCATGTGGGAGACCTGCTTATCACTGATCAGTTGGAGGTCTCACTGTTTCAGCCCAGAATGAATGTCAACAATTGGGCAGCCTGTTGTATCTGGCTCAACACAGGTGTCAGAGACTGTGCTATATGGAAATTGACCTCTACCCGTAAGCACACAGCTCTAATCCTGAGAACATCTTGTTTCATATGGTGAAGTGTTGTTTATTTTCCTCACTGGCCTTCTAAAGCCAGTTTCCTTAAAAAAAAAAAAATTCAATTTTTATTGTTTTTCCAGGGACTTCCCAAACATTTTTTATAAATAAATTGACATGATAGATGACTTTGGTTAAGATAAAAGGGATTTCTGGGCTCTATTAAACCTCTATTTTAAATATTTTTCATGCCTTACTTTTTTTTTTTAGGCCTTAACATTTATTTTATTTATTTATTTTTTATTTATTACGTATTTTCCTCAATGACATTTCCAATGCTATCCCAAAAGTCCCCCCATGCCCTCCCCCCCACTTCCCTACCCACCCATTCTCATTTTTTTGGCCCTGGCGTTCCCCTGTACTGGGGCATATAAACTTTGTGTGTCCAATGGGCCTCTCTTTCCAGTGATGGCCGACTAGGCCATCTTTTGATACATATGTAGCTAGAGTCAAGAGCACCGGGGAACTGGTTAGTTCATAATGTTGTTGCACCTACAGGGTTGCAGATCTCTTTAGCTCCTTGGATACTTTCTCTAACTCCTCCATTGGGGGCCCTGTGATCCATCCAATAGCTGACTGTGAGCATCCACTTATGTGTTTGCTAGGCCCCTGCCTAGTCTCACAAGAGACAGCTATATCTGGGTCCTTTCAGCAAAATCTTGCTAGTGTATCATGCCTTACTTTTATCAATTAAAAAAAAAATCTTTGATCAGTGCCAGGATATTTGGAGACTGCATACATGTGAAACTAGGTAAGAATTTTGCCTTTGTAGTTCGATTCTTGCTACAGTCAGCCCTGCTGCAGAGACACAGAAATTAAAACTGAGATTGCCAATTTGCTGATTGTTGACAACGCTCTGGAGGATTCAGTGTGGCCAGAATTAGGATTGTTTCATAAAGTAAAATGTATGGATGGTGGCTAGATTTTTATCCATACTTATTCTCTTTAATCAAAGAAATAAAATATTGACCTCTTTTAAAACAATTGCATAGACCTTTAGAAGCTATCAAGGTTTTGGGTTGTTTTTTTTTTTTTTAATCTGTTTTTCTATTTGTTATGTCGGTTTCACATTTAAATTTCAAGAGCCATATGGCCATTCTATATCACTTCATCTCAGTTGATTATAAATGTGACTGGCCACATTTATTTTATTTCTTAAAAATAACTATTTTGGCTATATATGTGTTTTCTCTGACTGTATTTTAGGTGTACCCTGCACATACGTAGGGATGGTTGTGAGATGCCATGTAGGTGTTAGAAACTGAACCCGGGTCCTCAAGACCAGCAAGTGCTCCTTGCTGGGCTAGCTCTCTGGCTTCCCAACCTGTATCTCTTCTTGAGACTTTCTCAAAAGTTACTGAGCTGGAAATGCAGTCCAGATGTTTTTGAAATCTGATAAATTAACTAGATGTCAATTGGGAAAGATAACATTTTACAAAGCTGGTTCTACCCTGAAGTGTTGATTCTTTGGAAAAAATAAATAAATAAAAATTTTAAAAAGGTTCAGATTTCTTTCAGTGGCAGCAAAATGTAGCTCTGAGAGTCAAGGACTCAGTTTGCCTCCTCACTCAAGTGACTGAGCCCTGGTTGTCCCCGTTATCTGTGGTTTGGGAGAAGAGGATGCTAGCAAGGCCTCAGGACTGACATGGCCTTCTGATGCTTATTGTACAGTTATTACTGCTTGGTTGGGACTGTAGATCTGGTTCAGTGGTTATGAGCCCACTGTGCTCTTGTTGAGGCTCTTGTAGGTTTGGTTTCCAGCATCTATACCAGATAGCTGACAGACAGCCACTGCAGCTCCAGGAGAATTGACTCCTCCTTCTGGCCTCTGAGGGTGTCTTCACTCATTCGCACAAGCCCACAGAAAGAGTCCTGTACGCATGGAATTAAAACTAGTTTTTATAAAAGATTTATTTATTTCATGCATGTGAGTACACTGCAGCTGTCTTCAGACACACCAGAAGAGGGCATTGGATCCCGTTACAGATGGTTATGAGCTAACCATGTGGTTGCTGGGAATTGAACTCAGGACCTCTGGAAGAGAGGTCAGTGCTCTTAACCACTAAGCTATGTCTCCAGCCCTAAAATTATTTTTAAGGAGAAAAAGTTAAAACTGGTCATCCTTTTTCTATTTTCTCTTTGACTTGTACACCCTTTCTATTCATCTTTTCATTGTTTCTAATTTTTTTATATGTTTACTTCCCTTGAGTGTATCACATTGAAAAAAAATTCAGGAATTTATGGCATTGCTTAATTTATACAATGCCACTTTGACTCTTCTCAAAACTGTCCTTAATTGCATATTTATATATGAAGTGATGGGTGCAGCCCATTGGTGACATCCTGATAGCTTGGGATCCAGTCCACTTGGAGTTCCTGTCACTTCTCCCTGAAGCACATCTCAGAGAGTTTCTGATTTGGGGGGTTGGGCCAGGCCTCTGTTACACACAGCTGACCTAGCTCTCTAGTAAAACTAAAAGTAATGAGTAGTGCCCCCTTTTAGGTAGACAGAGCTTTGGTTTGAGTCTGTCCCAAAAAGAGTCCCATGTTGGCCGTATAGTAATAATGCTAAGAGATGCTGGGATCCCTCAGAGACCACCAGAAAAGTGTTACTATGGTCCTCACATTCCTGCATGTGAGAATGCATGGTGGCGAGAGCAAGCCCTGCCTGATTTGGTGTTTCATCTCTTGCACATATTCCTACTGTGATACCTTGAATGATGTCGTGATGTAGTAGAATTATGTCACCAGAACTAAGCAGAAGCTAATGCCATGCTCTGCGGCCTCCAGAACAGTGAGCCAGCCAACTCTCTTTCCTTCATAAAGTGTCTACCCTTGAGTGTTTCATTATAGCAGCAGAACGTGGACTAATACAGTGTTCTGGAGATCCCTGGCAGCTCACCGGAGTAGCTTCAGGCCATTTCTGTGACAGAATTACTGGGTGGATCTTTTGAAGACAGGTATTCTGCAGCAGTGCTCTTAAAGCTACTAGACACTTATTAGTGTAAATCAGTGAAATTATTATTTGCAAATGAACCGAAGGGACTCAGCCAGTAGTGCCTGATGCCATTCAAAGTCGTAAATGATGATGGCCTTGTAATCTGTGGCAAATTAAAGCTTAGCTTTTTGAACAGATGAAGGTTGCCCACACACCTGGAGGGAGCCTGGGCCTGCTTACTTTTCTGTGAGTTTTATTCATCAAGCAATATTATTGGAAAGTAGTTGGAACTGCTTCAAGAAAGATGAGTTGATATTCAGGCTAACTGATGATATCACTTGCTAAACAACAGAAAGCAACCTTTTTTTTTTTCTTTTTGGAAATAGAGTCTAACTATTGTGGCCCTGGCTGTCCTGGAACTTACTAAATAGACCAAGTTTGTGCCTGAAATCCACCTGCCTCTGCCTCTGCCTCTGGAGTGCCACGATTAAAGGCATGTGCCACCATGCCTGGATAGGAAGCAACTTTTTAAAAATGTTTTAAGATGGCCAGGCAGTGGTAGCACACACCTTTAATCCCAGCATTTGGGAGGCAGAGGCAGGCAGATTTCTGAGTTTGAGGCCAGCCTGGTCTACAGAGTGAGTTCCAGGACAGCCAGGGCTACACAGAGAACCCCTATCTCAGAAAAAAAAAAAAAAAAAAAAAAAAAAAAGTTTTAAAATCCATGAAAACCGTATCAAGATTAAAATAATTAAAATTTCAAGTTGTCTATGAATCTCACAGTTCTCTTCCTATGTGCACATGAGATTACTGTTGTAAGTGTGGCATAAGCCTTTTCTATTGGGACTTTTCATGAAACAGCTCACCATGCTGCAGTTTCACTTCACCAGGGCTGTTTGTTTGGGTGACTGCATAGTTAGTAAATAGGTCCTTTACCCTTGATGACGGAGGAAAATTAAGAGAGAACAGTGTCTATATCAGCGATGAGCATCATCTGCGTTCTGCATCTTCGTGCCCTTGCTCCAGAGAAAAAGGCAGGGAGATGGGGTGCAGGTTACCACGACCTCCTGGGAGGCTTGCCTGCAGATTCTGCAGCATCTCTCACTGAATCCTGGCTCTGCAGTCCCCATCACCATCAGAGTATCCTTGGCTCCCAAACTTCCAATTCTAAAGTGTAACCCAGGGTCTGGCTCACCTCTTCAAAGTGATCAACTAAAACATCACTTCTTTATTTTTATTTTTCGAGACAGGGTTTCTCTGTGTAGCCCTGGCTGTCCTGGAACTCACTCTGTAGAGCAGGCTGGCCTCGAACTCAGAAATCCGCCTGCCTCTGCCTCCCAAGGGCTGGGATTAAAGGCGCGCGCCACCGCTGCCCGGCTAAAACATTACGTCATAGTTAAAACTTGAAGTAGAGATGGTTCATTTTAGAATCAGATCTAGATGATACAGGAATGGTCGTTTGCTGGAGGAGACAGTGTGACAGGAGAGGATGCCCACGGCTATGGCCGAGGGCCAGAACACACTCAGATCAGGCAACTGGTTGCTTGCCTTTGCAGTTTCTCTCAAATGGGGTGGAAAGGTTTATGATGGAAACCGACCCATGTGAGCCAGAGGGTCTGGGCTGTGAGGTGGCGGCCAGCAGGTTGTAACCTTGAGCACTGTTGAGGTGGCGCCCAGAATTCTCATCTGTTCTCTTTTGGATGATTGTGTGCGATGATTGTGTTCCCAGCAAGATTGAGTTTCCAACCTTGGAACAAAGGTCACCCTGCCCAAGCTTTTTTATATCCATTCTTTGAGGAGACAAAATCAAACTACATTTCAGCCATTCTTATAGTAGAGGAGAGTTAAAAGCTAACAGAAGCTTGGAATTTATTTTTAAAAATAATCCACTAATATCTACCCACGTGTTACAGAATTAAATTTGTATTAGCATCTTTGTTACTCATTATGAAGACAGTCTATAATGACAGTGCTTAGAAGACAATTATCTAGGGTCTGGAGAGATGGCTCAGTGGTTAAGACCACTTCCTGCTTTTGCAGGGGTCCTGGGTTTGATTCCCTGCACTAGCAAAGTATCTCACACCATCTGTAACTCATGTCCCAGAGGATCCAATGCTCTCTTCTGACTTCCATAGCTACTGCATGCATGTGATGCATGTGCAGACATTCAGACACATTAAAAAAAGTTAAAAGTAGCTCAATGGTTAAGAGCACTGGCTACTCTTTCAAAGGACCCAGGTTTGATTCAATTTATGTAGTGGCTCACGTCATCTGCAGTTCCGGTTCCCGGGTATCAGACACCCTCTTCTGGCCTCCTCAAGCACCAGGGCTGTAAGTACCCACAAAACACATTTTTTTTCTAAGTGTTATTTTAAAAAATAAAATTTTTTTTTAAAAACAAAAGAAAGACAAACCATTCATCCAGTTGACAAAATGCACCATGGGTTTGGAAGTGTCCCTTTATGGCTTGTATGTAACAGATGGAGAAATAGAAAATTAACAGGTGTGTTGTTGTTTTTTTTTTTTTTCCTTTCCCTGAACCTTAGAAAATAGTATGTGAACATCCATTCATCCTGAGTCTCCACCTTGTACTTGAGGCATACAGACGAGCAGAATCTGTCCTTGCACTTGGAGAGCTCAAAGCCTGGTGGGGAATTAGACCTGTAAACACATCATCTTGCTGGAGAAGAATGATTGCTATACAAGAGGCATGCAATGCATAAATTCATCAGGGAGCCTGCAGGAGAGCTACTTATGTGTGCAGGAGAAAGTCAAGCAAACTTTGCTGGAGGGTGACCTTCGAGCTCACGCTTGAAAGATGAACGGAAGTTTCCCAGGCAGAGGGGGGTGGAAATTCTAGAAACAAGGAACAGGATGTGCAAGATGTATGGCAGGGTTTATTGTGTCTGGGGATCCAAAAGTAATGTGGTATTTCTGACAAGTGCACATTTTTATTACTAAAGCCTAAACCACCAAAAAAGACCCACGACCAGGGACAAGGCAAGAAAGATAATGATGGATGTCGTAATAAAATATCATTCAGAATTGGTCTTAATTTTCTGGAGACGTGCCTCCCAAACTGTACAGGAGTCACCTGACATTTTGGTGTGATACAGATCTGAACTTCATTCTCAAAATTCATGAACTGTTTGGTGTAGAGAAGAGCCCTAAATCTGCATTGCTCCCTTAGTCTGGTGTGAGTTAGTGATGGGTATAGAAGGCACCCTGGGAGAAACACAACTGGGGGGACGTAGCAAGCTGTTGAAAGTTGTTTCCTGGGTGAGTGATAGGACCACAGGCAGATGTGGGTGCTGGACAGATTGGAAGTGACAATTTCACAAGTATCAGGGAGCCTGGAGGGGAGGAAGGGTACTGTGTTCATTCAGACATGAAATAATGGCTACCCTCTGGGGAGAGCAAAGAGGTGGGATGGAGCTCTCTGAGTTCAAGGCCAGCCTGGTCTACAGAGTGAGTCTCAAGACAGCTGGAACTACACAGAAAAACCCTGACTCAAAAAAGCCAATCAATCAATTAATGGCTTGTTTTCTTCTCTCTCTCTCTTTCTCTCTCTCTCTCTCTCTCTCTCTCTCTCTCTCTCTCTCTCTCTTTCTCTCTCTCTCTTCCTCCCTCTCTCTCTCTCTCTCTCTCTCTCTCTCTCTCTCTCTCCATTTTATATACAACAAAATGTGTTTGCCCCTCCACCCCCCATTTTCCTGTTACTTTAAGTAGCATTTTCTCTTCAGCTTTCTCAACACAGGGTCACCTGGCTTTTTTACATTTTTTCCTTGATGTATTATTAGCATTCTTTGTAGTTTTGAATATATTTGATCTCCTAAGGGCCACTAATGGGGACAATACTTATTTTACAGTAATTAAATACCCATCCTTCGTCCACTTGCTATCTTATTGGTTGCTTTTAGTGACTCTTGCCATAGCTGTCATTAACTAACAGTCTCTTCAGAAACCATGTTGTGGTCACTGTGGTGCCTCTTATGAGTCTTTTATAGAATCTGGGACAGTTTATCTGCTCAAAGAACATTTATACTCTTGGCACCCAAAATGCATGCTGTCCCTTTCATCAAGGCCTCCGTAATGAAAGCTAGGAAAGTCTGAAGGTAGCAAGTTTACGTGTGCTTAATGACAGCCATTCAGTAGCACCAGTGAGGACCATCAGGTTTGGCTTGTATTCTCCTGGATAATTTTCTTAGTGGCTTTCTTCTGTTCTTAAACAGTGAAAGAAGAAAATATGGAATGTGGGGAAGCAGGCTTAGAATTCAAAACAGTTTGCATAAATGCAGGGCTCTACCACCCTGCAAATAGCCAATGCATATATTCAACATAAAACAAAGCACTGTGCAGATTTATAACCTATTCGGCTTCAAAAATACCCATTTGCCCAGTTGCCTCAGACAGGTAAGGATTTATGCCTGGAAGACGGAGATATTTTTATTTTCTTTCTTTTTTTATATTATAAAATTCCTGGGAATAGGAATATGACTTCTTTTGAAAAGCAGGCTTAGTATTTACTTTCAAGGCTCATAGAGCTTTTACACGTGCATCTTATTTTGTGTGTCAAAAACCATCAATCACATCTTATGAAAATGTCCGAGAGTGTGTGTTCTTTCTTAATTTTGTAAACTCTTCAGAACAGCCTCACTTTCTGATTAGCCTGAACCTTCACAGTCATGAGAACAAAACTGCCAAATGTGTTGATTTTGGAAACTGAATTTTGACTTTTTTTTTTTTCAAGTCAAAGTAACTAACTTAAAAACTGGAGCCACTGAGTTGGTGGTGTGCTCAGTTATCGTATAAGAACTCCTGGGCTTGATCTGGACCTCATGAACCACTGGGTGTGGTGACTTATGCCTGCGATCTTAGCTGTAGGGATGTAGAGGCAGGAGGATGAGAAGCTCAGTGTCACCCTTGGGTATACACACACACACACACACACACACACACACACACAGTCTACATGAAACCAGATAATAATACTCTTTATTAAAACGTAAAAATGTTTAAATAATAAAAGTATTAACCATAATCTCAAACATGTTCACTAAGATGTTTTATCTTTATTTTTGAGAGAACGGTTTAAGCAGTCATAGAGCTTCTGTTTCATATAATTGCAAGGACAAGTCTCATTTTTCCCATGTTGTAAAAACAGTGTGTTTGCTTCCTTTGGCTACTATAGCCACTTATGATGAGCTAAGTAAAGGCTTGGAGCCTTATACATTCACTCTCTTACAGTTTTACTGGTTAGATACCCAATTATCCACTCCCCCCCCCCCCACCAACTGAACTGACCCTGCTAGGACTGAGCTGACCCTGCTAGCTTGGAATCTCTCCCCACATCCAGATCTCTCTAGCTGCATTCTTTGCGTTCTTGGGCTTTGTCCCCATCGTTTTTCTGAGTGCATTAGCATCTGGCATAAGCCTCTGTTGCTATTGTAATAATTGCACCTAAGAGCCATGTGGGTAGCCTGGACCCCTGACTGCAATCACATCCTCTGAATGTTTCTCAACATCTACCATATTCACAGCTTATCTTGGGGTTAGAGACAGCTCTGGAATTTATTATCCAGGCTGCAGTTCTGGTCTATACTTGTTAAGTTCCAGTTTCTGATCAATTCTTTGGGACCAAAAAAATTGCCTTTTTTCTTTTTTTGAACCTTTAGAATCCTGCCTCCCCTGCCACACCCACCCCACTCCTGACACACACACACACACACACACACACACACACACACACACACACACTATTATAAGCAGTTCTGAATTGATTTCCATACCTTAAGATCTTCTTGTGCATTATAGTTCACACATATATTTATTAGACCTAAATATTGTTAATTTTAAAGATGTGAGGAGAAAGACCACGGCACAAATCATCACAGCCAAGTTAATTAAAACAAGCAATTAAAGCAAACTTTTTAATTTATGTACATGGGCTGCCTCCCCCTAAGGAAGCATTGGACATAGGCAAGATAAGGGCTTTTACAGATTGTGGGTAGAGGGTTTCCAAATGGGGAATTTGACAGACCAATAGGTGGGGCTACAGAAGCAGAAAGTAAAAAGTGGATCATTACAGCCTCTTGTGAAACAGAGACATGGTTGCAAGGTGGTCATAACAAGGTAGTCATAATAAAATGGTCATGACAATGGGTGGTCATAACAACCTTTTAAAAACAACATCATGGCTGCCATTTCTCAGGACTATTCAAACAGAACTATTTGTAGTTAAGGTTACAGGTGGAGGCGTAACTCAGTCCTTGAGAAACAAAGTGTAAGGGTCTGTGATTCAATGAAGAATGATACCCCTGACTCAAATAGTATGTAAATGCAAAGGCTTTTATTCTGCAGAAGAAGAGCATGCTGGGGTCCCTCATTACCAAGATAGAGAGACAACCAAGTGAGCTTGCAGGCCTGATTTAAAGCTTGTCAGGGGATTCCAGGGTAGGTGGTGACCTTTGTCTTGCTCCACCTCTGAGGACATTTCATTACCAGGCCATGGGGGCTGGAAACTTGCTGGGGAGGTCTGGAAACTGCTGCTGACCCATTGTCCTTGTCTCAGACCAGGTGGCAGGGCAGCTTCTGAGGCCTGGACTTGCCTGGACTTGCCCAGTTCTTGGCAATGGAGATTTAGGCCTCATTCTCTGCCAATTTGAACCCTGTCATGAAGTTAGCCTAGCCTTCTCAGGAGGTTTAATTATAACCAGGAATGGACCTTGTTTGTCTTTGTTATAAGATGGTATCTTAGTTTGGGTTTTATTGCTGTAAAGAAATTGCATGACCAAGGCAATGGGACAACATTTAATTGGGACTGGCATAAAATTTCAGAGATTCAGTTCATTATCATCATGGCAGGAAGCATGGCAGCATCCAGGCAGACACAGTACTGGAGAAGGAGCCAAGAGTTCTACATCCTGGCAGCCAAGAAAAGACAGTTCTACCCTGGGTAGAGCTTAAAGGTAGAACCATTAAGGTTCTCAAAGCCCACCCCCACAATGACACATTTCCTCCAACAAGGCCACACCTATTCTAACAAGGTCACACCTACTAATGGTGTCACTCCCTGTGTGCCAAGCATTCACACCCATGAGTCTAAGGGGTTTTCAAGCCTAAGAGGGAGGCAGGCTGATTTATCAATAAATGTTGTGTATCCATATACAAATGTGTATTTTCATCTTCCAAATTGCTTCTAGAACATTGGTACAGAGTACTTGTCTCCCTGTGCCCTTGCAGACATTGGATACTATCACTTTTTAATCTTTTCCAATTATGTAAAAATGATATTTGATATTTTTAACCATATTTCTGTGATAGCTATTCATGACTGGCATTCTGCTTATCCCTCCCCCATGAGTTAATATTTCTTCAAAAGCTTCTACTGGCATAAAAATGATGTGACTTAATAGAAACTCATCTGAAGCCTGCTTGAAAACTGCTTGGCTACCTTCCATGTCTTCACTGACATGTTCTCTTGCTTTGTGACAGTGTGAATCAGCTTTAACAATAGAGGAAAAGTCTGCTTATTGCAGAAACGCCATCTCTACCTCTGTCTGCATGTTTCTTTTTGGTACTTTGACCGAAACTCCTTTTAATGGATAATTCCTCTCATTTTAATGGGATAATTCTCTATACCCATGGTTATCTGACCTGGAAAAATACTCAGGAAAAGATGAACTGATAAATTAACCATAATCTTACATTACAGAAAAGGCCTTGGTGTCAGCTCTAAAGGGCTAAATATAACCACACTGACCTGCCTCAACCAAATTGTCACTTTTTATAATTGCACTGTAATTCATTCTCGGGAACTGAATGAGAAATGATGTACCTTGGACCCAGGCTTCTGGATCAAGTAGCACCATGTCCTTGAAGTTAACTCCACACTGAGATGTATTCCTTACTGACTAGGGTTCACTGATGACCAAAGAAGCACTTAGCATCTCATCCATAACTGATCCTACACCTCCACCGGCTCATAATTAAATGCATAGGCATAGGCCCCCTCCTTTGTGACATTTCAGAGTCTGAGGTAATAGATGTTCATAGTGGGTACAGTACACATAAATAATGGAATGGACTTATGGATCTGTGAAGCTCAAATAAGAGCAGGCAGGCAATGCTTTTTAAAACAAGAGTAGTGTCGTCCGTTGTTCAGGGTGTCAGGCTCTGGCAGTCACTGTGCTGCTGTTGCCTCTTTCCCTGTGAGAAAGCTCATCCTCGCTGTCTTCTTACCCTTGCTGAGCCCGACGCTTCCCATTCTTCACCTTCAGTCACCTCTCTGTCTTCCCTTCCTCGTCTCCCTTGTTTTAACATTCAGCTCAGTGATGGTATTAAAGATCTAAAGATGAAAGCGACACAGCCCCGGCCTGCAAGGAGCTCTTCTTGAAGGAGAACTGATCTGAACCAAATCTGGATATTGATAGTGACTGAAGCCTTTTCGGGTGCTGTCTGGGATAGAGCCCAGGAGAGAGATTTACCTAACCGACCGTGGGTGTCAGGCTTACACAAAGACTGCCTAGAGCAAATGGCTGCCGGGTTCCGTCTCGAGGCAGGGAAGGTCTGGTCTCGCTGTGTGTGTGAGCCTTCCTGTGTATGAGAAGAGGTCATTGACCTCAGAGAGTTGCCCTCTGTTCCGTGATTCTTTTGGTCGCCTGTTAGAGGTCTGTGTGATTTCGATTTGCTGATGTATATTCCAGACAGCTGTTTTAAAGTCGAGAAGCCTATCTGTCTTAGTTTTCTATTGCTGTGAAAAGATACTGTCGCCAAGGCAGCTTATAAATGGAAGCAGATGATTTGGGGGCTCAGTGTTCCAGACGGTTAGAGTCTATGACCATCATGGCAAGGAGCATGGCAGCAGGCAGGCAGGCAGGCAAAGTGTGCTGGAACTGTAGTGAGAACTTACATCTGATCCACAAACAAGAGACAGAAGAGGGCTCTTGGAACCTTTAAGCCTGACCCCAGTGACATATCCTCCAGCAAGGCCACACCTCCTAATCCTTCCCACACAATTCTCCCAACTGGGTACCAACGGTTTAAATATAGGAGCCTATGGAAGCCATTCTCGTTCAGATCACACCTCTCAGCTATGGATCGCCCAATAGCCTCCTTCTACCTCCTTTTCTATGTCCTTGCTCTCCTCTGGGGGGCAGAGGATGCTCTATCCATCTCATTTGTGGTCTTTTTCACAGGACCGTCCTCTGATTGACAGAGCAGAGAACTGCAAGGGTTTCCTTCCTAGAAGTGCTTCTCTGCCTGCTCTCCAGGCCTGACCCACCATGCTTATCCATCACACATGTCAAGAGGCTACTTTGAGTAGAAGTCCTCATTCCCCATCTCTGCCCATTCTCTTAGGTTCATGGGTGATACTTACTTTCTCCTATCTTTCTGCTCTTCTGCTTCTCCTAAGATCAGAATGTCTGTGGGACACATTGCATTCTCCTCCCATTTTTTGTCCCATCTCCGTTCTCCCGTCACCATTTAGAACATGTTCTTCACGCCAACCATGAGGATTATATAGCTCTCTGACGGACTATTAGGAAAGAGAAATTGACTCTTTGTCTTACCCAATAATTTTAGAACTCTGCATCTTACTTTATGATACTTCCCCACCCCCACCCCCACCCCCCACCCACCCCCACACACACCTTTTCCTAGGGTGATACAACCTGATTATTGTCTGCTATGGGTTTCTCCATTTAGATGTATCCCTACCAGTTCTTTATTGTTTATCTTTCTTATTTTTCTTTTTAATCATCAAAATCATACATGAGAATAAAGTTTAACCAACTAGGTTGCCTACTCTTCCCTGAAGAAAGAAGATATGGATCTATTACAGACATAAAGTATCTTCGACGATATTTTGAAAAATACCCCCAAAATCTGGTGAATTGTCCATACAATTTTTATTCTTGTTTGTCTTCTCTTTGTAAAAAGAAGTGCAATAGTTCCAGCACAAAAATATGGTATTACATACATATGAGCATAAGAAAGGTAGCTTTGAATTTCTAACAGTGAGTCATCTGCTCAAGTACATTTCTTTTATATATATTTTTTATTAGATATTTTCTTTATTTACATTTCAAATGCTGTCCAGAAGTCCCCCCCCACCCTGCTCCCCTAACCACCCACTCCCACTTCTTGGCCCTGGCGTACCCCTATACTGGGGCATATAAAGTTTGCAAGACCAAAGGGCCTCTCTTCCCAGTGATGGCCGACTAGGCCAACTTCTGCTTCTGTGCAGTAGCTGGATATAAAATTAACTTGTTTATCTTTCTTACAGTTGAGTATTGTAAGCATCCATTTGTTTAATAACATAAGAGAGTTTCTGTCTTCCAACTGTTCATTGTGTTTTTTGTTCTTCCTCCTGTATATAGCATCCTTTCTATTTTCTTTCTACATTTTTTCCTACATTTTATTTTGACCCCTCTTTGGTTCTATTTTTGTAGACTTTCTCATTTAGAAAAGTCAGTGTGCATATCAGACCTTTTTCCTTAAGTTCAGGAAAGAGTTTAGAAGCCGACCTAATGGACTTACAGATGTGAACCACCTTGAGCAATACTCGTTCATTTTTAGGTGCTGAACACAGGGGTAGGAATGAATCAAGAGAGTTTACAGCAGAATTGCCACTAGGCCAGGATCAGGTAGAGTCTTCATGGAAACTCTGCATCCTCCCTGGATGTAGATACACAGACACAGATTCTTAAACAGGGAGTTGAAAGCTACCCAGTCCTAACAACTTGGCCCAGAGAAATTAATCTCTATATAGTACACACAAATCTGTCCATAGATATTAGCTTTTTAATACTATTCTGTTTGGGCATGGGGCATCTGGAGGGAGAGTAAAAGATCTGTAAAAAGGACATTACGAAACATATGAGGGGAATGAGTTGCAAAGGATTAGACCTTCTGTTTTCTACCATTTTTTTTCCAGAGCTACCCTCCCAGTTGGGTGACAAACCTATCTTCCCATCCCACTTGCCTTCCTTGGAGAAGCAGTGACTGATATTGACATATTGATAAATGAATGAGCAGTCTGGATCCCAGACTATATCCACTGTTGTATTGGCTTAGTGGCTGTCCAATAAGTAGAACATCTTGCTGAGTGTCTGTGTGTTGGCCAAGACCAGCTATGTTCTAAGGCCTTCAAAGGCTCAGTTTCTTCTCAGTTCATCAGCTTTATGGCAACTGCAACTCAACTGTGCTTCCTCTCCTCTCTATATAATTATTTTGTCTGTAAGGAAATGTCAGTAATTCTGACAAATTCAATCCCATGTTTACCGACTGCCTTGCCTTCTGAATCATAGGTTACTAAATCAAGTCATACAGGTTAGAAGACAGGTTACACTTGAGTGTCACACCCACTCTTATCATCAGGGAGTGTGGGAATCTATCAAGTACTTGCTCTGTATTAGCTAATATATCGCTAGCTGTGTGTGTACTTTACCTAGTCTTACCTTTTCAGTGTGGGTAAATTCAGATCTTCCCAAACCTTTTCAGGGAAAATAATCCAATATATTTAGTTAAAATTAGTGTTGGGGTCTGGGAGGTGGCAGGCAGCACTTAAGAGCAAGTACCACTCTTTCAGAGGACCAGAATTTGGAGGTAGCACTTAAGAGCGTGTACCACTCTTTCAGAGGACCAGAATTTGGTTCCCAGCACGAATGTTGGGTTACTCATAGTGATCTGTGATTTCAGATCCTGGGTATCCAGAGCCCTCTTCTGGACTCTTTGAGTACCTGCACCCATATATGCACATTCATACTTTTAGATCACATAATTGTAAAAAGTCTTTGACATTAGCTATTAGCATCGGAAGGTTTCAGATATTCCTGAAAATGGAAAGCAGAGGTGGTGAAGAGGGAAAAGTAAAGGGTTGATTATATCAGTGGACCCATTTAAGTTGCTGCCATGCTTATAGGCAATGCCAACTAAATGAACTTTTTAGAAAGATTATGGAGGAGAGTTGGGAAGTAAAGACATCAGGTCTTACTTAAGCCCATTCAGAGCAGAATTCTCGCCCTATGTATATATCTTCACCCTCTGTGTATATGACTAAGCACTCCTCTTGGAAACTTGACTCCCCTTCCCACACCTTTTCCCTCTGTGGCTGCAACCCTAGTCGCATACAGTCTTTCTAATATTCCTGGTCAGCTAGTCAGCTATTTCTTATCCCTCAACTGCTCTCTTCTTTCATGGGGTAGATACCTGAATTCAAGATTTTTCTAGCACAATTTCAAATCCTCTCTCACAACCTTGATTGCTCTTCTATGGCACCCCTCTTCCTCAACAAGCTCAGGAAATCTTTGGTTTGTCTATGGGATGTAGAGAGGGTACTCAAAGGGGAGTTTTCCTTGTGTTTGCCTGTGATATTTCCTGAAGTCATGCTAGGACCTAAGAAATGTTTGTACTGATATCCTTGGTGACAAAGAGTTGTAAGAGAAAGCCTTCAGAATTTAATAACATTGTTGTAAGAATACTGAGAATTTAGGGTTCTGTGAGGGTATTGATGGATGTCTTCATACTGCTCAATCTTGTGTCTCATAAGAGAAAGAGTAGACGCTTAGTGGAAATGACTATTCAGCAAGCATCTTTAAAAATGTCTGTGTAAGTCTGAGCCTATTCAGTTCTGGAAATACAGAATACAGTATAATCTGGCCTTTGCCCTGAGAAACAGTCTCACAGGGAAGGCAGCAGTAAGCAGCCAAGTAAATACCACGTGGCTGCTATCTAGGAAGACCCTCTTTCAGAGCACTGGAGGGTACGGAACATGCTGGACTGCCCTTTCTCTCCAGGATGACATCATTGAGTGAAATGTTCTTTTAGATTCTTCATATTGTCAGCACTGACTCAGTACAGACATTACATGTACTGAGAGGTTTTAGATGGGTCATCTCATTTTCATTTTCATATGCCAACTCCCAGAGGTTGGTTCTGTTATGGACCAATATTATAATTAGGGAAAATAGGCAGAGATTAAATAACTTGCTTAAGGTTAGATTAAGTGTTGAGGCCAGAATCAAAGACAATATGACTCCTTTCTCAGAGGGAGACATGATCTAGAACAGTGACTCCCAACAAGAAGGCATTGGCAGTGTCTGCAGACATTTTTGATTGGCACCTCTGCTATCTAATGGAAAGAGTCTGGGATGTTGCCAAACATTTTCCAAAGTACAAGGAAGCCTGCAAACCAAAGGATGGCCCAGGCTACACAATCACTAGAGAGAAACTCAACGATTGCATGGGTTTCTTTACACTTCTCAGAGTGTACTTTATACCATTGAGAGTGGCCAGACATCTCTGGGTATTCATGAGGATCTTACAATCTGGGATCTTTTGAGATTCCAGAGACCAGTGATGTTCAAGCCTCCTAGACATGGGGCTAGAGAGATGGCTCAGCAGTCTAGAACACTTGTAGACTGAGTTCCCAGCACTCACATTTAGTGGTTCACAACTGTGTGTAATCTCAGTTTCAGGAGACAGGATGACTTCCTTGGGCCACTAGGGGGTACCTGTAAGCACACGGAGCACATGGTGGTGCACTTTAATCCAGGCAGAGGCAGGCGGATTTCTGAGTTCAAGGCCAGCCTGGTCTACAGTGTGAGTTCTAGGACAGCCAAGGCTACACAGAGAAACCCTGTCTCAAAAAAAAAAAAAAAAAAAAAAAAAAACAAAAAACAACAACAGCAACAAATAAAAAATAAAATAAAGAACATTAAAATTTTCTAACAAAAATTTTATAAGACAGAATGTGTGCGTGTGGACTCTGCATACTCCCACATGTGGCAAACCATCTCTACGTACTCTTCGATATAAAATAAAACCTGTATCCTGAGGCAATGGATGCTATAACATATTGTTTGGGGAACAAGAAAAGAGCCCACCCATCCATGTTCACTAGTCACACAATTTTATTTGCCGGGTTTGTTGTTGTTACTGTTATTTCTTTGGTTTTGTATTCTTGAACCAGGGTCTTGCTATGTAGAGCGGATGGCCCTAGAACCCAGGCAGTGGCTCGTCTCTGCTTTCTCTGAGTGCTGAGCATACATGCGTGCACCACCATACCTGACTTTATATGTTTTTAGTCTTAGTATGCTTGAAGCTGTCAAGGCAGAGGTGGCTGTGCCTCAAAACATTAAAACGCCAAAAGCCGGTGAGGGATGACTATTTGAGAAGGCAGAGGCAGCCAACCGAAGCTTTTAGGATCTTGGTAAATGTTGGGGTGTTGTTCTTGCCACTTATTGCTCAAAGCCTCAGTCTCCCCTATGTAAGATTGGGTGGGCTCTATGATTTTCTTTTATCTCTATGAGTCTCAAAGATCTGAAGAGACTCTAGAAGAAAATGGGATTGCATGTATGAGTGCCTTGTCTGAGGAATATCATCAAACCCTTTTGGAGTCTTTGGGTGAGAAACTATTTCTGTGGACCATAAGACTGAATAATATACGATATAATATTAAATTAGAAGTAACTGACTTAAATTCTAATGTTTTTCTTTATATACTTTTGAATAAACGTTTGTGACTTGGGGCGTTATTTAAATACCACGCTTTTTTTTTTTTTTTTTTTTTTTTTTTGTGTGTGTGTCTTTTTCCTCAGTGAGTAACAATCAGATTCATCCTTTTCCTGTATTCTACTCCATCAAACTCTTAACATACTGGGAGGGAAAGGAATTCATGTTGCTAAATCAGTGCCAAGTAGTCCATTTACACGTCATAGGTGATCATTAACTAGATCCATCTCTCGAATCCATGAGGCCAAACAGGTGTGCGCTGTAGTCATCGGTCAAATGGATGTAAACTCGTGAATTTTGTGTCATTGAGGTTTTCTGGTGAGTGTGGTGGCTTGGCGTGTGCATGCTTCTCCCAGACAACAGGTAGCGTCACCTCCGGAGTCATCAGGGACTTCCCTCCGAGCGCCACAATTGTGCCTCGTCCTATGGTGAATCACCCAAGCTTTCAGGTGTGCACAGCACACACTAGTGTTCCGGTGCGGCAGCTGGACTTATTTATTTATTTTTGAGGGACCGATCCATTTCAGACCCTGGGATGGGGGGGAACTGCGAGGATGCTCCAGCCCTGCGCCTGCTCCTGGGCAGAGTACACCAGGGAGCCGCTCTCTTTCCCCGAGACCCAGCTGGAGGGGCTGAGCCAGGGCCCTGCCACCCTACTTCCAACTGGATCCTACAGAAAGGTGTCAGATTCAAGTCCTCCCATAGGTCAATTTTCTAAAAGTGCTTTCAAGTTTCCATGGTGTTGGGTTTTTTTTTTCCCCCCAGAAGGGGAGGGCAAGAGCAGCTTTTGCGTTCAAATTCTTTTCCTTGTATGTAGACGCCAAAAGGAAGCTTCGTACTGGGCATGTTCGGATGTGAATGGGTTTGCTGATAAGCAACAGCCTCCCGGAACCATAGACTTAAAATAGTCCTCCTCCTACCACCCCACCCCTCCAGGAGCTGCAGATGGTATCTGCCAAACAGATGACAAAGTACCTTGGACTGAATCACACGGAGACAGCATTTTGAGCAGAACGCAGGCTAAACTCTTGTAATTACTGTTTATAGCTGGCCAAGGCTTCCTAGGAGAGGGCAAACACAAGAGGAAGTAAGTTTCCCGAACCTTTCAGATGGCTGTGCATTAATTAAAGGCCAGCACGGGAAGGGTAATTCTCAGTCAGTCTCCGAGTTGTTCCTGAGACCATAGTTCACCGCACGTTTTCTCTGAAGGGAGTGAGTAGATAATTGGGATTTTTTTTCCTTTATTTTTTTTTTCTCCCCATCTCCGTTTTGATCCCATGGCCTTGAACTCACGGTGAATTGAAGAAAGAAAGAAAGAAAGAAATGGATATGTCTGACCCCAATTTCTGGACTGTGCTCTCAAACTTTACTTTGCCTCATTTGAGGAGTGGGAACAGGCTTCGGCGCACACAAAGGTAAAAACGCGGGACCTTGCCCTGGAGCAGGGAGTGCTCTCTCTATCAGAGGCTGGGGGCTGCCGGAGCCCGGTTGCCCGGTTGCGTCTGGGATTTTGTTTGTTGGTGGCAGTTTGAAAAGTTTGTGCCTTGCCAGGGGGTCTCTGTTTCTGTAGTTCCTCTCCTTGGTGGAGCTTCTTAGGGGTTCCATGAGTGCGGGGCTCGGAATTCTTTTGCAGTGTGGATGTTCAGGCATTGCCTTGAGCCCTGCCTGGCAAAGGGGCTTTTGTCTCTGTCCCTTTATCTACTTGTATTTTTATCATTTCATACACCCAGACCTGGGCCTACGGCATTCCTTACAGAGCCTTCCATTCCTTATAGAGCCTTCCAGAGGCTCCCCCTATGTTAGATAGTCCATCTACCACTTATAAGATGCGAATCTGTGTTGCAGAGATAACCCAAGCGAGCATGATTCTCAGTGACTGCTTTTAAAGATCTGTACAACTTTGGCATTTTGACTTTTTTGTCGTTTGGCTGACATTTATTACTAATATAAAGCCAGCCTTTCATTTATAATATGTGTGTGTTATATAAAACATATTATACATGTACATATAATATATGATATATACATTATAAGTGTATATGTAATATGAGATATATCATATATGTATATATGTAGTATATGTTTATATATGTGTATATATATGTATATGTGTATATATATATTTGTGTGTGTGTGTGTATGTATATATATATATATATATATATATATATATGACAACAGATGTGGGTGGGGTACAGTTTGTTGAGAGTTGAGGTAGGGCTGACATTGCAAGTGAGAGGGAGATCAGGATGCATTTGCAGACAGCTGGTGAGCCGAAAGATTGAAAGGAGACATGCCTCATCCCCGTTTCTGTCCAAAGCAAAAAGTAGCATTAGTGTGGGTTTCAAGAACTACGCTCTCTGAAAAAGTACAGATTCTTGTTTGTTTGTTTGTTTAAATTAAAATTTGGCTTGGCTTGCACATGCAAACATGCTTGAAACAGCCCAGTCGAATAAACAGGATGCCAACTATCAGATTTGGAACTTTGTAATCTCTGTGCTCTGCTGTTTAGAGAATACAAGAAAATGGTTCTTTCTGTGCAGTAGTACCTGTAGCTATGTATAGTGCAAATGCAAATGTGAAATACTTTCAGAAACTTGGTCATTTTTTTTTCCAAATTTGCTATGTTATTTCTTGCACTTTAGAGTACTCCTTCATATATGTACATCCACAAATCACATGTCCACACACGCAGGTGTGTGTGTGTGTGTGTGTGTGTGTGTGTGTGTGTGTGTGTGTGTGTGTATGAGAGAGTGAGAGAGAGAGAGAGAGATCTGGAAGGCTTTAAAATCATATCATTAATGCAATTTGAACAGTGCTCATGCCTAAAGCACATAGGATTCATCAAGCATGTGGCTATTTTTCTTGTTCAGATAACCTCTTGGTATTGGCCCTCTCCTGTCTCTTTACACTGTGTCCTCCATGGTCCATGGTCCCAGGTTTTCAACATAACAGATAAAGTTGAGGAGCAATGCAAGGGCTCTATGAACAGGCCGTTGTGTCTTGCAGTACTAACTACTAAAGTTCTCATCTGTCCTGTTTGATTCGAGCATTTGCTATTTCCCAGCAGGGCAGGTCTGGCTGTGGCACAACTGTCCCCTTACCTGGAGCCAGTTCTTGGAGAGATAAGGAAGCCCTGCCACTACCTGTGTGTCTGGTCCTGAAAAGCAGGTGGAACCTTTTCTCCTGGTCCCCGCCCACCTGTTGCTGGTCCTATTGAACGAGTCTGAAGTGTAAGGCTGGACAGACCTGAGTTAGGATAGCATCTGGTCCAGCCTGGTCACTCCAGTTAAGTCTGATGTAACCTGGGTGAGGAGAGTTGAGGAAGGCTGGTTTCTCCCTCCCAATCATGGGCCTGTCTTCAGTTCAAGAAAGCAGAAAAATGGCTTTTCTTTTTTCCTTTCTAGGAATGTGGCATTTGGAAATTGCCCACGTCTGTCCATCTAATTATTGTCTAACCTTCCTCCCTGCTTACTGGTCTAGTATCCCTGATCCAGAATGCTTAGGACCAATGAGTTTTTGATTTCTGGTATTTTAAAGTTTGGCATGACGCCGGGCGGTGGTGGCGCACGCCTTTAACCCCAGCACTTGGGAGGCAGAGGCAGGCGGATTTCTGAGTTCAAGGCCAGCCTGGTCTACAGAGTGAGTTCCAGGACAGCCAGGGCTACACAGAGAAACCCTGTCTCGAAAATACCAAAAAAACAAACAAACAAAAAGTTTGGCATGTGTGCACAGATGTCACTGATTGAACATCCCTAATTAGAAACTACTCTTAAACCAAAACATTTGAACATACTCAAAGTTTATGATTTTTCTGGCAGTTTGGATTTTGAGTTTCCAGATGCGGGAGCTCAGCTTGTATGTAGATTTAGAATGCTGAAGGGCAGAGCCCTTGTCGCAGTGGTATGCATGTGTATGTATAAAATGCTATACATTTCAGCTGTGTCTCCCCCTAAGGATATGGGGAGTGTTATACTCACCCTGTTGTCTTCCCTTTTAGGGATATCTCTTAAGTAATCTAAATCCTGACTTTTCCAAGTCCATCCTCACCTGAAGAGTCCGTCCCTTCCAAAGGCATTCTTTACTCCTGTGCTTTGAAAGATCAGCTGCTTCTTCATTCTTACCTTAAAAACCTGAATGATGACAGATGCTGTCACTCACTGTATAAGCCAACATCATATTAGCCTTGCTGGTCCAGTATGGCACTGGCTTATTAGTCTCTCCTCTCACAGGAAAGTGTTTAAGGTTTCTCTTTTAACTCAGAGTCCTGCCTGGCCTGTAACTCCTGGAGCTCTCTGGGAAAGGGACCCCAAGATTGACTTCCCACATAGATCTTTAGGATTGGCCCATAATCCTTGCATAGCAAATACGGCACAACCATGGGAGGTACGGGTTGTCTGGACTAGTACAGCTTTGCCTTACAGCTCAGAGCTGTCCCTACCCCTTTTTGCCTTCTCCCACTTTCTGAAGACCACCTCAGTAGCACTGTTGTACTTTCTTGGGTAACACAAATCTGAACTTCAGAGACAGGCTCTTCCCAGCTTCTCAGCTCAGAACAGAGTAAACTCTGGATGCAACTTTAACTTCCTAGATTGGCAGCGATAGCATCCACTGAGCATCCCCTCACAATGGGAAGGAGGTGCCTGGATCCCGTCAGCACCTCTGTTCTAGTGCCTTTTCTCTTCCTATTGGATTAAGATCTTGGGGAGGAGGAGGTCAGGCATCCTGCAGCCCATGGGTCCTCTGGGTCACGTGCTGCTGAGTTTCCGAATGGGCCTTTGCTTGACCTGAGGTGGCCTAGAGCAGCGGTTCCCAACCTTACTAATGCTGTGACCCTTATGTTGTTGCTGCTTCATAACTGTAATTTTGCTATGTTATGAATCATTAGGTAAATGTCTGATAATGCAGAGTATATGACAAGCGACCCCTGTCGAAAGGTTGCTTGACCCTGCCACTACGCCAGCAGGCTTGGACGCGCTTGATCTTTTACTTTCATGTTCCAAAATCTGGCACGTTGTCATTGATATAATGGCAAGCTCCAAACCCAAGTGACAGCCAGATCACCAAATCACCAAAATCTTTATCCACGCCAACTCATACTCTGCTCTGCTTTAATCCCTTCAAGGAAATTCTCCTTTTTTTTTTTTTTTTTTTTTTTTTTTTTGACACTTCAACTTGTATTTTTCTGAGGACTCCAACTTGTAAAAACCAAGAAATAAAAGAAGTTTTGTTGCTACTGTTTTTTCTCCCCCCTTCAACCTTTTTGCTAAATTTACATTACTTGGAGTTGTTCTGAGTAGCAGGTACATGCAAGGATTTTTTTTAACTGTCATAATTAACAAAATATATTGACTCTTGATGAACACCTGCCTGCAGAAACATCCAGTGGAGGAGGGGGGGTTGTTCGTTCGTTTGATCATGCATATATGAGAAAGGTGGAAAATGGATTTTTTTTTCTGCCCCAACATTCAGTGCTTAAAGCTGTTGATAAGTTTGTACTCACCTCTTTTATTGAAAGACCGGTACAATTGACATCTGTTCAGTACCTAGCATGTATCTATGTGACCCAAAGCTGAAAGCCTCATGTGTGCCTTCTGCAAAACCTGCCAGGAAAGCCTTGTAAACCAGAGCTGTGGGGTATTTCCAAGGTGCAATAGGCCCCACGCATGCTCAGTGCAAAGGAGAGACTTGGATCTAGGAGTCCAGGAGAGGCACCATACACAAAAGGCCACAGTTCAGGACTTCTGAAAGATGCAGGGCTATTTCTCGGAGAGCATAGTGCCTTCCCAGAGGGAATAGAAATGGTGCGGACCAAAGCTCAGTGGCTGTGGTCAGAGAGAGGTCAGAGAGAGAAGACTGCACACATTGCTGGAGCAAGAAAGACCCTAGATGGAGCTTGCTGGGTACCAAAAACTGTAAGACAGCAATGAGGAGGCGGCTGGATCTGAATTTAGTACACCTGGGTTTATCTCTGGCCCCTGTGGTGTTGGGCAAGTTTACTTTCTTGAACTTCAGCGTCTCCATCTTTGAAATAGGGATAAGTAAGTTACTTATTGAGTTGTGTGTGTGTGTGTGTGTGAGCTTCATGACTGTTTCCTTTCATCCTTACCAAGGCTCACCCTGCTTGCCTCACATCTCTCATCAGCTCCAGCCTGGCTAATACGGCCTTTATTTTTCCTAATGCAATTACCGGCGAATAAAAACAATGAATAAATCTTAGCTGTTGACATCACCACGGTCATGACGGCATGGGTAGTCAGCAGCGTGGCTGAGGAGAGCTGAAGTAGCCTATCCTTAATCCAGTGGGGAGAGAAAGGGGGTGACTAGTGAGTGACTCTGGGGAGCTCCGGCCTGGAAGCAGGGTGAGATCTTCACACCAGTCAGTCAGTCATTAAACCATTGCATCGGCCTAGCTGAAACTTTGTAAGGTTTACAGAAAGGATCTGCTACCTGGGAGAGAAGTTAAGGATGTGAACTTCTTAACTTGATAGGAGCCAGTCAGTGAGCCATTGTCCTTGGACAAGCAAGGATTCCACCGTGGCCCTGGAAAGTGGTTTTGGCTTGAGGGCCATCTGGGTGGTAGTCAGCAAACACGCAAACGTGGGGAATGGGAGAAGGCCGGTTGGAGCGGGGGTAGTAGGGTGGGGGGGATGGATACCTGGAGTTGCTTCTTGTATCCCCCTCCTCCCACACACACAGTTAAAACCACATTTGTGGAGTTTTGATTCTGTTTGAAGGACCACTGGGAATTCATTCCTGCCTTCCGTTCATGCTGAGGCAAGGACTACAGTAGTGAATAAGTCAGCCTCACCAGTAAACAGATATCTAAAGAAGCCCATTGCCAAATTGGGGTCAGTGTTCCGACAGCTGCAAGAGTGTGGAAGGGAGAGAGAGAGAGAGAGAGAGAGAGAGAGAGAGAGAGAGAGAGAGAGAGAGAGAGGGAGAGAGGGAGAGAGGGAGAGAGAGAGAGAGTAACCTTGTGGGTGTGGAGTGGGGACTGCTTTAAATAAAGAGGCTAGGGAAGTCCCTTTGAAAAGGTAATATTTAAAGGGAGGCTGAAGACTGTGAGAAACATTTGGGGGGGGGGCAACTGTCTGGCAACATCAAAGTCTCTTGAGGCAGGAAGGACAAAAAGAAAGTCCCCAGACAGGAAGTTGAATTTAGGTATAGGGCATTGACCTGGAAACCATCATTTATACCATGGGAGGTGTAGATTATCTTAGTCTGGAAGAAAAACAGCGTCATTGAAGGAATGGGCAGAGATGACTTTCAAGGGGATAAGTCCCCCAAGAGTGAAGGGTGGCCTGTGTGCATGCGTGCGTGAGTGTTGTCTCTGGCTCACACAGTGGGGAGACCATCAGTGCCCCCAGCATCAACAGTTGTCCAGTGGTACTCTGAGTTGTCATTTGACCAGCACGGTTGGTGTGAAGCAAGGAAATGCAGATTGGGTGGTGACCACCTTTTGTGGGCAGATAAACCCAGAGGTCATGCATCGTGGCACCAAGCCTTATATGTTCAGGCAGCCCAGGAGCCTCGTTCCTGAATCACATCCCCTTACTCACCGTCTGCTCACCCCATGGGCTGCTCCATCACCAGAGTTGGCAAGGGCAGAAGTTTCCTTTTCACATCCTCCCTGGAAGTTCAAGTTCCTCCCACAGCCTGTGAACCTCGCCTCCCCTCCTCTCCCCTCCCCTCTCCTCCCCTCCCCTCTCCTTCTCTTCCCTCTGAGCTTGCTGCTGGAGTTTCACTTTAAAGCCTTGACTCAGCTGGGTGCGGTAGCCTACACCTGTAATATCAGCAGCACTCTGGTGGAAGAGGCAGGAGGATTGCTGCATGTTCAGGCTATTTGGTCTATGGGACAAGTTTTAGGCTAGCCGGGGCTATACTGTGAGACCCTGTCCGCAAACAGACATATGAACCCACATAAAGCCCCGGATCTTCTTGGGCCTAATTCCCCTCACTGTTGGCTCCCTCCTGAGCCCTGGCACCAGGCCGTTTCTCAGCAGCTGGTTCCACAGGTGGCCGAAACCAGGCCCCACTTGTGGCTCCTCCTCGCCTCTCCACGCCTGACCTGCGGGCTAGGCCCCTCCCTGAGTCCCTGAGCCATTTCCTCCCACTCCTGGCCTTGCCCAGGCCTGTTTCATAACTGCTTCCTTTCATCCCTCTCCTGTCTTCACGTTCTCCACTGTGCCTTGCCTATTGCTGCAGGACTCGCCCTGTCATCCTCTCATCCAGTCAGCTCCAGCTTGGCTAATGTGCCCTGAAGCTGCCTTGTAGAGCTCACCCCTCCTCCCCGGCCCTGCCACACCGTGCCCAGCCTTTTCCCCGAATAATTCATCCAGGGAAGAGAGGGCTCTACTCCAAGACTTTGGTATATACGGCTCTTGCTGCTGTCTGCTGAGAGCCTGGGTTTCCGCCTAGCATAGGGAGTTCTGACAGTCTCTGCAGTTCCCCCTTAAGGCTGACCAGATCGCAGCAATCAGGAGAACAAAGGCAGGTGGATTCTCAGAGTTCAAGGCCAGCCTGGCTCAGAATGGGAGCTCCCAAGTTGTCACTGCTGCCCTGTAATGTTCAGGTGTATGGTGATGGAGGAGGAGGCAGAGCAGTGAGGAATGTATAAAGTGAAAAAAGTGGGTTTCCAAAAAAAAAAAAATGCATTGGAAATAATCGATGAGGACATGGAAGCTTATGCTTTGGAGAAGGAGTCACAGCTCTTCACCCTGTAACTAGGCAGTGCGTTTGTGCTTCTCTGGCTGGCTGCTTTAAGGTCCAGGATACTGGGACAGGGAGGTAGGATATGAGAAAGAATGTGTTAGTCTTTTATGGCTTTGCCTGGTTTTCTTTACAAATATATCTGGTATCAGGAGTTTAAATAGTATCTTTTAAAGCAGGGGAGTCATAAGCTTTGCAATAGAGACTAAAAAGCTGGTAGATATTGGTATCAAAAAATCCTTAGTCCCTATGGGTCTGTAGAGGAAGAAGGCTTGGAACTGGGCTGGAGCTATACAACTCTGTGGGGAGTCTTCTGTGTATTGGTTAGAATAAAAGTAGCTCTTCCCTTGGAGAGATTCCGATTGGACCCTCCCCAGCAGGGTCCGGAGCACGCCCAACTCTAGTGTGAGCACACACAGAGGTATTTTATTTTAACCTGTCTTATCTTCACTAGATGTCATCTAGTCATTTGAGTGTGACATCATGGTAACTGAATAATCGCTTTGAAAGTTAAGGAGGAGAGCCAAGATGTTTTTAAAAAGGGCCTGGGGCCACGGGGATGAAAGTGGATGGGTGGTGTCCATAACTTTGTCTATTGGAAGCCATCACTCTCTATGAGTAGAGCTGGCTATGTATTAATAGTCACGAACGTGTTTTTCATGACACATGGGTACACTTTGTAACGAGAGAAATCTCTAAATAAAAGTTCACACGGGCTGTTAATTTTTTGAAGTTCCCATACTTTCTGTTTTCTTTTCCCTCTATCTGCCTGGAAATTAGGGAGTTCCGTCAAGGACTCAGCGGTAAATTTTTAAAATGTTGACCTTAAGCTTTGTTATAGAATAGCAGGACCTGAGGGGGTTTTAGCTGTTGGGGACTGATATCAAACTGAACAGTCATATTGTTTTGTCATAAAGAAAAAAGGAACTTAGTATAAACTTTAGGCTTTGGTCAGTATTTGAATGTAAAATGGATGGCTACGAATAGACAATTGTTAGTGTTTATCTCATTTCTTAAGCACCCTGTTGGTTGCTTTATTATAGAACCCTGGGGAATTTTCTATTCTGCTCCTATTTGGGTCTTCAATTTATCAATGACCCTGGTTTTGTTAGTGTAGTGTCTTTTATCCACTATAATTGCAGGCAAAGTGCAGATCTCAACATAAACCTCAACCTCTTTAGAGCAGAGAACCAGCTCTCCATGAGTCTGGGAAGTTTCTAACCTGACATGGAAGTTCATGTCTTTTAGACTAATGACTTAGGTTCCCAGCAAATTGCCTGGGCGGAGCGAGCCACCTGATGGGTCATATTTGGATCTTGCTGAGATCACAGCCGATAGCCATAGGCTTCGAGGGGAGAAAGCTGAGCTCAGCAGGCCCATTCTTCACCATGAGAAATATAGATGCTCGTTTAGCCATGTTTGTTCTAATTTTAAATATTACAGCACAAGTTTATGTCTCAGGATTGACTATGCCACCTCCTTAAGAGTCACCCTTGGAGGATTACCTACACACTGCCAAGCTTCTTGGCTGTTAAATCTGAAGGAAGTCACAGCACCTGTAGCTTACCTAAAAAAACAACAAAAAACAAAAAAACAAAAAAAACAACGTATATTCCCCATTCACATACAACATGTGTGTCTTGTGGAATGCAGCATGCTAGATGTCTCTACCTTGGAAATTACAGTTATTAAATGTTTTCTTTTATAGATTCATGGAGGGCTGGGATTAAGAGAGTATGTCTGTCATGGGAAAAGCTACCACCTGAATAAAGCTCTCTAGGAAATGCCAAATGAACCCTTTGTACTGTAAAACAATAGCCATTAAGTGGCTATTATGTAATGTTCTTTCCCAAGTCTGAGTTTAAGGACTTGTTGATCTTGGACCTGGAGAAAGAATTCCTGTAAAAAGTATTCCTTTTACTTGGCTAAACTCTAGACTTTGGATGCAAAGATCAAAAGCATTTTCCAAATAGGCTACCTGAATCAAACATCAAGCACCTTACTTAATGGTAGATGGAGTCAGTCTGATTTTTGCGTATAAGGATCAAAGTTATTTACCTACTATCTTTCACCCCAGTGCCCGTCCACATAAACAGAGAATTCATTCACCCCAAACTAGATTTGCTGTACTGCTCTCCAGGGCAGGCAGGTGGCCAGTCATCTGCATGTCACCTGCCCCGGCAAATTGAACAAAAGGTTCAATTTACATTTCCCAGACATGGCATTTCCCTGAATGAGAGCTAGCTCATTGTCCCTGGGTAGCCAGAGCGGCAGATGGGCAAGTAGGGAAGTCCAGACGGCTTTGGATAGAAGTTCTTATGATAGATTCTGTGAAAGAAGCTGGAGTGCTTATGAATCATAATCCTCTGTGCGGTTTGGGGCTTCCTGTGTGTGGTCAGATGTTTGGGTCATGGCTTTAGTATGCGCTGGCTGCCATATTTTTACTGTGTAGCCTTACTTCTCAATACATGTCAGTTGGGTAAATTAGCCTTAGAAATCAAGGATTTTTTAAGCTGAGAAAACAATGTTGCTTTTCTCAAAAAAAAAAAAAAAAAAGAATTAATTGGTTTAGTGTGTGGATATACATGCAAATATATGGGTGTGTGTGTGTGTGTGTGTGTGTATGTGTGTATGCTTCTGTGTGTGCGCCTGAGTCTGCAAGTGTGTATTTGTGAGTGAACATATCAGAGGACAGCTTGCAGGAGTCCCTTCTCTCCTTCCAACATGTGTGTCCCAGGGACTGAACACAGATCGACAGTGCTTTTCTGCACTAAGTCATCTCACCAGCCCTGTAGTGCTTTCTTACTTAGGTTGGCGACCTGCTTCCTTTAGCCCGGTTCTTCCATCTTATGACTTTGACATTACCTCCTACTGGACAGTCTTACTGGACAGGCTTTCTGGTTCTTTGATGTTGTAAAGATTGCTTCTCATGTGATGCCATCTTACAGCAGCTCTCTATGAGCAGTTTGGGACATTCTTCCTTGCATATTAGTCTACCATTCCAAATCACAGTTGGGGTAAACTGTGGGTTACTATACAAGTATTAAACTTATTACACATTATGGTGATACCACATTTTCGCCGACATCCCTAGGATCTATGTAGATTAGCCAAACGGGTCCCGGGTTGGGAATCCATGATGGAACATGGTTCTGACTCTTGGCACCAAGAGACATTCAGAAGTATTGAATCTAAGCCAGAGTAAATATATGTGCCCCCTTTGCACTTTCCTTCAGTTAGCAGAAATCACTTCTGAACACTTTCTTTGGCATTAAGGAAGCTCGTCATGACCCATTGTTCCCGAGAGCTTGGAAGCCTGTTGTAAGCCAGTCTTTCAGTTCCCTTGTGAGCGACATGCTCAGCTGGGCGCTGAAGAAACAGCTCCACTTTGCAAAACCTTCCGTTCTTATAGGTGTGTCCAGCAGGCAGTGGCTTGTAGCTGCTCCTTCAGCCACTTCACAGGTTTGATTTCAAATCTATTTAATAGAGAAACTAATATGGTTGGAGGGTATTCATGGCCCAGCATGTATGGACTTCGTGGGGAAGTCCCAGGTGTGTATGCATCTTAAACGCTAAGTTAAAGCCATTAGGCTAAAGTGCCTTGGGGTTTGCTGTTGCTTTGTTCTGTTTGTCTCCTAGCCACAGATGAGGTTTTAAAGACTTAGGAATTGCATCGAGGAGGGTGGGAGCTCCAGTCCTGAGGCTAGGTAACTTCTCCTGCTACTTTGCAAGCTCAGAAGAGAAGCCAAATGTTTATAAACCGAGCCAGAAGACTGGGAAGCCAAGCTCAGAGGAGTTACCTCGGAAACATGGGAAGTTAATTACAGTTAAATATACTTAGCGGGGGTGCCTTATGAGTCACACATCTCCGTGTGACCCTTTTACTGCTCTGGGAGATTGCGGATGAGCCTGAATCACCCTCTGAAACCTGATAACCTAATAACCTGACTGCACTCTTTGACTTCTGTGGATGGGGTTCAGGGCTTGCCACTTTGCGACAGTTTTTCCATTTCTGTCTCCAGTACTCATCCAGTGCCTTCTACAGGACCAGGGCTATGATAACCATCTGGGAAATGAAGATACTGTGTGACATGGTCCTTTTAATTAAGTAGCCCAGTCCAGTGGTGGTTATAAAAAAATGTTGACAAATAATTACAGCAGCATACAGTAACCAGCAGGTGAGATCTACCAGCCTCAGTGGGGAGGGGGAATAGGGAGAGTATTTGCTGAGGGAATCTGATACGAATTGTACTAAATCCTCACAATGGTGCTGTAAAGGTGACATTATTACAGCGGTGATACGTATGACAAGTGGAGACTCAGAGAAATGCAGCGGTCCTCAGGTCTTCACCAGAATTACGTAGTGAGTCCCGATGGGAACTTTGCTACCCCAATTCCTGTGGAAGTAGGCTCCAGCAGTAGTCTCATTAAGTGAAAGTAATGTTTGTAAAGCAAGGCTATAGTGTGCTAATTTTACAGACCGAGCAGCCTCTTGGCAATTCGGGAGAGATTGGTAGAGCAGAGAGTACCGATAATAATTTTGATCTTTGCTATAGAAATGCCACCTGCTGTCTGAGGGGCCAGAGTGAAAAATAGAAGTAGGTTTTACTTTGTTTTAAAATTGCCACCTGCTGCTTCTCTTTCCCATTAATGGAAATTGTATATGTGTGCTCCTGTCGTTTCCTCATCTTAAAGCATCATGGTTTATAATGGCGTCTGAGTGGGCTTGTGCATTTCAAGCGAAGCTTTACCTAGAATGGAGCTCTGAACAGCTGCTATTTTACAGCCTTTTGAATGAGGAACACCCCACTGCAGCCTTATTTTCCTGAGATTTGCTTCTATTATAGAGGCCTGTGCATTCACTTGAGCATGGGCGTTATGCACGGATCTGAAATCCGTGCTGATGCGAGGGTACGTGTAGTATACAGCCTAGAACAGACCAAGTTCTTGCATCCTATTTGGCAGTACCAGGAGAATTCCAGGAAGGGGGAGGGGGAGCCTTTTAGGAGGTTTCTAGAAATGAATTCTTTGGAAGCTTCTTTTCTTTTTAAAAATACAGTGATTTCATTTGATTGTAATAAGCCAGTTTCTTAAGAGGGCCCTGGTTGACGCCACTCACTTAAATCCGTCTTTTCCTCTGAGAAATCACTAAGATCTAAGACTGACTGCTCTGAAATGTATAAAACAATGCTGTCGGAATAAACTATAAATAGTCTACAATGTGCAGAAGACAAATACTGTGTCCAGGATTCTCTAAACCAACAGAAACCCTTTACTGGCTGCCTCTCGGGTTCCTGTGGTGTAACATTTGAGCCCTTTCTAAGGAGTTGCTTCCCCTTTCTAAAGACCGTAGAAGGTAACTTACTTTGGGATGCTTTTTAACTGATAAAGGTGTTTTCATGGTCAGTTCTGGTGACTTCACATAAGGGGCTAATGTAGAATTAACTTAATGTAGAGAAAGAAAGTCCAGACAGCAAAGTGTGTTTCATTTTGCTCTGAAATCATGTTGGTAAATAGATACTTTATAGATGGCCAAGTTTGCTCTTTACATATGGTGTTACCCTAAGCTTTAACAATTAACTGACATGTCACTAATTCCAAAAGGAATATATAGAATGTTTCTGTTACCTCTAGTTTTAAATATTTCAATAGTGTGAGCATGTTAATATAAAATTAGAATGAGATTTTTTTTTTGTCCTTGTGCCCCTTTTTTCAATGAAGTTTTTTTTTTTTTTTTTTTTTTAAACTCATTTAGTGAGCATAGGTATGAGGGTGTCAGATACCTTGGAACAGGAGTTAAAGACAATTATGAGCCGCCATGTGGGTGCTGGGAATTGAACCTGGGTCCTCTGGAAAAGCAACCAGGGCTCTTCCCCACTGAGCCATCTCTCCAGGAGGCCCCTTATTTTATTTTTTATTAAACTTTTAGTTTCTCAGCCAGGTGCTTTGGCTCTTGCCTCTAATCCCAGCACTAAAGGCTAAAGCAGAAGTCCAAGGCTGTGGCCAGCCTGGGCTAGATAGTCACCTCTAGGACGTCTTGGGATGGGCTACAGCTTGGAACAACAATAACCATTTTCTCTACCAGGTCATTCACTCTTTCAGAATCTCATCCAGGGTACCCTGCTACATTTATCATCCATTTTAAACTTAATTCTCATAGGAAAATAATGGTTGCTGTTATACGGTTGATAATGTCAAGTGAAGTAGCAGGAGTATACATACATAATAGTAAGGTTTTTTAAACTGCATAAGCTTATGGATTTGCACTGTTTGTGTTAGTATGTCATAGCCCCTTTTATGCTACATAGATGAAGTTACTAGAAGCCTACAGATAACCAATTTGGCAAGTGGGAAACAGTTAAAAGTGATTTGAGGTTGGTTTTAGGGATGGAAACAGGGTCATGGGGGGAAATTTTATTTACATTGCGTGTGTGTGTGTGTGTGTGTGGTGCCTGGATTTCAAAAGACAGACCATGTGCATTGGTAAGTTCTGAGGAGTTCTGAGGGCCAGCAGAAAGCCTGGAGTTTCTGTAAGAGGGAAGAATGAAGAAAACCTGCGTCTCACAAAGGAAGAACTTGAGGTACCTTCTTTTCTTTGTTAACAGCCAAGTCTTTCCAGTATTTTACTTTATCTGAAGTCCAGGGAAACTTCCATAGCACTTAAGTGTTCACCTGACGTCTGCACTTGACAAAGAATGGGGCAGATAAAGTGACCCTGAAGACAAAAATCGCCCTCCAAAGTCAATACTCTGGTAAAACCACTGTTAAAAGCTCTGCAGGTTTGGTTTTCCTCGGTGACTATGAATACACATGTCACCAAGCAAATACCTTACTCTACCTCCTGTTTTATTATTATTATTATAAATACCTTACTCTACCTCCTGTTTTATTATCTGTTGTTCTCCTTTGAGAGTCTTTTAAAATACCCGTATTTACAGTAGTTAGATTTATAGAAGAGTCGAGAAATATCTATAGGATATAAGAAAGTCTGTGAGAGCCAGGCTTGGTGGTCACTGGTATAATCCCCAACATTGGAAGACTGAAGCATGAGGTTCACAAGTTTGTTATTTGTATGGGCCACAGAGTGAGCTCAAAACCAGTTTGATTGACTGAGTGAGTCCTTATGTCAAATGAAAAGTCAAAATATGGCCAAGGGTTAAAGCTTGTTGGTCCTGCTGACCTGGTGTGTGCAAAGTCCTGGCTTCAACCCCAAGTACTGAAAACCCAAACTAAACCAAAACCAAACCAAAGCAGGGCATCTAGGAAAGGGAGGGTGGGAGTCAGGAAAGGAAGGGAAAGAGGGAGGGGGAGCGGGCTATGGTAGAGTCCTGGGGCTGTCCACAGCCCCCGGCTTGCTATCTAGCTGTGCTGAGCAGGAACAGTCAAGGATGCTATCCGCCACCATAGAACCTCTCACCTCTTAGGTCCCATCCGTTTATTCTCGCACTTGGGTCTCCTGAAACAAGCTCTTCAGATTTCTAACACTAACTCCAATCCTAACCGCCACCCCCACCGGCATAAATGTCAGATTTTAAGATCTCGACTTTATCCCTCATGCATGTTAGCAGGCCTGCCAGGTGGCAGGCCAATTAGTATATTTTTGTAAGGTGCAAAAATGTCTTTTCTTCATGGGGGGGGGGGGAGTACAATGAGTCCACCTGCTCTATGTATTCCTCCCCCTCCATCCCACCCCATCCTTTGTGGAAAAAAATCATTATTTAATTTTCAGAAATAAATTATGCAACTGCAAATGATATTTTCTAGGGTTTTTTTCCCCCCATGGAAACTTCTCTTGAACTAGTAAATCCATGTTAATTTTAAAATTTATGGGCATTAAATTCATGCACAGAATTACTTTTTTTTTAATTTGAGAGTATTGCATTTTATATTTTTAAAAAAAAAAATGAGCCTGCCAAGACGATAGAGTTGACACCCTCTCCCACTGTAAGATGAGAAAAATTAATGTTTAGCTAGCAAAGCAAGTGACAAAGACAGACTTGAACCTTGTCTTCCGGCTTCAAATAGCACAACCAAGGTAAATAGAGAATCTTTAATTTCTCAAGGGGCGGGGGCGGGGGCGGGTTAAGGTTCACTCTTGCTTGGTTACTGCCTGCTTGTTTTCCCGTGAATTCCAGGCAGTAAACTGTGGGGCTCACAGTTTCTCCTTGCCCTTAAGTGGCAGTGGAGAGCAGTGGGCAATGCTTGTGGAGTCCCCCAGCCTTGCCTCCAGTCTGTCGCAGAATCGGAAGAGCAGAGGCCAGCCACATCCCGTTCTTACACCGATACATAATTCATTCCATGGGGCGTGAGCAGATCAATGGGATTATTTTGCAAAACTTGAGAGGATGTTAAAGCTCCAAGGTGCTGAGCACATTTTAAGGTTTGCCATAACCTGCCACAGGATGACAAAGAGTTTGCTGCCTTTTCCATACAATATGGGAGTCTAGTAGCACATATTCCAGAGACTCGGGAGAAGTTTGACCCGTCACCCGGTTCCCCTGCGGTTTCTTTTCCTGCGTTTCTTTTCTTTTGCATCTCCTTAGAGTGTGTACACGCACCCATGCATGCATCCACACAGGCACGGGTGGCATGAGATGGATGCGGAGGTCAGAGGACAGTTTACAGTAGTCACTTTGCTCCTTCTAGCTTGTAGGTTCCAGTGACTGAACTCAGGGTGTCAGGTTCTGCTTGCTGTAAGCAACTTTGCCTGCTGAGCCATCCCACCAGCACGTACCAGCACTCTGTGTCCTTTCGCGACAGGTGGGCTTTGCTTAGGCGAGGTGAGCTGGGGAGGGTCTGGAATTGCTCTCCGTTTCACTCAGCGGACCCCTCTTCATCTGGATTCAGCCTAAGAGTTCCTGCTCTTAGGGTAGAAAGACTTAAGCCTTGGGCTTGGACAGACCCACCTGGCTCTACATCATCTCAGGCATGCGACCTTGGCAGGCCACCTCACCTCTGAGGAAAACAACATTTTTTTTTTTTTCTGGGCCTTAGATAAAACAGATTTGTTAAGCCTCTAGGCAGGAGTGGGCAAGCTCCAGCTTGCGTGCCTGGTGTGGTTTGTGGATCGTGTTCATTAGAATGCGGCTTCAGTCTTTTGCTTAGGGATCGCTGTGGTTGCCTGGCCTATAGAGCGGAATTGAACTGCCCTAGCACAGACTCCGGCCTGCAATGCCGGAAACACTCAGTGTGGACCTCTTCTAAAACCTTAGCACGCCGTTCTGTCTTGCAGATAGATTTCTGCACTCAGTAGATGATCATGCCTCCCTCTTCCCGTCCTCTGCAGTAAGTTCCGTTTTCTTTAGTCACTCGGTTCAGAAGGAAGAAAGCTGAGGCAAGGCTTTCTCTAGAGATCTTCCTAGAACCCTAACGCCTTTCTGGAGTAGAGCCTGAGCCCGAGCCACTGCACAGGACAGAGCTTGTCAAAGGTGGCTTCACCATGCTTACTATAGGAGTAGAGGTTTTGCTAATCCAGGTTTAAGCGCAGGCAGGTAGTGTAGATCACAACACGTCCGATCTAGTTGAGATTATTTATTTTTATAGATGACTTAGTGTGTCTAACCTCTCTTTCTTCAAGGGCTTTTAAACCCACTCCCTGAACACTGAGATTTTCCCATTTTGTAAACACACTACAGTCCTTAGAAATTACGGAGGCCATGTTTCACAAAAGACTTTGTGTGGTGTAACAGCGGAGCTCCTGGAGCAATCGCAGAGACGTTTAAAAGGAAACGTTCTCAAAGGAACAATAAGGGGTTTTCCTGTGCTTATTTTGTTTTGCCTTTTAAGCAAAGCAAAACTCCGAATCCCTCAACAGATTTAATTAGGGACACTCGCGCGTCTAGTAGGAAACGCAGACTGGGGACAGAGCGAGGTGCAGTGTGCTTGAGGAGAGTTTGTGACTGATGACAACCTCCCCTGGGAAGCACTGGAAGGATGAGGGGCTTTGAACTATGTAGGGTAGTTATACTTGAAATAAGCTGGGATTTTTTTGCGGGGAGGGGGCATTTGGAGTAGCTGATGAGGTGGCTCAGTAGGTAGAAGTGCTCTGCACAAAACCCCAGCAACCTGAGTTTAATCCTGGGAAACCACATAATGGTGGTGAGAGAAAACTGTCTGTCTTCACAGCATTGGTCTCTGGCCGCCATATGCATGCTGTGACACATGCACCCTACACATGTACCACACACACACACACTAATAAATAATAATAATAGTAATAATTACTATTATTATTACCATTATTATTATTTTAATTTTAAGGATTTAGAGGACATTTTGGAAGTATAGCTCCCTAGTTAGCCTGCATAGACTCCTGTTCCATGCTAGTAAGAGACCCTGTCTCAAACTATAAAAAAAAGTTGACTGCACCAGAGTAACGACACCAGAGGTCTTCTGGCCTCCATATGCACCCTCACATATGAGTACACACACACAAAATGCATGCGCGTGTGCACACATGCACGCGAGAGCGCGCACACAGACACACACACACATACACACACCATGCAACAATGAGTTTTCAGAAACAAAACATACACCAGGGAGCGCTTGCGGAGGCGAGAGGATAGTTTGCAGCCAGGCATTGTGGTTTATACTAAAATTCCAGCCCTGAGAGGCAGTGGCAGGTGGATTTTGACTGGTTCAAGACCAGTAGTGAGTTCCAGGCCAGACAGAGTCGCACAGTGAGACCCATCTCAAACCAAAACCAAAACAAACTAGAAAAAGAGAAAGAAAAAGAAGAGAGAGGAAGCGACCTGTGGGGAAGTTTGTTCTCTTCTTCCACCGTGCAGGTCCCAGGGATCCGACACAACATAGTGCCTGGAAGCAAGTGCCTTTACCCACGGAGCCATCTCACTGATCTCTGGTCAGGATTTTAACATGAACCTGGGCTTCAAAATACTCTGAAGACGTGATGAGACCCTGACTTTAAATCTTGCCAAGTCTCCCCCACCCACCGTTGTTTCTGCCTTCCGACACTGTATCACAGAGTACCTGTGGTTCTGGGAGATCCGTTCCTTGTTAGCATTTATTCCCCGAGCATTTCAATGGCGCATATGTTTATCTGAATTCTCATCTGATCGTGAGTGTCTTGGGGCACCGTCCTCATGCCAGCGAAGTGCCTGGCACGTAATAGACACTTAATAAAGCTTTATTGACTGAAAGCACTCCTCGGTGAACATACTCAGGCATTGCTTTTTTCCTGTCTTTGGGCTGTTTCCTTAGGATAAATTCCCAGAATAGAGATTTCTAGGCCAAAGTGACGTTGAACATGTTTATGAATCTTAATACTTAACGCCAAGGAGTTTTTATGTCTACTTGCGGTGCTTCCAAGTTTGTGATTCTCATCTTGCAGTGATGCACTATTGCTAGGTTAGCAGTCTGCTGTTCCATATTTTCTCAAGGAAAAAGTGACAGTGGGTCTGTCGTCGCCAAATTCCAGTCTGGAATGAGCGTTGCATATGCTTTAGAATAAAGCCATCTATAAAATGTAAATTCCTCTTGGAGAACTTGAGACAGAGAGGGAAGTGGTTAGCAAAGGCGAGGTATCAGATAAAGGACATTGTCTTAGGGACCAAACCCCCCTGGGAGTTTTCATTGCTGCCCTGAACTTTCTTAAACAGACACCAATATTTCAATAAAGCAATCGCAAATGTATTTTTTTTAATTTGTTTTTCTCCCTCAACACATTTAATGTTCAAATATGAAATGTTACTAAATGCAAATTGCTGTTAATGCCCAGTCCAAGGTCTGCTTTCATCAAAGTTTGGAGCTGTTTGTCTAATGTATGATGCATTTCTATCTTCAATTGATCTGATTTGTGTGTGTGAAATAGGATTGAGCCCCCCATGCTGAGACCTTGGGAAACACTTAGCTTCCACCCCCACCACCCCTTGCTGGTTTGATATTTTCACTTCCCTCATCTCTTAGTATTTGGCAGCCTCATAAATTACTCGTGATAAATAGTTGTAGCCATCTTTGGTGCAAGTGTGTTATTGAGAAACACAGTTCCTCAAATGACATAAGGCATCAGATAGTGTTGGTGAGATCTGAACAAAACAGAGCAAGAGAACCATTGTGTTAAAACTGCGCACTGGAGGCTTATGATTATAATGGATTAAAAGGCTCAACATATATTCTGAAGAATTATGGCATATTGATTGCCCTAAGTTAACGTATTCCATCGTGTGCAGTAGTTTCTGCCAGCTGCATCAGTCCACTCTCAAGGTTGAGACTTAACATTTCTGGAGAGAGAGCTAAATAAAGGAGTTAGCGGGTGCTTGCACACACTTGACTTGGTTGTAGCTTTCAGATATTTTTTCCCCTTTTGGAAAATTCAACCCTGTGGGCCATAACCTAGTTAAGTATGTTGAGGAGACTCTATGAGAAGTCAGATAGTAACATGTTAACACATGCCCACATGTTGGGTGTCCCACACTGCCAGCTATCAGGATTCTGTGAGCTATGAAATCAGCGTTTCTGTTTCTGTCCCTCGAGGACCTTAAAGACCCAAGTGGCTGCTAGAGACTCAAAATGAGGACACCTCTCTGTGGATTCTGCATTCTGTTACCCAGACATGGCTAAGTATCTCCCTGGTGTGTGTTCCAAGGAAGGGATTGTGGGACCAGGAACAGATCCTCCTAATCTGACCTTCCTATAACTCATCTGGGTTATAAGACTGGGTTATTTACACACATAAGGGAGTTGGGGCAGATGCTAGGCAGTGGGGGCTGTGCTGCCTGGGTGTAAGGACAGTTGGGAAAGGTCTGGGCCCCAAACTGCTTCATGTTCCACACTCACCCGGTTTTGCTTTTCTGGTCACTGCTTATCTTGGTGTTGAGCATATTCCCCTTGTATATCTGGGCTTCAGAACTGCCTCCATCTTGCTTTTATTTCTTCTTATTCTGGGGTTAGGGTTTCTCTGTGTAGCCCAGGCTGTCCTGGAACTTGCTCCTTACACCAGGCTGGCCTGAACTCAAGAGATCCACCTGCCTCTGCCTCCTGAGTTCTGGGATTAAAAGTGTTTGCCTCTACCATCCAGCTACTTTTTTTTCTTCCTGTCTTGTCTTTTCTTTTCTTTTCTTTTTTTCTTTTCTTCCTTCCTTTCTTTCTAATGGTAGCCATTATTGAGTGTAAAAATCATTCAAGATTCTTAATTTTCATATTAACGTGTTTTCTTTCTTTTTCTTTTTCTGGTTTATTTATTTATTTATTTATTTATGTATTTTTTTGGAGACAGGGTTTCTCTGTGTAGCCCTGGCTGTCCTGGAACTCACTCTGTAGACCAGGCTGGCCTTGAACTCAGAAATCCGCCTGCCTCTGCTTCCCAAGTGCTGGGATTAAAGGCATGTGCCACCACTGCCTGGTTACGTTTTCTTTTTTAGCTCAAGGAGACTTTTGAGTACATTTTCTAAGAAGGATTGTGGAATCTTAAATATTACCCAGTCACACACCATTACTGTTTTGAGATAGTTAGGACTAATTCTCTTTGATTAAAATAAAATAAAATAAAATAAGTGAACTGGGTGTATGTTTCTTGGATTTTAATTCCATGGTGCAGGTGTCAGTACCAAAACTTGTTTGGGGAACCTTAAAAGAAGGTGGTTCCTGATGCATTCGTGCCAGTGGGAGGGAGAATAGAACAAAGAGCAGGCAGCGAGTGGGTGTGTGTTGGAGAGCCTGGAGCCTCTCAGGGTCCTAGAATATACTCTGCTTCGTTGTTTGCAGAGTTGTACTTTTTAAGAGATTTATTTATTTTTATTTTGCACATATGTCTGAGCGCCTGCATGTCTATATGTTCAGCAGCTGTGGGCCTGATGCCCATGGAGGTCAGAAGAGGTCATTGGCTCCCCTGGAACTGGAATTTGAGGTGGTTATGAGCTGTCTGATGTATGTGCTAAGAACTGACGCCAGCTCATCTGCACGAGCAGCCCGAGGTCTTAACCACTGGGCCATTTCTGTGGCACCTCAGAATGATATCTTTTAAATGCATCAAATAGAACAGCAGAAAAACCAGACACTTTTCAAATCCCCACCACCATATCAAAATACTTGTAGTATATGTGGTTCTTTAGCAGCATCCGGATGAGAACCTAGAGGCCGGTCTGAGAGCAATCATCCCTTGAATCGATGGTGAATGGACATGATTTTGCATGTAGTAGCCAAAGCTTATGAAAACATACATGATTTATCTTGGTGACAAGAGCGTACTACTACCAACATAGGGGACATACAGGCATTTGTAGTAGAAGAAATGTCATGATTTTGATACACTTTGGTTAATAACAATATAGTTATTGATTTGTTTGGTGTTTTTTTTTTTTTCCTTTGTTTTTGTTCAGCCAGTCTAAGTTCATAGACTCGATGCACTCTATTACTGTGCCTCTTTCCCAAGCTACAGACTCTAGCTTAGAAATAACTGGACTCAAAACTTCTTGGTGGTACTGGGTACTTTGAGGCTATAACAGAAAAGGCTTGATGAAGATGGCCTCTGGGATTATCCCGACACCAGTCCTAGGAAGGATGCAATGCCAGCAAAGTTAACTGAGATTCCTCTTACCGGAAGTAAGCTGTCAGAAGCCCTCTGCCTTGTTTCTTGAACCTAGCACGTGGCTAGGAAAGTTTGGAACTAACATAACACAAAGAGTAGAGGCAATGAATGCCCTTATCTGACTTTGGAGAGATCCAAAGGCAGAGGATTGTGGGAGTGAATATATGTGCATCATCCAAAGAAGCTATAACTTCCAGTATCTTCCATATGTTCATTATAACCACAGGCTATCCCACAGTTGAGTGAAGCTAAGACTGTATAAATACCACATACTGTAAGTACCTCCTTTCCCGGCAAAAAAGAAAACTGTAAAGTAAAAACTAACTATGATGAAGCACTTTCTGTTGTTGTTTGAAACAATGTCTGGCTCTGCAGCCCAGGCTAGACTCAAACTCCACATCCTTTACCTTAGTTTTGCCAGTGCTGGGGTTACAGGCACGTACCACCACTCCTGGTGCTTCTGTTAGCCTTAAAGTCGTTGTCTTCCTTAGAGTTTACAAGTATCTGGATGATCAAAATCCTTGTAGGGGAGTGACATACAGCACACAGCCTATCCCTTCAGGACAGGAAAGGCCTGTTCTTCTCATCATCCACTTACCAGCTTTGCATCTGGGAGATGGGAAAATAAGAGAAACGGGAAAGGTATAAATCCTTCAGAGTATCATACCATACGCTGATTACAAAAGCATCTCAGGATCATTTCTTCTAGAGCGGGAGCAGGTCTATGACTGTGCAGTCAGCCGCCGGGGTTAGTCTAGTTACGTAGTCTAGTTACGTGCTACCTGATAGATTGGGCAGTCATGTGTTGAACATGCTCTCTGTGCATCTGCTTGTGAAAGGTATCGCCCATGCATTAAGAGGACAGCTTTGTAAACAAGGAATCCTTTCAGGTTAAAAGGTTCTCTTCAAATTAGACGGGAGGCCTGCAGCATGGAGTGCAAGCAGTTTTTTTGTCTCTCTTGGTTCCTCTCGGGGATCAATGTCTTCTATTGACTCTTCTGTTGCTTGCATATAATTTTCCATCAAGGTCATTTATGTTCATCGTCATGAAACAGAATCATTGTACATCTTATTCCCTTAGGCAAACTTTCTCCTCCTGCAATACTTGATACTACAAAATTATGTTCAAAGGAGATAGAAAAAACAATTCATTATTTCTTTGTTTATGTGAATTGGTGTTTTGCTTGCATGTATGTCTGTGTGAAGGTGTCAGATCTTGGAGTGACCAACAATTGTGAGCTGCCATGTGGATGCTGCTGGGGTTTGAACCCCAGGTGCTCTGGAAGAGCATTCAGTGCTCTTAACCACGGAGCCTTCTCTCCGGACTCACGATCTCTTATTTTTAGTGAGTAGAGGATGGGCCAGAGGTAGGTGGTAAGGACCCCGTCCTTCCTGACCTCTGTGCTTCGCCTTCGGTTTTAATCCTGATGCAAATGCATGTGACAGTCTCTGAAAGAAGCTGGACATAAAAAGGCCAGTTATCATCATCAGTGGAAATCTAAATATGTCATGATAACAACAGTATGTCTTGCTTTTAATGTTTTCTTTTCTTATTGTTTTTTTAAAGAGAAGATTATTAAAAGTTACCTCATCAGGAAGGGATGTCTATGGAATTATTGTAAATTAGCAAAGTGCTTGGTGAAAGTTGTATATGGATATTTGCTATGTACATTTTTAATGATACAGTTCAGATAATTAGCATATAAAACAGCAGTTTTTCATCTTAATGGTGTACTAAAATAGATGATTTGACCACCACTTACATTTATTTGTATTGCAGAACTTGGTGAAATATATAGATTATTAAATATACAAAGTAAACTATGTTTCTATAGACCAGTAGTTCATACAGATGTGCTTCACATCTCCAGAGTCCCACTGTGCTGTGGAAGCAAAGGGGACTTTATCAGTACATAAATCCCTGTTTCTGCCCACAGGTACATGCACACTTGTATATATAAAGCTTGGGGAGGAATACGGTACCCTATCACACAGATGCAGAAGGAAGCAAGCACTATTTACTGATGAGGTCTGGGGCATCGGTGAAACTGTATCAAAGATGTAAGAGCATCCTTTGAGCTTTATTTGTTTGTTTCTTTAACAGTTCTAAACAGAAACTTGCCTTGCCACAATGAGAGGCAGGTCTGCATTCTGTAAGAGCAACAAGCCTTTGTGCTCAGAGGGTTTTTAGTCTATAAACACATGGTAGGTTGCCAAGGAAAAGGGAGGGTGGTTGGCCATCTTGTTTCTTCTAAGCAATTCAGAAGAAAACATCTTACCTGTAAGTCTGAGAAAATACATCAATAACAGGGGAGATCTCTCTGAGAAAGAGAGGTTCAGAGTGGGAACTGTGTGCTCGGCTTTCTGTCTCCTGCACCAATTTGTCACTAATTGAGAAATCTCACTTGGGCACTTTCTAGGTGCTAGGCATTTTGCTAAGGCGATCATGAGGAGACAGATGGCTCCTAAGTCCATGAATCAGAGAGCTTCCTGATGAATGTATGGAGGAGGACATAGGGACAAAGGAGTCATCAGGCTTGGCAGCAGAGAGAGAGAGAGAGAGACAGAGACAGAGACAGAGACAGAGACAGAGACAGAGACAGAGACTATGCTTACTTTTGCCTGGTCTGCCATGGTGGGGAACACAGAGGGCTCTGAGAGCATCTAAGAGGCACATAACCTCACAGTAGGCTCTCCACTAGGTTAGTGGGTGAGAGTGAAGTCAGGGAGAAATGGGAGAGAATATTGCAGGCAGAGAGAAAACAGAGCGATGCAAGGATGCTTCAGCTTCTGATTGAGACTCTAGAGGGAATTGTAAATGATGGCCTGCTGTCTACTCAGAGAGCAAGGGAGAGTTTATCCTGGCCATCAACAAGAGCAGACATACAGAAAGATTCCTGGCAGGGAGGATTCCTAGAGTTGGGCAATGGAGAGTCCCAGTTAAAAGTACACATCACACACTTCTGAGAAGACAATGGATGAGGTCACTGGCAGGACAGTGGCCTTGGAAGTAAAGGCAGATATTCAGGGAGTCTAATCCATAGGACTAGGTGACTATTTGGGTGATTTAATGAGGAGGAACCACAGTGACGACTCATGCTTTAGGCTACTGACTAATGCCAGTAACTGAGCAGAGACTCGGGAAGCAGGACAGGTTGGGTGAAGACGGTAACTCTGGTTTGAGACTCACTGAGCTGAAGTTCCTGCTGATGTCAGAGTGGAGATGTTGGCTGTGTGGGTTCAGGTAGAACGCAGCGGTGTGTTCCAGGCTGGGGGATGAGTCAGATGAATGGGGCCTCTAGAGGTAGGTAGTGTTGGCAGTCCTTTTCCAAGAGTTGCGGTGCCTAGAACTGCACCAAATCTTTGTAACCCTTTTTGATTTCCAAAGGTGTGGAGATGGGATAGGGAGACAACCTCCCCACCGTTTCAAGTAGTCAGCTCTAGGAAGGACAGCCACAGCCATAGAGCTATATAGTTAGGCTCCAGTAAGTATGTGTATTTTGGTTTGGGCACATTGTTAGGGTTTTAAACAGCTTTGACCCTAGGAGGATCTGATAGGAACTGAAATGTTATTGTTTGTTTATTTATCCTGGCTGTCCTGGAGCTCTCTATGTAGGCCAAGCTGGCCCTGAACTCACAGTAATCCACCTGCCTCTGCCTTCCAATTAAAGGTGTGCAGGGCTCACAACTGAAGTTTGATTTCACACTAACATTTTCCTTGGGGCTGGAGGATGACGGGATTTGAAGGCACACGTTTCCATGGCACAGGGATAATGTTTGTTGGGTTTTGTTGTTGATCCTTATTGGGTTTTTGTTTATTTGTTTGAGTTGATTTGGCTTTGTTTGTTTGTTTGTTTGTTTGTGTGAGGACAAATTCTCACACTGCACAGAATGGACATGTAGTCCAGGCTGGCCAAGGGCTCCATGGTAGCCCAGGCTGGCCTTGAAGTCACGTAGTTTTTTTCTGCTTCAGGCTTCCAAGTATAGGGATTATGGGCATTAGCTGTGTTTTGAATTTGTTTTCATACTTTTCTTGACCAGGGCAAAAGGCATTTCCTGTCTAGAAACCTCAATTGCCAATATGTTTTCTATGTCCTTACCAAGGGAAAATGAGGTGGGTAGGATGGTAGGGTTTTACAGCATCGTCCTGTTTCCTCATGCAAAGCAGGTGGGGAGGCAGAAGAGAAGGCCAGCTCACTCCCATTGAGCGTCTAATTTATTAACATCACTGAAGTGGCTACCTGTGGGCTTGAAGGCTGTCCCCTACATAGCTTATTAGTTGATCTGAAAATAAGATTCATTCATTATTCTTATAAATTCTGATCCCCTCTGAATTTACCTACTGCAGACTTTCGTGTAGTGAACTATTTTTATTTGCATTAAAACTTAGACATATATGAAGTTGAGATCTGTCAAGACTTTACATGACTCCATATTAAGTGTTATTCATATTCAAGAATATTTCTGGAACTATAAAACTAAATTCCACATCACATAACTACTTGGTTGCTTACATGTGGACTCATGCAGCCCATAGCTCTTGACAGTGTAGACTTGTTTTCTTTTTCAACTCGGGCTTGAACCAGGTTGGTCATGGCAAGAGTTCTAAGATGAACACTTGATGGTTATTAGATAGCTGTTGGAAAAGGACCCAGTCATCATTTTGGTTTCTGAGGAGGTAACCATAGCACTGGTGGCTAAAATAGATCATCTGGTGACATTTTCGCTAAGAAAATAAACACTTATTCACTTCTGTAAAATGTTTTTCCAGAGCATTCTCTAGGCCAACCAGAGCACCGGAGACAGTGCTTCCCACCAAGACCTGGTTTGTATCACAGAGGAGAGCATGATAGGAAGTTGTTTGCTTTTCTGTTGAATTGAGTAAACACTCAGACCAAAAGCAGCTCAGGGGAGGAGAGGGCTTACACTTTCAGGTCACCATCTATCACTGAAGGACGTCAGGGCAGGAACTCAAGCAGCCGCCGTGAAAAAGTGTAGCCTGCTAGCTCACTGGTTCAGCCTCAGCTGGCTTCCTTCTATAGCTCAGGCTTACCTGCCCAGAGAAGGTGCCACCCCACAGTCGGCTTTCCAAGGGGCTCACGGCAATTGCCAGTCAAAAAAATCTCTCCTAGATACACAGACAGGGGCACAGGTCAGCCTGAGCTCTTCACTTGTAGTTCCTTCTTCCCAAGTGACTCTGGGTTGTGTCAAGCTAACACTATTCTCACTCTGTTTTGAAGTGTGTGTGTGTGTGTGTGTGTGTGTGTGTGTGTGTGTGTGTGTGTTTAAGGAAGTTTAGTTTGATGCCTAGCCCTGGGTGAGCATTGTATATTGGGGTGCCTAATGCCTTCTAAATGTTTCAGACCCCTCTGTTTTCTTGTCTTGGGTGTTTATGTCACTCTTCCTAACAATGTCTCATTTTACAAAGCCTTATGCATCGTTAAAACTGTATTTTTTATTTAGAATCTTAGTTCAATAGAGCATTGTGCTAAAGAGGCCAGGGTCATGGGTGTTACCATCAAGTATTACAATGAAAAATAAAAAAAGCAGCTCCCTCTTTTCTATAGCTTCAGGCATTGTGTTAGCATTTGCTGATAATACTTGGCGTCGCTTTTCCAAGTATGAATGGTGCTGCGTAGCTCATTAGCCATGCTGGGAAAGACAAGCCAGCCGGTATCCTGTAGGTACAGCGGTGCCACCTAAGGTCTGTTTCCTCCTGTGTGAAGGAGGGTGCTTTAAGGACTTCCTGTGTGGGGCAGATCTACTGGAGCGAAGCACATAGGTTTCTCCAACAGAATTATGTCATGTAAGTTCTTCACGAATGATGACCATCCTTCTGCGTATAACCCAGGCTGGTGTCCTTCCCAGACAGACATTGTCCGCATCTTGCCAGCCCAGCTCGAGATACCAAGCATTTCCCAGAGTTCATGATGTCTCTCCTCACTACTTTAATCCGATTTATTGCCCTTCAAAGTCTTAATAAGGACACCTTGTAGGTTCTGGCTGGGGGCTGGGGGCTCTGATCATTCATGCGTTGAACTTTAAATAAGTTGGGAAGATCGGCTGGGTCTTATTTTCGTCGTTTGACGGTATTTGACATTTACAGGGGTGTGCTCCATTTGTGCCACAATAAATGCATTTGTGTTTAGAGATACTATGCCAGGTTTTCCTCCCTCTCAAACTAAAAGTAGAGTTTTGTTGTTGTTGTTTTCGCTCTTGCATTCAAAATGAAATGCTAAAAAAGCCTGCTTACCCAGATTCTCGTCAGATGTATGAAAACCCGGCACAATCCCATGCAGCCCGACTGCAGTGAGCTGCTGCTGGCTGAAGGCAGGAAGACTCACTTCCCTCTCTGTCTCCACAGTCCCACCTGTTTTCAGAGCCCAGAGGTTCCCAGTAGGGCCTGTTGACTTTGCTACCCACTGCTCTGTTTACAGGTCAGGAGGGTAGCCCTTCCTGCCCGGCCCTTTGCTTAGCGCTTCCAGGTGAGGAATTGGATTCCCAGTGTCCCTTGCCGCACTTGCCATGTGGAAATGAGTCAGTGGAAAATTCACTTACTCATCCTGACCTACTTCTGTCTCTTGTGCTGGAGGTGTGCTTATTTGTCGAGAGCGATCTCTCCTCCTTCCAAAACCCCATGCTCTGTGGTTGCTTTAACACTTTAGCCTATAAACTGTTTGAGAAGATGTAGAGTTGTCTACATTGTTCTATAAATAATATGGCCAGACCTATAATCCATTTTAAAATGAGCTCCCGGGAGTCGGGAGACTCTGACTTTGGATAATTCCCAACACAGCCCCTGCCTCCTAAGAGTCTGTGACTTTTAGGAGAAATTGCAAGATGAGAGCCCTGACTAACGTAAGAAGGGAGGGGTAAGGAAGGGCCAGTCTGCTATGTGAGAACCCAGGCATCCCCACTTTCAGAAACCATAGCAAAACCTTCTTCACCCCCACCTCATTTTCACTCTCTTAATTTTAAAAAACTTTCAAGTGTGCTATCAAGCCATGTATTGCCTCAAGTGCTACTCAAGGAATAAGAGGGTGCATGGGAGAGCAATGAGGAGCCCTTCTGTAGCAAGATTGTGTAGGTCCGCCATTTTGACTTTGAAGGAAGGCAAAAGACTCCACAGCAAGGCCAACACGAACTGCTCACTGCTTGCCTAGCTTTGCCTTAAAAAAAAAATTAAAAATCAAAGTCCTGTCTGTCTCAATTGGAGAGAGTTTAGTCCATGCGATCACATGTCTTGATAAGGGATCCACCTTCTTTGAGAAGAACAGAGCTTGAATCCAGAAAAACAGAAAGTGATATACGGTGCACATTTCATACAGAAACACACGGTCACACTAAGGGTAACTCCAAATAACTAGCTAGTTTTACAGTCCTTTATGTTGTATGTAACGTTGTGCAGATAGCACTGTATTAGAAGTAATAATTCGGGCTGGAGAGATGGCTCAGTGGTTAAGAGCACCAACTGCTCTTCCGGAGGTCCTGAGTTCAATTCCCAGCAGCCACATGGTGGTTCATAACCATCTGTAATGGGGTCTGATGCCGTCTTCTGGTATGTCTGAAGACAGCAATGATGATGTACTCATATACATAAAATAAATAAATCTTTAAAAAATAATAATTCCCTTAGTGTACATATACAAGGTTGAGTTGCTAGCTTGGAACAAAGACTTTGAGCTTACAGATAAGTAGTCTTACTAGAAGTAAGTATATGGGAGTAAATGAAACCCCTGTCTAAGGGACGAGATAGTATTCTTTTGAAACAACAGCTCACTCTTGGCAGCTAATTAGTTCTTACTGTGAACAACTCACCCTTAAAAAGAAGAAGAAAAGCCGAGCCTGTTTAAAAGGTGGCAACCACCACCATTAAAGTCGCAGAGTTGGGGTTTCAGTGTCAGCTGACTGATAGCCTGGTAAGCATCCCTTTATTTGGATTCTGATTTCTTTGTGTCTACCCCCACCCCTCCCAAGGTTGTTACAGATTCTCTTCCTTTCTAAGGAGATTGTAAATTTAAACTCGGGGTCAGGCCGAGCCACCTCCGTGGAAGTAGTGCATCGCAGAACAGACATGGTTTATGGTGTAGAAAATGTTCTGTGCTTTCTGACCAACAGAGAGAGGCTTCTGGCCAAAGTCAGAAGTGGAGGGCCACCTTTAGGGAGGCCCGGTTGTGGTGTGGAAGCAGCGAGGTGTAGAGCCCTGCGAATTTTGCTAGGATAATCTAGTTTTCACATCAAAAAACAAAAAAACGAAAAGAAAAAGAGAAAAAAAGAAAGAAAGAAACCGATTAACTCGGAATCTGCTGTGGGAAGACAGCGTCTGATAAGATAAATTGATTTCAAAGAAAAGCAACCAGCTTATTGTCACGTAGCACTGTGTTGTGAGTTCACATCTGCATTCAGTGTCCATCTGGAGATGCATCTGTGTCCCAGAATGACATTTTCCTGTAAGTATATAGTCCTGTTCATCTACTCAGTGCTCACTGAGGGAGGCTTTCTATAGCGGACAGAAGCTTCCCTTCATAGCAGATCACATTACAAGCATGAGCTTAGAGCATAAGCCAGTTGGCCGGTGACTTAAGTACAAAATGCCTTATCTGGCTTTGTACAATCTCTTTGATTGAAAGAACCCTCCTAAATAGGCTTAGGTATTTTTGTTGTGGTGTCCCCAGAAGCCACACCTAGAGAATTCAGAGCTGTTTCTTAAGAGTTTCTGCAGATGTAGGTGCTGAAAGCCAGCATATCCGTTCTGGGCCTTGAACTCCAAACACGATTCAAGCACATGCTCTCTGTCACCACAGAAGCATGGCATTCCAGCAGCCTTTGGAAAGGGCTCAGGCGGGAAGCAGATGGGGCCCATGCCAAGGACACTGCAGGCGGTTGGGTGGGTGGAAGTTGCGGGGCCAGGATTCCCAAACCACAGGGTTTTGCCATTTGTTCCCTGATGCTAGATTACTAATTGATGGCTTTGTCATGACATCTATAGCCTTAAGTTCTGCAGCAAGGCCCGGGTGGCTTAAAACTCCAGATGCTGCCAGGACAGATTATAGTCCCAGGGACACATTATAGCCACAGGCTGGGGCGCTTTGTCTCTCCTTACTGTGGGAGAATGGGAGTGGAGTTACAGTATCCCACACGGTAGCTTCGTCTCCGTTCATTTTCTGTAAATTGAATGTGAGACGCTTTTTATTCTAGTGCAATATGGTAATCACAACCTAAATATAAATCCAGTAATTAAGGCTCCAAATGGATGAATATATTTAACAATAAAACTGGGAAAGATGACGCCTTTAGAGTTCTTCATTTTACAGTAGCGGGTTAACTGTCACAGTCGCATCCGGAATGTGAACGTTCTAAAGGGACAGCATCTTCGTTATGAACGCCCTCATGTAAGACAGGGGTTCATTTGTAAAGCACAAGCAAACAAAAAAACTCTGGAAGGTCTGTTGGCTCTTTGTGAACCCTAAAAATCACCTACATTCAAACTCCACAACACAGCTCTTTTATAGGGTAGCTGTTATCTTCTTTGGCTTTCGGGTTCGCCTGCTTTTGTTTTACATTTTGAATAATGGAGACTCTTCCCCGCCCCCTTCCCCCTTTTGGCTTCATTCTCTCTAGAGTCCAACTTCCCAGTCCGACTGTATCTCTCCATGATATCATAAATAACTGTTAGAATGGGTCTGTCTCCGCTCTGAATCCCACCAGCTTCTATGCACCAGCACCTGTTAGACTGTAACTAAAGGGCGCAAACAGGTCTCCTCCAGGAACGCACTGTAGGCCCAACTCCCTGTGCTGATTCTCTCTTTAGCTTTTAGGTCAGGTCCTTAAGGAGGGTTAGATTTTTCTGAAGTGAAAATGACAGCTATGGATGGTTTCTTGGGCCAGGCAGCTCCTTGGTATTCCCAGTAGCTGTTGTGTCATAAGTTAGGGCTGACTACTACTTTCCAGCCAAAGGGGACTGAGCCATGTTTTTTTTTTTTTTCAAATGTAGTTACTTGATATATATAGCCTTTATGGTGTGGTCAAGTGAGGTGGGCCCCAGGAATTGCAGCCTACTCAAAGACTCATACAGTCATCTGTAACCCAAGCCCTCACACAGTGATGTGGCCTGTCTAAACTGGGTTGTGGGGCTCCATGGGGAGGGTCATGGGCAGGATCAGCTATAACTGGCATTTTCAAAATGAGTGTGACTCTCCTGTTCTTAGTCTGCGCCCTGATATACTCTGTCTAAGCGACACTCATGGCCGCAGGGCCTGTCAGCTCCTGCTTCTCGGGGCTCAGCATTAGAAGGTCTCAGTCACCCGCATTTTCTAAGGCATAGGCAGACCACACTGCCTCCCCTTTAGCTACCCTAGCCTAAGAGAGCTAAGATCCCATCTTTAGCTTGGGCTGTTCTGCCTACTGCTTTCTCTACAGAGGTACCTCTAGGCCCTTAGGGAAGGACCTGGGGCTTTGCAGTTGGGCTGCCTCCCAATAGCTGTGTCTATTCCTGAAATTTAAACCTTCTGGGGACCTTCCAAGGCCCAGGAACCTGGACATGAAGCACAAAGACTTCCTGGAATATGAGAAGTAAAAAGCAAAACAAAACAAAACAAAACAAAACACGACACTCCTATTCTCCTCCAATATACAAATTACCACAAGTGAATAGCTTAGAAAGTGCGTCAGTTACAAGACACTGCTGGTCCACCTCTGTCTCTCTCCCTTTCTTCTTAGGAATTACAGTTAGCAATATTCAAAGCGATGCTATCCTTGCATTATTAGACACGAGTGTTCCATAGTAAGAGATTATAATATATTCATTAAGAGTTTTTGAAAACACGTGTGCGCCTATCTCCTAAGAAGTCGTTGCTATTATTATTTGTGAATGTCTACCTGTAGTTGATTTTTCTCCGAATCCTGTGTGTTTTAAAACATGCATGCGGTCATGCTTTGGATTCTCCATTTTTATCAATGTTTTCCTACACGTTGGGGATCAATAGTAGTGGTATTGTCTTCTTTTTACAATTTTAGAATACTTTTGTTGTTGTTACCTGATCCTTTGTTCGATGCCACTTCAGAAAGAAAAGGGGGGGGGGAGGTGCATTGTAAAAGGTGGAAGGTGGAAGCTGGCTTGGTTAGGATCCAACCCTGGCGGTGGTCATTCCAGGGTGGGCGCTGAGTGTTTCAGAGGAGCCCTGGTCCTGTCAGAGAAACAAAGACCCGCCCTGCCTTTTGTTCCTCAGAGTTCTCAGGACCACAGCACCTCTTCTAACTGGCAGTCTCCCCCCACCCCATCCTTGGTGTTCTCATCCTTTCTTTAAGTTTGGCTAGTGTGCCTCAAGTCAACTACTAAGCCTTTACTGTGGGGTAGCTTCTTGTCTTCATAAACACACCATCCATCTTACACATAGGAAGCTTTTGGTGGCCAGACTGACCAAACGGTGAGCTATGCCAAGGACAAGTTACCTGTCTAGCTTCAATTTCTGGGGCATTCCACTTTAAAAAAATATATATATATAACAATGAGAGAAGCCGTTTTCTTCATTTCTACGTGAACTTTATAACTCTTCCTCTTAGATGAGCTAAGCGTTAGTCTTTTTTGAGGTAAAATCATCTCTTAGGAGAGGAAGGAGGAGATGAACCTAAGTTGTTTCTCTCAGAGGAAGTTGTTAACAGTTGAAAACTGACTTGATTTGTTTTGTGAAGGGAGGTGGTGACCAGGAGAGCCAGGAGGCTTGCAGGTGAGAGTTAGCTTTCATAATTGATCATTAACATGCACGGCATTAACTGTTGGTTCTCCTGAGGTTTAATGTAATCTCAAAATTCTAAAATTTATTTTATTGAAAGATTGTATAGCGTGCTTAACCATTTGTTAAAGACACCATCTTCCTGGGAACCTCTGCAGTGCCCCACCCCCACCCTTTTTCATTTCTCAGTGTAAAAAAAAAATCTACTCTTACTTAATAATCTTTGCTTTTTGTACTACTTCAAAGTGTCCTAGCCTAGAGCAGGAGCGATGTTTAGCCTCGCTGCATAGTGCGGTCTCGCTCCTTTATGTGATTTATTTTTCCTTTTGTCTTTGGCCATTTTTTTTTTTTTTAAATCGGTGTCCACCTAATTTCTTTGAAAACTGGGATAGATTTTTGTTTTGTTCTTCTATTACTTTCCCCTCCTATTACACAAAGTCTCCTAACAGAACAATAGAGGCCTTTTAAAATGCAGGGAAATGTCTCCCTCCCCAGATTTCCGGATTGCTAGTCTCTCAGATCCTGGTACCAACAAGGCTCCTTGGCCTGGGGCAAGATACTCCTAAAAAATAAAAAAAATAAAAAAGTTGGGGATTTTTTTTGGTGAAGTAACAAAAGCTACACCCGTGGGGGGGGGGGGGGGGAGGGGGCTAGGTTAGTGGCCGTGTTGTGGAGATGACCGGAGCCAGCTTCTCCTTATAAGGCTGCTGATCACCACTGTTATTGTATAAAAGCCAGGAGTGCCTCTATTGCCTGCTAATTGTCTGCTCCCCTCCCTTGTGTTTAAAAATTATTACTATTTTTTTTTCTTTTTGGTATTGCTGAAGACCGAACCCAGCCTATTCCAACGCAAGTATCCTATTGCTAAGCCATATCCCCTAGCCTCAAATATTGAATCTTCTCCATGCAAAAATAGATGCTTCCATTTTCCAGTAAAATAGATTTTTTTATTGTTGCTACTAAGGTTGGATGTGTGGCCACATGCTTTTTAGGGAAACACCCTGCCTCTGACTGTATCTTTAGCTTTCTTTTTTTACCTTTTATTTGGAGACAGTGTCTCGTTACATTGCCCCAAATTTATAGCTCAATCAGGTCTTGAACCATTCACGCTATAGTAGAATAACTGAGATTCTAGGTTTGTGCCATCAGGCCTGGCTAAGAAACAATTTTACATCAATTGATACATACAATGTCATACAATTTGTTGTGCTCTTCATGAGGCAGGATTATACCTACTTATGTTCTTATCCCATACTGTAAGAAACAAGACCTTTACTCTGTGATAATAAATTTAGGAGGATGGTACAATTCTGCAGAAAGGAACATTGGCTTAAAGAAAAAGCAAAAATGGCTGGTATGGTATTTTGATATGAGGCAGTGTTGTTTAAAGCCCCTGATAGTGAGAAATTCCTGCTTCTTTTTCCAAACCATAGTGTGGCATTCTGAAGAATTACAGTCTTTGCACTATTGGTTCCCAATACAACAGACCTTTATCTAATCCTTGGGCTGGAGATTGCCTCCCGTTCTGATTGATCATGGGTCCAGTCACATAGCAGACTGCAACTTTCCAGCTCTCAGAGTTGTGAGACAGGCAAGCATCAACTGCCAGCCGCTGAGAGAGGGGCCTCGAGTTGCCTGCTTATCTCTGACTCTCTGATGAGGTCTGAGCACCCCTCAGTCTGAAAATGAACCGTAGCGGCCTGCTGCTGTGTCATTTTTCCATGTTCATAAACACGGGCTCTTAGTAAAACAGGCCGTCATTGCCACTGTTTCTAAAGCCCAGGCCTGTGCAGAGAAACCCTCAATTTAAGAACACAGACAATGTTCTTTGTTACACGAATGTGCCCTGCAATTTTATGATTATACTGTGAATGAAAATACGATGTTACCACAAAGCCCAAGAAATGGCTTCCTTGGTGACTCTTGACAGACTTCATTTTCGAGATGGGCTTAGCTACATCGTTGTTTTCGTACACATTTTTGATCTTACATTAGGAATTAAGGTTGATTTAGAAAGATAATAAGGGAAATAGGCAGGAGCAGATTTCCATTTTCATTTCCTTATGGGATCAAGGACTTGTTCTCATTACGTTGAGGAATACTGATTCTAGACTTGGCCTTGTGGCATGCAACTTAATTTGACTCCAGGGAGTTATTCAAGATCCCTTCCATTATGGGAATCTTACATGGTAGGATACCAACCACTCAATGCCATTGAATTTCTGCTTAAGCTGTTACCATGGGAAGGTCAGGATTCCATAACGTTCATAAACAGGAATCCAGGGACACAATGAACAGGAACTCTGAGTCACTGCAGGGAATACAGAAGGAGTTTAGGTTGGGTGTCTACTGAGCACAGTGAAGAGGCGGGGTCAGTCTGTTGTTCTGGAGCTCGAGGTACTTACTAATAAGGACCAAAACCAAGAGTAGGGATGAGTGAGGTCAGCTCATTACACAGAAGGCTGGGCCTCGGAGGACAGGTGGCCATGCCTGGAAGAAGCAAGCCAGGGATAAACTTTTCCTTAGTAACCCAAGCACGTCGTCTCATGTGATTTCCTCGGGACCTTTACATGAATCACAGGATATTTTTACACAGATTTCTCACATATGTGTTCTCTTAAGAATAGAGGCAAGGATGGGGAAGATAATGATGGAAGGGATTACATGCTGTGTGTATATGTGTATGATGGTTCTCTATATATTTGTGTATGTAATTGGATACAAGCTGAAACTGAAAATCCTCTATGCCTCTGTCACCAAGTTCTGGGATTATATCTGTGTGCCACCGTTCCCAACAGGAGTGGCATCTTGAGAGAATATACAAGGAAAGGAAGGAAGATTTGGACAAGGCTATAACCATTGTAAAAACACAGATTTTTATATTGTTTACTTAATTAATTTTGACTTGCATCATGTGTGAATTCTTGACGATTACAAAATTCTCATCACGTTTAGTGTAGTTAGTATATGCTATGCTATACTTTTGGTCTCCTTTTTCACAAATTTACTTATGAATGTGGTAGTAAACCGTTTCTCCAAAGCCAGCACACAGATGGGTGCTTTGTGTAGTTAGGGATATTGTACTTGGCTGTAATCCCAGCACTCAAGAGGTTAAGGCAGGATGATCTTTAGTTTAAAGCCAGCCAGAGCTACATAACAAGGGTCCAATGGTAATGGTTAGAAATCACAGACCTGGTATGTGTTCTCTTAAATATTCAGAGTTAGTTATCTGGAAATGAAGAGGTAAACAAGCTACTCTGAAGAGAATGGGATCCAGATGTGTAGATTGATTGACAGCTCCCTCAGAAAGAGTGGGACAAGAATTCTGGAACATGCTGTGTAAACACAGTTCTTTCCCTGGTTATGTCTAGACCAGCTGGTTTGGGCAGGGACAAGGATGATACATGGGTTGAGTCATCTACCTGTGGATCTATGAAGATATTCTGTGGAGAAGTGAGTGCCCAGAAGTGTACAGGCCTCAGTGGTGTAGCCACCATGGGTCTGATAACATGTGTGACCCAGGAATACAAGCATTCCTGCTTAGTGACATTGAGTATTTGTCTACTGAGGTCAAGCTTACTACCTTCCAGAAAATACAGTATGATGTCTGATACTTGGTAGCTTGATGTACCTCCTGTAACTAACCTTCAGACTTTAGGCTCAAAGACTGATTCTTTTGGTTTCCCTGGGTTCATAGTTACCAAGAACACATGATTTGTGTTCCAACAGAATGCTTGGATCTTCATTTATAAGAACAGATAGCTTTAGTAAAGTATCTTTTATGAATGTGTACTGGATAAACAGGACCCAGCATTTTGCTACATATAGGAAACACACCTCAGTGACAAAGACAGACAAACACTACCTCAGAGTGAAAGGCTGGAAAACAACTTTCCAAGCAAATGGTCCCAAAGAAACAAGCTGGAATAGCCATTCTAATATCATATAAAATCGATTTTCAACCAAAAGTTACCAAAAAGGATAAGGAAGGACACTTCATACTCATCAAAGAAAAAATCTACCAGGAAGACTCTCAATTCTGAGCATCTATGCTCCAAATGCAAGGGCACCAACATTCATTTAAAAAAAAAAAAACAACCAAAACTTTACTAAAGCTCAAAGCACACATTGCACCTCACGCAATAATAGTGAGGGACTTCAACACCCCACTCTCATCAATGAACAGATCATGGAAACACAAACTAAATAGAGACACAGTAGAACTAACAGAAATTATGGACCAAATTTCATCCTTAAACAAAAGAAAATACCTTCTTCTCAGCACCTCATGGTACTTTCTCCAAAATTGACCATATAAACAGTCACAAAACAGGCCTCAACAGATACAAGAAGACTGATGCATAATCTCATGCATCCTATCAGATCACCACGGACTAAGGACTAAGGCTGGTCTTCAATAACAACAAAAACAACAGAAAGCCCACATTCACGTGGAAGCTGAACAACACTCTACTCAATAATAGCTTGGTCAAGAAAAAAGTAAAGAAAGAAATTAAAAACCATTTCTTTTTCTGTTTCTATAGGCATCCAAAGCCCAAAGAGTACTTATATTCTTCCTATAACTAGATTTTACTTAGATTTACTCAAGCCTTGCTGCTCTGGAGTTGGCCTCTTTTGTTCTTGTATAATTCATTGTTTTGATTTAAAAAAGGTTATTCTGTGGGCCATGATAGACTTCTTGTTCCAAGATCCTCAAAGGAAAAACTTGAGTGTGAGATTAAACGTAGGAAAGCATGGATATATGGCAGCATATGTACAAGAAGAAAAGGTCAAATACTTGTTGATTCATTTATATTACTGTGTGTGGCACATGTGCACAGATGCACGCACATGCACACACACATACTTATACAGGCTCTCACTAAGTAGCCCAGGCTGACATGCTTATAAATACCTTTTTACACCTAATATTCATAAGGCTTTTGATATAATTTCTTTACATATATTACTTTTGTTTAATCTCTGTGTTAGCAGATACTCTTTTTCTTCCTTTGAGATAGAATGTTATCCTGTAGCCCAGGCTGACCTCAAACCAACAGTAATCCTGCCTCAGCCTTCATGGCTCCCATACCCAGCAGATAGCTGGTAATTGTATCACCATTCTGCAGACCATAGAGGATGAGGTTCTACTGGGCTTGGAATTAGCAACCATATCTGCTCATTGTAAACCTTGTTTTGTGAGTCTCTTCTAAGAACTCCATTATATAAAAAATAGAGCTCTCTCTTGGGCCCCTGTGAAAGCAGAATTACACATTTGCATGTGAAGTCATTAAATGTACCTGGTATCTAAGGCCCTGGCTATAGGAGCCACATGGCTTCTTTCTTTGGCTGCATTTGACACTCCGTAGGGCATCCTATCTTCATACATCACCAGTCTCCTTTCAGACCCCAGATTCTTTTACTGGTTCTGCATTTGACAGCCCCAAAGAGCATCCATCACGAAGACTGAATACTGAGCAGTTTGCAGGCCAGGGTCTTCTGCTATCTCGCCAGCCCTCCTGTCTTCAGCAACAGAACGGGCTCCTCCTGGCCAATTCCTTCTTGGCAAAAGAAAAGAATGACTAAGAAAAAAAAAAATCACTGGATGCAAACGAGAAAAAGAAAAGACATCTGTCAAGTTAATTAAGGGAAAACATGGCCTTAACCCCTTGTTTTTATTGTTGTTTGTTTGTTTTCTGTGCTCACACCGAGGTGAGCCATTCTTCCCCCCTTAGGGTGCCACTTCCCTTTGGTAGAAACAAATAGGAAGGCACTAAGTAAGCGCTGAGGCATAGGGCAGCCACACAACTCATTTTAATACCCACTTGGCAGTTTTCCTGTTGCTTCCCCATTTAGGAAACGGTTTTCTTTTACTTCTGCCCATTATCACAGCTTTGACATTCATGTCATTAACAGAATGTCATTTTGCAAGATACTGAATTAGGAGCAGCCAGCAACAAAGCATACCGCATGGAAGGAGACTGGCGCCCTGCCACAGGACTTCGCCTTGAAGAAGAGAACCAAGTCTCCCTTTTAGAGGGGCCCTGCATGGTTGTGTCTATGTTGCAGGGGCAGCAGCCTGTAGAATCAGAGGCAGTTCACTGGTGGGCAGAGACTTACACCAAACTGCTGCAGCAAAGCAAAATGTTAGGCCTCTAGGCTGAACATCCTGGGTTAAAGTAACTTCTGATACGTGTCATGCAAAAGCCACTCTGATCCCAGAAGTAAACTCCTCTCCCTTCCTTGGGTCAGAAGGGACCAATCCTGGGAACCACAGAGAATGGTTCTTATTTCAGGAAGTGGTATTTGGTTATGCATCTAAAGTATTCTAATGGGTTAAAAATTAAATATCTCTAGTGACAACAGGCTGAACTGGATGTTTGTTTATGCTATGGAGATTGAACCTAGGGCCCCACACATCCTGAACATACACTCTGCTTCTGGGCTGTGGTCCCAAACTGAAATTCAATTTCCATTTGAAGAAGGCTCGAATGGATAGATCAGTATTATACTTTATCTGTGATTCACACACACACACACACACACACGTACACACACACACACACACACACACACACACACACACACACACACACAAAACACCTTCTCTGTCCAAATAAGATTGGAATATCAAAACAATTCCCAAAGTAGCTCTCTAATGTTAGTGAACATATCGCCCTCTTTCTCTCTCTCTCTCCCTCTCCCTCTCCCTCTCCGTCTCTCCTCCCTCCTCCTCCTCCTCCTCCTCCTCCTCCCCCTCCCTCTCCTCCTCCTCCTTGGTGTTTTGTTTTATTGGTTTTTTTGAAACAGGATTTCTCTGTGTCTCACTGACTGTCTTGATATTCCCTCTGTAGACCAGTATAGTCTCAAACTGAAAGAGATCTACCTGCCTCCCCAGTTTTTGGGGTTTTTTTGTTTGTTTGTTTGGTTGGTTGGTTGGTTTTCTTTTTCCCAATCATTATAAGTGAAGCCAGGAGTGGTGATGCACTCCTTGAGTCCTGCTGGGTCCCTCTGGCTGGCTGTGGAGGAGTCTGTTTGCTAACCCCAGCACTGGTAGATCTCTGAGTTCCAGGACAGCTTGGGTTACACAGAGAAACCCTGTCTCAAGAAACAAAAACAAAGCAAAACCAGGAGATGTCCATGCTGTACAGCAGGATGAGGTTCATAAAGAAAGATAGAACATTTGATTTAAACGATTGGATTTATTTGGTTCTTTTTGTCTTACACTGACCACATTCTAAGTTTCATTTCCCAAAGGTTTATTTCTGATCATCTCTTTTACTAATTGGGATAAACAAAGCCACTAAACTGACAATAGTCATTTTCAATTCAAGGATTTGAACTTGCTTTTCTGCTACTTAGAAAGACAGATATAAGTTGTGCAGTTGATATTCCCTTATACAGTATACAAGACGTGGAGTTTAAAAATAAAAGCTGGATATAGTGGATATACCTGATATATGTGGAATCCCAGTACTTGGGAGGTTGAAGCAGAAGGATTAGGAATTTGAGGCCAGTCTTTCCCCGCAAAACAACAACAACAACAACAGAGTCGGGGGAAGGAGCAGGGCAGCTAGAAAGGATTGAGAAGGGAATAATTAGTGCTTCATCTAGTTTCCCTTAATTCTGTTGTATCCCTTGTAGACTTCTCCTTGGTGCTTGACACAGTCCCCTTGCAGTTCGACTCTGACCTTTCCACCAGTTAGAAAACTGGCTCCACCAGGTCTACCCCTCCCTCAGCTCTTACTACTTGCTACTTTGATGGCCCTAAGGCTAGTTAGTAGGCCTGGGCTGGTGATAACATCTCTCTATCTTGGCAGGACAGATTAGACCTTTGGAGTCTGGAATGAGCCCTTACCACCTTTGGGCAATAGTGAGCCCTCTGAGCCGATTCCCAAGATACAGGACCAACCTTCTGGCTCTTCTATGGGAGATAATAACTATCTGCCCTTGGAGTTCTCTCTTCCCACCCTCCACCCAACACTTCTAATTAGATGCCTTTAATCTTCTTTACATGACATCATAACCTTAATCCAAAAGGCCTTGTCAATCTTCCATTCTCCTAGCCTTTAAAGACCCCCATGTAAATAGCTGCCCAACCTAATGATGAGAGTGCTGGAGAGGGTATGCAGTCACATAGGTACCTCTTACCATTCCTGTTGGCAAATTAATCTATGGGACCCATTGTCATACTTTTCAGAAAGATGAATGTTCAGTAAGGGGCTTCCACAGATTTCTGTTTTTTTAGTTGTGTGCTTAGCCTGAATCAATCTAGTAGGAATGAGCTATTTAGATATCACCTTACATTAGTTTGGTATTATAAATTTGACTGGTACTACACGTTAAATTATAAACTTCTTCAAGGTGGTAACTATTTAGCCACTCCCTTAAAATACTTTGTAGCTAGGTGTGGTGGCTTACACCTTTAATCTACTGCAGTCCCCAGAGGCAGAGACAGGCAGATCTCTGTAGGCTTTAGGCTAGCTTGGACTAAATCCTCAAACTCCAGGCCAGCCAAGGTGACCTAGTGACACCCTATCTCAAACAAACAAACAAACAAACAAAACAAAACAAAACAAAACAAAAAATTGGTTGACCTACCTTTGGCTGAGGCATAGTTTAGAGAGAAGTCACCATGTGTTAGCTGCCTACCAGACCTGGATCCAGTCCACAGCACTGCCCCCACCCCCACATTTTTATTAATATGTCTCTATTTAAATCATTTTTATTTTCTCTATTTTCATAGCTAACCAAAGGAATTCAGTGTTATAAAAAAATATATGAACTTTATCCTCAAGGAGTCTCCATTTCTCAAATTTAAACCACATGTTGAATGCCAGGTTCTGTGTTGAATGAAGATAGGGTCCCAGAGGGATACCCTGTTTACCATGGATACCGTAATAGAACACCATCAGTGTCAGCAACCATCAATCACATGATGAGAATGTGACCTCCTAGCTCATCCTGTCAGCCATATCACAGTAGCTGCCCTGGCCTGTTCGTCTTTGAAATAGCTATAAAATGGAGAGTAATTTAGGAGACCTAAACTTTTATACATTTTAACTTTTATTTATTACTATGGGATGGGTATATGACACCATGCACATATGGATGCCAGCTTTGTGAAATTGGTTCTCTCCTTTTACCTTTAAGTCAGTTTCAGAGATTGGTTGTCAGGTTTGCATCATTAGTCAGCAAGCCTCTTTCCCCATTGAGCCATCTCACCAGTCAGGTCCTAGAAGACACACTGTAAAGAACACATTTCTGTCAAATAAATCATTAAGAGATCATGAAGGAGATCCCATGAACCACGGGATAGCTTCCAGTGCATCATATACCTTATGCTGCAAAGGAGTCTACTGTTTGTTTGTTATGAAAGTAATTGGTAATTTGTCTCACACTTCAGATTGCAGCTCGTGCCTGTTTATACCTCCAGAACACAGTATCAGTGGTAGGCTTGGGGCTTAGAGAGAGTTTCCCCTTTTCTCCTTATAGTATCTTACACATAGGAAAGACACTCCATAACCAGTTGTTTCCTGGGGCAGTGCCTTCCTAATATCTGTTTGCTCATCTGTCTCTGTTGTGTGAAGACAGGAAATTGGGCTCAGCCTCAGTATGGGCCTATCTTTGTTTTTTGTTTTTTAAACTTATAGGGTTAGTTTGTTTTTAACTCTATTTTATAATATTTGGTTACTTTTATCCCTCAACAAAATTCATTTTTTTGTGATGTTCATTTTCATTCATTCATTCATTCATTTTATATTCCACTCATTGCCCCCCTCCCGGTAATCCTCGCCCACAGTCCTTCCCCCATTCTCCTCTCCCTTTCCTCTGAGGGTGGGGCCCCCTCTGGGTATCCCCTTATTCAGACACATCACGTTTCCTCAAGCCTAGGCTCCTCTCCCACTGAGGCCAGGTAAGGCAGCCCAGCTAGAAGAACATATCCTACAGACAGGCAACAGCTTTTGGGATAGCCCCAGCTCAAATTGTTCAGGAGACCCACATAAAGACCAAGCTATACATCTTGCTACATATATGCAGGGAGGCCTACATCCAGCCCTATATATTCTTTAGTTGGTGGTTCAGTCTCTGAGAGCCCCAAGGGTCTAGAGTAGTTGACTCCGTTGGTCTTCCTGTGAGGTTCCTATCCCCTTCTATGCTCACAACCTTCCTGCTACTCTTCAATAAGAGTCCCCAAGCTCCATCCATTGTTTGGCTGTGGGTGTCTGCATCTGTCTGAGTCAGCTGCTGAGTGGAGCCTCTCAGAGGACAGCCATGCTCTACTCCTGTCTGCAAGCATAACAGTATCATTAATAGTGTCAGGGATTGGTGCTTGAATATGGGCTCATCTTCATGGATTAGTATTTCCAAGAAGCCCTGACTACTGACTGTGGTCTCATATATATATATGCACACACACATATGTACATGCATGTATATGTCTATTTAAACGTGTATAAAATTTCCCTATTACTTTCTTCGGAACTTTTGAAAGTTTACTCAAACTTTGAGGTAGCTATTGGAATCTGTTTGGACTTCGTACTCCTAAAGACAGTATGAGGACTTACTCATTTCTAGTATGTGTTGTGCCTCTAGGAAGAATCTGTCTGCTAATGGAAAAACTTAGTTTATGTATCAAGATGGCCAGAAGAGACATCCTCCTCATAACTATGTGTGCTCATCTTGCTGATGCAAATACCTAAAGCCTTGGCTTTGTCCCCTCATTCATACTGGTCTCCTCTCTAGCATCCTGGAGGCAGGGGCTAATGCAGAATGCTCTCATTCATTCTGGGGCCATCTTGCTGAGGTTGAAAGAGGGAGATGTTGTATTTTAAATGTGGAGTTCATCTAGGATGCCCATAGACCTTGCTTCCTAAACTGCCCACTCTGCTTCCTTCTTCCTTTGTTGCAGCTTCGCATCTAGAATGATTTTCTTTAAAACTAAAGGCAGATTATGCCCAAAATCCTCAACCCTTTCCCTTTCTCTGACTAAATGCAGACTCCCCACACTGTGGTCTGCAACCCTTCCATTTACTGTGTGCTACCTAAGGTTCTCCGCTGATCCTTCCATCTCAGCCTGCTGGCATGCTTATGTTCCTGGAACCTGCTTGCGCCAGGGCCTTTGCTTGTTCTTCAAACTTGTTCTCTTACTTCCTGGTCTTACCAAATACTGCCTCCCCAGTGAGAGTTTCCCTGAACATGTGTTTAAGATCCTGACCTTCCATACTGGTATCCCAGCCACAGTTTCTATATGGTTCCCCTCCATCGTCATTCCACATGCGATGAATGTTACCTCGCGTGCGTTACTTATGTCCACTCTAGAAGAGAGCAGTGGATTTGTTCAGTACAGTGCCTGTCTTAATATATCTGCACACTCAGCGAATAGTTAACTGAATAAATTAACAAAAGTCTTGATTTAATGAGCTGTAGGGAAAACGACAGCACATACATTATCTTGAAGTGAGTGATAGCAGCTATGGAGCTGAGGAAGGGATCAGAAAAGCTTGCTTTCTGCTTCCTTTAGACAGGAATGGCATTACCCAGCTAGCTACTCCATGTGACTGTGTTATTGGAGAGGCACTAGAGATTTAGATGCCCAGAAAAGGGATTGCTTGAATGACAGGAGAAAGACAAAATGTTTATGGGAAACTTCTGCAGAAGGAATGTAGAGCTAGGCCTGAGGGTCGAGGAGCAAGCAACACCAGGACTTAGGGGGAAGTGTCCGAAGAGTTTAAGGAATGTTGTCTTGCTGTTGCACAATATTTTCCCTTCAATTACATTTTCAAGTATTTTGCAATCAGATTTTCAAAAGCATGGACTCCTACAGACTCAGTGTCACAAGGAGAAGGAACGGAGGTCCACAGGATGTAATTTTAGTGCATTTAAGAATCCTAAAATTTACTTCAAATGGATAACCTTAAAAATAAATGAATTAGACCCACATTTATGTTGCCACAGTTAAAGCTTAAAATTACAATGTTGAGCGGAGAAAAAGTCAGTTACACTCTATAGATATATAAATGGCATAGTGCATGCTAAGTTCTAGATTATCCCAAATTCAAAAACATGACTGTCATACAAAGTGAACATATTCAGAGGTTTTTTTTTTAACTTTATCCATTAGTTAGAGAAAAGTGACGTAACAAGACACATTGTGTGAGTTTTTTAAATGGACATATACATATGGACATTCAGGAACTATGAAATGAACTTGCTAGATGTGAAACTGCTTTCTTTTTTACAGGACACGGAATGTCTTAGGCCGTCTTTCTATGAAGGGGGTCAGTTGTACTAAAAGGAGACAGATTGTCCATTCAAAGACAGCCATTTGCATTGCTCCCAGTCCTCAACAGCTTTGACTGAAACAACATTTTACCACAGCACAGTCAGTAGGAATACTGAGATGCACAGGTCTTTAAAGGAACCCACTCATTCTCTTTGTGTGTAATTCCAAATTGTGGGGTCCCCTGATAACTGAAAGCAGTAGTAAAAATGTAAAATTTTAACATAATCCTGTAATCTCACACACACACACACTCACACATTCACACATTCACAAGCTGTAGTACCAACAATGAAGGGAGGCTGGGGATCTGAATCAGTCTGTAGGGTGCTGACCTACTGAGCAGGAAGCCCTGGGTTTGATTCCCAGCAACACATAAACCACAAATGTCGCTGAAAACCTGTAGTCTCAGTACTTCACGTCTGGGAGACAGAAAGAGGGACAAATGTTTGAGCCAACTTGGAGAAGTAGAGAAGAAGATATTTAGGGAATGGGGAATTTTCTTTTTTTAAAAAAATATTTGAAACAGATATGACAAAAGCTATAATGATCCAGCCCAGAGTTGTTCGAGCTCTTGGATTCTTCATCTCTCTGTTAAAACATTTCTTGGATCTAGAAACTAGTTTCTTACTATTTTTCTCATGTGAGAAACCCCTTGATTTTATCAGTATGGAAGCTGCAGCCTCTCGTGTATATAATATTAGTTATTCAAGAACTCATTAGATTACCTTTGCCTCCTGATGATGGCCAGTCTCCAACACTTCAGCCTTCCTCTGTGTTTAAGGAATAGTCAGACGGTTAGATTCTACCCTGGTGTGAGGAAATAACAGATGTTTTCTGAATAGTGAAGCTTTGGTCTGTAATTGGTCTCCTGTGCAAATTTATCACAATCTCCATCAAGGTAAAAATGATAAGTTGGACTTATCTTTGCTCTCCTCTTGGTTCGCTGTGACTCTTGCCTCTCTGCCTCTCCGTGGTGGTCAGTGACAGGTTGTACTCAGTGTTGACCTTTCCAATCAGTTACCAATTAAAAAAATTACAGCCAGTGGGGCTTGGTCTGCTCAGTTGTCTTAATGACAACCAGACATGGTAAGAACTCGTGTCTCATTGTAAATGTAATTTAAAGTTAAGCAAAAACTTAGCTACTTGGAATAATTGAAAATAGTCAAGGCCCGCCAGGCTTTCAGAGACCTGGCAGGAGATGGGTAATAGGTTCTTTTGCCAGAAGACACTTGACACATGCAGGTACCACACATTCACTGAGCCCCCAAGCCTTTCTAGGGGACTTGAGCTTAAAGGCAATTTGGGCAGAAATGGCGTGTGGGTGCTGTGGACCAAATATGCCTTTCTTTCCCAACATCAGCCTGATAGCCAGATGAGTTTGTCCTTGTCGCATCTGGTCTGGCTTAAGTAATGGAACCTGTGAGCATGTACTTTATCATCCAGACAAGCGGAAGGCCCTCTAGCCAGTACGAAGATGTCACAAACTTTGTGAAGATTCTTGGTGGTGGCAGTGGACTTAGGGACAATCTGTTCAATCTTCATGTCAAATACCAGGACAAAAACCATGCAGCCAATCACAGCGCTCCTTTATATTGGCCTCCCATCACTCTGAAGTTTGCCCTCAAGCACTATCCAGAAGATCAACACCTTTTCTTACTCAAAGATTCTGTCTTCCTTGTGTTTAGTGGCCAGTCTGGCCAGCTCACTCAAGAGTGATGGCATCATCTTTCTACCATCCTCTCCCTCCCAGGTCTCAGGTCTGTAGTGGGCAAGGTGCACTACCTGTGCCATGTATGTATGGGTATAGTGCATGTGTGCATGCATGCAGGTATGAGTGTGTGTGTGTGTGTGTGTGTGTGTGTGTGTGTGTGTGTGAGAGAGAGAGAGAGAGAGAGGGAGAGACAGACAGACAGACAGACAGACAGACAGACAGAGACAGAGGAGAGACAGAGAGAAAGCCTTCTTTCTGTTCCCCGTCTGTGCCTGTCTTTGTGCCTGGGTGGATCTTTCCAGGGAGGAACCAGGGGATGAGTAATAAGAGTGCTTACTGGGATCATCACCTTTGTCCTAATCCACTGTTTACCTCTGCCTTTGTGTCAAGTGGTAGGCAGCTGTCTTCTTGCTACATTCTGGCTTTACAAGGAAGAAATCCCAGTGTCCTAGTGTGTGACATAAGTCCTGTAGAGCAAGTAGAGCATACTATGTACCGGAAGGGTAAGTTTTCTCTTGGGTCGCTTCCACTGAAGATCTGCAGTGGAGGTACTCTGGAGGTGTGAACACTGGCTAGACTATTAGGAGTTTGGGTATGGTAAGGAGAGGGCTTTATCTTGCAGAGTCAGGGGGGAATAGTGCCTTTCATGTTGGAATAGATGAAGCATGAGCGCCCACCTCTTCAGTTTCTTTTCTGACCTGTGTGTCTGAGGAGCCAAAGTAGAGAGGACATTTAACAAGGTGCACTGCTGGGATTGGATGAATTATGAGAGATTTATGCTGAAGAGATATAGCGTTACTGCTTGCTAGGAGATGCCTGGCTTTCCCATGGATGACTGCCAGAAAAACTTAGTCACACTGATGAAAGGGAAGGAGCAAAGTGAGTGTGTGTGTGTGTGTGTGTGTGTGTGTGTGTGTGTGTGTGTATGTGTGTGAAGATGGGGGGACAAGCACACCTATGCTCCATGTATTTCAGGATTCAGCATACGATCAAGTGCCCCTTTGCCTTTAAGAATCTTAGCAATAAGTTCATCGTGAGGTCAAAGCCCTATGTCCTAACTATAGAGATTTATCTGTGTACACACAGGAATCTGCTGTGACCTGTATTTCCTCAACTCTGTTTTACCACATTGGAACAGCTTATGTTTAAAGGCTTCCCCTTGGATTATTGAGAGAGTTTTAAAAGTTCATAATGTGTCACAATTTTAATAATATCCCCGGCTTCCTTGGAAAGTGTCAAAGGTTGTGGAGGTTACTTAAATCACCTTGTGTGTGGTAGAGGAGATAGACCTCTCCTTCTTTCTATCTTTTTTTTTTCTTTTCTTTTTTTTTTTTTTTTTTTTTTTTTGGTTTTTCGAGACAGGGTTTCTCTGTATAACCCTGGCTGTCCTGGAACTCACTTTGTAGACCAGGCTGGCCTCGAACTCAGAAATCCACCTGCCTCTGCCTCCCCAGTGCTGGGATTAAAGGTGTGCACCACTATGCCCAGCTCTCTTTCTATCTTTTTAAAAAATGAGTATGCTGTCATTGACACTCCAGAAGAGGGCATCCGATCCCATTACAGATGGTTGTGAGCCACCACGTGGTTGTTGGGAATCGAACCCAGGACCTCAGGAGGAACAGCCATTTCTCTTAACTGCTGAGCCATCTCTCCAGCCTCCTCTCATTATTTCAATAAAAACCTACTTTCAAGTTTTACTTACATGTTTCTTTTTAAAGATTAACTCACCCTTTCACTGCTTGCTGATAGATTTTAAATAACTGATGTAATTGTGAGGGCTTTTTATTTTATTGTTCCACTCTTTGACTTGCTATAATAATAATATACTATTATATAATACATGTAAACTAACCAGTCTATAGGATTCTTAGAAAATTTTGTTTTTAAATTTTATTTAAGAAATAGCCCTTCTTGTAAATGAAGAAAATATCTAATAAAAAAATGAAAAAAAAAAAAAAAGAGGCACTGGCTGAGGAGCCTTGGTTCAGAGCAAAACCTCTTGAATAAACTTATTTAAACCCCCACGCCCCAAAAAAGAAATAGCCCTTCTTAATTTTAGTTTTAAGGCAGTCACATTAATATGTGATGATAATAATTAATATTGGCATCCATAAATTATATATTTGCTGGGTTACTGATTGTGTTGGCACACATTTCTCTTTCATCTTATTTGTATATAAGAACACTAATAATTAACTGTGTTGAGGAATTCTTTATGAATTACATAGATTCCATATTAAATATAAAGATTTCAATGCCTATTTTTGTACTAACTAATTGAACTTTAGTTGATTTGCCCAAGAAAGTTTTCTGAAATTTCCAGGATATGAATTTATCATTTCTAATTTCTTTAATGAACACTGACAGATTAGTATATTTAATGGTCCCTTCCTGAAGCGAGAGGAGGCTTTAATTTGAATTAACACTAAATGTGTTCTGTAGTATCTTTTAAAAACAATCAGATTATCAGACTTAATGATTATGAATTTAATAGCTTGAGAATAGAGTTCTTGATAGATGAACTGATAATATATCTCAGACTACCTTCCTAATTAACTATCAGGGGCCTATCATTTTCAACAGCTTCTTTAAGGCTAAGTAAACACGATGTTAATTAAACTCACAGATAATGTGAGGGGATGTTGATTGCTGCAACAAGAAAAAGAAACCCATGCAGCCTGACCTTAAGAAACGCTAAGTATGGGATTGTTGGCAATGATAACACGCAGCAAACAGCAAGCGAACTGACTCCCCAGTCGGCGTTGCTGAGAGAAATTGGTATAGGTTTGAAATGTGTTCTTTGAAGATTAGGAATAGCCCTTTCAAATTGTCTATTCTATTTTTCTATTGCTGCGGATTTGCACCTAGGCTTCTCTTACATGCTAGACATGCGCTCAATTCCTGAACTATTTCCAGAGCCCGTTTTGTAGTTTTTTTTACAAATTTGAAAGACAGGTCTCACTATGTCATGTATTCCAGCCTTGAACTTGCTCTGGACTCCGGACTGGCCTTATATTTGTGATCCTTCTTCTTTAGTGTTCTGGTTGGCTGAGATGTCATTTGCATCCTCACCAGACCCAGCTGAAGATGTTCTATACAAACCCCGAAATATCAAATCCTACATCTCATGCAGGTGCTTTCAGGAAACTGGCTGCACAGGGGCCTCTTGTGAAGTAAGAGTCTGCTGCTAATTACAGTCAAGTCTGACAAAATGGAAAGTGGCTTCCATGTAGACTCAGTGCCAGGAACACTTGTTGGTGAGGCTGAGATGGACCCTTGAATTCATTACTCTTTCTGGGTATTGCACTGACCCAGGAGAATAAATGACTAATGTGTATTAAAGAAGACAAACAAACGTGAGGAAACATGTATCTTTCCATCACTGGGGTTTGTTTTTGCTCTAGTCTTTGATGCTTGTGCATGCTACCTTAAAATTCATCTGATAACCCCCTACCAGCAGAAAATGGAAAAAGTAGGTACCTTGTAGCTGTCTATATGAACCCATTTACCAGATATTCAAGATACAGCCAATAGCAGATTAGAAGATGCCGTCATTGTTGTCTTAAAACACTGGAATCTATTTTCCTGTTCCCTAACATGTTCTTTAATGAGGAATTTAAATGTAGCACACAAGATGAAAAATGAGCGAGCAGCAAGCTGCATTTATCTCAGGCATCGACTGTTTTATTGACAAAAGGCACAAATATGAAATTTGTCTAAATAATTAGATTTTTAATTAGTGCATCATTGTAAGATGAATGTCATTCCACTTCGTTGCATATGACTCCCTATTAGAAGTTTCATGTCGACAAGGATTCTACCTGTGGTTTGCTAATCTGAATCCTTAATTTATCACTTGCGTGTATGGCATGTCACATCCTTGTAGATGCAGGCACGAGGTGAGAGGAGACGTTTGATTATAGCTCTGCTGTGGTGAGGAATATTGATGGTGCTATGCTGTATGAATACATTATGGCTTCTCACATTCAGGGGATAGGTTTCAACCCCATGTTAGTGAGCACACACCAGTTCTCTGTGCTGTGAGCAGCAGCGTGAGGAGGTCGTGGAGGCTGTGCCCCCTTGTCTGTGTCGGCTTTGAACTTGCTCAAACAGTAGTGGCGGTTTCTTCACCTGGTTTTTCTTTCCTTCTGACAGTTGCCGAACAAGCAACCGGAAGAGTTTGATAGGCAATGGCCAGTCTCCAGCACTGCCTCGACCACACTCACCTCTCTCTGCTCATGCAGGTAACTGACGACTGTCTTGTTTCTTTTGTTGTCTTTTAAAAGCAATCTAGACCTTTTGAGACCTACATGTGTCTTATATACCTGCCTTGGTTTTCCTATTATGTTACTACTAAGTTGTTCTTTCTGAGATAAATAATTAGAATCCTTTTGTAGGTCAAGCTCTCTTGTAATTAATTTTTTTCCTCTGTTGCTAAATGTTGTTACACAGTCAGACGTATTTGCCCATTAGGAGTATCTTTAGGGGTTGCAAACACGGCAATATGAAGAAGAAAAGTGTCTAGCAGGCAGTCCCTGGCTACAGAGGCATTGGCAGTGCAAGATGGGTAGAAGACGATGTGCTAGAGTGACATTTTTTACCTTCATGATTGCCAGAACTAAAAGGTGTCAAAGGGTCTGTGGGCAGCAGCAATGCCTGATACCACCCCTGCAGCACACATGGTCGGGAAGACATGGTTGTCACTGTTTGTCCTCTGACCCCAACAAATGCTAAGTTGCACCCATATACTGTATACAAGCATGCACATACACACTAAATAAATAAATGTAAAAATTAAAAACAACTTTAATGGTGACTCAGTGAAAACGTAGAAGAAAATCATGATATAGTAAAAAGGATTACGATGCTCAGAAATGTCTCCTCCAGAGATAGCTCTGGAGAAAGGGCGTGTACAAAGGGCGGGGGTTAAACTCCAGCCGTGACACCCTTCATCATTGCTCAGTGTTCCAAGCAGCCTAAAGTTTAATCAGTTGGGAAATAAATAAATGAACTATGATCCAGTCACACAGAGAAAACAAATTAACTAGCTAGCCCTGCACATGTCTGCATGAATGAAACTCAGATATAGTATTGGGCAACAAAGGCAAATTGCATAAGAATGTTGCTTAGCCATTCAACCATTCACATGAAATTAATGTGGTGCTATGGGTATTGTTTCATTTATAAACACACACACACACACATATGCCACATATGTATGACATTTTCCTTAATTATTATTAGAACTAAAAGATATATATATGTGTGTGTGTGTGTGTGTGTGTGTATGTATATGTTATATATTATGTAATAATTATATTAGATATGTTTATACATGCACATATGTATGTATGCTTGTAATGAGAGATGGAGAAAATAAGATATATTTTTTAATTGAAAATACATTTTTCATACAGTAATTTCCTTACCTCCTCCCAGGTCCTCCCCACCTTTTCAATTCCATACCTCCCCCACCCTCTTACTCTCCCTCTCTCGCACTCTTTCTCTCTCTCAAATATGCAGGTAATGAAACAATTGAACCAGAATAAACAAATAAACAAAACCAAGTAAGAAAACAAAGAAAAAATATCAGGAGTTACATATATGTACACATGTGCACGTGTGTGCTCACACACACACACACACACACACACACACACACACTGCATAAAGATACAAAATCAGTAACTGTAGTATATAAACAAAAGACTAGTAAGGTTTAAAAAAAAATGACCAAACAAAGTTTTGTGTTAGCCATCTACTGCTGAGCATGGGGCCTGTCCAGGGAGACTTCATTAGAGAAACTCGCTTTTCCTTTGTGAGTAAATGTCAACTTGAGATAGTTTGTTGGTTAGGGGTGGGAGCAAGTGTCTCTTGGTGCTGAGACTTCAGCTGAGCTGTCTTAGACCTGTGCAGGCCTTGTGCATGCAGCCACAATCTTTATGAGTCTGTATGTGCCACAGTGTTGTGTCTGTTTCTGTGGTGTAATCCATCCCTTTTGGCTCTTACAGCCTCTCCACCTCCTCTTCCACATCATTCTCTGAACTCTGAGGGGATGGGTGTGATGAAGAAATCCCATTTGGAGCTGAAGGTTTTACCTGATAGTGAGAGATGTTTAGTTGGAGGTTTTTCTCCTACCCCCCCCCCCCCACCGTTATTTGGTGACTCCATTTAGAGGAAAGAAGATAGTTTTAAGAACCAGTTTTATGATAGTTAACTTAAAGAGGTATGAGGGACACATATAAGAAGAAAGAGAGTGAAGCTGTTGGTAATTTTACATAGTTCCAAAGATATGTAATGAGTAAATATGCAACTATTTAAATTATTACTGTTTATAATTGTGATTTTGGAGACAAGATCTTACTATATAGCCCTGGCTGGCCTAGAACTTGCTCTGTGGACCAGGCTATCCTTGAACTCACAGAAGTCTACTTGCTCTATCTCCAGAGTACAGGAATTAATAGTGTGTGCTACCACACCCAGCTGGATTTAACATTTTTTTGTTATGTGATTGTCATGATAGTTGAAGCCTACAGAGAGTCACACAAGAGCAGACTCCTTGGGACTTGGAATTGTGTGTATTAAACTGCTCCATTCTTCTGGCATCTACCCCAGGGCCTAGCAGTCTTACTAGGTGCTAAGTGACTGATAGATTCTGTTTCTTAAGTATAACTCAGCAGTGATTTTAAGTGTGTGACCTTCCTCCTCTTTGTGGTGTTTGATGCCCATTTCCCAACATTTATGTGTCTGTTGATTGGGCTTTTATTGCTTTGATTTTCTTTAGCGCTAGTACTGAAAAGAGAGGATGTGGTTAAGGCTTTAATGATCCTTTAATTGTTTTTTCCCCTTCTGTATTGCCTTAGCTTGATGTTTTCTTCTTTTTTTTCTTTTTAAATCCACATTGGTTTTAGGATGTAATCTGAGGGCTTTGAGCAAGGAGTGGTGTGTTGTTTAGGGTCTGAGTGCTTTTCTTTGTTACTGAGCCAACAGGTTGTTACTCAGAGGAGTAACGTCTGTTAGACATTTTTCTGGGAGAAGTGGCATTAATTGCAATCTGCCAGATCCCTGTTTCTGTGTAGTGAATAGGAAGGTGATGTAAATGAATAGAAGGCCAATCCATCCTGGTGTCCTGCTCGTGTGTGCCTTGTCGCCTCCCTCTGCTTACCTCTTCTCTCTTGCTGCCTATGTTTGATCCAGGGTTCTTAGTGAGGCTGAGCAGATGTCACCATGAAAACAACAGATAGAAAAGCTGCCATCTCTCAGGTCTTATTAGCCTATCATCCAGAGCCACACCCACAGGTCCTATTAGCCTATCATCCAGAGCCACACCCACAGGTCCTATTAGCCTATTATCCAGAGCCACACCCACAGGTCCTATTAGCCTATTATCCAGAGCCACACTCACTTTGTTTTCCTAAGGGAGCAGAGTGTGAGCTGACCACTGGCATATGAGTCTTATATATGCATCCAGTGCTGACTGTCTGCGCTAATTGGTTGTGTCAGGAGCATTCAGCAGAAGAAAGGTATTCACAGGATGTTTCGAGGAGCCAGGGGTTCCTGAGAGAACACAGAACAGGACAGCCATTTAAAAACAAAACCAAAAAAGTAAAAGATGCCAGGCTTCCAGTTCCAGGAAGATTCAAAGCATTAAAGTTCGTTCTGAATTCCCAGTGGAAGAAACTGGGATATATTTTCTGACATGAAAATGTCTGTGTAATGAGAAAAGTGAAAAGAAATCCAAGTGTGGACTATCTATTAGTCCATGAGTAATTGCCCACCTGATGACTTTAATGTACAAAGGGCTGGCGTAGATGGGTAGTGAGGGGTGAGGGGGCTAATAGAAAATGGTGTAAATGGCCTATCATGGGGGAGGGAGCCCTGCCAACCTGGAACCACTTGAGCCAAGAGAGTGAGGTGGTATCCTTTACCTGGAGTAGGCTATAGTACTTCATTTGCTAAATCCAGTGACACCGAAGATGGGGACAAACAGCCCATTTTCACACTGCAGATGCTGATGTGGCTCAGTATAACTGTTAGGTTAGTGGCTTATAGTTTTGTTTAAAACGTGAAATGTATTTACCCTTTGACCCAATAAATCTATATATGGAAATATCTCTTCCCTATACTCCCTTAGGATAATAGGAAATTATAAATGTTAGCATTGCCTATGATTAATAAGCAGGAAGGTAAGTTGTTATTAGTTTTTTACTTACCCTATCATTCATCGATGGGCTTGTATAGGATCAGGTATATGAGCCAGCAGATGTTGTAATAAAGGAAATAGTAGGCTTTTATGTAGGGTGCTGGAAAAATGCATAAATAAGTGAGAAAAATTACATGTTGTAAAATTACATCCGTGTGCACATTTTAGTGTATATGTGCTCATGTATACGTACCTGTGGGTTCATGCATATTCATAAGGAATTTGCATGTTATAATTTCATCTGTGTGCACGTTTTAGTATATACACGCTCATGTATACACTCTTATGCATTCATACATATTCATAAGGAATTTGTGAAAAGAAGGAGAAATTGTGAGCAGTGTTTATTTGCAGGGGATAAGAAGGTTGAGAGATGAGCATATATTACTTTATAATTAAAAGAGAAAAGAAAAGCTTTAAAACTAAAATCAAAAAGGAAATAAAATGCCTACAGTCATTCTCTGCTGCCATGTAACAGATTACCAAAAATTCACTGGTCAGAACAGGATGTATTTCTTAATCTTGTGGTTTTGTGGAGATAGATGTCTGGACAAGCTAGCTCGCTTAGGTTCTCTGCTCAGGGTATTGTAAAACCAAAATTAAGGCGTTGGCTGGGCAGGGCTGTGACCTGGAGTCTGGGAAAGTGCTTACTTCAAGCTCATACAGGTTGCAGGCAGATTTAGATCACTGCTGTCCCCAGGGTTGCTTTCAGAGTTGCTTTAGGCTTCAGTGTGCCCTTCTCTACTGTCAAACCAGTCAGGGCTCATCCAGTCATTGCCGTGCTTCAAATCTGACTTCCTTTGCCATCAGTCACAGAAAGTTCTTTCCTTGTAGTGGGCCTATCCAGATAATCTCTGTATTTTAAGGTCAGTTGATGTTGGTCTTCAATTACAAGTGCAAAATCCTGTAGGAGTCGTACTGGCCTGTATTCACATCTGATTAGATAACTAGGGAATGGAGCCTAATACATCATAATCTCCCATTTACATTTTAATTCACACATGTAACACATGGACTCCAAGAGTGACTCTTAACTAACCCTCAGACTAGATGGAGGCAAGTGACAAAGACCCAGGACGCTCGCTTTCAAAGGATTGAGGTGACAGCTCTAGTCCCAATGGCCAGAATATTTACTCCTTTGTTTTCTTCAGTTTGTGTCAGTGAATCTGCTATCCTTAAAGCCTCCATCAAGTTATAAATACATTGTGTCATGCTTCTTTCTTTCTTTCTTTCTTTCTTTCTTTCTTTCTTTCTTTCTTTCTTTCTTTCTTTCTTTCTTTTTATTTTTTGAAGACCTTTTATTTATTTTATATTTACATATGAGTACACTTGCTGACAGCAGACACACCAGAAGAGGGCATTCTATTCTATCCCATAACAGATGGTTGTGAGCTACTATGTGGTTGTTGGGAATAGAACTTAGGACCTCTGGAAGAGCAGGCAGTGCTCTAAAACAGGGTGAACTCTTTTCACATGCTATGATGACAGCCAAGGACCACCATACACACGCAAACACACACACACACACACACACACACACACACACCTCCGCCAGTTCAGACTCACTGCCTTTCTGTGTGTCTGACATAGTCTCAGACTACCAGTCTTACAGAGCAAGGTGATGGTTTTCCCAAGCAGTGAGTGAGTTTTGAACACAGGAGGAGTTTTCTGACTCTTCACTGAACTTTATTGGCTAACCCTGGAAGACGGGGAGATTGTGAGTGAATCAGGCCTGGGTACATTGTCCTTACTCTGTCACCCAGCCTTCTGGGGTGGCTGTCCACACAGCTATTGCTCAGATGTTCCTGGTCACTTCCATACAGCACACGGAGGGGAGGCTTTTACTTGTAAGCTATAGTCGGCTGGAAGACAACTGGGTCAGTAAAGGTGGAGGTACCTCAAGTTCCAGTGGCGATAAAGTGAGAACAGGGGCAGCCTGGGGGCCAGCAGTGCCTTTGTTTCCTTTATTTGGGGACTCCTTCAAAAGCCTGCCGTGGGTTTCTGGGCATGAAATATTATTTACCGAACTGTTTGAACCTACTTTCTAGATCCTTATTAAAGTGTTCACTCAGCAACTCAGTGACCTCCTTTGGCTGCATAAAAGTGCTTGCCCAAGACAAATCCTGAAGTGTCTGTGTTCCTTTGCATTTGGGGAATAGGCAGTACGAGACACTCTCCCCCCAGAGCCACTGTAAATTGATTATTGCCCATGCCAAGGAGACAGTTTCTTAGTACCCTATATAGTCACTTAAAAAAAAAATCTGTATTTAATTTTTGGTTCCAGAGGGATATTTATTTCTGCATTTATATTAGCTATGTGTGATTGTGGGTACATTCATTCCGTAGTGTGTTTGTGGAGACCATAGGAGTGTTAGAGAGTTGTGTTCTACTTTCCCTTTGAGTGGGTTTCAGCCATCAAGTTCAAATGGCCAGGCTCACACTGAGCATGCTTTTATCCACTGCGCCATCCCTGCAACCATCCAGAGGCATTTGTTATATGTTCATCCATCATCATTAAATTATAAAACCCAGTCTCCAGCCCAGGGTACCTCCTTATACAGTTTCATTTAATGTTGGTTAAAATAAGCAAATTATATGATTGTAGCCAGTTGGCTCTCCTTCTTTTTAAATTTTTCAATTTATTTTTATTTCAGTGTATAAGCATTTGCCTGAATACATGCACTTGTACCTGAATGCATGTTTGTGTATGCCTAATGCCCTAAGAGGCCAGAAGAGTATGTCAGACCCTCCATATCAAGGGTTACAGATGTTTCTAAGTTACAGTTTGGGTGCTGGGAACAAATTCAGGCTGTCTAAGAGCAGCAAATGCTCTTAACCTCTAGTACTTCTCTCCAGCCTCAGTTACTTCTCGTAATTAAGCTATTAGCAGATGACCTTGGTCTCATTTAATCTTCACAAACATTCAGCAAATCCCCCCAAAAGACTCCTGAATTTGGTGCTGATCTGAAGGTTGTATTGTTTTACAAGGAACCCCTTCTTTATTTCAAGTGTTTCGTAAATTCATTTCTCTTGGCTTGTGGAAAAGGCCACCTTCTAGTCTGTGCTGCCCTCAAGTTTTTTTTTTTTTTTTTTTTTTGTTTTGTTTTGTTTTCTTTTGTTAATCCTTAGCCTTTGTGTAATGGCATGTGCTGGGTTGAGCAATGACATATCTTGCCCTTCCTGCTTAAGGAAAAAAAAATTGATAAAATCAGATGGACTGACGTCAGTGCCTCTGTTTTCCCTGTTTCGATACTTCTTTGTGTCGACTCACTAATTGGGTGTTACAAACCCAAACCATTATTCCTTGTTAATTTCTTTAGGCAGACCCATTTGCCCTGTGACCTTTGTTAGTCATTTGGGTCCTTTGAGCAGGCTGCAATGCTTATGTACAGTCTACCCCTAGTAATAATTTCATAACTAGGGGGCTTGGAGAGATGGTTCAGAGGTTAAGAGCACTGACTGCTCTTCCAGAGGTCCTCAGTTCAATTCCCAGCAACCACATGGTGGCTCACAACTATCTGTAATGGGATCAGATGTCCTCTTCTGATGTGTCTGAAGACAGCTACAGTGTACTCACATATATAGAATAAGGAAATCTGAAAGAAATTAATTTCATGGCTAACATTTTTCAGATTCCCTTAATCTGAGTAGACGAGTCATGTAACCATGATGCCATTTGTTTTGGCTTCCATTCTCTCCTAAATTATAAATTAAAGCTATATGAGGATGACTGCTAAATTGTGGTTTCAGCTCTTCTGTGCCATCAGAAGTGGTTGCTTGGTTGGTTGGTTGTGTGCTTCTAAGCCTGAGCCTCTGGGTAGCCACTTGAGATTTCATTCTCCTAGAAGACATCTTCTTTCTGCTTTGTGGTGTTTGATGATTTTTTTTTAATCAGAATTTTAATGTGTGTGTGTGTGTGTGTGTGTGTGTGTGTGTGTGTGCATGCACGTGTACTCGCTCGTGTGTTTATCCGCCATGTCTTGTCTTTAGGCTTAGGGTTTAGCTGCTGAAACCCCACTTGGGTCTTAGTAACATACTTTCAATTTAGAACTGGCAGTCCTTGGTGAAAGATTGGCTGTAGGGAAGGAGAGACTTAGCTGATTAGAGATGGCTGCCAGATGCCTAGCTGGGTGTATGAAGAGGTGTACAGGTGGTTCCCATGCTGAAGGAAAGAGAAAAGCAGACTGCAGGTAATAAGAAAGCATTTGGTTTGCGCACGCAGAGTTGGCAGGCCCGTGAGACAGCTAAGTGTTCTCTAGATCTGTGCCCGGGAGTCTGAGTCTACATCGTGGGCATTGGCTTGGAAGTCATTTTCTTAGATGCTGGGTAAAACCTTCAGAGGCCAAGACATCACAGAGAGGAGAGAGAATGGGAAAACAGAACCTGTGCTGGGCCTCCCCGGTAGAGGTCCTGAGAGATAAACGGCCACGGGAGTCTGAAAGGCAGGAAATGAAAGGACCGAGTAGCAATATAGAATCCAAAAGAAGGCAAAGATACCAAGGGAAGATGATAGGATCAAGTCAAACGCTTCCCAGATGTTTGCTGGATAAACAGCTGCTTAGAGAAAAAGGCTTCCACCTTTGAAGTCTTCAGACTAAAATGCAGCATTTCCCTGATGTAAGGTGAAATTTGGCTTCCCCCCAAACTAGGAGTCTTCCCAGATGTTGAATTCTACACCAAGCCCCACATAGCACCCTATCTTAATTACTCATATCTATCTGTCTGTCTGTCTGTCTGTCTATCTATCTATCTATCTGTCTGTCTGTCTGTCTGTCTGTCTGTCTGTCTATCTGAGATAGGGTAGCTCTGGCTGTCCTGGAACTCCTTTTGAAAGAGGTCTTAGCAAACTTTTCCTTTGTTCACTATGTAACCTTGTCAAAAGGCCTATTGCCTTTCAAAGGCTTTAATAATTTAGTTGCTAAGGTGATACCTAGCTACAACTTCCCAAATCCAAACAGAAGTTAGACAGGGCACTTAACTAAGGATAGCTGAAACTGTGTATTTTTGTAAATTCTATAAATTATAGTTGGGAAGGTTTTGGGGGGATAGGGTAGTAGGGACAACGTCTCATTGTATAGCTATTATCGGCCAAGGTGACTCACAATGTAGACAGGATTGCTTTGAACACAGGGTAATCCTCCCACTTCAGCCTCTAGGTACTAGAGTTAGATATACATCAGGGTCCCAAGCTTAGGGTAGCATTCTTGAGAAGCTAGAGCCTCAAAATACCCAGTTTGGGCAGGGGGGATGGCTTAGCAGGTAAAAGCCCTTGCCTCACAAGCAAGTGCCACAGCAGTGAGCATTTGTCATCCCAGAAATCCTACATTAAGATAGGAGGCACAAACGAGAACTGGCCCAAAGCTCCTGCTCAAGTCAGCTGGAGTATGCAGGGACAGACAGGAGAGACCCTGCTCAACAAGGAGGAAGACAAGAACTGACTCACCAAAAGCTGACCTCTAATCGACACACAAACACTGTGGCAAGCATTTACACACACACACAACACACATACACCACACATATACACACTGCACCATACACACAACACATCCACACACTACACATCCACACACTACATATCCATATACTACACCACACCACACATACACACCACACCATACCACACCACACACACCACACCACACCACACACACCACACATACACACCACACCACACCACACACACCACACACACACACACTACACCACACCACACCACACCACACCACACATACACACCACACCACACCACACACACCACACACACACACACTACACCACACCACACCACACCACACCACACCACACCACACCACACCACACCACACCACACCGGGGCAGGTTGGTTCTGGGAAGAAGGAAGGGAGGGAGAGAGATAAGAGTTTTTTTTTTTTGTTTTTTTTTAAGGTAATTTTTAGTATTAGGAAAAGCATCATCTCAGGATCTTCAAGACCAAGTTCTCAGCACAAAGGAGATTGATTTACCCAAGAAGGACAGAGGGCAGGGAATAGGAGACAAAGACAGGAGACAGAGGACAGAGAAGGGGAAGGAAACAAGGGTAAGAGGGAAAGGTATTTGCACCAGAGGACAAAGGACTGCCCCTGGATAGAGGAGACAGACATGGCACATAGGAAAATGGCAGCTCCTGAAGGTAAAGGGGATAACCCACATTAGGATGAGGTGTTTAATTTTAATTGGGCATGTTAATTAAGTGAGCCAAAGGGGGCTTTGGATTGCTAGACTTCAATACTTTGACAGCTGGACCTTGGTAGCCAGCCTCAGAAGGAGGACGTGGGCAAATAAGGGAATAGACCTTGGTGGCTAGCTTTAGGAATGTAATCTAGTGGGGTGGTGGTGGTTGTTGTTGTTATTGTTGTTGTTGTTGTTGTTGTGTTGTTTTATTTAACAAGGCAGAGGGACTGGGGAAGATATCTATCTATCTCTATCTATTTGAGACACGGTAGCTCTGGCTGTCCTGGGACTCATTTAAAAAGAGATAGATATGTCTTCAATTTCAAATTTTGTAAAATATTGCAATTGGAAATGAAAATGACTTAGTAAGTGACCTGGGCTTAAATTTAGTAGATCAAATAATATAAATGACAGGTTTGAATATATCTTTTAAGTCCCTCCCTGCAAGTTCAGATATTCAAATTTGGGGAAATAAGCTCTTCTGATGTGTAAGTTTGTCATGAGAAATCGCCTTCTGACATGGCGGCTGAGTTTCTTCTATATGAAAAAATGCTCGCTCTCGAAAGAAAAGATGTGCGTAAAACCCCTTCTGAATGGTCTCCCTTCTCACCCTCACAGTTAGTTTTCAGACACAATAGCTGCAGAGCAGACAGACAGCTTTGCAGCTGTCACAGTGAGTGACTCTTGGTGGCTTTGGCTCTTGGGTTTCTACCTTACCCTTCATCTGAACCTAGATGTTGAGTCAGGAATCTGCAGCTGTATGCAAATGCAGGCTGTCTGCAATGAGAGTCTGCGGACTAGGCAACATCCAGATTAACTGTCCCATAGAGACCAAGTCCATAGAGGGCAAAGAACTTGATGTGAAGGCTCTACTTGTAGAGGGGCATGGGCAGGGTCTTGACCCTGTTTCCAGAAGGCTGCAGGCTCTGTAGCATCCAAGTGCCCACACCTGGACTTACTGAGCATAGAAGTGTGGAAGCCTGTACTTTAAATTCAAGTACACGTGTTAACAAACCTTTTTCTTCCCCTGGCATATTTAAGTGTCATATAGAGCACGGCCATCTCTGACTTTGAACTCACTCACTCTGGCATAATTGCAATTCCAGCTTTAATGATGCTTTAATGCAGATTTTTGAGTTGGCCACAGCAGCATGTGAATGCCACTCCACAAAAGCCATGTAAATTGCAGGCTTTTCAAAGTCTCCGCTTTTATGTTAGGAGCAACACTGGGTAATTACAGAGCTGGTGATGAAATGTTCAAGTATCTCAGCTCGGAGGTGGGAACCATGTGTAGTTTAGAGGTCAAGTATGCGCAGGAGGAGCCAGACACGCCCCTCCACTGGTGTTGGGAGCAGGTTTGGTTTTCTTCAACTGGAGAGGAGGCCGGTGAAGGAAGATCGAGAGTCTCAGAAGGAAGACTTTAACCTTTGCTCGACAAATACCTGAATTATTTAGGTATGCTTAGTGAACTTTTAAAAGAAATCCATTTCCTCTTTCTAAAACCTGTTCATGCTCATTATAGAAAGTTAACAAAACTTGTGAAAATATATAGAGTAGAAAACTCATCAAAAATCTTAATTGCCACTCAAATGAACTACTTAACATTTGGGGCAAATATATACGTACACACATATATATAATTTGTGTATATATATTTGTATATATAGACCTATTATTTATAACATTTATGTATATGTACACTTACTACACATATAAGTCTGAGATCATAGATACAGTTTTGTATATATATATATATATTGTTATTTTGGAATTTTTTCCATATTATTATATGTCCTTAATACTCCATTTTATGAGTGTGCCCTAACAGTTCAACTCTTCCCAGAATTTTCTGTTCCTATAGGAAACATTATGATGGGTAACATAGTTCATAAGTGTTTATGATCAACAGGTAACTAGTTTGCTGTCTTCTTCTGGGACAGCGTCATTTAAAGTGCTACTGTCACACTGTCAGTGGGTAAACACACTTGCTGCCAAGCTTTACAACTTGAGTTTGATTCTTAGGACCTGCAGCTAGCTTGTCCTCTGACTTCCACGTGTGTGCCCTGGCATGTGGTCCTCCCCCCACCCCCAAATAGAGTATAAATGTAATTTTAAAAGTGAAAAATCATAAACTTAGAACCTTTTATTGTCTTGTTCATGATATTGGGGGAAGTCATTATTATCCTGAATTTTTTTCAGGCCCTAGAAGCTAGAAATTGTGTCCTCAGAAGATGCTCTTGAAGGCTTGATGCAGATGACATTTAATAAGCATCAGGGATGTGTTATAGGGCCACCAAAGTAGCTTGATGCACCTCTGTGCTCCTCCAAAGTGTGTTCTCTGTAAAGGAAACAATAGCTGGTTGCACTAAACTTTCAGGAACTGGGTGCCTAGTGACATCATAGCATCTGGTGGGAGAGGAATGAAGATAACAGGTGGTTCAGGAGGCTGCAGAGCTGTCTTCCTCCCAGGCACTGAGGATGACACCATCCCGTAGAAACCTCCAGCAGCCATGTAACTAAAGTGGGCTACTACCACATCACCTCTTACTCTAGGAGTGCTAGCCAGTGCCAACGCACTTAAGGATGTAGGTGACAGATGGCAGACCTGAGGTAAGGAACCTGCATCTTCATCCATCTCTTCCATGTGTCAGCAACACTACCCTGAGTCTATCACATAGGTTCTCCTGAAGGTCTCTTTATCGACTCACTGGGAGTAAGACAGCTTACCCTCACACCTGCATCTCACTGTAAAGGTGACAGCTGTAAACGTGTTACGAAGTACAACAGAATGAGGTTTGAAGAAGCCTTTGAAAGATTGCCGTGATTCGCTTGAGTTTGTGACACAGAAACCACATGTGAACCAGAGGTGAATTGGAGCTCCGTCCATTGGAGTCTGCATCACTGGTGGGATGAGGGCTCCATGAGCTTATAGAAACAGGGACACTCATGAGTCGGTGATGGTTTTGCATTGTTCTACTGCCTTTGGTGGTCCTTTGGCTAGTGCACCTGCTCTGCATCCAGCTGATTGGGGATTAAAGGCATGAAAAAACCTTAATGTAGTCCCAATGGATCAGACCCTCAGTAGCTGCAGACAGAATGCCTCTGTGAGAGTCTCTTACCCAACATTTGTTTTTACTCAGAGAAGCTCAACCTTTCCCATTTTGTACTCAGAATAATATTTTGCCTGAACACACACATACATACACACACACACACACACACACACACACACACACTGTGAAAACTGTTCTAGAAAGTCAAGATCCAGTACATCTAAGTATTCTGGGGCTGCTTAGAGTTGGAGCCAGCTCTGAACCATGTTCCCCAAGTCTCTGCCTCTTGCACTGGAAAGCCCTGGAATGTGCCCCGGGGATGCCCCCTAGGGAGTCAGAGAAAAGCCTAGATCTCCTCAGGCGCTGGGATTCCCTGGAGAGCTCATTGTGTGTCTTCTGGGTTTCTATCAAAGAATTGCAAATGAGCTGGGGAGATAGCAGGCTTCACTTTCCAAAAAGGAACAGGCAAGTTTATGTTTGTTGTCACGCCATATCAATTTATAGTAGTTACAAGTATAAAAAAACCTCCAGCATGATTTTATAAATGATTGGGGGTGGGGAAGGGTGTGTAAAAGAGGAGTCAAGAGTTGAACAGGGTAAAGCTGTCAGGTCCCTGGATGACTAAAAAGCTCCAGGACGTCTTAGTGCCCAACATAGGGAACTAGGTTGAGAAGAGAAAACTCCTGTTCTAAGGTCCTCTAATACACCCAAGGATTCTGGGTGTTGTCTAGGGATAGACATTCTGAAGTGTTTCATCTGCTTGGGAATTAGACGCTGTGAACATCTGGCCTCGGACTTACGGACTAGGCTTACTTGTCCCCTTTGATTTAAAACTGATATGCTAATCTTTTTAATGTCTTTACCATGGTCTTCCCACAATAAATTTGATTTTGAACAGTTCACCATTGTCTTCAGACTTAGCCTTAATTTGCTTTTTTATTAAATGAGGTGATTGGATTGTTTATATTTTTCTAATGTTATTTAAATTATTCCTTCTAAAGCTGCATTTTGCAGCTTCAGTGTTTTGTTTTAGATGATTTTTAAATAAAACACTTGAAAATAAATATAACCATCACACACCATAATTACCCAGGGCCAAGCGCTCTATACAATCTCATGAATTTATGCACAGTTACAACTGGCATTTGGAAGGGAAGCTAGGTAGCCTCCTGTTAATTTTTACACTTTCAGTATGAAATGTATTTTATACACTTATCCAGCACCAACTTTCTGTTCTCAGCGTTGACGCATGTTGACTTTGTATTCTTTACTGAAGAGGTGATTTTTGCATCTTAGGGTCTGATGACAATTGACACTCTCAACACCTAAAATAAAAAGAAAGCTGGGCGTGGTGGCGCACACTTTTATTTCCAGCACTCGGAAGACAGAGGCGGGCAGATCTCTGGGTTAGAGGCCAGCCTGTCTTACGTAGTGAATTCTAGGACAACCAGTTCTAAAGAACTCAAAATATATTGTTTCCTTTGAATTCATGATTTTAGTAAAGCAGGTGCCCAGATGTACCCTGTAAATATTTTAAGATAGTAATTTTCCAGTATGAGAAGCAGCAATGATTTCCTCATATGTCATAAATGAAAAAAAAAAAAGCAAAAACAAAAACAAAACTTGGACAGTAGAGAGTTAGAACATTACAGATGTATCTACATTTTGAAATATAAGTGTTAACGTTTAGTGGAGCAGAATAAGAATAACGGGGCTCTATCTCCAGGATGCTGATTAACTATGAACAATATTAAAACATAGCAATGGGCCAAATGTTTGTCTAAGTAGATATTGCAAAAGCACCTGATAAAATTAATCATCCATTTCTACTAAAAATCCTTTAGAAAATGAGAAGAATTGGAGAATTTCATAAATCACCAAAACCATCTACTTTAGACTAAAATGGCCATTATCTTATTCTAGCAAAACACTAAAAGTGTTTTCTGAAAATCTCTCCTCTTTAGTGTCTAATTTTATTCTCAGAAGCTCTTCAGGACCAAGTAAGACACAAAACTGAACTGAAGTGTTATGTCCAAAATGTTAAAAAAATTATTATGTTTATGTGATATAAATAATCTAGATAACACAAGAGAACTAAACAAGAGTGTCTTAAACTTGTGCTGAGGTTAGCTGTGTACAAGACAGAGAAACAGAAACTATGGTGCTGTGTATTACCATGTATAACCAGTTTAAAATAATTATAGCTGAAATGAATGAGTTTATGACAATACTTTGTGTTCTTTCCCATACCCTCCCACCACACATCCCCAAAGAGCAGGAAGTATGCTTCATAAAAACCAGAAGGAGTCTTGAAAGAGATTGCTATGAAAATAAAAAAACAAGAATCAAAAACAGAACCTTATTTGAAAGCTGAGTTATTGTGAATAACGACCTGCCATCCTCATTGAAGAAAAGGATAAATGTTGGGAGACTTCCCATCAGAGTTCATGAGCACACGTATGTGTCTGTCTAACTCTGTTAACATCTCAGAAAGCACACATGTTGAAGGAGATGCAGAATGTGATAGATCACAGAATATTCAGGAATGCCAGAGTGAGTACCGGAAACTGTGCAACCTGGAAGAACACCCAGGCTGTGAGATAGCAGAGTGCAGAGGGAGCCACAGGTACTGCTGCTCAGGGTTCTGAGTTCTAGAAACTAACAGTGATGTCCCCCAAAGGAAACTTGTTGTTTTTGGTTTTGTTTGTTTGTTTGTTTGTTTGTTTGTTTGTTTGAGAGAGGGTTTCCCTGTGAAACCCTGGGCTATCCGGGACCTCACTCTGTAGACCAGGCTGGCAGGCTGGCCTCTAGCTCACAGAGAACCACCTGCCTCTCCTCCCCAGTGCTGGGATATTAAACGTGTGTGCGACTATCACCAAGGAAAACTTCTACCACTCTTCTGCCACCAAAGTCGATTCCTTAGGCAGAGCCTCATACAACCTTCTCCAGTTCCAAAGTCGTGTTTAGGCTTAGCTAAACACAGCTGTGTCTGTCTTCTAAATACAAGGACATCTGGCAGTGTGGGTGGTGGCATCAACCTATGGAAGACAGGACTCAAGCAAGATGGGGTACTCCTCCTAAGACAAAGGCTGCTTACCATGGTGACAGCATGCTATCTTGACAGGGTCACTCCAGGGCACACCTGGGAAACCTGAGTAGAGAGGGTTAGCCAGATGAATTCAGTGGGTCCCACCTGACTTGCCTAAGATAAGGAAATTGTGAGCACCCTACATATGACACATAAAACAATTTTTATGTAACTTGAATTTACCTGTAAAAGTTAAACCCGGAAATACAAAAACTAGTATGTAAAACATCTAATATGATAAGCCTTAAATGTGTAATATAAATTATAAAGTGGCATACTTTCTCCTGTATGACAGAGAGAATTCCTGAGCATAATAAAGTAGGGAAGAGTGTCTAGGTGGGAAAGATTGTCTATGTTATATATTATATATTATATATTATATTACATATTACATATTACATATTACATATTATATATTATATATATTAAGAGTTTAGGGGGCTAGAGCAGTGGTTCCCAGCCTTCCTAGTGCTGTAACCCTTAATACAGTTTCTCTTGAAGTGGTAACCCGCCCCCTACCCCCAGCCACAAAATTATTTGGTTGCTACTTCATAGCTGTAATTTTGCTACTGATAGGAATTATAATGTAAGAATCCGTGTTTGTTGACGGTCTTAGGTGACCCCTTTGAAAGGGTCGTTCTACTCCAGAAGGCTCCCGACCCACAGGTTGAGAACTGCTGGGCCAGCAGGATGGCTCAGCAGTGAAGAGTGCGCACTGCTCTTGCAGAAGGCCCGAGTTTGGTTCCCAGAAGCCTCTTTAGTGCCTCACAACCGCCTGGAACTTCAGCTCTAGGGGATCTGCTGCTTCCGGCCTCCGTGGCCTTCATGTGCACGCTGACCCTCCACACATATCCACATACATATAGCTTAAAGAAGATAACATACATCTTAAATAGATTCTGTAAGTTTAAAAACACCATGAATAAAATTAAGGCATTAACACATAACCGAGGAAATATCAGTAACAAATATAACGGGAAGACAGTCTTGGTAACTTCTGAGACTCTAAAATGAATGCATGAGACATTCCAGAGCCCCTACTAAGTAAATGCACAAAGGGCCTGAAGAGAGAGCCCTCAGAAGAGGAAAGAGACGAAAAGACATACAAGCAATAGGTGACCAAATGAGACTGTAGTCTCACTAATCAAATGAATGTAAATCAAAATGATGAGCAGCCTTTCCCACGTGCGCTGCAAACACTGAAAGAGAAACCTGGTACTACTCCCTTTTAGTGATGGTATAGAGAAATGGATTTTTCCATACATTGATGTCACATTGGTCATTCCCCAGAGAGCCGTGACCTTTATAACAAGAGTCCCCAGAAGAGTTCATATCACTTAAACTATTACCTGCATTTTAGGAAGCATAATATAAGGAAATGATACTGAAATACCCAAAAAGCCAGGTGTCAGGATATTGTTGCGGCGTTATTTATACTTCTATAAGACTGAAGTTAACGTAAGCATAGAACAGAGTGAAGAGGGATGAGCTGTCCTGTACAGTGGATCAGTTTGTGCCTGTGTTATCCATCACTGGGGGCAAAGCAGGTAGCCCAGGGAAAGAAAGTGCCCTTAGCATGTGTTAAGTCCTGGACTAAATCCACAGCACCAAGAAAAAAAATTGGTAAATAGGTTATGGTATGTAGGAGAATTATAGTTGCCTCCTACATATAAAAAGGCAGAACACAAAAAATATGGCTTATAACCCAATTTAAATGTGCTCGTATATGCATATTTACACCACACAAAAGAAGGTTAGTAAAAATATCACCAAAATATATTAAAAGGACTAGTTTTTCACTTTTATTAGTTAACGCATTTTCGAAGCCTTCCATCATGACTGTGTGTTACCTTTCGCATCCCCTTTTAAAAGGTTATTTTTAAAGTGAGCAGTTCCTTGATATGGGTTTTAAATGTTTTAGCAGAAAAATCCCACGTGTGCTTGCTTCTCCTCTCACCATCTGCCTCCTGTTTAACAGTTAAACTGTTTTATGGGCGGCATTTCCCAGGACCAGGAACAATGTGGAGCCTCCCCCTCAGTTCCGTTTTGCTTTAGTCAGCCCCATGGTGGTGATGGGCAGATGTCAGTGTCTTCCACGTACCGTCCACTCTGAGCCTGCATCTGCTACAGGGCAGTGAATCTCAGCCAGGGCTGGAATGATTTTGATGGCATCTATTAATGAATAAAAATGACTTTTTGTTTTAGGTGAGTCCATTTCTCTTGAAAGCATCATGAAAACCAATAAAACCATTTTTAAATTTACTTATCTTTTTAGTCAAAACGTTCTATAATTTTTTCAATGTATGTTGTATGCACATGTTAGACTATACATAGAAATATATATATAAGTGTATGTGTGTGTGTGTGTGTGTGTGTGTGTGTGTGTGTGTATCATAGTGTGTTATTCAGAAGCCAATAACCCAAGCACTTGAGGTGGGGCAGGATAATTTCTAGTGTGAAGCTAGTGAAGGCTGCATAGAAAAATTATGTCATTAAATAAATGCACACATGTATTCAGGTATTTATATATGCTAATCAAAAATAAGATGCTTCAACATTCCTGATTAAACTTGTCCTTTGTAAAGATTAACAGCTTGTAAATCCCCTGAGCTAAAGGAGAAAGGTTGAAATTTTGCTTTTCAGCCAGTAGGTATCATAAAATGTAAAAGCTAAACCTCGACTTAGGAATTATCCATTTTACAGCTGATAGCACGTTTTAAGTACAGGGTTTTAAAATCACACCATGATATTATTAACTAACATAACATTTGAAGTTTCTTACTTTGAAATTGTGGCTTAATTAATAACCAAATGTAGATGTTGTTATTCATTATCTTTATTATCTGTCTTTGAAAAACAGTCATCAAGTCCTTTTCAAACACCCTGGGAAGCTCGTTCAGATTTAACATTGCCCTAGATTAATTGGTGGCAGCACAACACTGGAGCTTCATACCTGGTAATCCTAATGCTCTCCTAGAGGAGACCCACTATCATCTCCCTGTGGCTAATTCCACTGACTGCGCTCGCTCGTTCTCTCTCGCTCTCTCTTGCTCCCTCTCTGTCTCTGTCTCTGTCTCTCTCTGTCTCTCTCTCTCTCTCTCTCACACACACATGCTCGAACATAGAACTCAGCCTGAGCAGCCTGCACATTTAACCACCAACAACTTTCTCTTTATTTTCTCCCCCTGAATCTCTATGCCGGCACCTTTCTTGTTCTTTGGCCCAGTGTAACTGTCAGCATCACTGGCCCTGTCAGTATACCTTCTCTCACATGGGTGTGTGTTATTCAACGCGTTCTCACGACCGGCCAGGAAGAACACAACAACCAGAATCTTCTACGGCAAAGCTTTATTGCTTACATCTTATGGGGCCAGAGTGTAAGAAGCAAGAGAGAGCGAAGCAAGAGAGAGAGAAAACGAAACCCCTTTCCTCTTTAAAGAGAACAACAATTGCCTAGGACGCATCACTCCCTGATTGGCTGCAGCCCATGGCCGAGCTGACGTTCACGGGAAAAACAGAGTACAAGTAGTCGTAAATACCCTTGGCTCATGCGCAGATTATTTGTTTACCAACTTAGAACACAGGATGTCAGCGCCATCTTGTGACGGCGAATGTGGGGGCGGCTTCCCACAGTTCCCCCTTTTCTATTAATAAGAGCAAATAGGCCACCCATATTAATGAGAGTGGAGATAGAGGTCAAATCCCCAGTGTGTAGGTAAAGGAACCATGTACAGGATTAGCTCTTAGGCTCACAGGCTTTTACCCAGAGCAACCCTGACCTGCTCCCGTGTCGTTTTGCCTGGGGGAAGGGAACTAGGACACTGAACCTTCATGAAAGATGACATGTCTCCCTAGAATAGGCTCATATATGCCGCAGAGCCTTTCCATTGCAGTGCTTAGCCTTGCAACTCTCTCGGGCTGCTGAAGCACACTCACTCTATCTCGTGCAATGAGACTAGCCTCGTGAGATATAAGAGCTGAGTGGCCAGCGACCTATTGCCTAAGCATAGATAACCATATATCAGGGGAAGCTCCATGTTCTAGTCCTGCAAGCGCCTGGGCAATAACCACCTTGTCTCTCTTAGTTTGGGCCTTAAGCTTACAGACCAATCAAAGAAGCAACACTAATCCACAGCAAAGTGTATCTCCAAATAATATTAATCCCACCCAATTTTTTAAAGAAAGAAAATGCTGAGGAGATCCAATTGGGTAATCCTTTGGTCAGGGACAGGTCCAAGCGCGTGGAGTTGACCTGAAGTCTCAATTCTCGAAGGATCTGTTCAAATTCAGCCATCCAATTCTGTAACATATACTGAAAAAGACTTTTTGACAAATTAGCTGCCCTAGTAAATTTAACATACTGAATGGAAATAACACACAATCCCGGAAACTTTTGTTCACATCCCTGCTGAGTTATTTGTCATAATACATCTAGTTGTATCTGGACAAGATCTATGAGTTGATTAACCAGCATGAGACCTCTCTGTATCTTGACATTAGCTGAGGCCTGTTCATCTATGACTGTAGTCACTGAGGCTGACAAAGTGTAAATGGTGTCAGTCATCTGGACCTGTCCAGACAGAGCCAAGGCTGTCTGAATTAAGGCCAAACCCAGTTCCCAGTTAGTGGTAAAAAGGCAGGAGAATACTTGAGCATTATACATCACCGTCATTGGGAGTGGAAATGTCGACATTATCCCCCAACGCTGCTCTCTCTTTATTATTGACGCCCTGGACATCACCAAGACGAGGGACATTAGTATTCCCTTGGTCAGTCTGGATTTTTCGGGTGAGTCTTTCTGGTACCCAAAATGGGTTGTCTTCATTCTGTGGGAAAACACAGATAGCTCCCCTGGATCTTATCAAGATAGGATCCGGGCCATACCATTTATTATCAAGGACATTTTTCCATTTAACCATCTCATTGGGCCTATCTGGCTCTGAACAATGACGTTCAGCCGCAGTATGGCCATGAGCATCAATATTTAAAAAATTGAGTGTAAAGAGTGCCAAAGACACCGACACTCTTGGTGCTCGGGGTACAGTCTCCTCAAAAGTTCCCCTCTTCTGTTTTATAAGATAGGCTTTGAGGGTGCGATGCGCACGCTCAACAATACCCTGTCCTTGAGGGTTGTATGGAAGTCCAGTCAGGTGGGTTACGTCCATCTGACGGCAGAACTGCTGAAATTTTTGGGATGTATAAGCTGGTCCATTATCAGTCTTAAGGAGTCTGGGTTTCCCCCAAGCACTCCATGCCTCAAGACAATGTTGAATCACATGTGAGGCTTTTTCTCCAGTTAACGGAGAAGCAAACATGATGCCAGAACATGTGTCAATGGACACATGGAGATATTGAAGTTTTCCAAAGGAAGAAACATGTGTAACATCCATTTGCCAGACCTGTAGAGGTCGAATACCGCGTGGGTTAATTCCCACATGAGGAACTGGCAAGAACTCACAGCAGCTTTGACATTGAGTAACAATGTCACGGGCTTCTTTTCTTGTCAAGGAGAAACGACTGCGTAATGTTTCAGCCGTCACATGAAAATTATTATGAAAATTTCTTGCAGCCTCTACCGGGGATGATAGGGCAGCAGCCACCACTTTAGTGGCCTTATCTGCCAAATCATTTCCCAGAGCCATGGGGCCAGGTAGGCCTGAATGGGCTCTAACATGAGTAATATAAACAGGAGATCTTCTAGATAACAAAACTAATTGTATCTGCTGAAAAATATTGGCAACTCTACTGGAAGGCTTAATCACTCCAGCCACTTCTAAAAGATTTACTGCATTTACCACATAACAGGAATCTGACACAATATTAAGGGGTTCTAAAAAGGTTTTTAAAACTTCTAAGACCACTAAACATTCTACCACTTGAGGTGAATTTTCATTATATTGTTTGGATACCACTTTACCATTAGCCACATAGGCACCTATGCCAGTTTTTGATCCATCAGTATATACCACAATCCCATTTTTAAGTGGGTTTCTTACTGTTATTTGTGGAAACACAACAGATTGATTTTGGGCAAACTGTAAGATTGGATGTTTTGGATAATGGTTATCTATTTTTCCTGAAAAGGAGGTAACTAAAACTGCCCAATCATTAGATGCGGCTGCCAAGGTTTGAACCTGTGCAGCGGTATAAGGTACAATTAAAAGATATGGACTTTGCCCAAAGTGGGTGATTGCTGCTTTTAGGCCTTTAAGGGCAAGCTGTGCAATTGCATCAGGATACCAATCTATTATTTTAGCTGGGGATACGTTTGGATGGATCCACAACAATGGCCCATTCTGCCACAAAACTGCAGTTGGCAATTGTGCTGTCTTAAAGACACACAAACTGAAAGGCTGCGAATCCTCAATACGTTGTAATTGTGCATTCTGTAAGGCCTTTTCCACTTTTTGTAAGGCCTGGTTAGCAGCTAGAGTAAGAGTCCTAGGGGAGGAGATATGAGGATCTCCTTCTAAAATACTAAACAAAGGCCTTAACTCAGCGGAAGGAATCTTTAAAAAAGGTCTGAGCCAATTAATATCTCCCAACAGCTTTTGAAAATCATTTAAGGTATGGAGGTGATCTCTTCTTATCTCTACCTTTTGGGGCACAATCTTATCTGGGGACACCACAGAGCCCAAGAATTGTCCTGTATCAGAAATTTGGACCTTTTCTGTGGCTATCTGTAAACCCCACTGACTTAAAGTTTTAAGTAGAAAAGGATATGCCTTTTGTAGCATGGTAAGGTCTTTATGGCACAGGAGGATGTCATCCATGTAAAGGAGCAAAATTAAAGAGGGGAATTGTTCCCTCACTGGCAAAAGAGCTTCTTGTACATAAAGTTGACACATAGTAGGACTATTGGACATTCCCTGTGGTAAGACCTTCCATTGATACCTCTTATCAGGTTCCATGTGATTAATAGAGGGGATGGTAAAGGCAAATCTGGGCCTATCCCTTGGACACAAAGGTATAGAAAAGAAACAATCTTTAATATCTATAATGATTAAATTCCAGCCACGTGGTAAGGCGGAAAGTACAGGGAGACCCCTCTGTACTGGGCCAAATAAGTTCATTTGCTCATTAATGGCTCTGAGGTCATGGAGCAGTCTCCACTTTCCTGACTTTTTCTTAATTACAAAAATTGGAGTATTCCAAGGTGAGGTAGAGGGTTCAATATGGCCTAGTTTTAATTGTTCCTCTACCAGTTGAATCACAGCTTCTAGTTTTTCAGAGGATAGGTGCCATTGAGGAACCCACACTGGGTCCCCTGTTTTCCATGGTATGGGTCGTGCTGCCCCAATGGCCGCTAAGGAAAACCCAGACCCTGTCTGTCTTGGTTTCCATTAGGTGAGATGGGCTCTATCCTTCCCTGTTCTTGATGTCCTAACCCTTTTCCTTCTTTATAACCCATCTTTGCCATGATATTTTTTGCTTTAGCTGAATACCCTCCTGATGGGGCGTTTTCATTGGACAAAATAAGGCCCAAATGCTGCATAATATCCCTTCCCCAGAGGTTAACCGGGAGTGGGAGCACATAAGGTATGAATTTCCCTTGCTGCCCTTCAGAGGATTCCCACGTCAAGGCAACGGAGCTTATAGTGGGACATGATTGATATCCTAGGCCCTGTAATGAATGAGATGACTCTGTGGTGGGCCATGCTTTGGGCCACCAATGTGTAGAAATTATACTTTTATCTGCTCCGGTATCAAGGATGCCTTCAAACTCTTTTCCATTAATCTTAAGGCGGAGCTTAGGTCTATCATTTAAAGATACAACCAAATAGGCAGAATCATTTCCTGAGGAGCCCATTTTCTTTATCTCAGGTCCTGCAGATTTCTCCCTGGTATTATCAGGGAGGAGCAGCAGCTGAGCTATCCTATCTCCTTTACTAATAGAAAAAACGCCTTTAGGGCTTGAGCACAGGACCTGTATTTCAGGGGAATGTTGACAATCCATAACTCCAGGGTGGACTACTAAGCCCTGCAAGGTGAGTGAACCTCGGCCGAGAATAAGGCCCATGGTTCCCGGGGGCAAGGATGGTATAGGCTCCACCGGCACCGGCTGAATACTCATTTGAGGCATTAATAGGAAGTCGGAGGCGGCACGCAGGTCCACCCTTGTGGGTCTTCCTGGGTCGTCTCTCTGACTGCTTCCTGGGTCCTGACAAACCGGTTCCCATATCTTTGAGGGCCCTGGGACCGAGGGCCCGATGACCCGTTTTTTGGCACATCAGTTGATTGACTATCAGGTGGGGGAAGAATTCTGCCCTTTATATCCCTCACAGAGCGACACTGGTCAGCTCTATGATAACCCTTGCCACACTTAGAGCAAAGAGTGAGAGTCCCTCCCTGTTTATCTGGAGCTCTGCAATCTTTCTTAAAATGCCCAGGCTTTCCGCAGTTAAAACATGTCCTCTGATCATTTCTGCCCATGGAGCGGTTTTGGGATTGAAGGATGGCAGCCGCTAAACCTGCATTGCTGAGAGGTCCCCCAAGCTCTCGACAGACCCTGAGCCAGTCTTGTAAGCCTTTGTTCTTTCTTGGGGCTATGGCCGCTCGGCACTCCTTTGTGGCTTGCTCGTAGATTAGCTGTTCTATGAGAGGCGCAGCTTGCTCTGACTCTCCAAAAATACGCTCTGCTGCCTCTGTCATTCTGGCCACAAAATCTGAGAAAGATTCCTGAGGTCCCTGGATTATCTTTGTTAACTGACCAGTGGTTTCACCTGCTCGAGAGAGCGCCTTCCAGGCCCTAATAGCCGTGGAAGAAATCTGGGCATAAGCTCCCCAATGGTAGTTTGTCTGATCAGCAGAATAAGCTCCCTGACCCGTTAACAAGTCAAAAGTCCAATCTCTCTGCTCTGGAGTCAAAGCAGCTGCGTTTGCTCGGGCCTGCGCCTGTGCAGCTTCGTGCCAAAGCGCTTTCCATTCCATATATTTGCCCATACTAGGGAGAGCGGCTTTTACAACCGTCTGCCAATCAGCAGGCGTTAGTGCCATGCCAGCGAGCCTGTCTAACTGCGCCAAGGTAAAATTAGCATTGGTTCCGTATTTACGAACCGACTCGGCAATTTCCTTAATCTGTACGTATTCTACCGGAGCGTGGACACGCCCACCCTCGGCTCCTTCAAAGACCGGAAATGCCTGTTGTATTTTCTTTTGTTCCTCTCGGGGAATGAATGAGTCTGCGCACTGCCTCTCTGCGCACTGCCTCTCTGCGCACTGCCTCTCTGCGCATCTCTCTGCGCACTGCCTCTCTGCGCATCTCTCTGCGCACTGCCTCTCTGCGCATTGCTGACGCACTACGCAGGGCGGGGGCTCCGCATAGGGCGGACCTTGAAACCGACTGCCGGGAGGTTGAACAGTACGCTGACTTTCGCCAGCCGCTTTTGGCTTTTTTCTTGACCAATTAGCTGGCTGGTAATGGGCTGCTTCTTCCTCCCAGTCTGTTTCCTCAGAGGAGGATTCTTCACTTGCTTCAGAGCTACTAAGAGCTGGCTTCCTGAGCTCATCTAGTGACGAGTATCTCCTAGAGACCTCCGCTAATCGATCTTTTTTCTTCTCCCTTTTTCCTCTTTTTCTTCTAATCTCTCTCCAGGTATTCCTACCTAACCTTAACTTTTCCTCGGGTTCAAGACCCTTGGAAAGGCCTGTATACTTATTTTGTGAACCATATTTTCTCTTTGTTCCTACTCTTTCTTCCCGCTTTACTTCTGATAGCTTGTCCTGAATTTCCTCTAGAATTTTCAGCCCTATCTTAATCACTTGATAACATGTGAAAAAGAACAAAAGGGCTCCTAACACCAGAAAAAATTCAAGGCCAAACATACTCACTGGTACTCTCGTTCCCCAGCTGAAAAGTTCTGAATTCATACAGTTGAATCCTTCTTAACAGTCTGCTTTACGGGAACCTTTATCACCGTCGTTCCCCAGCTGATGAGTTCTGAATTCGGCAGTTGAATCCTTCTCAACAGTCTGTGTTACGGGAACCTTTATAAACGTGATCCGCAGTTCTGGTTCCGGAATGAGGGATCTTCCCTGCGCCAGTCCCGAGTTTTTTTCTCGTCCCGGAATTCGGCACCAATTGTTATTCAACGCGTTCTCACGACCGGCCAGGAAGAACACAACAACCAGAATCTTCTACGGCAAAGCTTTATTGCTTACATCTTATGGGGCCAGAGTGTAAGAAGCAAGAGAGAGCGAAGCAAGAGAGAGAGAAAACGAAACCCCTTTCCTCTTTAAAGAGAACAACAATTGCCTAGGACGCATCACTCCCTGATTGGCTGCAGCCCATGGCCGAGCTGACGTTCACGGGAAAAACAGAGTACAAGTAGTCGTAAATACCCTTGGCTCATGCGCAGATTATTTGTTTACCAACTTAGAACACAGGATGTCAGCGCCATCTTGTGACGGCGAATGTGGGGGCGGCTTCCCACAGGTGTGCACCGATCTTCCTACAGCTTTATCTTTAGCTGAGACCTTGCTCCTCAACACAGATGCTTGTTTCTGTTTAGTGGCTTTCTCCATCTGTGCCCCACCAGCATCTCAGATCCAAAGGTTACCCAGTATCAAAAAGAGTCTGTCTACTCTCTTCCTGTCATTAGCAACCAAATCCACTTAGCAACACAAATCAGAATTCTGTTTCTCTCAATTTTGTGTTAGTCAGGTAGCCCGGGCTGACCTTGAACTCCTGATTTTTCTGCCACCATCTACCAAGTGCTAACATTATTCATGTGTGCCACCACACCTGACCTTCCTTTCTAAAGTGTGTTTTAGACATAGACTCCCTGTCCAGAGTTAAAGCTATTGACTCAGGACTTCTAAACGAACTATAAACTGGGGATTCCTCTTCTCTATGTTCTCATTTCCTATGCCCCACTGACATTCACTCTCTCTTCTACCTTGAAGCGACTTTAAAAGGAAACAATCAATCAAAACCAACCAGGAACTTTATTATATCTTTTAACTAAAGCAAAACACTCATGATTACTACACACAGTGGTGTGGTTCCCATAGGGGTTTTTCAGAACCAAAGCTGCAGCAGGAGCTAGCTACTTAGAAATATAGACTCCTTAAGTGCCACCTCAGATTTAAGACAGGAGGATAGGGGTCCTTATCCATCTGGGTGGCTGAGCTACGTTTGCAGTAAGAGAGTTTCTCCACTCTAGGGCCTAAAACCTGGCATGCATCAGAATCAACAGCGAAGCTTAAAAGACCCAGGCCCCAGACCAATTAAATGTGAAACTCCAGGTGTCTGACCTGGCAGCAGTGTGCATCTTTTAAAAGGCTCTCTAGAGACTCCCCATATACCATAAGACTGGAGGATAACTTAAGCTGTAAAATTTACCTTTTTCTTAAAGCAGAATCTAAAACAGCTATCGGAAACTTGAAGACATACCGAAATCACCTGGGAAACCTTAGAAATGACTGATGGTCACAGGGACCCCCACCCCCATTCTCATGTAATTGGTTTACAGTGTGGCTTGGGCTTTGGGGTATCCCAGGTTCCCCGGACTATTTGAATGTGAAGCCAGGGTTAAAGATCACCATTCAAAGGCTAAGATTCGGGAGGTCTGGTGTGTGTAAGAACCTCCCGGAGTCCTTGATAAAATAGGACTTTCCGCCAGGTGAAATATCACCTGGAATTTGGCCTTGAGGACTTTCCCAGATGGCCCCAGTCTTCATCCATCATCCCCCACCCCCATCCCCAGTGTTCCACAACGGTGACACCTAACCACTCCAAGATCCCCAGGGCATTCTGCAGGATCCCTGGGAAAACTGTAGATGATACAGTTGCTATGACCACTCATTAACCATCTGGGAAGAGGTACCTTGGGCAGTTACCCTAGATCTTATACCAGGTAACACTCAGAGAGATTTTTAAGTATTTTTCTTGGTGTGTGTGTGTGTATGTGTGTATGTGTGTATGTGTGTGTGTGTATGTATGTATGTGTGTATGTGTGTGTGTGTGTGTATGTGTGTGTGTGTGTGTCTGTGTGTGTGTGTATGTGTCTGTGTGTGTGTGTGTATGTATGTGTGTGTGTGTATGTGTGTGTGTGTGTGTATGTGTGTGTGTGTGTATGTGTGTGTGTGTGTGTGTGTGTGTGTGTGTGTGTGTGTGTATGTATGTATGTATGTATGTATGTATGTATGTATGTCAGGACCTTCACTATGTAGCCCTGGCTAGCCTGAAACTCACCACGTAGAGCAGGGTTCCAGCTGCCTCTCTCTCCCAAGTGCTGGGCATAACTGTGCCACCATGCTTGGCTTTTTAATGTGTTTTTAAAGGAACCATAAAAATCTGAGGAGACAGTGTGGATGCATTTAGGAAATCTTTTTTTTTTTTTTTTTTTTTTTTTTTTTTTTGAGGAAGGAAAGTCTTTCCAAACAATGTTCAAAACCTAATAATCATAAAGGAAAATGCATAAGCTTAATAAGGTTTTCTCCCGGGGAAGTTATCCTGGACACACGAAAGGACAAAGAGAAACGAGAAACACAGCTCTGGTATATTGACAGAGTTGCTTCCATGTGGAAAACAAAGAGAAGTAAAAACTCCAGCAGAATAAAGAATGAGCCATGTACCTTGTTCTAAAAAAGCACAAGAGGAGAGAGAGAGAGAGAGAGAGAGAGAGAGAGAGAGAGAGAGAGAGAGCACACTCAGCTATTAAGAGCACTGGTTGTTCTCCCAGAGAACCTGGGTTCAATTCCCAGCACTGGCATGACTGCCTACAACCTCTATAACTCTGGTTCCAGAGCCTCTGATGCCCTCTTCTTAACCTCCATGGGCATGAGGCATACACATTGTACACAGACGGGCATGTAGGGAAAATACCCATACAGGTCAAGTAAAATAAAATAATTTTAAAAAATACAAAAGGGCATCCTATTAAAAGGTGATTGGCTTTACTCAGAATCATTTAAACAGTGCTAAACAAGATGGTGCATCTGCTAATAGCTTTAGTTCTGATGATCACAGCAAAGAGTATAGCAAAACATGCATCCCATAATATATAACTGTAATGTTGTACCTCAGCAGATACTTGTCAGAAGTGACTCTCATCTACTTGTAGACAAAATCTTAAAGAAATGTCATAATTGGCTAGCTGAAGTGTGTGTGTGTGTGTGGGGGGGGTGCTACTGTCCTGTGTGCCGAGTTAAGAGGCAAATCAGCACAGCGCTCTTGAAGAGGAACAGGGCTCTTGAGCCCAATGTAGGCAGCCTACCCAGTCGTTCTGCTTCTAGGGACTTAGATCTGGGATACAGCCACATAACATTCAGCAGATCCTCAGGGAATCATGAAAACATCCCCATCAGCACAGATATCCACTAATAGACTGTGGTGTGTACGTATTAGAATTCTATCTGGGACTGAAAAATGATGGGCTAAAGATTTGGAAGGGTGAAAATGATTATTGAGAACAACCACCTAGCATAAAATCTTTAAAAGTTACAAACACATGAAACACTAAATGTGGTGCTGTAATCTTTGGGGTATTTTTAATGTGGACATTTCATGCTGACGTGATACATACCGTATGTCTGGTAAGAGATTGTCTGAATGATAGAGGAGGCCAGGCCCAAAGACTAGAAAAGAGCCTGGAGTAGCTGAGCAAGAGGCTGGGTTGGGAAGCCAGCCTACGGGATTCTGGGCTCCACTCCTAGACCCATAATTCCATAATTAAAAAAAAAAAATCTTTTGAGTGAATTAAAGAATGAGAGGGTCAGCAGCTTTGAGAGATTTCTTTTTTAAATCTTTTTGTTTAGCTACCTGAATTGTTTACATTTTCTTTGCCGTGTGCCCGGAATTGCTTCTGTAGTATAATTCAAAGCTATAGAAATGTGTGGTTACCTTTGTGGCTGTCTCTGCTCGCTCAGCTTCCTTGGCCTCCATGGTCCCTACCTTTCCGTTGCTTTTCTCACCGCTGTCCTTGAGTGCAGAGATCGAAGGCCATGCTTGTGAGGTGACCCAAGCACATCCTTTCAGAATTCACTTCTCGCCATGAACACAGTCTATTATGTCCTCTTGGGTCTTCTCTCCTGGCCAGTGTAGGAGAGCCCTGTGGTCAGTGTTTGCCACATCATAGCCCCACAGAAGGGAATGTGACAGTATTTTCGTTGGTGATCCTTAAACCATGCTGGACCTGACACCCATAGATACTGGTCATTTCTTTTTAATTTAAAACAATTTTTTTAAATTAACACTCATTTTTTTTATATATGATAAATTCTCTGCCTCTTAGGCCTCTTTTCTTTTCCAAATTGTCCTCCTACTTTCATCTCTCTCACACATATGTAATATATGTTCAGCATCTGACAGAAAACATGCAATATTTTTTTTTTGGAGTCTTATGCATTTTGCTGAACAGAATGATCTATTTCTATCCATTTTCTGTCAAATTATATTTTTCCTCTCTGTGAATCAACTCCATTGTGTATATAACCACATTTTTATTTTTAAAGACTTATTATTTGTGTGTGTGTGTGTCTGTTTGTGTGTATGCACCATGTTTGTGCAAGTGTACACAAAGGCCAGGGGTCTTTGCATACATCCCCTGGAACTGGAGACGCAGGCAATTTTGAGCCATGTGAAATAGATGCTGGGTATTGAACCTTGGTTTTCTGCAAGAGCAGTAAGTGCTCTGGACCACCGAGCCATTTCTTCGGCCACCACCCATACTTCCTTTATCCACTCATCCGCCGGTGAGCATGAAGGCTGATTCCACACCTCTGCTGCTGTAACCCCTGTGGCAGGCAGGGAATGTGGATGTGCCGCCATCTCTGTGGTAGGCTGATCTAGATTCCTACGGATATGTTCCCGGTGGAATCGAACTTGGCCACACGTAGTTCTACTTTACTTTAATGAGGAACCTCCATGCTGGTTTTCATAGTGGAGAGTCATTTGCATTCACACCACCAGTGTGTCATTGCCCTTCCTGGCCTCGTCCTCGCCAGCCATTTGTTGTTTATTTTCTTAATGACGCCCATTATGAGTGACTGCGATAAAATCGTGATGTACTTTCAATCTGCATTTCCATGATGGCTAAGGATATTAAACACTCCTTCATATGTTTTATTGATCCTAACATGGGCCATTTTTGGTCTCTGGATTCTTTTCAGAATACAAAGCTCTGGCTTAAACCTTCTCTCCAGAGCTGTTAGCATTTCATTTTGCCCACCGTCCCTGCCAACCTCGCTCAAAGGGAGCACTGGGAGTCATTGCTCTTTGGCTCTCTGAGTTTAGTCATGCTCAGCCTATAGCGATGCCTAAGAAAAGCTGTCAACTAATTTGGATGCCAAAATATGCACTTGCATGTTCTTTTCATTCAAAGAAGGTCTTCAGAATTCCAGTACGATTTTTATTTTATTTTAATTTTAAGATTATAATTACATTTCTCTCCTTTCCTCCCTCCCCACTCTCCTTCATGGCCTCCCCCCACCTCCACCCCCCCACACACACACACACTAATTTGTTATTGCATATATATATTCCCAAGTAAAACCCACTCAGTTCCTATAATGTTACATGTATGTATGTTTTCAGGGCTGACCACTTGGACTGGACAGCCACTTGGTCTGCTCTTCCCCGTGGACGACTACCTCTGCCACTCCTAGCTTTTCTCAGTTGCTTGCAGTTCTCTGTATAGGGTTGAGGCCTCATGAGCTTTTTCCCATCCACTTTGGCACGCCCATTGGTGGTGTTCTTGTTGGACAGTCACCTTGGGGAGAATTTATGGGTGTAGCTTCTGACACTGCTGAGAGATACAATCTCACTGCAAGCTCCCTGATCTGCCTCTTCCACTCTTTGTGGCTCCTCTTCTGCAGTGCTCCCTAGCTAGCCCTCATGCTACCAGAAGGTTCCATGCAAGCTTTCAAGGAGGGAAGCAAGCAAAGTCCTCCCCAACTGTGGTGCCTGTGAACCATGCCAAAGACCAGCATGGCATGATAACCCTACGGGTAAAGTAGAGCCATGTACAACTTGGGGTAACCAACAGCTCTCTGATTGGACTTAAGACCTGTTCCATAAGGAGGAAATGATCTCTGGTACTAGAACTCAAACTAATTACTCAGTATCAGTGAAGTCATGGTTATTGGAGGGGAATCTCCATTCAGAATGCCTTTAAGAGGCTAGTCACAACTTTCCATTCAGAATGCCTTTAAGAGGCTAGTCACAACTTCTTCCCTGGCTCATGACATCATAGAAGACCACAAGGGCTCAACATGTCATTGCTGCCTGTGAATTCATAAGATAGTACTCTCAAAGGATTTGTATTTGTGTGTATAGGGTGTCACGGTTGTGGACCTTTTGGAACCAACTCCTGGCACTACACTCTTCAATTATTTTAAGGTTCTTTACTAAAACCATCATGGGCAAACAATAGCGTGTGCAGAACATAGCAGAGTGTGGACCCAAATGAGCATATGTATCCCTATGGAGCATATTTTCTACAAGAAATAATTCGATGATTAGATTAAGTGACCTTACTTTGCTTCTGAGCGTCATTTGTGGAAACCAAGCTGGATGGATTGGTATTCACTGCCCTAATAAGTGTAATATCACAAAGTAATAGGCCATGAAAATGAAGAATACGAACGGGACACATTTTAAGTCAACTGTTGCTTGTGAGTTGTTAAGTGATGTATATAATGAAAAAATGGTTTGACTAAAATGATTAAAGTCTATACTGAACATTTTCCTACCTATGTTTTAAAGATAATTTAGGTCTTAACCCAGGAATGTATGAATTACACATAGTCTAACTCATGTAGGGTGAATGATCTAGTTATAGAACGGTGGTTCTCAACCTTCCTAATGTTGTGAGCCTTTAATACAGGTCCTCATCTTGTGACTCGCCCCCCCAACCATAAAATTATTTCATTCCTACTTCATAACTGTAATCTTACTAGTGTTATGAATCATAATGTAAAAATCTGATACAGGATATCTGATATGCGACCCACAGGAAAGGGTCATTCAACAGCCCCCTCCCAAGGGGGTCGAGAACTGTTGTTTTAGAGGAAGGGAGACATTGATACGTGTGGGCATCTGTAGAGGAGAATTGTGATCACACATGAGAGATGATGTACCCCCTTCCCCTTGCTTCTGCTTTCTGTAGCCTCAGGCAGCCACAGTGAACTTTCAATATTAAATTTAAATATAGACTTTAAATACCAAGAAACATTAAGTGGAAGTCCCAGAGGTAAACGGTTTGTAGCTTCTTCACTGGCCCTTGAAGGAGGAGGATGAAGTGGCTGCCATTCTGCCATATCCTGCCAGTACATCAGTCTGTGCTTCCTGCCCATTAATCTCTTCCTAGTCATGCCCCTCTGCGGATCACTGTCTGAAGCATCATCAGGCATAGAGTTAAGTGTCTTGTCTTTTCCTGAAAAAATGGCCCCAGTTTGGAGAAGACAAAGAAAAGCTGAAAAGTGTTCCCTTTTAGTGAGAGGGTGTTAAGTTCTCTGTTTACTAAAGCAATAAAAAAGCTATCCACTACAGTAGATGTGGTGGTGATGATGTTAGGCATCTCTTTGTTAACTGTGACAAATACCTGGGGAAACCGAGAAGCTTTATCTGGTCTCCAAGTTGCAGAGATTTCAGTCCATGGTCACTAGACCTCATCACTACGGGCCTATGGTAAGGGCAACATCTTGGCAGAATCCTGGCAGAAGTGTATGTCAGAGGAAAGCTGTTCAATTCATGGTGGAGTGATGGGAGAGAGGAAGAGGAGAAGGAGGAGAAGAAAGGGAGAGGGGAGGGAAGGAGGAAGGGAAGGAGAATATGAATGGGAGAAAGAGGGGACCAGCAACAACATAGTCCCTTCAAAGTCACACCTCAAATGACCTGCTATTGCAGACCCATCTCTAAATAGCCCATTAAGCTATGATTCATCAATGAATAAATCTACTGATTAGATCCAAGCCTTTATGGCCCAGTCATTTCTCAGTAGTGCCACCAACTTGAAACCAAGCCTTTTATGTTTTACACATGAATCTTTTTAAAGGATACTTCATATCTCAACCCTGATTACATTAGTAATCTGTTCTGGTACCTAACTTATAAATTAAACTATATTGTAATGTATGTATGAATAGGGAAAAATCATAGCATAATACAATATTTGTTTTATTTGTGGTTTCAGGAACCCACTGGGAACTTGGAGTACTTTGTTAAACAAGAACATTTCTCTATCTTATTTACCCAAGAGAGCCCCTGTGGGCAGGTGGGATTGAAAGTGCTGAGATGGCAAATATGTATTTGTTTGTGTTGCTGGGGAAGGCATTTCAGGTCTAACTGCCCTTTTGAGACTACTTAGGGGTCAGCGGAGGGTGAATATGTAAAAGGGACATACCCAAGAGTGGGAAATCGAGTTTTAGAGTGAACTGGGCAAAGAAACAGAAAGCCAGGTATGTCCTAGGGAAGAGCTCTAAAGTCACCTGCAGACATGAGCAAGTTCTAAGATATGCCTCCTGCAGTAGTCTTGTTCGAGGGGAGTGGAGCAAGGTGTGGGCAACCACATCTTTGATGCTTCCCAGTTAATTTTCGTATGCAGCCCCCAGTGAGAACGCTTCCTTCTCTGATCTAAGGGAATGTAAAGGAAAAGTATGAGAAACATTATCGGAACTGAGTGTCCGTGCCTGGGGGGGGGGGGGGTCCCCTGATCTGTGTGGTCTCTATGAACTGACACTAGGAATTCAGATCTGTAAAACTCTCATCTCACTCTACATAATTTTCTTATGAAGGAATAGGTTAGCAAAAATTTCTAGCCCAAACAATGATTATTTCAGAGAAAAGACCTCACTTACATCTTGCTGTGTGGATGAGATTCCTGCCCACTGGACTCCATAGGAACATTTAGAATGTGTTAAGTAGGAAGGACCAGCTCAGCTCTAGTATTCACTCTTTAACTAAAGGGAGCTAAAAGGGAAAGGTTTAAATGAGCGTCACCTTTACAGTACATTTAGGAAGCTATATGAATGTGCAGCCTTTCATTAAAATGCCTCTGTTCAGACTCAAAATTACTTAGCAGTTGGAGAGCTAACAGTCGAAGAACCAATTTCCTGATAACATCCCCCCTCTCCTAGGATAAAAGGGAAGTTCTTTGTATCTAATTATGTTAAGGAATTGAAATCCCTTCCTGTCAGATAGAAAAATAATAATAACTTGTACACAAGGCCGTATTCTTTAACTCAGTTCTACCCAGATTCAGGGACTAATTAGTTATCTGAGATTAATAGCACCAATCAAGTTCCGTGTAATTGCATGGAAGTTAGGAATATCTGTTCCTGTGACTGTGTTCTTGCCTCCCCTCCCTTGACCTTACAAACAGAGCTCAGGGTCTTTAAACAAAGGGTGAAATTAATCTCTTCTGGATTGCTGAGAGCATGCAGTACTGTAGAGGGGAGGAGACATACAGCCCCCAACCCAACTTTCTTCACCACTCTTACCATTCGCCAGTCTTTACCAGGGATCACCTTGAGATGTGACATCAATTCAGAGTAATAAGGAAGGGTCAATGGAAAGCTAAAACATTCTCAAGAACCCATTACAGCACCTCTCCGAGGGATTCGTGTCAATGCCACCGCATTTCAAACACAGGACACAAATTCCAAAGGAATAGCTTTATGAAGCAGAGACAATAGACATCTGTGAGTCTCCTGACACTGAGTTGACCTCATACTGAGTCTCTCTTCCACTCCCTACATGTCTTCCACCCTATAACCTCATCACTCACTCCTTGAAAAACATTACGTATGTGAGAATCATAAGTCTGTTGTCAAACAGTATATTTACTGTAATTTACCATCATGGAGAGATTTTCGTCTAAGTAATTGTAATGCATCTAAAGGCTTTGGTTTAGGCAAATGTTTTCTTCAAATGACTACAGGTCCAGAATGGGTTTTGCAAGGTAATCTGAAATGAGTAGAATTCATACCTGCTTCTGTCCATAGGTTATTGTCACAGTGACTTGTTCATCTGCTCTCTGTTCTCACAGGGAACTCAGTGTACTAAACAGTAAGAACTTTAATTGAATTTGAAAACTAAAGCAACGTGTTTCAAGTTTACTGTGTAACAGGAGCCAAGTTAGGCACCCAGAAGTCAAACACCTCTATTGTGCATCTCCATATTTACCTGGAGTGGTGGTACTCGCCCTTCCTACTACTGTGTCTCTCTTGAGGAATACAGTCAGTTCTTCATGTTGTGGTGACCCCAATTGTGGGAAGCCAACTCCAAGATGGCGCTGGTTTCCGGTTGCTGTTGTCATAAACAACACCACTGCGCAGGCGTCAATTCGAATTTGGCGGCAACCCCTCCCGAGTGGGTGCATGCCAATTGGGTGCCGGCAGACTGACCAATCCCAGGGGTCCACGGAGCCTTCTCCTGTGCTGGGGTGCATATAAGCAGGGCTCCCTGGGCGCCCGGGGTCCCCGTAGAAGCATTGAGGCATTCCTGCAATAAAGGCTGTTGAGAAGAATCCGACTGTATCATGTCGTTCTTGCTGGTCGAGAGCAGACGTGACATCCAATGATAAAACTATCGTTGTTGCTACTTCCTAGCTAGCTTTGCCAGCTGTCCTGAATTATAATGTAAATATTTTTAGAGATAGAGGTTTATCAGAGGGGACAGAGCCCACAGGTTGAGAAGCTCTGACCTAGAGCACATTTGGCATTTAGGACTGTGAATGTGCGAGAGGAAGACATGGATGGAACATGATGTGTGAGTCACTGTACTCCCTGCAGGAGGCAGAGCAGTTACAGTTATTACCTGAATCTTCATCTTTACGCTGTCAAAGTTTTCTTCTCTGTGTGGTTTTTGTTTTGTTCTGTTTTGTTTTCTGTCAGCTGCTTTGAAGGTCTGCAAAGAAGGTCAGCAACACTAAGTCACTAGGCGTTGTGTAACCTGAAGTAGAAAAAAAGTTATTCTTTCTCTCAATTATAGTAAGAAAACTCTAACCAAGTTATTAAACGTTTAGGTGACACTGATACTGCTACCTTTGAGAGCAATGTCACATGCGCATGAACATGAAGGCATTTAGATACATTTCCAGCTGTCTCAAGTATTGCCACTGTAAGTCAGACAACTTGGGTATCCACGCCTTGCTCCTAATTCTGCTGCTGCCAAACCATGCCCTTCCTCAGTCTCCCCCATCTCAGCTAATACCAGTGTCTGTCCATTTGCCTGGAATCTAAAGCCTTTATTTATTTTTAGCTTAAATATGTTTTATCTGCTAAATGTTTTTATTGAAGAAAAAGTTTTCAGATAATATACTTTGGTCGTGTTTTCCCCTCCCATAATTCCTCCCAGATCTGCCCTAGCACCCTATCCACCAAACTCTGTGTTCTCTTTCTCTCTGAAAAATAAACAAGTAAAACCAAAAACAAAACAACACAAACCCAAGAAACACACAAAACCCTCAGAAAAATGAGGAAAAAAAATGACAAAAAAAAAAAAAAAGCCCAAACAAAGCAAAAATGGGACAAAAAGACCTACAAAGATATCATGAGTTCATTCATTTAGTGTTGGCCAACTGCTCCCAGGCAACAGGGCCGACCCTGACGTGTGGTTATGCCCACTGAGACCCCACTGAAGAGATCCTGTTATTTTTCTTTGACAGCAAGTATTGGTTACAGATAGCTTCTTGCTTAGGAGTGGCAGTTGAGTGCATCTCCCCTCCGGAGCCCTAGCTGGCTTTAACCAGTATCAGCCTCTGGTGTGCTGCCACAGTCTCTTTGCGTTTGTGTGTGCATCCTTTCTTTTGTATCTGGGAGAAACTGTTTCCTTGAAGTTACCTATCACCTCTGGCTTTTATAATTCCCTCTACCCCCACCCCTGCTTCTTTTCCACAGTGATCCCTGAGCCTGAGAGTTCAGGACTTTCATGGAGACATCCCATTTAGGATGAGTGACCCAAAGTCTGTTGCTCCTTGCATCTAGTCCAGCTGTGGGTCTCTGTGTTAGATCCCATCTACCGCAAGGAAGGGCTTCTCCGATGATATGATCTGAAGCATTGATTGTCTATCAGATGTATAATAAGCCAGTCTTGGTTGCTCATCTCCCACCTTTATCCTGTGGTTTTCTAGCCAGTACCTCCCTAAGATCTGCAGTCGCTGCATCCAGACTGTTGTACTTCCCTTGTCTGTGCGGCCAGCATCCGGACAGATCAGATCTCCCTGCTCTTGCCTAGCCTGCTTGCAGTCCGCTGTTACAGAACAGCTAGAAACATCTTATCATGCCCTTCCCTTCTGTGAAGTAGAGGATTGATAAACATGTCTTGCCTGACTTAGTCAAGCAGTGGGCAGTGGGTTCTGGCTACGCCAGGTTTAGGCAGAGAAATCCCACTTTATAAGAAACCCTTAATGCATTGTGAATAATCTGTGCTTGCCTTGAACACCCAAGGATATTGGTGTCCTTTATCCATGGGCCCACAGTGAGCACAGCATACCATTGTCAGCCAATCAAAGATAGTCCTTGGTTATTTAGAGTCTAAACAGCTGCCCAGGTTTAATTAATATTCCACAATTATATCTGGACAGGAGCCAGTGTCTCGGAGACAGGTGTCTAAGTAACAGGACGCTCTCTGACTTTCCTTTACACATCACCTGTTATGGACTACTGGGATCCACTCGAAGTTTACTGGCGACTTGAGCTCTGATTTCACAGGACTCCTTCTGTTGGAGGTTCCTATGTAAATCTTGCAAGTCCCCCACTTTATGCAGCCAGTCTTCCTGCAAGGAGACGCTAGATTTGGCACTGTGCAGTCTGGTCTTAAGGTTGTGAAGCAGTGGCCACGTGTTGCTTAGGACTGGCGAAGCCTTCAGAAAACACCACACTGATTGTTATGGTGCAAAACATCACAGCTCATTTAAGGGGATCATCAAGTAATGAGAATGAGGATTCAAATGGGGGTGGGGGGTGAAACACTTGCTCTTTGATCCACCAGGAGTTTCAAATGGCAGTGGTCATTAATTCTTGGATTCCCTCTGTCCTTAAAGAAAACTGAGGCATCATAAACTGTCATTCTGTGAACAGATAGCTATTAAAAGCACATTAATAATCTATAGTGGGTAAAGCATATGCCTTTTAAAAAGACTTGCAGCTTGCTTCTCTGTGGCGAAGACGCAGGACTTCTCTATCCTAATTACAAAGCAATCAAACAATTTAATTAATCTGGAAATCACTTTCTTCACAATAACTGCCTCCAAAATGAGGCACCCCATGTCGTGCCGTTAGGTAACCGCAGCTCTGATACCCTGCTTGCGTCTTAGCCGTGCCTCCCTCTGCCTTATGGGGATCGTGGTGTTAATTACCTACCCAAGGCCTGACCACTGCTAAGGCTTACTGTATCGGGTTGGAGCATCAGCAGTGATGCTGGCAGTCCATAAAGTGTCCGAGCTCTCAAACATCCAAGAGCCAGCAAATCCCGGGAGCAGCAGGATGCGAGTTACAAGCAAGTGCCGCACATATGGGCAGAGAATTAACTGGCACGGGTTTCTACTCTCAGAGTCTCTCAGGTATTGCTTTGCAGATGGGTGGATGAATTCAGAGGGCAGCGTGCAAGGAGTGAAGGTCATGTGTAGGACTCCAGTTTCGATCTGTCTTGCTCTCTTCTCAGGAAGCACCATTCATGCGTTCAACAGAGAGGACTTCATAGAGCATAAATGGCATGAACCCATCTACCCTAAATTCAGAGTTAGGACACTGTATAACAAAATAGTATTGCTGAAGCTCGAGAGACCGAAAAGTAGGACATTTTTGGTTTAAAGTAAAAATAAAACCTTCCACAATTGACCTCTCTAACTCTAACGTGCTAATCTTACCATTTCTCCCCAAAGAAAGTTGAATTTTGTTCACTGTATAACATAATCATCTGTACAATGCACATTTACTCTTTCCTGTGTTGGTACCTGAGCCCCACCTACCCCTCAAGGTTCTCTATCAGTGGGTCATTCCGACACGTTGTTCCTCCAGTCTACCACAGTGCCGACACCAGGCAAGCTCTGGGCTCTGTCTTTTCCGTGACGTGATTCTCATGTGTCACCAATCACTCTTGATTTACTGCAGAAGTTCTCTCTTACCCTTGCACGTGCTGGTCCAGTTCCATCTCCTTCGGTGTACCCAAGCATCTCCAAAGCCTCCCACTACCTGGCACCGGTGAATGTAGTTCATGGGTCATTGGCTGTACCACGCTGAGTTTGCTATCGCCAGAGATTATCTTTGAGACCACTTTAGTGTGTACAGTGGGTTTCCTCTCAGTTGTTTCTGATTCCCCAAGATCCCCATCCACCATCTTACTTGAAGCTTGCTGAACTGCCCTGCCATTGAGTCCCTGTCCTTCTGATATCTTATAATGCTTTAGAGAGCTTTAGTGATAATATAGTTATAACAACAACACATAACACCATCTCAATTCTTTCTACGCCCCCACCCCCATTTTTTTTCCCAGCAAACGTCAGTCTTGTCAAAACCTGGATAGACTATATGTATAGCTATGATCCCAAAGCATTACACCACTTACTGGTGTATTATTGTCATCATAGTTTGTTGAAGTTCTCTCTATGATGTTTTTGTTAATGTCCACACATTGACAGAAATGCTTGATACCATCTCTCAAACCAGTCTAGTTCTTAAACAACTCACAGACAGCTGTGTGAATGCTGTATACATCTCATTTCACCTTTTCAGCCAACATTTGGACAAATAGAGATGCAGAGTTGTTAAGATACACAGATGGCCCCATAGACCTGAGGCTGAAGGTAAAGGAATCTAGGGTCTGCTTTTATGGCAGGGTGAAACCAAGTGAGAGGGGGAAAAAAATGAAGTTTCGATCATACCTAGGTAGGCAGCCCAGGGAGCGAAGCTATAAGTCCAGGAATGGTTAATGGAGGCTTTGGCAATGGCAGCTTGGATGTCTTTGAAGGGCAGAGTTAAATCAGTCTTCTCAGTCTGTCTCTGGCTAGCTGTCCTCAAGCTTGAAGATCATCATGTGTGTTTAAGAAAATGGCACTGGCTTCCTAGCGGCCGCCATTTTATGCTTATCTCCCGGCTCTCCTTTTCCCCCATTTTTGGTGTTTAAAAGTGCACTCTCTGTTTCCACTCACCACATGAACCCTCAGCTTACGTGTTCTCTGTACAGAGAAGACAGGCTAGGGATCGGGCCAGGTTCCCTTGGTGTTATTTTCTTCTTGTGAATGAGGCAGAAAGGACTGTGGTCAGAATGTCTTGGCTTCAAGCAAGCAACTGTTTTTGTTACAACTAATAATTTACTGGTCGTTTGCTCTCCATGGTGTACAAGCAACATGAATATATTCCCAAACTTACAACAAACAGTAACAACAAAAAAACCAACCCCAACCTCTATACAATGATTCCACGCATTATGTTACCCCCTTAGGAAGCAAGGGCTTTTAGCCATCCTGAAATTATTGAGCTTTTTCACAGAATGCAGAGGGTGACACACACGCTAAATTAGGAGTGGGGGAAATGAATGCTGTTGAGAGAAATCAAAATAAGTTAATTTGCTGTGTAGATAAACAGACAGAATGAATCCTGGATTACTGGACGGCAAAAGCAAAATCCATTCCTCCAGGGGCCCCGGGAACAGCAGATGTAAAGACATGATAAATTTCACTGTGGCAGGGGGACTGCTCCTTGCCTCTCTATAAAGAAACGGCTTCTCAGCGCTTCCCCGTTGAATGGCTTTGATTGTGCTGTCATAAAGTTAATAGCATCTGTTGAAGACAACACTATAAAATTTGCAACCTTAAGTTAATTGAAAAATTTCAGTGGAGATGTAGCCAGTGTAAGAAGTCCTCGAGGTAACACTAAACTTACAGTCCTTTAGGTGTTAGGCTGTTTCTTCTTTAGCACACTAATAACAAATCGTTTACCTCCCGCAGCTGGGCATTCCTTATAGCTGACTACAGTGGTCACTCTCACTGAGCCAGTGCCACAGCAGTGGTGGTACTATTGGGGATGAAGGGCATCTTCCCCGATCTATCTCTCCACTTTTCAAGAAACTACAGAGCTACTTTGCAGCCTTTTCTCACCTCCTTCCCGAAACCAGCTCCATTCCCAAGTGGTCCTCCCACAATGCAGCGCGTCTCATTAAATATGCAGGGGAAGCAGCGTGGTCTGGAGTGTCCTGAACTTGCCCTCGCCAGCTGCCTGCCAAGCCTTGTCAATGATCAGCAGCAGGTTGAGCCGGCTGATGGAGAAAGTAACAAGCCCCCAGGGAGCTGCCCTCCTTCCTGTGCTCCTTCTCGGCCTGTGGAGGACTCGAGGAGAGGCGAGTGCTGCCATCTCCCTGTGGCCATGGCTTTTAGAATCTTCTGCCTGGCCAGTCACATTCCAGCCGCTTAGAGACATGGGGCTTGCTGAAGACAATATTGGCGAGGGTTAATCCTGCCAGGTTCTTCCAGCCATGCTAAGATAGAGCCTGAGACATTTTAGAAATAGGTACAGATGGCTGGATTCTCCTTCGTATTTTATTAGTCTTGACACAACTCTCTTTTAAATGTATGCCTTGGAATCCAAGCCTCCCCCTTTCAAGACTTTTTTTTTCTCTTTCTTTCATATCAAGGCTGCCTGCCACAAAATAAAATGCACCTCCTAGGACAGCCTGAGCTTCCCTCCCACGTAAATGTTAGCTTCTGAAGATATAACACTGAACGTGTATGTGCTCATTATTCCACAGACCAACCTGTTTAGGTTATAGTGGTGACCATGTGTATTCCCTTGCTTGGCCCACTTGGAAGGCTGTGCTGGAACTTGGTGTTCTCCCACCCCCATCCCCACCCCCAACCCCACCTCGACTGCTTCCCAGATCCCTGCTCGAGGCAAAGCTGAAACATTATTAGAGGAAATGCTATTTTGTAGAACTGTAAAGAAACTGATTACTGGAAAGAAGATTCTGGATATGGATAATGGTACAAAAACAAAATGAGGTTGCTCATTTCTCTTTCTCTCTCCACAGGAAATAGCCCTCAAGACAGTCCAAGGAATTTCTCCCCCAGTGCCTCAGCCCATTTCTCATTTGCGAGGAGGTAAGGATGGCCATTTGAGTGGGACATAAAGTGGTCCCTCGGGATGTCTCTGCTCGAGTCCCCCTCCCCCGCCCCCCCCCCCCCACACACACAACCCCCTTCCTCCTCCCACCTTCTCTTTCAGGGCTCTGTCTTGTGAGAGCCTTTTCATTATCACATAAAGCCTTCTGCAACCAAAGGACCTTGTTACATTGAACACACTGGCTTTAACTGTTTCGTGATGACTTCTGTCTTAGCATTAGAGAGTTCTCCTGGTCCTTTGCTAAATGTGAGCCCCTGTGAAGGCAGGGAGGTCCTTCTCTCTGGGTTTTCTCCCATCTTTAGAGCAAGCATGATTCAGCCTGAACAGATTTTTACTGACCTTTTTTTTTTTTTTTTTTTTTTTGAGATGTTGTTATGCAGGCAATATTCATCTATGTCCTGGTACAAGCTTTTGTTTTTGTCATATGTTGTCCTTTTTGTAAAAATGAGACTCTGGGTTACAAGATGTGAACTTGGGAACAATTGAATGACAGAGCTAAGAAATACTTTGTTTTTTTTTTTTTTTTTCCAGACAGGGTTTCTTTGTGTAGCCCTGGCTGTCCTGGAACTCACTCTGTAGACCAGGCTGGCCTCGAACTCAGATATCCACCTGCCTCTGCCTCTAGATGCTGGCATTAAAGGCGTGCGCCAATATATCTGGAGCTCTCTTCTACTACTGTTATACTTAGAATTAGGCAGCAAATGCTTAGGCGCTATGCCTCTGCTCCTAGGGAACTGAGTTAAGAGGAAGTGTCCTTACTTGACACCTTTAACGTCCAAGCTTTTCCCGGGCTGGTCCCCTTGCTGTAGCCTCAGCCCTTTCTTCTGGATTCTGAATTAGTATGTTTTTCTCAGTCAAACATCCTTCTCTCTTCTCACATATGTGGCTTGCTTCCTCCACCCAGGAAAGACAGATTGCAAAATGCCCCTTCAGGTCTCCAAATATTCAGAATAAATTTAGTTTATGGTCTGGATGTCCCATTGATTTGTAAGAATTTCTCACAGACTTAATTATACCCCAACGTGAATTCAGATAGCATGTCCCAAACCATATAGTTCTGTCTCAGAGTACATGCCTTTGTTCCTCTACACATCACTAATGAGCACACTTGTCAGCGTGTGATCCATTTTATGTTCTGAAATCCTAAGAAAAGGAGTTTCAGAGCTCTGTATTGTAATTAAGATTCCAGCAGCATTTTCCAGAACTCTGTATGATTAAGAGTCTACACTAAGTCCCAATCCAAGGAGAATGTTTGTTCTCTCATTACCGCAGTCATTTCCCATCATATGCTCAAGGCCGCTCTGAATCCCACGCGGGCTGAGTTAGAAGAATGATTAAGACAGCATCTCAAAGAGCTTGCTGAGACCTACACCTGGATCTTCTCTGAGATCCAACTCTTTTTTTTTTTTTTAAATTAAGCTTTTCTTCTAACTATTATACTGCAAAAGAAATGCAGAAGGTAACTGGCCCAGAAAGTGTGTCTGCCCAGTGACTGTTAGTTCCTGATGGTTCACTATTCCAAGTAGGGAGGAAAAACTTTGAAGGTCGATAAACAGAGTGCCCTCTGTAGTCCAAAATGGAGTGTGGGTGCGTCCCACTACCCCGAGTCATAAGTGCAAATCATTGCAGTGTGTATGAAAACATGACCTAAGCCACAGTCCCTTAATCCTGCCAGATTTATAAAAATGAAGAGCATCTAATAATTATGTGGGAGACTGAAGGACAGATGAATCTGGCTTCTGCGCTATGGGGAAAAAAAAGCACAACCTCCCAGGCATGTTAATTTTTGACAAATAAACCATAAACCGTGACGGGATTATCACTGGAGACCCTCAGTTCATGTTGCATGAACTACCAGCTGGGACTCCTTCCACACTCTTCAGAAACCATTAATTTTGATTAGAACCTGAGTGATTTGTGTTAAAATTTTCTTCAGGTAAATAGAACCTTGGGTTCACTGTAAGAATTCAGATCAGCACTTTCTACCTAACACCTGCCACTGCCTTCCATTTTAGAGGTGGACTTCACTCAGGAAACAGACCGTTTGCCTGGCGTCTCCACTGCCTCCTGTTGGCTGTGTGTCACTGAGCCTTTAAGAAGTAATTTGAGGCTCTTAACATTTCATTATTTTATAATAGAGGAAATGGGGCTCCGTCTTTGAAATCATTCTGGGGTGAAGACACAAAGGTTAGGCTTATTAATCTCCTCTGACCTTCCTTGTTCAATATTCTCCCTGTTAACACCCCTAGTAACATAATAGTCCACTTTTATATAAAGGATGATGCCACACACTGTATCTGTAAACTACAGATCTATGAGTAAACCTACCACGGCAGTTTTAACCTACAAAAAGAAAAAAAAAATAATCATCACAATATTGCATGTTGAGACAAGGAAACACTTCGTCTTATTAATTGTTAGCACATGTGAAACCTAATCTGAAAATCCAAGATCCAAAATAGCCCCAAATTTGAAACCCTACTACTTAATGTTATTGTCTATTTCTCTGTATGTATACATATGCATATGTGTGCATGCACGTGTGTTCACGGGTGTGCCACAGGATGCGTGGCTTCTAGGATCATGCTTAGGTATTCAGGTTTGCATGGAAAGTACTTTTATTTATGAGCCATCCCAGTGATCTCCAAACGTACTGGAACTTACTGAGAGCCATTGAAATGATCTGAGCAACGGTGGGATGCTTAGAAATGTCTCAAATTTAAGATTAAGGATGTGTAGTAGGTTTGGAAATACCTTTTAAAAACAAGTCAAAAATTCTAAACCTAAAATGTTTCTGGTCCAAAGAACGTTGGATGAAAGATGCTCAGTCCCCAAATCTCCAGCCTGCAGGGCTGTGGACCACTTAACATTTTTATCTGATGGTAAGATGGAGGGGATGATGCCACTACCTTTGCCAGAAGCTAGGGCCTTGAGACATTATAAATTGCTGTTGCTTTCATTAGCAATCTAGTGGCCTTTAGTGCCATCAGCATCTCCTGGTTGCCTACTTGTTATTCGCCTGGATAAACCTCAGAACACATTTCTATAAGCAAATTTCTAGAAAAAGTTTGCCCCTTCTGACTTTAAGTCTTCAGTCCCTTGAATACCAGTAACTAGGGTAACCTCCTGTTAGTCTGATCATTTTTTCTGGAGTATATTTTACTTGGTGATTGATACAGTTGAATTTGACCCAACAGTGTATAGTATATTGCTTATACTTAACTATATACTGGACACATTAACCTGCTTTCTCTTCATGCAATTAAAATGGTCAGGCTGGAATCAGAGCATTCATGCTTTTTTGTGTACTACACAAAAGTAAATGTTTTGTGAGTTGGCCCCACCCACCTCCAATCTCTTTGTGTCCTATATTCTCAGAGGTGTTTCCCTTCCTCTTTGATTTGACGCAACATTGAGATTTCCACCTGGAAAGAAAAGAATCTCCTCAGAATCTTGTTGCTTTGGGAAGATGAGGACGTTGTCTTTGAATCACTACTAAACAGAAAAGACAGCATTGTTAGTCAGATCCAAGTTGTGCCTGTGTGATGTCTTCCATGGGAAGGGGGCACTGTCTCCACTCAGTACTGCATGTAGCATATATAGCAACTTTCTGATGTGCGGTTGTCATGGCAACGAAAAATGCAATGGTCCTTTTGCTCCATTTGAGTAAACAGACACAGGCAACTTAGGGAAGTTTATGAGACATGAATTATTTCTGGTTGATGGCTGTACCAAGAACTGAGCACACTCTTGTTTAAACATCTTTCCAGTTGTGTGTTTTCTGGACTAAGCAAATGTAATTCATACTTCAGAATTAATAAGAACTTGTCTCCTCTTGGAACTGCTCATCCATCTGAAATATGTCTGTGGGTACCTGAGGGAAAGGGGAGTTAACGAATCACAAAACAACCCATGCTGGGGAAATGAGTTCCTCACTCTTTCCAGAGTCTAGTTTCTGATAAGTGCTATGAAATGGACTGATCAGTTCTTTTAAAAAAATCATATCCCTTTCTTTGTTAAATTAAAAGTGGTTAAGATAGAATACTCAGGCATTGCTTTTAAATATTTTAATAGGTAGCTAAATATAAGATCTGCCTGTGTCCCTTTAACTGGTGGTTGTACCTTTTATGTGCATGCTGTAATTGTTTTCCTTAGAAATTTCAACATTTTCATCTACATAAAAATGTTCTTAAACAAGCACATGATTTAATCACCCCAATTACTTTTCTCTGGTATATTTATAAACATCTCATTTTGCTTCTTCTTCTTCTTCTTTTTTTAAATACTTGATTTCAATTGTACTCCAATCATGGCCACAGAAATGACAGGTAAATTTCACTAAAATCTTAGCATTGTAATCACTCTGTGATGTGTCTGCTTTGCCTCCATCTTGTTTCTGTGGACCATTTGCGTTTATTGGAGGTGACACCACCGTAGCCTAGAAGACCTGCCTTGAACTATCAGGCTACAGTGGCCATTTTCCATATGGGCATCAAAGTGTGGTTTCTCAAACTCGTCTGATGCTATCCAATTCCCTGACTTCAGCTTCCTGTGAGCGTGTCTGTGTTAGACTTCCTACGTTGCTGTCTCCCCCTTGGTAAATGAACAAAAGTGTGAATTACAGAACGTCTCAACATGATCCTGTCTCTAAGACTGTAGTGCAGCTTTTTAATAATGTGGTTTTTCTGTTTTGCCCCTCGGAAAATTTCCACGTCTTTGTTTTTCCTCTGACAGTTTATCATACATACATACATACATACATACATACATACATACATATACAGTATGATCTTACTTTAAATTTCGAATAAAGCTCTAGAATAACAGAAATCCCTGGAAATTTGCTCTGTGGCAGCCCCTTGCCCTCCCAGCAACATGGCTAATAACTACTGCATCGTTTCACGTCAGACCCCTGTATTGGTCCTGACTGAACCCACAGTCCAACTCCATTTAGTCACCATTCAAGGACAAAAGCCATTCTCTTTAAGGACCCTGGCTGCTTGGACTCTGAGGCTGGAGCAGGTGACTTCACTCTGTGTTCATTTCCATTATGAGTAGAGGCGGTTTCCTCCAGCCGTTTGGGTGACTGGGCAGAGCTTGCTGCAGGCTCAGAGACTCAAACAAAGATGACCTTTGCACCAACATTATATGAAGCCAGGTCATGTCAGAACGCAATAACTCTCCAAAGCCTGAGCTTCAAGCTTTCTGACCATAAAGCTACTTGCTACTTCAGAGTGTGACGTAACCAGGAGCCCAGTGCCCCCCACCACCTCTGTTTACAATAAGAAAAACTACATGCTTAGAAATCCCAGGTGAAAAACCTCCTGAAGGCCCTGAGCGTGCCCCAGGGTCTTGCACCCTGATGGAGTCTGGGACCACGTTGAGATCACTGGGCAGTTGTCCTTTCCACACAGAACACATTTCCTCTCCCTTTCTGCTTGCACTGCTTCGAATCTGCTGAGTCTGACCATTGTAATTATCCCCGGTATTCATTTTGTCAAAGTGTATTAGTGAGAGATCAATACTATGGATCAACCCATTCACTTTCTACTTGTTTGGGTGTATTGATTCCTATTAAATAAAAGGCAACCTGCTGTATAATGTTTGTTTACCCTAACCCAGGCCAAGCATTCTCACATCCTCATAGACTATGCTTATGTCATTTGATTAAAGATAACCTAATTCCCTGGGGGTTCTCTGGGGTTCCCTGGTATCAGCACTTCCACATTTGACCTAACCGAGCTCCCTTTATCCACAGAACGGATGGGCGCCGCTGGTCTCTGGCTTCTCTCCCTTCCTCAGGCTATGGGACAAATACCCCAAGCTCCACCGTCTCCGTAAGTGCTTCATTTTTCTCCTCACCTCAGAACCACAGAACTAATCTATGCTCTGTTTTTCTCTGGGTGGTTCCTGATGGGGGAAGGAAAAGGCAAATTCCACATGTCTCGTCGAATAAGATATGTGTCAAACAATGGCCTAACAATGTAGAAATGGTACAGTTTCTGGAAGCTTCCAAACTACAGAGCATAAAAGTCTAAGGCCCAGGATGACACGTTTGGAGGATGAGAGCCTTCATCTTAATACCATTTGATGTAGTTTGGGGAAAACAACACAGTCTACATTCAGTGTTGGCGCTCCATACCGGATGTGTGCGTGAAGACTCCGTTCAACTTTGATGGACTCGCTCTTCTCTTGTGTGTGGCTGAGACAGAAGTTTGTTTTGTTTTCTCTTTCCTTCGAAGGATGCCCTCCCTCACACAAAGCCATAAATTTGTCTCTACCCTAACAACTTAAAAACAAACAACAACAACAACAAAGGAACTTAGTAAGTCTGTGGAAGGGGATAATGATAACATTTCAACCCCCGGCCTAGCAGTTACTGAATACTGTTCAGTAGATTAGATACAAGCCTACCTGGTTTAAGTTAGAGGAGTTTCTGTGACCACGGAGCTCTGAGAACCAGGTGGTGGTTTAGAAAGACCCAAGAGGTCACACAGTATTCAATGAATGCCTAACAAGGTGGTCTGGATGCCCTGTATCCAGCAGCCCAAACCGTGAAGCCTTTTCTAATTCAGTTCCCTCCTCATTTTGTCAAAAGCCACAGTTTATTGTTTCGGACTGTCCACCCCACAGCATTGTGCTCAGTGTGCAGCCACTGATGCATGTTGAAACTGATAAGAAACTAAAACTTGTGAGATGAACTAACTAGTGCCCCCTCCTCCTTACGCTTGTGTTTGCAGAAGCTTGAGTGGAATGTGGGGTTTCTAGGGCACCTCTAAAATCAAATTGTTAACATCTGTTGGGTTCGCTTTCTATCTCTTAGAGTAGTGCGTGGGGAGAGGCCCTCTCTTTTCCTGGCTCTTTTCCATTTGCTGTGCTGTGGGAGTTTGCTGTCCGTTTGGAGCCCCTCCCCCACCCCCGCCCACCCCTGCCATCCTGGGTGTCATCAGTGGATAAAATTGTTACTAAGTACCACTGAGATTCTACTTGATTATTATGGCAGCTGCCATTGCCGGCGATTTCAGATGTGAAAATGTAGGACCATACATTTTCAAAATGTGTGCTGAAACGGGATACCTCCCAGAGGAATTGAAAATGTTTTAAGTGCTGCCATTCCCTAGACCCTTGGGTCCCTTTAATTAGAACCAAGCCACAAATAAACAGTACTGATTCCTGGCTCTGTGACTTCCTTACCCACACGCCTCCTCACACTAAAAGCTTAAATCCATGGCTCTTGGCTATAGCACCGTTATCACCGTGTATCGCCCTCATTCAGCGTTAATAACAACTCAGGTGATAAATCTCTCCTGGTCATGAATAGCAGGAGAGTACAAGATGCAACTTTTTTTTTTCCTAATAATCACACATCATTTTATTAACATGAGTTATAAAGGGTGAGTATACTGAATCAGACCATTGAGTCTAAATAATTTTTTAAATTATGTTTTTGTAATATTATAAAACAAGCACTAGTCTATGTCCTTGAAGTGGTTGAGCTTGTTGCATGCGTGTGACGTGTTCTGTGACACCACTGCTGTCCCTACCCCCGTCTTTTTAGGTCCAAAACCTAAAGTACAGAAAATTATTTGAGGGGCTGTTCTTTTATCCATACAATACTGCAAATGGTCTAGACCCTGATGTCCTCGCTCTTTTTAAACCATGTGAATGGCATTTCTTTAGCTTTGTGAGTGATTTACCTGAGGGCTAACGTCTCTATAAAGTTCATGTGTCTAAAACAAGAAGCCCAAGCCCATTTTTAGACATATATACACACACGCTAACACACATGCTCACTCACTCACACACATGCACACGTGGTAGTTTCTTTTTTTTTAAGATTTATTTATTATTATAAATAAGTACACTTGCTGTCTTCAGACACCAAAAGAAGGCATCAGATCTCACTACAGGTGGTTGTGAGCCACCATGTGGTTGCTGTGATTTGAACTCAGGACCTTTGGAAGAGCAGTCAATGCTCTTACCCGCTGAGCCATCTCGCCAGCCCCCACACAGTAGTTTCTAATAGCCTTTCTCTTACACATCTATGTATTGATGTAGGTGGTAGGCACATGCATGCACACGTATACACACACACACACACACACACACACACACACACACACACACACACACACACACACGGCAGCCCCCACACAGTAGTTTCTAATAGCTGTTCTCTTATACATTTATGTATTGATTGAGGTAGTGGGCAGGTATAGGTCTCAAATTCCCATTTCTTCTCTCAAAATGAAATTTTAGTTTCTGTAAGTTTTTGTTTTTGCCAAAAGCAAGGACTTTTGGGTCTGGATGGACAAGGGACAGCTACAAAGCTCTGGTTTAGGTTTCTGTCCCTGTCCTCCAAATCTCAGGCACAGTTATGTCAGCTGGCAACTCAAAGTTTCTGCTTTCCTATTCCTAATCTGAATCACTCTTAGTTAATAACTAACTATTAGTCCTTTAGCCAATCAAAACTATATATTTTTTTAAAAAAGAAAATATATATAGGTTATATACAGAAAAACACTGGAAGCATTCTAAAACACAGTTTAAAAGTTCACAGATAGCCGGGCAGTGGTGGCGCACTCCTTTAATCCTAGCACTTGGGAGGGAGAGGCAGGTGGATTTCTGAGTTCGAGGACAGCCTGGTCTACAAAGTGAGTTCCAGGACAGCCAGGGCTACACAGAGAAGCCCTGTCTCAAAAACACCAAAAAAAAAAAAAAAAAAAAAACAAAAAAAACAAAAAACAAAAGTTCACAGATAATTATGTTGTCAGCTGAACTTCAGACCTGTGTGTGTTGAAATGTAAATGTTTTTATATCTTTGGGCCATTACAGACACTTCAATATTGCCAAGTGTTAAAAATGTTATGTTCCTAAATTGAAAAGATTTTGTCATATACAGTTAGTTTGTTCTCCCAGAGAACATTCAGTATTGTCAGTTATTTAAGTGTGAAATTTTGCAGTGAAAATTAATTTGTAGAACTTCTGCAAGATACGGTTCACATCACAATTTTTAATTTTGAAATAAGCAATGTGGAATTGCAGTAGGGAGATGTTCTTCCATATATTTCTCGCCAGATAAATTATTTTCTGCTGAGGGAAAGAATGGAAATAAGACTATAAATACCCATAAATATGACATATGTCTGTTAAATCATATTACATTTAATAATAACAAGTAGGAATCTATGCATACATATGAAAACTATCCTTTTTAAAATGGTTGTCTTGAGAGACAAGATGTGTATCTGGGTGATACTGTGATGTAGAAAATGTATTTGGGGTCTGATTGCTTAGAGAAGCAGCAGCAACAGCTTTTGGTATAAATCTTTATTCTTTAAGAGTGTATCTGATTTATACTCAAAAGTCATATGCAAACTAGTTAAGTGATGAGTGTCACCAACCCCATACTTAGAGAAATAGGAAGTTATGAGAATTAGTATATTGGAAAACACAGATGGTAAGTCTTGAAATTCTTCTCAAAGGAGGCTTTGCTCAGTGGAGGCATCTTTCCTATAAGCACAGGGAAGCCAGGCATGGTGCATTTATACTTCCATGCTTCTAGCTGCTTCCAAGGCTGAGGCAGGAGAGTCCATAGGAAGCCAGCCTAGGCAGCATAGGAAAAGACTGTCTGAAACACACACGGAGGAGGGAGGCTGTGGAGACAGCATTTGCTCCTGATGATCCCATTTGTATCCTGGCACAACTTGATCTCTAAAATGCTCATTTTAGATGAAACTCAATTTAAACTTCCCTGTTGTCCAACATGCCGTGCTTTGAGGGCATGTTTTTTGTTTGTTTGTGTGTGTGTTTGTCTGTTTTAAGATTTATTTATTTTATGTATATGTGTCTTCAGACACACCAGAAGAGGGCATCGGATCCCCTATTACAAATGGTTGTGAGCCACCATGTGGTTGCTAAGAGTTGAACTCTGGGACCTCTGAAAGAGCAGTGGGTACTCTTAACTGCTGAGCCATCTCTCCAGCCTGGAGGCAGAGATGTTTTGAGTCAGTTGTTGGGTGCTTTTCTGTGGATTCCCAGGTTCCCTCTGCATCTCCTAGGGTCCTTTGTGATCTGCTCATTTCCATTCACACCTTGCTAGAGATGCTTCAAGCCTCCTTGTTTCTCTGGTGCCAAGATGACATCACTCCCTACCTCTCCCATCACTCAGTCTGTAACGTTCCCAGATCTTAAGTATAGGTAAATTTCTGACGCTATTCTCCAGTAATGCATGTGCTGTAATCACAAAAATTACTTTAGATTCAGTTGAGGTCAGCAGTTTGCTACATGGCCACAGTCATTTTGAAAACTAGAGTTTATTATGTCTTAGAAGCAAAAAACATTAAATATACCACAGGAGCCCTTCCCTCCTCCAGGGGCCCTTCTCTGAGCTTTGTGGTATTACTCCCAAGGAAGTAGCATCCTTGATGGGTCAGGATGCATTTGGAACCCTAGGCCTGCTACATTTGGAAATTAACTTTCAGTTTTATAAAGACAGGGTTCCCTGTACATGATAACCCATCAGTCACAGAACCAGCAAGTCATAATCCAGGATATTAATATTTCTGTAGCAACCTGAATCAACATTCACACTAAGTGGATAGACGATTTTTACATAATTTCCTATCACATCAGTTGAAACTTTGCTACTCAAAATGATTGCTGGAAACTTATATGCAGAAGTGGGTTTGCAGATAGAAATGTGGGCAGAGAGTTACCTGTGAAGGTATAGATAAGGTAGAGGTGTGTGTGTATGTGTGTGTGTGTGTGTGTGTGTGTGTGTGTTTGTAGTTTGTTTTTAGTTTTTCACTTTGTGTGTAGTGTTTTTTCTCTTACGTTTGTGTATATATACATTCTGGTTTTAGTTTATCACACACACACACCCACTCTCGAGTGCATGTGCACACGTGTGTGAGTGTTTTAAGTTTGGCTTTCCCTGTGCTAGGGATCGGGCCCTGGTGCGTGTGAATCAAGTGTTCTCCCACTGAGCCACACCCTCAGCCCTCCGTGTAAATCTCTCCTGTTTTCCGTTACATCCCTTGTCCTTGCTGTTACCCCTGCTTCTCTCCTGCTTGATTTTTATGATTCTTTTCTAGACTTTCTGAATTGATTTAGTTCATGTGTTTTATTTCCTTTTCTCATAGTGGAAGTATTTTTAAGAGTGCCTGTTTACCCCGAATAAAGCTTCGCTTTATCTCATAATTCTCTCTTGTGTTCTCATTTTTATGGTTTATAAAATAATCTCATTACATTATAAAAATCCCTGTCTATCTTACTATGTACTTAGCAGGGCATTTTATAATTTCAAGGTGTAGGATATTTTCAGCTATGGTCATTAATTTCCATTACTACTGAACCACGGTACTTTACTATTTATGAAGTGCATTCTCTCGTAAGCACAGGGTTTTGTTGTTGGTTTTTTTGTTTGTTTTGTTTTGTTTGTTTAATGCAAAGCTCTACCTGAACTGACATTTTCAAATGACTAGTATCTTTCAAACATGTGCTTATTCTAGCCCTGTTTCCATGTATTCAAGAATTCTCAATCTCTTTTATTAGCATTGATTTGCTGAGTTTATCACTCACTAAACCTTGAAGCTAACAATTCCTTCGTTGCCCAGTTCCCGAAGTCAGGTTGTTTAAAAGTCACCTGTCCTTAGATGCTCACCTTCTCCATCACATTCCAGATGTTGAGCGATGATTTTTAAGAGGTAAATTTAGAGCAAGGAAGAGATAAAGCCCCAGGACCTCCACTTAAACTGTTCAGTGGAGAAGGGACGGAACATTCTTGCCCCATACCTGCCCACCCCCAAATAAGGAAAGGGAAGATACATACTTCTCTGTCCTTCCCTTGTGCCCATAACACACATGGGTGGCATTTGCATCAAAGAGCAGCGTGCTTTTATTGAGGAAGGTTTCATTACCTTTTTTATGACTTCACAGCATATAATCGTGTTATTTACTTACAAATAAAAGTTTTTTGCTGGGAACAGCAGCAGGAGTCTCTTCCTTGGGTTTTAACTAGCTTCTGTCCATCTCACAGGTTTGGTTTTTTTTTTTTTAACCCAGAAAGGACTCAGTCTTTGAGAAGCTGCAGTCAAATGGAGGGGCATCTAGAAGGCATGGTGAACGCTCAGAAGTCATGTCCTACACCTAGGCTTTAGTTGCTCTCATGAAACCAGCGTTCAATGGCCACATTGCCCAAGGTTGATGCTCTAATTCATTTCCAGAATTGTCCCTGGAAGTTTGTCTCCTAACTTTCCTCTGCTTTCTTTCAGTCATCCTGTTCTTCCCAGGAGAAGTTGCACCAGCTACCATACCAGCCAACCCCAGATGAATTACACTTCTTATCCAAACACTTCTGCACAACAGAAAGTATCGCCACTGAGAACCGGTGCAGAAACACACCCATGCGTCCACGTTCCCGGAGTCTCAGGTGTGTAGACCTGACCTACACTGCTGTTTACTGAAATTATTTGTGTTCAATCATATCTGTAATTTGCACGTATGTGCTCACTGGTTTGTGAATTGTCACAAATAGAAGTGTGGTATTCCACCTATCGATGACATCATTAATCAACCATAGAGAGGTATTATATTTCTTTTAAGTTTTCACAATGCACTAATTGTTATAAAAGCCATAGAGACTATAAAAAAAAAGTCTAGCCATGGTGCAAGAGCAGTTTATAGTATCATACAAAGACAGAGAAGTTTGTTGAAAAGGGTGTGGGGAGAATAAATGGAAAGATAGCTTCCCCAGATTTGATATTATAAAACCCATTGTAGTCTTCTTATTCCATCTTCCCATCTAAGTCTTATTTTCTCCGTAATGATGAGCACCTTCTTAGGACTTGTGGTGTCTAAGTTTTGTGGTTGGCAAATGCAGTCCTCTAGGTACTGAATAGGGCTGGCTTCTAGCCTTGCTTTGAACTGTAGCTGTCACAGTAATGTTTCCAGATGGAAGTATCTCCAACCAGGGGCCTTATCTAGGACATTTATGAGAGAGCTCCGCAGATGCTCATGAATAGAAAGAAAGGAGGAAGCAGGCCCAGGGAGGAGGAGAAGTCCCAGTTTAGTATGGGCCATCACCCTCAGCCCACTGCAGGCTGGGATACCTGTAGACTTATCCCTCTGTATATACCCTTGCTGCAGCTCGTTAGTCATTGGTCTTTTTTCGGCAGTAGCCTGGGAAGATCTAGTCACTATAGGAAGTTCCCTCCTGCAGCTGAGGCTATCCTGCAGGACAGATGGCCAACTCTAGACTTGTGCTGATGGTACACCCAGAAGCTGGGCAACAGGTCTTCTTAGTAGAGGGAATCAGGGCATGTGTCTCCTCGTCATCATGAGATCTCAGGGGGACAGAATGTATGTCCACCTGCTAAAGCTTTAGTCTTTAAAACTGAGCTTGCTTAGGTATCAGGTCAACATGGAAGTTTACTAAGAAGGAGTTTTCCTCTAGGTTTCCTGTTCATAGAATATCATAAACTAGTACCAAAGGAATCCACACTGTATAATTGCAGGATGTAGGAATTTATTTTGAAATCTAGAATAAAAGAAAATGTTTCCACCTTATCTAGAGTCACCGTGGTTTATTGAGAAGGTTCTGCTTTCCTTAAGAAGTATCCAGGGCATCTAGACTAAGCTATGTGTACCCAAGAATACAGCCCCCCCCCCAAACTATACAACTATCTTTACAGGAAAACAAAAAACGAAAACACAAAGTGGCAAACATACAAAAGCACACAATGAGTTGTATGCCTCTTTTCTTATCATATGTAATGCCTACCTCAGCATCCCAAATAAATATGTGTTAGAGTAGAAAATGGATTTCACCAGAACACCTGTGCCATGGCAGGCTCTCCGCCCTCCCTGGCGGTGCGTGGCAGAGCGCAGGTGTATGAGAGAAGTGTGAAATTGCACTGGTAAATACGTCTTGGATGGTGCTGCTAGTGGCCGCCCCGTTTTGTTTGATACCACAGTTCATTGATTGGTTGCCACAGCTACATAAGCTCATGCCACGTGCATGACATAGTCTCACTGCAAGGGCATCTTCAGCCAGGGTACCGTGACTGGAATTACTCTGTGCCATTGCACTCCTTAAGCTTGCATTTTACATCCTATCTATTGTGTTTGTGTGGTTTGGGGGTCCATGTGTCTATGCGCGTGCTAATGACTGATTTTTGTAATTTATCATCTGAACCACGACTTCTCATATGAGGGTTGCATAGTACTTCCGATGCAACTGACTGTTTATAAATAAAAGGCTTGTTTTCCTCTGATACTGTGGTGGGTTTAAAAGGGTAATTTGCTTTGCTTGCAGCCCTGGACGGTCCCCCGCCTGCTGTGACCATGAAATAATTATGATGAACCATGTCTACAAAGAAAGGTTCCCAAAGGTAATGGACGGAATTTAAGATGCCTGGCGTCTCAGTGAGTGGGCGACACGGGCTCAGCCTCTGTAAGGTGGTTTTGTTACAAGTGAGGGCCCAGCCCAGTAATGCTTTGTATTAAGCAGTACCATAGCCTTCCTAGAGGGAGAAAACCACTAAACAAACAAGAAGCGCACAACTGCTCTGCCTGATGGATGTTGCTGGCGTGTACTCCGTAGCAGGGGCCCTGGCAGGTCCAGGAGGAGGTCCTGGCCTCACAGGCACTATATCCTTCTGACTCTCTGGACTCATATTCCTCATCTGCTGCACAGCGTCAAGAGTGCACATGGTTTTCCTCTCGGAAGCCGGAGCTTGCAGTGGCCTGGACACTGGTTTCTTTCTTAAATCTATTTTTCCCTTCTCGTCTCCCTTTCTAAGCCCCTTCCTGTAGAAGCAGAGATACACTGTCGTGTTCCCCAACCCAGCTGGTAAGAGGAATTAGACCTAAGCCAGAGTGCAGTGTATGAAGGCTTGCTGCCAGGCCCCTTGGGTATCAGTAGCAGCTCTCTGAGCCCCACCCCACCCCATCACCTCAGTTCCATGCCTTCTCCCCCAAAGTGGCTCTGCAGGACAGGGCAAAGGCTACATCTCCACAGGATTTGGACCATCACCTGCTGCCTTTGTTGCTAGAAGCAGGAGAACAAAGAGAGTTCTTAGGGTTCATAAACCAGGAGCAGAGTACTTATTATTTGTAATGAACCTAACATTGATGGCATTGATTAGCTCCGTTTTACCTATTTATCACATGTCGCTTGCCCACCAGGGAAGCAGATATTGACCATGCTTGGTTAATGAGGTTCAATGTTGAGAGGAGAGCGGGGCGAGGAGAGGGAATCTCCCTGCCTATGTAGCTCTTAGACACCAGGAATATTGATGAGCCAGAAGGCCATCACAGGGAAGAAAATGAAGGTTGGAAAGGAAATTGTAGATCTATTTTGTGAGGGGCATCCCCTTGGCCATGCGCTAAGGGTATTGTGTTTACAGTATAAGATAAGGTTGCTATCTGTTTACTCCTGGCACACTGAAACCTCGTCAGGAAAACAAACTCTCAGCTCGTACTGGGGAACTCTGGCATAACTCGAGGTTCGGATAACAACTAAAGAAATGCATCATATTTTTTGATAACCAATCTGAAGGAGCCTCTGATCTGACACAACAGCATAGCCCTGTACGAACATGCTTAGAGTTATTTCAAGAAGTTTACGTGGACCAAAGGATGCCTCAGATATGGGGAGTCGATGGCCAGGAACATATCTTTTTAATACCACAAATGTTTATTATTTATATTCCACGAAGTAAGGTGGTACCTCTCACTTCTTCATCTCCCACTCTATCTATCTATCTATCTATCTATCCATCCATTTATTTTCTAGAGCACTGTTAGCTTGCTAGTGGAAGGCACAGGAATTGTCTCTAGTGCTCTGCCTGGCATGTGCACACTCTCCTGTGGTGGCATTGTCCTCACCAGACTGGTGCAAATGTCAGTGACTCATGAGGTTCCCAGTTGCAGCATTAACACCAACAGCCAACACCTACACTCATTCTTAGTCAGTGGGTTCACACTAACGCAGGATTATCTGTTTGCACCATGATCATATCATGCAGAAGTGAAGTTTCTTGTGTCATGTGTGTTAGTGATGGTTGTGATAGTGGTGGAAACAGAGTGCAGAGCCTCACTCTTACTAGCCAAGTACTCTCCACCAGTGGCCTATACTTCCAGCCCCCAAATGAAGTTTCTTTCAAAATGCAACTCTCGGGATTCTCTTTAGCAACTCACAGTCTGCTAAACGAACAAAGAGTGTCTGCTGAGTGTCTCCCGTGTAACTCCTTGGGTTACACCTTCATGTGTGTGTGTGTGTGTCTCCTTCCAACAGGCCACAGCTCAGATGGAAGAGCGTCTGAAGGAGATCATCACCAGCTACTCTCCAGACCATGTTCTCCCCTTGGCAGATGGGGTACTTAGTTTCACTCACCATCAGATCATTGAGCTGGCTCGGGACTGTTTGGATAAATCTCACCAGGGTCTCATCACGTCGAGATACTTTTTTGAGTTGCAGCACAAACTGGACAAGTTGCTCCAGGAGGTAGGAACAAGGCTTCTGGTCTGCGTGTACTTCTCTGATTTGCTCTGCGTTCCTCTTGGGTAGGAGACTTTTGTGAAACCCTTCGCTTCTAAGGCGTTCCCTAAAAGCAGGAGTTCCCATTGCAAGAAAGCATGCCATGGTGGTGAGGGGTGGCACCCATACAGCAGGGGTGCAAGTAAACCTCACAGATTGCTACTTGCTATGAGTTGGTTCTTGTCATTATGTATAGTAATAGAAAATTAATGTAATCACTTTTATAGGAACCCTGGGGCCCAATAATCTATGACCCTAGGATAAGTGGATTGTGAAGGATTTTTAAGCAATAATCCCCACCCCCTAACTTTACCTATAAAATTATAAATTGCCTGAGTGTATGTGTGTTATTTGATGGTGCTATCTAATTTTAATATCTAAAAAAGCTAAATGGGAAACTGTTGGCTTCTACTAGGCTGTGTGTCCTGTTCATTAACCTGCATGCTGTATTGGGTAATAAATTGGAAACTTCTATTTTTCTTAATATCCGTTCTTCTAACAAAATATCCAATTTCCAAAATGACAGATAAACACAGGACCCTGTCTGCCCAACACCCTCATGCCTTGCTCCTGATAACACCTAGACTGGGCAGGGAATGTGTATGGTGGAATAGAATTTGTGTATGATAGAGCTCTTCTGACTGAAATTGATTGGGCGCAGCCTACACAGGAAACCTATTTAACCTATATGTGGATTTATAGTATTTCTGTATCTCTTAGGGCATAAATTATATCCGTGTAAATGTAATCATGGAGGATTTTTTTAAACCTCTTAATGAATGTATAAGTAACCTACTAAACTGAAGGGAAATATTAACACCCTACTTTTGAGAAATCCATCTGTCCTTTTCCCTACGTAGCTGAGTCCTCACGGGATAAGAAGGAGCCTCTCTGGCTGGCTGGCGGCTACCATTTCTCCTTCCTCACCCATCCAAGCTTCCCAACAGCATTTTCTCTGTGGTTCCCATTTCTCAAAGCCATGCTCCTTAGATCGTCTCTGAGGGTGAACATACAGCTTTTGGGTTGGGTCGTTATTCATATACCATTTGACATTACCAATTCTGCCATAAACTAAACTGGGAGGGAATGTGCAGGGAACTGGCCATGAACTTGACTATCCTGGCATGTGCACTTCCTGGCAGAGCTGCTAAGGCTTACACTCTGTCATTGTGCCCCGCCCACCACACAACCGATGGTAATGCATGGACCGGTACTAGACCATACATGGTACTTCAATTGGAGCACAAGGATTCTGCGAAGCCGCATGCTTGCTTTGTACACCTACAATGCTATATGACATGCAGCGATTTTCCAATACTCTGTCCCATGAATGGCTTCTGAACACCTTGCATGAGGTGTCCTGACCATTGATTCTACTTTCAATTTATGGGAGCAGGCTTGATTTACCACGGTGTCCTCACCCATTTCCTTTCTATCCCTTGACTCTATGCCCTTCATCTTAGGACTCCCTGTTTATTCCTTCTTTGTTTCTTATAAAGATTTCCTTTCTAGCCCACATTTCTATGAGTGAGTTTTCTCCAATTCATTTGTGTTCTCCTCTTTCTCCTCCCCCTACTGGCAGTGTTGTTGTCCGCTGTCTTGAATGACAGTCCTTTGGATGTTGGTTGATTTCAGTGTATATCTCTGACCAGCAGCTTGCTATCAACCTTGAGATTTGTGTTTTCACCTGCCTCTTGTGTATCTTTGGACTCGGCTAGCCTGCTGTAGCAGTGCAGGCAACCCCAACATGTCTCAGGTAGACTTAGCATCTTTTTAACCAGAGCTGTGAGTACCTAGTACTTTTCTGCCTTTATCACCACCACTGTATCCCTAGCACTTGGTAGGATTCGGAGTTAGGATCATCTCTTTCTCTACATCAGGCAACTACTCTCTACATCAGAGCATCGTCCTGACTCTTCCTCGAGATTCTCCACCCTGTCTCTCCTTTTCTGTTGTTACCTGGCTCCACCAGACTTCCTATTTCCAAACCTAACCCTTCAAATCCAGGTATCTGTTCAGCTCTGAGAATAGCTCAGCCCTTTTCATTGATATCCATTCGGCTTAAGACAAACACCACAGCATGGCCTGTGTCTATAGTCCCCACATGATGGATCCTAACAAGATTTGAGGACGGCAAGGGAGGGAAGCCTCACATTTCTATCAGCAAGCCCTTTGAAGACCACAAGTCCTCTCTTATTTCCTGGTGCATAGCTCAGTGCTCAGTGTCTGGTATTTATGAATTCCTCAGTGATTTTGGAAGGGAGAGAAGAAGGAAGAGAACACATTTGGAAGCATATCCTAACACTTGATCCCTGATGCTATAACGTCAGGTATCTCTTCTTCTGTGCCTTGTCATCACATCAGTGTCTGTGCAGTGGCACACTTTTGAAAGAAGCAAACTAGGAGGCTCTGTAGTCAGTTTCTAAAGCCTTCCTGAACTCCATAGTCCCACCCAAGATACAAACAAGATAGCATCATTAAGATGAGCTTAGTCTTGTGTTCTGTTTTGTCCTTTCCAGGCAGGTCCTTTAGAAGGAGAATCGATAGCCAGTGTTATGGAAATCTACCCTATATTTTTGTTGATGTATGGCAGACATGGCAGATTGTTTTATAGCAATTAAAAATAAACCAGCATCTCAGGGATCTTCGGAGTGGGTGGTACGACAGATGAGGAAGGTTAATTTTTAGAGGAATTTCTCTTTGAGCCGGAGAAGCACGTATACCAGGGCCCCCAAGGTCATTGTTGGAGGGAGTAAGAATGCCGTCTTCTGTTTCTTCATAGATGCGGTTTCTTTCTATCATTTGCAACAGTTCAGCCTCCCTTTAGAGGCACATTGCCCATATCTGTCCAGAGCATGGAGCAAACCTGTCTGAGAGGAGCAGGCCCCTTCTGGGGAGAGTGAAGCTATGGGGCCCTGCTGTGGCTTCTCTGGCATGTACTTGTCTGCTTCCAGATGTGACACTCGGAGCCCAGCAATCCTGTCTCCGCACCATGTTTCCATTGTCAATCTTTCGCATAACCCAAGGCACAGATCTCCTCATGGTTTGAACAGCTTGATTTAACAGATGCCTTTTAAAGGCCGGGGTCGAGGGCAATTTCAGATGAATGCTTTTATGTCTAGAGTCTCTTTTTTCACTAAAGTGTATTTAGCCAAAGAAAATAAACCACAAAGGAAACTCTAACCCACTCTCAGATCTAGGTCACAGTCCTTTTTAATAGTGGCCAACACTTACAATACAAACTCTGGGACTCTACTAGTCCCTTTTGAGTTTGCTGCAGGACACCAGGAAGCCAGTTCCTTCTCATGCTGTGCTATTCCATTGGTGGTTGTTTTAGGGAAGCCAGTCTTCCTTCACAAATTTGGTAAATAAATATTATCTAAGCTAATAGAACTCGTATGTCTTGGAATAAGACATAGCCGATAGATATGTGTTAAAAGTTGGAATGTGTCATCATTTTGATGGGCTTTGAAATGAAACCTTCCCCATTTGAATGACTATTCTCTTTTTTTGGGAGGCAGGACAACAAAGCATACCTCAGTGTTTTAGGTATTCTTTAGATACGTTAGTGAATTCATAAAACAGCAATTATTTAGGGACATCCAACCCAAAGTGTCACCAAGGAGTTAGATAGGCTTTATTTGTCTTTCAACCTTTCAAGATTTGTATTTGTGATGATGAACCATAAATAAATAAATATAAATAAATAAATAAATAAATATTCCTTTTCTGAGAATTGACTGTATTTCCTAAAATTTCTTTTTCTTGCAAAACAAACATTAGAAAGTAATTTGAAGGTAGCTTGTGTTTGATATATAGACTATTCTTTTTCTAAAGATATAGGACACATCACATTCTAAAGCTAGTTCTTTGTTTTAATTTTCATGCAAGCTATGGGTGGCCACATTAGCTTAAAGGTAGTGGACATGTTACAATCATTTTTTGTAAGTTTTAGCTGCATGTTTGTTTGAAGGTGGGACTTGCCATTGATAAACAATCCCAAGAATGATCAAACAAGTTTCTTAACGATTCTGAAATTATATCCTGTGGTCCTGGCAACACGTTAGGTCTGTTCACACATCTTTAGGAAATTGTATCATACAAACCTTAAAAATTATGAAGCCTTCAAAAATAAACACGCATAGTTTCCATTCCGATTTTATCCTATGCCAGCTCTAATGTTGTATTGCCCAGATTTATTCAAGAAAATATTAAAAATGTCAGTGTCTATGAAAAAATTAAGCTCTGCTGTTGGAATATTTATTGTGCTCAGGCAACACATAAAATAAAACTTAACAAGTACTTAATCCAATTCAGTTTTGCTAAGCTAAGTATCTGGGTGTTGTTCAGTGAGCATTATTGAGTCTACATGGGTATCCAAATATAAAAAAATGTGATTAACATTTGCTGTGTCACTATATACACCCCACATGTGGTAAAATAACTACCTTGCAGGCTAATCATACTATGCATGTAAGATTCAGTCTGTCTCTACCTTAGCCATCAAGGACTAAAATGTTCCATCAGCCAGGGCCAAGCTCCTGTTCGGCTCCCACTGCTGGTGCCTTGCTCTTAGTGGACCATAAATCTCATGTCTCCTTCATTCATGGCTCACATTAACAGTCCTTATCCTTACATTTGATTTCTAAAACATAATAAGTCAAAGTTTTGCGATTAAACTTTAGCTAGTAGAGCTATTTTGTAGATGTCTGATAGTGTCCATTTATGTTAGAGATAATGCCTATTAAGAGAGTTTTCTAAGTCACTTAATTTCTGATTTTTAAAATCTAGCTAAGTAGCATGTTTGCTGACTTTCTTTCCCATTTAGCAGAACCCTCTCTAGCATCTTCCTGCTCATTGCTTTTTCACAGGCTCACGATCGCTCTGAAAGTGGAGAACTGGCATTTATCAAGCAACTAGTCCGAAAGATCCTAATTGTCATTGCCCGCCCCGCTCGGTTATTGGAGTGTTTGGTAAGTTGCCTTTAGATGTGACTACATTATTTATCGTTAAACGTGGAAAGTAGAGGCCATTGGAAGGCTCCGATTGCATTTAACTGCAACCACGGGTACTGAGCGGAAAGTGTCAGGAGGGACTACAGCACATGAATGCTTATGACATCCATATGTGGCCTGTCTCCTCTGATTTTTGAGAAGGAGTTCTGGTGTCGGCCCCGTTATTAAGCAGTAGTCATATTGCATTCTGGTCAACCTTGAAGGATGATCATGAAATAATATGCTTGGCCTTATTTCAGCATGATGACCTTACACCACAGCTAATTTCAAATGCTGACAATGCCTCGTCCTGTTTCTGGAGTTGCTAAGATTCAGACCGAAGGAAGTCAGGGGTATGGTGATCTGAGGCTATAATTATTGTTTTTAAAATGCACTACAAATAAGTGCTAGCTAGCAACCTACTTGAAAGATCCTACAGATCTGGAGAAATGAGATTTTTAGACACCAGCTACCTTTCACATTTGTATCTTTTTGGCCAGCGATCAATTTTCTTCTTTCAAGATTTTTGGTTTTGTAATACTTTGAGAACTCACTCAAGACTGTAAACAAATTTGATGCTTTGAGCACAGTCTTTAAGGGCCTGTGAGCCCAGTAAGAAAATTCACTTTCAACTTCTGCTGATGACTAATGTCTGTCCATGTGTAATGGCTTTCAGCGTCACTCATGATGTGTATCCGGTCGCAGGTGCTTTGGTTTTATCCTTACTTTAATTAACATTCATAATGTTTTATGAAATGGAAATATTCATAGCTCCATAAATACAAAGAGTGCCTGATGCGACACAGGAGAGGGAGATCTCGAGAGCAAGTAAGGCTGGGCATGGTGGCACCCACGCTGTGGTAGTCTCAGTTCCTCGGAGGACTGAGGCGCAAGGTCCTGATGTGGAGGAACCTGAGGCCAGTCTAGGCAACACACTGAGACCTCAACTCAAAAGAGAAAATAAAAAAAAAAAAGAGCAACAGTAAACCCATTTTTCAGTGGGCTCCCGTTTTTTGTTTTTTAAAGATTTATTTTATGTATATGAGTACAAGTATAGCTGTCTTCAGACACACCATTAGAGAACATCAGTCCCATTACAGATGGTTGTGAGCCACCATGTGGTTGCTGGGAATTGAACTCAGGACCTCTAGAAGAACAGCCAGTGCTCTTAGCCGCTGAGCCATCTCTCCAGGCCCGGGCTACTGGTTTTTAATAGAACACATTACCTTCAAAGTTACATTACAGAGAAATGGGAAGACTGGAAATAGTCATTTCCTTTATGTGACCAATTGTATATATGCATGGCCTTGGCGTATGAGTAGGCTTCAGATATGAGGTGAGAATTCTATACTGTGTAAAGCCATTTACCTCCTCCCTTCATATACAAACTTCAACCATGTCAGCTTCGTTGTGAGTGAGATTTATGTAATAAAACCTCAGTCCTCTCATTTTTGACTCGGAGACCTATTAATCTGTGCCCGTCATCTGCCAGGAATTTGATCCTGAAGAATTTTATTACCTATTGGAAGCTGCAGAAGGCCATGCCAAAGAAGGCCAAGGAATCAAAACTGACATCCCTAGGTATATCATCAGCCAGCTGGGACTCAATAAGGACCCTTTAGAAGGTGAGTGCTGCTGGGCCTGTCCTTCACTCGCTCTGACCGTGGCATTTAGGAGAGCTCCATGATCACCCTTTACATTTCCCATGTTGGATATCTCTCTCTGAAAAGCCCCCTCTTGGGGGAGGCCAGGTAGTATCGGAAAGAAAGAACCATGGTTGAATACAGAGGGGACAGTGAGCATGCCTGTTGTATGTCAGCTAGAGAACAGAGCTGGCCTTGCCGGACTAGAGGCCTCCAGACATGATGAGAGTACTTGATGTCCCCACGAACACTTGGATCCCATCCTGCCGGAGTTCGCTTGCAGAGCTCAGTGGGGTGACTCCGGAGAGCACTTTTAATTTTCAAAGCATTGCTAGAAGTCATCGTTCATTGAAAATTGTCAGTTAGATTTAATTTGGGAGGAATGCAGCTAGAGCAGCTGACTTCAGGCTGAGTGCAGCATTCCTGGTACCTCTCCAGCTTACTCATCCCAAGTAAGCATGAAAAATAGTCACACATGAAAGAGAGCCAGCGGAAAAGAGGGATGACTCCTTCAGAGCTTGTAAGGGGGGGGTGGGGTACGTGGTTGATCCCCACGAGGAAAGATATAATTCTGTTAAATACAGAAACATGCTAGAGCCATTTTTCCTAAATAAATAAATAAATAAATAGATAGATAGATAGATAAATAAATAAATAAATAAAACCTAATATTGGTATCCCCTCCCATCCTTTTCTGATTCTCTGTTTGATATTTTTATATACAACACTTAGTCTGCATATCACCCCCAAAGACTCATAAACTATCATGGACTCCCTGGTTTCAAATCATCTTCCCAGTTTGTTAAATTGAATTTGCAGACAGTATTTACCCTGTTCAATTGTTTGTGATGAAGGTAAATGTTGGTTCAGAGAGATTTTTTTTTTCCTGTCCTAAGTTAGGGAACTGCTTTCTAGACCGCTCTTTCCCATCCTGCCTGCTTGGTTTGCTCTTGCGGACATCGTATCTTTGCTTCTAGTGAAATGATGCATGCATTACCGGGAGATGATGCCAGGTAAATTTATACTGTACTGAAAGCAGTACCACAACAGATTCATCACTTACAGAGGCTGGTGACTGCTTCTCTGAAAAGTTCCCTGGGGAGAGATTTTCTCCCATGGCTTTTAAATTACCATCTTTACCTTTTTGAATCATGAGTCTTCAGAAATGGTTTAAATCAATGAAATAAAAAGGGCAGATGTTTAATGGTATTTAGATGAGTTTTTAAAAATCTCTTCAGGCATTACAAAATGATGGCTTAGCTTCCTGCCTCAAAAGCTGACACTTGGTTCCATCCCATTACTACCCACTGCTTACAAATAATATGGATTTCCCAGATAATAGTTATTTAGCTGAAATTCTATTTAAAACAGAACCCTTTTTTAATTTTTTTTTTTTTGTAAAAGTAATTGGAGAGGGGAGGCTGTCAAAGCATGTTAGAGTGACTCTTCACACTGATATAGTAAAGGTTGTGTTAGCCTGTGCCTTGGCAACCAGTGAGCCCTATGCAGTTTTCTTCTGGCATTAAATGTCACTATAAACAGAACGTTGACACATGAATAATGTGATGCCCTCTCGTATATCTGAATAGATTTAAAACAAAACAAAACAAAACAGTAGTGATCGTCCCCCACATTTGACTTGAATCGTGTAAATTTATCGCTAGGAATTTATCTTTCCTCCTGGTGGTTTTCCTGATTCATTCTGAGACAAGTCTTTCGATCTCTTTTTAATACTTAAAATGCCTTCTCCAGGTGATTCCATTGCAAACCCACGCGATGCTTTCTTCTTAACATCAGAACGGATAAACCTATGTCTGTCCTTTGGTTTGGAGGAGAGACTTCTAGCCTGGACTGTGACCTTGACTGTGCAAATACATGTCACTTGTGTCTCCATAAAATTAAATAAGTAAAAATTCACAGACATAATCTTTATGATGGGACAGTGTCTTAGTCAGGGTTTCTATTCCTGCACAAACATCATGACTAAGAAGCAAGTCGGGGAGGAAAGGGTTTATTTGGCTTACACTTCCACATTGCTGTTCATCACCAAGGAAGTCAGGACTGGAACTCAAGCAGGTCAGGAAGCAGGAGCTGATGCAGAGGCCATGGAGGGATGTTCTTTACTGGCTTGCCTCCCCTGGCTTGCTCAGCCTGCTCTCTTATAGAACCCAAGACTACCAGCCCAGAGATGGTCCCACCCACAAGGGGCCTTTCCCCCTTGATCACTAATTGAGAAAATGCCTTACAGTTGGATCTCATGGAGGCATTTCCTCAACTGAAGCTCCTTTCTCTGTGATAACTCCCGCCTGTGTCAAGTTGACACAAAACTAGCCAGTACAGACAGCAAAACAGGTGCTTCTCAAATAAAACTGTCTAGTGCTGTTGTTGCTACACAGGATCACGTCGTAGTATCTCAGTTCTTGAAAGCTCCTCAAACCCAGGACACTTCAGTTTGTCCAAGTCTCTGTATCTAAAGGTGCATGTCACACTGCGGGCCTGAATCATTTCTATGACACCAAGAAAGTATTTGCTCTAAGCACAATTGTACTCTGGAATTTCTCCGGTATCTAAAGTGGGGTAGTTAGTGCCACTGCTATTTCAGAATCTGGAATTTATACATTTTCACCTAAAGGCAGGATCCAGTGCGTGTTTGCTTTCTCTAAGTTATGAATATGTGTATATTTGAGAACACAAACATATAAAATGAAGGCCCAAGGAGCAATTTTAAAAGCTTACAAAACTGCTAAAAAAAAAAACGATAGCTTTTCGTTAGCACATTCAATTTTGGAAAAGAAAATGCTTTTGGTGAAAATTCTTTCATATTCTTTAGTAAAAAATATCTAGCTGGGTGGTAGTGGTGGTGCACACCTTTAATCCTAGCATTCAGGAGGCAGAAACAGGTGGATCTCTGTGAGTTTCAGGCCAGCCTGTTCTACAGAGCTAGTTAATTCCAGGACGGCCAAGGTCACACAAAGAAACCTTGTCTCAAAACACAAAAACAAAACAAAAGTCTTAAAGATGGTATGAAGATGAATGTTAACTAAATCGGGCTTTCTCATTTACTTAAACAAACTCAAGGATGCTCTCCAACCCATGGGCTAAGCAATTAGACATTGGATGTCTTTGTCACTTTTAACTAGACCACCAGGGAAGTACTTAAGCTTGTGTCAAGCTTGTGGCATCCAGCCCAGAATTGACTATTCTGTACAATGTAATTAATAAATAACAATCGACATTTAACAAGCACTTAATTCTTATTACTGAGTATGCTAAGAGCTTCACACGCATTGGCATGTGTAATACTCACAAAAGCTAAGACATGATACTGTTTACATCTTTCAGAAGAGCCTGAGGTTAAAAACCTCTCAGCTAAGACGTGATAACCCAAGGATTTTCAGCCTTCATCCCCTGGTACCCACCACCATGACTGCCTCTGGAAAACTGCATGTTCTTTGTGTCCCTGCAACTGAGAGTCGTTCTCAGACCGTAGCCAATTCATCTTTGCTGTGTGTCAAGTCTGTGGGAGACTTGCCTCTCTTGGATTCTGTACAAAGCTGCTAGCTCACCCAAGGCTTTGCAAGCTAGACGGCATGCATGAGCCAGTGACTACTGCTCACAGGAGCAGAGGCCCACTGTCCTGTGTTCCATGTTCCTAGGTCTGGCTAGCAATGAAATTAGAGATCCAGAGAAAGTGCCATTAGTCCATGTTCAAAATACCAGCTGCCAATTCTTGCCTTTGAAACTATAATATGTGTGTATTGGTTTATAGGCTGAATTTTTCTTTCTCTCTTTTCTCAGTGATGAGAATTTATTTCTCTTCGGTTTTGGCTTTGTCTTCCTGTATAATCTCAGTATTTCCTTCTCCCCTCTTTTGTTTTAAACTTAGAAATGGCTCAGTTGGGGAATTACGACAGTAGGACAGCAGAGACACCAGAGATGGATGAGTCAGTGAGTGTGAGTATTGCTCCTGATGGAAGATGATGCTGGCTTGTTTTCTGTGTCTTAGCATCTGGAGATTTCTTGGACTGTGTTAATTACTTTATTCCGTAAATGTTTATTGTGTTTCTATGGGCAAGGCATGCGGCATACACTTTTAGTGCCTCACTCCTAAGAGAAGCAGACATTTACAAAACAACATCATAAGCACCAAATAGCAACTATGAGCATGAATAACATCCATGCAGAAAAGATTTCCATGAGCCAGGAGACCATCCCTGAAGTAGAATTTTCTGAGTGGACCAGTCCCCGAAGAATTTCCCAAGGCCGTGGCCATTGAGTTGAAATGGGGGGGAAAATGAATAAGGCATGAAGGCTCCAGAAATAAGGTGTGTCTCAGGGCTAAAAGCCAAGAAGATTCCTGAGCCGGAGAGCTTGGGAGCAAACAGTCGGTAGGATCCTGCCCACCTCTGTCAGAAGGCCTTCCTTTTAAGGGTAATGGATAGCACCTGGTTGGGAGAGTGGGTCGGAGAGAGGAGGGGGTAAGCAGGAGATGACCTGACCAGAGTCATGGCTTGGAAGTGCATGGGATACAGAGACAGGCTGGCTGGCCACAGGGAAATCAGTTGAGAGGCCGCTTCAGTGGCACTGGTGAAAGATCTTGCTGGCTGGGGCCATTCCCCTATGAAATGAGTATCGTTAGAGAAGCTAGGATGACACCAAGGGACTAGGAAGGTGAAACCTGTTTTGTAGGGGGGGAGGGGGTTGAGAACACAGTCTCTAGGTCCAGATTGCGCCACATTTGAAAACTCTTACAAACACCTCTTACAAAGTGTGCATCCTAGTCAGGGGAGGGGGTTCTCTGAGCCTCGGTTTCTCTGTCTGGATACAAGCTAAATGAAATATTCCATCTACAGTAGCTAGGAAGGTGCCCCCAAGGTTTAAGTGCTAACTGATAGATGCTATGCTAATTTCGTTGTATAGTTGTTGTTGTTGTAACTGCAATTCCTTCAAAATATCTAAGAAGAACCATCAAGCTAGGGATTATACTCTGTCCTATTCAGGCTCTTGGAGGGAGAGTTTCCAGTGGAGGTCTTGGTGACTTCCTGTCATCGGTGATAGGACAAAAGAGATGATGTGAGGAGGGCCTGTGCAGAGCAAGCAAGTGGTCCCTGGCTTGAATTGTTTCCAGAGATGAAGCCATGGAAGTAATAAGATTCAAGTCCTATGGCCACAGGACAAGGGGACATGCAAGAGACAGGTGACTGAACTGAGGAGGTCAAATAGCTCTGAGGCCAGGGACTCGTGTTTCCTGAGTCGAGATAACATGAGGAAGGCACTGAAGGAGAGAAGAGGGTAAAGAACTGGTGTGCAAGCCTTCCAAAGATGAGTAGAAGGCTGGGGGGGAAGGGGGCAAGGGGGAGATGGCAGCCCTGACGGGAGGGACTTGTGTACACCTCAGCATCACAGGGTCTTCTAAAATGATGAGAGGGTGTCCTGGTCTCTGTGGAGGGTGCAAAGCACCTGAGGTGATCGGGGCTACCGATCAAAGCAGTGAGGTTATTCCTGTTCATTGCACTAAACTTTTTAGAGAGCTAAAGTTTAGAATTTCGGTATTTAAGACATAGTAAGGCTTCTGATATAGAGGTTAACACAGGCAGCCATTCCACACCTAAGAAATTTGTCACCTACCATCCATAGTATCACAGCATGTAAAAGATACAGTTTAGTCAGGAATAGAGAGTCCATATTCTCCGCCCTGGTGACAGCTGTCGGGGCTTGGTTGTTGTTGTTGTTGTTGTTGTTGTTGTTGCTTCCTAACTGAAAGCAGAAGGAAGGCTTGGCATTTTAGACTTAAATATTAAAATGTAGGACCAGGATGAAGCTATGTTTCCAAAACCTTCATACGTCTTCTCTTGGCAACATGGGCTTGCTTAGATACAGCTGATAGAACATCATTAGGAGCCACAGCTCATTGCTGATGAGGTAGGGAGAGCCTTGCAGCTGATCCCAGGTCCTCTAAGCCGGAACGCCATGCCTCTGCAAGTTAAACAGCACACTGCGGTAATTTCCTCAAAGTCTGAACTGTGTTTTAACTTTCTTATTCCATTCCCCAGAGCTCAAATACTTCCCTGAGACTTCGAAGGAAACCCCGAGAGAGTGATTTTGAAACAATTAAATTGATCAGCAATGGAGCCTACGGGTGAGTGTTCCAAGCACATCTCTAGCATCTTGTGACACAGTGGAGTGCGACATTTGGCTTTCTGTTTTACCTTTTGATAAGTAAATGCCGCACAGGGACTGGCATTTTAGAAGGCCGCTTCTTCCCATGCCAGGGGTAACATGCAGCCAGAATCACCACTCTGCACGCCCGACAGAAAACGCTGTCAGTGACCCAGGGCTTATTTAAGAAGGTTGGAGAGAAAGACTTCATTAAGTAAAAGAAAAGCCCTTGGCTGAGATCATACCTGTGACTTCTCACACTCGCATGTTTATTAAATTGGATGAAACCCTAGCATTTCTTCCTCGATCCATTTTTATCCCTGAAGGAAGAGAGTTATATTCTATATTCATACAAATTATCTTCAAAGAATGGATTTGAGGATACTAGTAGGCACTAAATTCTTGTTACTTTTCTTTTTCCTTTATTAATAAGTATGCCTTCATATAATGGATAAAATGGGTTTCTTCTTCTCAAAAATATTGAAACAGTGTCTCATGTAGTCCAGGCTGTACTTGAACTTACTGTGTAGCCAAGAATAACCTTGAATTCCTGATCCTCCTGTTTCCACCCATTGAGTGCTAGGATTCAAGGTTTGGGTCACTACTGTTCTTTTGGGTGTTATTTTGTGTTTTTTTCTAATCTGTTGATATCTGCACACACTTCTGTAATCTGCACATACACTTACACCGGACACTTAGTGCCCTATAACAGTAGTATTTCAATATGTGTGTAATGATAATGTCATAGTTAGTGTTTTTCATTTCTTTAAACATTTATTATTTCTCTGTACTGGGAACCTTTGATTTCTCTCCTGTTGATTTCCTTGATCTGTTTCTATGACACAGTTTCTTTCTCAAGGCATAAGTAGTGACAAAGTAAATTATAAATAGTAAATTAACAGTAAATTCTGAGTGTGGAATGACAATTAAACATGCAAACTGTGACCTAATCCATTTTAGACTGCCCAAGAGTTCTATCTTAATTTACTATTAATCCCAATTCCATCTGCATGTATAGAGAGAGCGATAAATCATCCCCGAGACATTTACTGCCATTTATCCACATAGGAGCAGACAGACAGTGATTTTTGTTACACCACAAGGGATATTTCTCCTTCCTGTTTTTTTCACCTCTAATATTTTCCACACCATTAACTTAGCAAAGAACTTAAATATTTGTGAGCCCTCTCTATGCCTCAGTGGTTTTCAGGATTATGTCAAATGGCATCTTTCCTGATGCAGCCGGGAAATGCTCTTAGGTGTTACCCTTTTGCGATGTATGCTTTCTTCATTGAAAGTTTTCTGCTTTTGCAATTATTTGTGCTTTTTATTTGCTTATTACCACTTGTTTTGTGGTTGTTCATCCTCTGGAGATGACCTCAGGCATCCTTAGCAGGAAGAAGGCAGCAGGTTGATCTCACAAGCATGGGGTTGGAGCACTTCTCTGTTCCTTTTCAGCCGTGGAATGATTCCAGAAGGAGAGGTTCTAGGAAGCAGCCCTTTTGTAAATCTTGGGCATGTATCTTAGCAGTATTCGGAGTTCTAATTGGTTGAGTAAACTCATTTGTAGTGCAATTAAACCACTGTAGAGTAGATGAGGTATATCACACTTTGGGGAATGGTTGGGAATATACAAGAAGTTAAACAAGCTGTGAATTAGTAAACACCGAGGATACAGGCCAAGTCATTAGTGGGCTCACAAGCTGCCTGTCAGAGTCTCTGCTGATCAGCCAGAACCACGTTCCCCCTCTTCTCTTCTCAAATGTAATATCTCATTACATTTCTGACAGATTTCCTTTCTATCTGAATTATTTTTAATTTAAAATTGGAATGGAGCTACCCCTGTCAATTCAACCAGCCATGATGCTATCGTCAGGCTGGCTGAACAAATAGACCTTTAGAAGGGTGGAGGATCTGGGCTCTTCCCACTGTCTTTGGTATCTGTATAACAGGGGGTCATTACTTATGTCTGTGGCTTGGAGACACACAGACTCTGTCTTCCCAAAAGAAGACAGAGTTGGTGCTGGGAACCAACCCTCTCATTCGAAAAGCATGGTAAGATAAGAAAGTGTCTTGTGCTTGCTGACCGTATGTTGGTAGTGCCAGTTTGATAAGTGTGTACTGGTCTCCAGATGCAAGTGAAATCTCTCTTTATACCAACATAGTCCTCATAGAAGACTGAAGCTAGTAAATCCAGCATTGTGCTGGCCTCTTTGTCTGTGTTCTCTGCTTAAGGGCCCGGGGTGGTAGTTGATACCTTTTCTACCTGTCTATGGAGGAGGATCTCAGGTACACGGAGTCTCTGGTGCCAGCAGAGTACTCTATCCCCACAACTTAGTATCCTTTGATTATAACTTTCTCTTATCCCAATGGAGAAATAAAGACCTAACTTCTGCCACTGAACATTGATTGGACTTTTAAGCCATAACCTCAAAGAGGTTTTAAAGAGGGTTGGGTTTTTTTTTTTTCTTCTTCTTCTTCTTTGGATTAGGTGTGTCACAATGGGGTCTTCAGTAGTTCAGGCTGGCCCCATATTTGCTATGTAGACTAGCTTTCACCTCCTGGTCCCCTTATTACAAGCTAAAAAAAAATTGACTCAGAATTAATACACTTAAAAGTTGCAATATTTCTCCCTCATTGTACTTTTCTTTTTGACCTTGATACACACTATTCTCTCGAGTCTCAAGGGCCCAGAAACATTAAGCTGACACACACCCGTTCACACACTAGCTGTGGTCACCTACTCCCCATGCCCGACTCCCACTTACGGATCTGCTGGCTCACACTTGTGCCTTGGGCTTTCAGAGTCTCATGATTTCATACGCATTAGGACCATGCTTCCAATGAGGCAGCTGTTCGCTGGGCTTCAGCATCCCACTCAGGGCCTTACTTCTTAGTATATTGTGTAGGTAGAGAGAGGCCTGGCTCCTGGAGGGCAAGAGTTTCCACCTGCCTTTCTACCATGTCATTTCCCACTCTTGGGCTTTCCTGTCGAGGAAGAAGGCAGAATAGCATTTTCCAACAAACAGTGCTGGGGGCCAGAAAACAAAGAATTGGGAAGCCTTAGCAGGCAACGCAGTGTTGGGCCACTAGGACATTCATAGTTCATTCAATAGAGCTAGCTGTCCATCAGTTCCTCTGCCTCTGACTTTTGTTCTTACTATGGGTCTCTTTCTCAATGCTCTCTGCTAATGTAAGTAGATCTAAAACATCACCCACCATATAGGGAAAGATGTATGTGGCTGATACAGTTATTACTAAATAAGTATTAGGATTAAGAATAATGCTCCAGTCAGGTAGTGATGGCTCACACCTTTTATCCCAGCACTCAGGAAGCAGGGACAGGTGGATCTCTTGAGTTCAAAGCCATCCTGGTCTATAGAGTGAGTTCCAGGACATCCAGGGTTACACAGGGAAACCCAGTCTCAAAAAAATGAAAATAAATAATACCCCAAAAGCAAAACAGAAATATCAGAAACTAAGAACATAAAATAAACTAGAAGCAGAGAATATAGCCCAGTGATAGATCATTGGCCAAAATGTTCAAGGTTCTGCATTCAGTGCTCAACGTTGTAGAAATGGCCAACAAACTCCCACCCACAAAACATTTAGCAGCAGCAGATCCCAACTGGGTACTCTAATCTACTTCAGCAGCTAAATGAACTCTTGGTTGAAAACTAAAGTAACCACCTTGTGATAGATGGAGTGTGACATTCAGAATATGGGCCTAAATGTCCTCAGCACTGACCCTAATGTGCAGTGTTGAAGAAAAAGCTGGAAGTTCTGTCATAATCCAGTTGACTTTAAGAAGAGACAAGCAATTATAAAAAGATGGCGTTTTCATGTTAATGTTTTGAGTTCTTAATTTTATTTAAAAATGTATCTGCCGTTTCAGAAATCCATCTTAATGGCAGCTGTTTACCGATGTGTATCTTATATTTGGGGGTTGGCCAAGTCATTTTCTGTACTCCTTTGTGACTATCTTCACATCTCACCTCCATCGTGATTAGAAGCAACTTTCAATGTACATAGACTTTTTATTGTATACTAACCAGTGGTTCTAAAAAAGGAAAATAAAATAAAAGCTTTTCACCAGATATAAAAATATGTACTAACGGGTCAGTTAATTTAAAAATTGGTCATAATAAGAAATCTTTAGGAAAACATGTACAATAGACATTTAAGCTTAACCTACATATGTATATTGTCTTTAGTTTTGAGGCCTTTGAAGACAGTTGACATGAGCTAGTCTTAAAATGCATGGTTTCTGTTTCCCAAGGTTAAAGGTAAAGCTGAAACTTGAAGCAGTCTGAATGTAGGCCTCTAAATGTTTTGACAGCTTTTGGAAAGTTTGCTACCATCAAAACCAACAGGAGTTTTACTTAGCCGTCTGCGTCTACCGAGACCTTCCAAAACACTTATTAGCAATAGGAGTTCTCATTGTCATAGTGAGATTTCATTGGTTAGTTCATTACTAGCTGCTTTTCTCTTTACTATGATCAGGTACGTGAGAAGCCCACCTATGGGCAGAAGGATTTGTTTCATTCCCTAAGAGTCTCTGTCCATCACAGCAGGGACACTACTAGGGAATGGATCTCCTTCCATCTTGGTGGCAGTTTGCAGCACATATATCACATGTGGCTGAAACCAGGGAGCAGAGACCACACCCCTGCATCCCAGCCATCCACTTTTCCTCCCAGATAGTTCTTTCTAAAGGCTCCACAACCTCCCCTGACACTACCACCTTCTGGGGACCAGGTGTTCAAACACTTGAGTCTGTGGTGGTCATTTAACATTCAGGTCATAACAATTGGTTTAACTATTTATTTGAATTAGCTAATTTTTTTTTAAACAGAGACTTATGTAGCCCAGATGGGCCTCCAGTTTGCTATATAACCAAGGATGATTGTGAGCATCTGACCCTCTAGCTTCTTCCCATGTGCCTGAATTAGTTAATGTTGCTATCAGGAGTAACCAAAAGAACAGGTGTAGGAGCAAACAGCCTAGAGGAGCCCAGCATTGAGGCATCCTACAGAAGACCCCTAACTTAGCATGTACAAGATGTCCAACTAGATGACTCTCGTGCACTTTTGTTTTTATGGTGAGAATCAAAGGACTATGCTAGTCAGTGAGTTGTTTCAGGGAGTGTCATCAAGAGACCTTCCTTTGTCCCATATGGTGAGCAAGAAACTAGAAAAGCAAATAAAGGAAGAGGAGGAACAGGGAGGGGGCAAAGCCGAAAATAACAGAGAGAGGGATACAAATGTGTGACATTGTGAAACAAGAAGAGAGGGGGGACACAGTGACAAGACGAACACAGATTGGAAAGAGAAAGCAAGCCCTAGCTGACCGATTCTGTGAAAACATTAATAACGGGTTAAATCAGAGTTGACTATACTGAGACTTAATCACTCTATGCCCTGAGCTATTGCTTCAGCAGGGAACAGAATGTCCCAGCCTGCCTTGCATGCAGCCATTCATTAAACGTTACTGAGCAAACTAGTGGAAAACACATCTAAGTTCACATAGCGTCTTGTTTTAGAAGACATACCAATTGTAGTGTGTGTGTGTGTGTGTGTGTGTGTGTGTGTGTGTGTTTAATCATGATCAGTGACTTTTTACATAAATCCTTCCTTATTTGATCAAGGCCTTTGGTTTAGAACAGCATGTACAACCTATTACACATTTACACATTTATACATATAAATATTTATATAAAAGTTTAGTGCCCCTTTAAGGGATCACTTCATTTGTTCATTGCCTTCTTGGACACTCAAACCTGTCCCTCCATGAAAAACAACAAAAGGAGTGACTTGGAAGAAGGGGGCCACCGAGGCCTTCCCTTGTTGCTCATGTCCTAGTAGGGATTTTAGGACTCCTGCCTTTCTAATTCCCCCTTTCTCTGTCATCCCAGTCCTTAGGGAGTTCACTGTCTTTCACCAGAGAGGATCTGGGCAAAGCCATAACAGAGACTGAATCTGGCCTAGGCTGGTCATTTGCTTCTATAAAGTTGCTTCACAGCTTGGCCAGGATGTGGAGGTAGCAGACATGCAGCTCCTTGGCTGACCCTTAAGGCCCCCCCTCACGGTTATGTTAGGAAATGCATCTGCTGCTGGAGCTCACAGAGGGTGGCGCATGCGGAGTCTGCAGTGAGGAAATACGCTACTCTTTGTTGCAGAACAGTCTCATATATCCTCGTCCACGCCTCTCATTTATCTGGAGATTCCATGGGAAGTAATTACTCTCAATTGGAAACCAGGGACTCTAAGAAGCCCTGGTCCTCTATGCAGATCCCAAGGGTATCATTTAGAAAATTATTGCTTTAGTCAGTCCAGAAAACGTGCCTAACATATGTCTAATGCTAGAAAGGATGTCGCTCGTGATCTGTATGTAATTTTGTTAATTCTTCCCAGTTCTGATTTATGTATCGGATTTTGTTTTGTTTGTGGAAAAACTGAAAACATCAGCTAGTTCTTGGGAAATAACTCACTCTGGCTGCCACAGTTTTGTTTTTTTTGTTTTTTTTGTTTTTTTTTGGAGCAGCAAAGGCAAATTTGATGCTTTATGTATGATCTTTATTAAAAAGCCAGTTTGGGTTTGGAATGGGATATTGCTAAGTCACCAGCACAGCTGTGGCGACTTAGCTGGAGCTGTGAGAAAGCAGAGGGTTTCTGTGGCCTCTGTATCCGCAGAGCATCCTTAGCATCTCTCTTCCTGGGAACCCAATCCCTGTGTTCCGTTTCAGGGCAGTCTACTTTGTTCGGCACAAAGAGTCCCGCCAGAGGTTTGCCATGAAGAAGATCAACAAGCAGAACCTCATCCTTCGGAACCAGATCCAGCAGGCCTTCGTGGAGCGAGACATCCTGACTTTCGCAGAGAACCCCTTTGTGGTCAGCATGTATTGCTCCTTTGAAACGAGGCGTCACTTATGCATGGTCATGGAGTATGTAGAAGGTAAATCGGTCTTGCCCAGAGAGAGATAGCAGAGGCAAAGCTGCATCCGAGCCACATAATGGCTACATCCACCTAGGAGCCCAAGCGAGCAGATGAGATGACTGAATCCCCAGCCATTATCTTCTGATAATTGCTTGTAAAAATGCTGGCTGCTATAACAAAGGGGAAATTAGTGTTGTTTGGGAAAAGGTTGTTTTCTTTTTTAATAGCATTTAATTCTAACTACCTCCCTTCAGTTGGTCATTAAAGTTGGATATAGGCGATGGGTTGGTTTTTTTTTTTTTCCTACTTCTCTTTATCACATATCATAAAATGTGTTCATTATCATTAGTCTTCTCAAAGAGTGAATTTAAAAGATACCCTTTTTAGCCTGTGGTGGGAAATGAAAAGAATCCAGCCAGCCTTCCTTTATAGCCAAGCAGGTCTCAAACTTTATAATTCTTCTGCCTCAGCCTCTTGAGTGCTAGGGTTACCAGCATGCCTGACCATCCCCGGCCTCCTCCTCCTCGGCCGTTTGTGGTTCACATCTTAAATGTTCCAAGTAATCTTCTCTCTCTCTCTCTTTCTCTCTCTCTCTCCCCTCTTTTTTTTTATTACACTTCTGAGACTTTCCATCTCCTGACTCATTGACATAAAGTTACCACAATGAGTAGCTCAGCAAAGGCCCGGACCACCTTCCCTGGGTCCTGTTTAGGCTCTGTCTGAAGAGAATCCCTCACTATACATCTCCAAGAAACGGTAGAGATTTTTTTTACCTACAGCTTCTCTAGTTTGCAGATAAGGGTATTGGCTACTGAGAAAGCGAGCTTTCGTGGGAATGGAGTGGTAGATAGAGCCCTAAGCCGTTAGCCCGAGCCCCACCCATCGTTCTTTCAACCCACACATTGTTTCTTTCTGAACTGGTGTGGTGGTTGTTTTTATAATAACTTTTTTTTAATCGCATTTGGTATGTATAAAGCTAGGTCCTCACTCCTCGACTAGAATGAACCTCAAATAAAGTAGTGGTTCTCAACCTTCCTGAAGTTGTGACCCTTTAATACAGTTCCTCGTGTTGTGGTGACCCTCCCCAACAATAAACTTATTTTGTTGGTACTTCCTAACTGTAATTTTGCTACTGTTATGAATCATAATATAAATTTCCGATATGCAGAGTATCTGATGCGTGGCCCCAGTGAAAGTGTCTTTAGACCCCTGGTTGAGAACTGCTGCTATGCAGGATGACATTATTTCTAAGCTGCTATTGCAGTGAAGCAGCCAAGACCACCAAACTCATTTGCCTAAGAGCCCCTGGCTGCTCAGAGACAGTAGGATCCCACCTCTGCCATCGAATTCTAGCATCTGCTGTTTTTATACTGATCCATTATAAATTCGCACAATTGTCCCAAATTACACTAGAGAGTCTTCAGGACGCAGTTCACTTCACAGACACACTGCTTTCTTCACTCCACTTCTTAATTGGAAACATGAGGACTTCACATGGTCTCCACTTCCACTTCCGTGACTCTGCTTTGACGTTCCGTGATCCACACTGCTAGCCTTCAGTGATCCTGCTCGACACTGCCCCTACTCAATTTGTTTCCCATGCTTCACAGGGGGAGACTGTGCGACCCTAATGAAAAACATGGGACCTCTCCCAGTTGATATGGCCAGAATGTATTTCGCCGAGACCGTCTTGGCCTTGGAGTACCTGCATAATTACGGAATCGTACACAGGGACTTGAAGCCAGACAAGTATGTGCCCTGATGAAATAAATATCTTCTTTTACGGAATACTGAATATTTTCTTCTGTCTGTGAAATGTTTTTAAGGCTATTTCCACATTTCACAAATTCTCCTTAGTATAAAGAAAATGAGTTATTTTAATAATAATTTAATGGTAATTTTTATACATTTCTTGAAAGACTACAGTGTTTACAATGTGAACTTAGAAGAAATGGGGGAAATGACTCGAGTTAATTCCCTTTTTATCCTGTAAATCTTTAAATAATGACATAGAGTAGTTTTGTTTTCTAGAGCACTTTGTACTTGGCATCGTGCTTAGGTGAGCTTTGCCTTCCCAGGGTGATAAATGGGATGTGATATTCTATTTCACTTATTTTACCTTTCTATTTATTTTAGATTTACTATTTACTTATTTTACTTACTATTCTACTTATTTTATATACTGTGTTAGTTTGGAGTTCATTGTCAGCTCTGGTTTGAGATGTGAATAGAACTTTCCCCAAGTGCCTAGCCATTGCTCTTGATGTCACGTATGGCGCAGTCTATGCCTTCTGCACTAATGTGAGATGCTGTGAAGTGTGTTGAAATGTGTGTTACAAACCAAGACTATGCTCATCAGAAATCTGGGAGAACACGGGGCAAGGAAAGAACAGTTTCATATACAGCTATCAGAATGTTGGCCTAACTCCTTCAAGTAGCTTTGTTTGCTTGCTTGTTTGAGACAGAGTTTCTCTGTGTAGCTCTAGATGTCCTGGAACTCACAGAGATCCACCTGCTTCTGCCTCCTGAATCCTGGAATTCTTAAAGGTGTGCACTACTACCACTGCCTGGCCCACCTTCTAGAAGTTTTTTAAAAATCCTCTATCACTTTAACCTTTTAATTGACATAATGGTATCTCTTTTGCACTATAATAAGTCCAAGCTTTGTGCTTAGTGAGTTGAAATTCAGTTCAAAGCTGGAAGTGGAAATATGAAAACCTAGGTTTTTCTGTCCAGGTTCTTTTATCTATGTCTTGTTTTAATCACAAATGGATTCCTTACCTGAGTTCCTGGTGTGTGCCACAGACCATTGGATCATTTCTTCTCTGTTTTCTTATTCTGGAAAATGGAAGGAGGTATATAGAAAGATGGCTCAGTGGACGAGCACTGCGGTTGCAGAAGGCCTGAGTTCTTTCCAGCTTTATGGGCTCTTGTGCCATTTTCTGGATGCCATGGGCACCCTCATTCTCATGTTGTGAGCCTGCACCGCCACCCACGATCACACACATGTACACATAACATTCGATGTAAATCTGAGATCAGGCACAAAAGTCCATAGACTGAAAACAGAAAACTTAAGGTTTTAGAGTTTAAGTGTTGCAAAAGTGATAACATTGGATGTGATTGCTCCAACAAAGACAGCAGAGCTTTAGCTCTGGCCCTAGCTTCTAAATCATGCTCAGCGGTCAAAGGCAAGTGCCCTACTCCTCTCTGTGACCCCCTCTCTTACCATGCTTCATTTTGCAATATAGATGATGTTTTACAAGCAGAAGAGGGAAAGAGGGAGACCTAAAACAACAGAATCTGTTTTCAAGTGATTGTTGTGCCCGTTGTCCTTCTGTCTTCTAGCCTGTTGGTCACCTCCATGGGGCACATAAAACTGACTGACTTCGGCTTGTCTAAGGTGGGATTAATGAGCATGACCACCAATCTCTATGAAGGCCACATAGAGAAGGACGCTCGAGAGTTCTTAGATAAACAGGTAAGCTCGGGTGCTGCTCTGCCTGCAGAGAGAAACCAAGCTCACTGCAGCCTGTGAACTCAGAAGGCACCTGTGTAGGCCATCCCCACATTAGTGCTGGCCTTTGGATGTCTGTATAAGCCTTGCATTTAATAAAGTGCAAACTGCTCCCATTTGTCTCCCTGGGCCCCTTTGAACCGTCCGATCCCTCTACATTCCTCCCCTAGCATTAAGGTCTATTAGCAAGATGAACGGTCTAATTGTGCACGAGTGAGAGGGTGAGGGAGACAAATGGAAAACTGTTTTTGTAAGGAATTCGGGAGTCTCGATAGAGTACTTGGGAAACTCATGATGCATTGCGCAATCTCAGCTGTTGGAATCCGAGCTATGGCCCATTTCCTTTTAAGCATGCCTCATTACCATGTGCTCACAATCTGTTCATTGTGAAGTTACTTAAGGTAAAACCATCTCAGCTGCCACACCTTCCTGATATAACCACTTGGAGGATCAGTTTGGTCATATAAATAATTGAGCTACCTCTAAGAGTGACAGATTAAGCACTATTGTTTTGCAACATACAAACTCTTTTTAATATTGTCAAAAGCTATGCACAGGTTAGGTTTGCAATTTGAAACTGTACATAATAGATATGTTCTTTGTCGTAATAATGTCTGTTCTCAAGGTCTCTGGCCATGAGTTTCCTAGTAGGTAAGCTGGGTTATTTGAGGCAGTATAATTGTTTAGTCATCTTGTTCATTTTAATTGATGTCTAGTGCTCCAGTTATTCTAATAGAGCAATTTCATTTTAGGTCTGTGGTACACCTGAGTACATTGCCCCCGAGGTGATTCTGAGACAGGGCTACGGGAAACCCGTGGACTGGTGGGCCATGGGCATTATCCTCTATGAATTTCTGGTCGGATGTGTGCCTTTCTTTGGGGACACTCCAGAAGAGCTATTTGGACAAGTCATCAGTGGTAAATATCATCCAGAGTTATCTTTAAGCCACTACTGGGGAACAGCTACTCAATGTAAATCTGCCGGGTGTCACTAAAATGTTAACCCCTGTCAGCCATTGGAGCCGACAACTTCTCATAACGAATCACCGTTTCATGCTTTCTCAAGAGAGTGATGTGTGTTGAAATGGATCCGAGGAAGGTTTGTCCACATGGCATTTGGAAATGGGCTGGCGATGTGTCCAACTTTCATTGTCTGCTACTTTAAAAAAAAAAAAAAAAAGAAATTGGTGTGGGATTTACAAATGCTCTCCCTGTTAGCTGGCCTTCGTTTTCATAATAGGAAAGTTGCACCAGGGAAGAAAAGGTTAATGTGGGTAACATTTTTATAAATGGGGGAAAAAAAATAGCTAATGGCACAATGAAGAAATTAACAGAAATGTAATAGCCCCTAAAACAAATGTCTACCAAATAATAAATAACGAGGATGGCAAGGCGCTGAGTGGAGTCCGCACACTGTTAATGCTTTTATTGGTCGTTGTGATGTGTGATGTTATTTCTGCAACAGCTGTTCATCTTTCATTTACAATTCAATAACCTTTAGATCTTAACCTGCAAGCTGACCCTAACTATTGCTGTGTGTGTAGCATGTGGCACACCTAAATGATAATTAAAGAGGGGCCACCGCTCCCCTCCCTGCTGATTCTGTAAATTTCCCCAATGCAGAGATGACAGAAAAGGCCTCTCTACCTGAAAGGTTGTCAAGGCCCCACTGATAACTCCATCAGCCTCCTCTGTGTCCCAACCTGCTCTGTGCTTATGCCAGCCAACAATGGAAATAGGAGATATTCATTGTGTTCACCAAGAGCCAGCCCTTAATCGCACGATTATTTTCTGACGTTGGCTTTGCAAGCCAGGCATATTTGTAAACTTTAACAAAGTAGATTTGTTGAATCGCCTGCAGTGTAAAAGCCCTTTATATAATATCTGAGCTGTTTATGGATTTATAACTAGGCTGTTTTCTGACAGACCGAGGCCCGAATGGCAAGGGGAATCAACTGTTTAATTAACACAAGCAGCAAATGCTGGCTTTGTTCTCGGTGCCTTACGGCTCCGATGCATATTCATGTTTTATTTTCCAAATCAGATTTAAACTGCAGTAGAGGAAGCTAGAGGCAGGCACACACAAAAATAACTCATGTTTTTATTGCATTTCCATAGGCACGAGCATGCACACACCTATCTCCAGGCAAACTCCTTTAGAGCGAGAACATAGTTTAATATCTCTGACAGACTGTAAAGACTCCCATTACTGTGGCTTCCTTTCGCTTTTCTCTTCTTCAGCCTTAACATTTAGGACTTTACCTTGGTCTCTAGAAATAATTACTTTTTGCAAAATAACCTATTACTCCTTGGAGCTAAGGAACTGAGCAGACATGACCAGACTCTCAGCTGAGGCTAGTAAGAAAATCTTACACTTAGATGGTCCCCGATGGGTAGGCACCTGGCTCGGAGGTGTTCTGTTCTGTTCTATTAAACCCTTCTAATAGCCAGGAGGAGTGGCTTGTTAGGAGACAGTTCTCCAATGAAAAAGAAGTGAACGAATGGTCCAGTTTATTGAAATAGTTTCTTGAAATAGACCTTGAAGAAACCGGGCTGTCCGGGCCCTATAAGATAATAATATAAGTATTATCTTATACCACATAGAAGTCAACTAAAGATTTTAAATGTAGGTTTGGTCTCCGTGTTTCTGGGATGGGGGCCCATGGTTCTGCCCTTTGAACAATAAAGCTGTAGACATCTTCTCTTCCTTGCAGATGAAATCAACTGGCCTGAAAAGGACGAGGCCCCTCCTCCAGACGCTCAGGAGCTGATTACCTTGCTCCTCAGGCAGAATCCGCTGGAGAGGCTGGGAACAGGTTAGAGAGCATGTGTGTTGCTTTTGCCAATATACAAGAAATAATGTCCTCTGGAGCAATCTGAAGCTTCTGCTAATGTTTTCTGTGCAGGCAACATCTGTTAGGAGATGTAGGACATAGCTACAGCACATTATAGCATTATTATTTGGTTGGTGTGTGTGTGTGTGTGTGTGTGTGTGTGTGTGTGTGTGTGTGTGTGACTTAGAACTGCACATACACAAGGATGGGGGGTGTTTGTTTTTGTGTTTTGCAAAGGCGAAACTCTTAATTTAGTTCAATAAATGCATCTCCAGGGTATGTGCCAATCTTCTGTTTTGAAAAACATGCATCGTAAATAATTGGGAATGGAAAATCAGATATGAGGAGCTCTTTTTGGTCCTGTTTTTAATATACGCTCCATGAAGATTTAACCCAGCAGGCTTCTATCCACAGCCTTTGAAATAGGTTATCAGCGCTCCAACTGATTACTAGAAATGAGGGCCTGAGGCTGAGCCAAACTCTCCTATCATGGCGATCAGCACCGTGGCCCAAGAACGGGAATTAAACCGTTGCCTTTGAAGATAAACGAGATAGTCTGTTTGTTTCCTGTTGATGGTTCCCCCTCTAGTTTTACAGCCAGCAGGCATGTGCTTTCTTTCCTTCCTATATTGTGGATAGACACACTTTAGACATCTCTTGGGATAGCATCCAGTCTGCCCAGGGGAATTTGTTTTAGCAAGACAAAAAGGTTAAATGTAAATGTACATACTCTAGGTGGCAATTAGTAGTTTGCTTGGTGAAAATTCTTGGCTTGCTGTGGCCATTTAATCTGAAGTCCTATTTCATTATAATAGAAATATCAGTAAAGGGGGGGGGTGCAACCATTTCTCCCGCATTTTCCCCATGACAGTTATTTGTTACAGGGATCTGTCCTTGTTTACCCGTGGGTTGCAATAGGCCAGACACAGTGGCACAAGCCTATAATCGCATCTCTTGAGATATAGTGATGGCAAAAGGATCCAGAGATCAAGATCATCCTTAACTACATGGTGCATCCAGGTCCAACATCCAGGTCCTGTTTCATTAAAAAAAAACAAAAAAAAGACAACTATATTACACTGGAGCTTATGATAATAAATAAACAGGGGGACAGAAAAAATATGGTCTGGAGGCTAAATCTGTCCAGTTCCCTGTTTTTATAAATAAAGTTTTTTGAAGCAGAAACACAGCAGTGTCTTTCCATGAGACACGTCATCCGTGTCTGCTTTCATGCTATAACAACCGAATTGGCTAGTCATGGCAAACTGTATAGCCCCCACAGGGGCTAAATATGGACCATTTAGCCCTTTACAGAGAAATTATGCCGACTCCATGTTATGAAATCCAGGAAGGCTTAAGCCTGGATTGACCTAGGAAGTAACTGGTGAACTGAGCCACCGCCTTCGGCTGGAGCTCCATGTTCCTTACTGCCCTTGGTAGTGAGTGAGTTTGCCTTTGTCTTGGAAAGCCTCTGAAATCTAGATAGAGTCACGTGGCCAGAGTCTAAAACTTGCTTGTGTGGCCCAGAGTAGGCTTCCTTTAAGTCATCCTACCTCAAAGTATTGTTGTGAGACATAAGGAGGCCACCTGAAGCAAGTCTTACAACCAGGTTTGGTGCTTCCAATACTGTATTCCACCTTCAGCTTGAACCTCGCATCTTCCTTTTGGTAAGGACCATGGCATGGTGGTGGTGTCGCTCCCTTGGGGTCTACTGGACTCCTTGAAATGAGTATATTTCTTCCCATCCTATCTGCTTTTCCACTTGTCTGACCTGTCAAACAAACTTGTTATTTCTCTTCTTTTGTGACCTGCAGTCAGATAGATCTGCGCTGTGGTTCAAGAGATAAGAGTGACCGCCAAAGAAGTGGTGTCAAGGCTGTGCAGGGGGCAGCTTCTTGAGGAAAGATTTTGACTGGGTTATGCCAAAAATGAGAAACAGATGATTTCAAGATTGCCCTGAGATAGTACATATACCTATTTAGATTCCCTGTTCAACTGACCCAGAAGAAGGGTCCCTGATCAGACAGAAAAATGCATTTGAATGGACACACCCCCTACAATGCAAGCTCAAAAGTCCCGTTTTGCTGTCCCCCTGGGGTCCAGTTTGGAGTTTTTCCACTTGATACTCTGCCCTCCCCCTTCTCTAAGCATGCTAGGATCTTTGATTAGGCTTGACTTAACGAGACAGGGTAGATACTCTAGGCAGCAGGTCCCTATGTGTATATCATAAGCTGCAAGTGACTTCTCTACACATTTTCTCGTTGACTGCTGCTGTCAGTCTCTGACAGTTGTAACAGCAAATTCCCTAGGAGAAACCCAAAAGAGACATTTAAAGGTCTCACTCAAGCTCTTCGAACAGCCGAGAAGTGATTGCCAAACCGGCAGGGCCAATGTGATGGGTCCCAGTAGGGCCTCCAGAATGACATTGTGGATCCTGCCGGCCCGCCATGCCGCTTTCAGTGACAGCATCTTGTGTTCAACGCATATTTAGCGGGCAAAATAATGCACCGTGAAAATGTGTGAATGCACATTTGCCTGAGAGACTGGAGAGGCTGAGAAAGGGGGAAAAAAAAAAAGGCCGTAAAGAGCATAATGAATGTTTAAGAAGCTTCCAGGAAAGGAGAGGAACTCAAGGGGGGTACATTAGTGCCAAACCAGAGCTTGCAGTGTAGGACCTTGTGCTGTACTTGTGTGTGTGTGTGTGTGTGTGTGTGTACTCCTGAACTTGGAGAGTCGAGTGGCAAGCTTGGCCTGCTGGCCTTCGTTCGGGCTGTTCAGATTTGTCTGCCGACTCTGTATCAACTGTGAGCTCTTAGGGCTGTCATCATGCTCAGTTTCCTAGTGTATAAAAATGGGCACATCGGTCATCTCGGGATTATTGTGGGGACTAAAAGGACTAATGCTCATAGGCAGATCTAACATGGAACCAGCCACACACCAAGGCATCAAGGCAAGTTCTCCCCTGTCATTCAGCTCCTTCTAGCAATGGGAGCTCTCTTTGCATGCACAACCCACACGTAGTTCACAATACACTTTTACCAGAAGTTTGGCCCACAGACAGACGGTCTTCCCCATTTATTCTTTTTTAATCGTTCCTCCCTTATCTCTCCATGAGTACATGAGAAGCAGAGCCTACTGATAACTTCTTCCGAGGAAGGCACAAAAAGTACATTAAGGAATGCGAGCTACGTCTTCCATGGCTGTGTCACTGGGGGAGACTCACTTGGCCATTATCCACAGAAAGGAGGCAAGAGTTCTCATCAGTTTGAAGTCTGTAGATGGGGGAGGATGAGAACAGCGTTGTCTGGAAGTGCCATGCAAGTCACTGACCTTAGGAAAATTGTTTCACTGGGTATAAACAGCCAGAGTGGCATAGCAGTGTCATTGACAAGGTCCCACAAGCAGCAGCTGCATTATTAGTTGCTATGGTAATACAGCCATGGCTGGTCTAAGCATCCATCATGGGCCACTCATCAGGGCTTGGTGCTAGATCTCAGTGCTACCAACTATGGTGAGGGGGTGGAACAGGGAGGTGTGCAATCCCTTTTGGCCTTTGTATTTTGCTCCTCCAAATAAAAGAATTGCTAGAAGAAAATGACCCTGATAGGACTTTAAGAAGACATTTATTGGGACCTAGGAGAGAAGCAAGGTGCACAGTGAGCTGGAATAGGATGTGGGGGAGGGGTGCCATAGAATAGACTTGCCAACTGGCTTAGGTACCCAGCCTGGGCAGCAGTGCATCCCTCTCAGACTTGTGCTGGAGAAACATGAACCAAAGGGAAACGAAAGCATAGCATCCCCTGTGTAGAGGTGAGACCATGGCACTGCCTCTGGGCCTGCAGTTTTAAAAGACAGATGCAGCCTTCTTAGGCTTCTTGTCTGGAGGATCCTAGGCCAGCCAGCTCTGTTCTTCTCTTTAGTCTCCCTATTTAAAACTGCAGTTGATAATGCCAACCCTAGCTAGGGGTATCTTCAGTTATTTAGATGAAGCATTGTACCTAAGCATCAGATGCAGCACTGTCAGGGTGAGAAGTCACCTAAGGAGTTCCTATCGGTTCCCAGGGTTCCCTGCACTCAGGTGGAGGGGGCCTCCGCATTTGCACGGCGGCAGACAGTTTCAGGAGAGGATAACCTAAAGCAACACTGGGGTTTACTGAGGGAAAGGCTGTGCCCTCTCAAAGGCAGTACCAGGGTGCAACCTTCGAGAAAGAGTCGCGTGTCCTAACAATAGCTGTGTGCTTTTGTGGCTCTTGCAAGTTACATGCTCAAAGGCTATAATTTATAACCAGATTCAAAGACTAAGTAAAGCTTTAAAACCATAAGCTGGATTGCTTATTTTTCTATAAGAATCACCTTGTATAGATAAAATTACAAGGTGGCTTATTGGGTGCATTCTTCAGGTTTATGGATGAGAGAGACGTAGAGTAGGTTCAAATCATAGTCCGCGAGTGTTTAAGGCGTGCATTTTGGCCTTACCCATGATTCTTTAGCTGCTATAATACTTCCCTTCCCTTCTCTTCTCTCCTCTTCTCTTCTCTCCTCTCCTCTTTTCTCTCCTCTCCCCTTTTCTCTCCCCTCCCCTCCCCTCTCCTCCCCTCCCCTCCCCTCCCCCTCTCCTCCCCTCCCCCTGTCCTCCCCTCCCCTACCCTATCTCCTCCCCTCCCCTCCCCTCCTCTCCTCCCGTCTTTCCTCCCCTCCTCTCCTCCCCTCTTTCCTCCCCTCCCCTCCCCTTCCCTCCCCTCTCCTCTTTTCTCTTCTTTTTGTGGGCTTTATCTAGCAAAGGAAGTATTTTTCTTTGCAGACAGTCTTTAACAGAAGTTTGGACTTTGCCAGTAGAATGGAAAGTTTAACCCTCAGCCAGTAAGAAACAAAAACCAGAAAGCACGGGTTGAGGACTCTTCTTTTCTGCTCCCTTTCTCTTCCATGCATATTCTGTGTCTGGCTCTATCTGTCTCCCTCACACACAGCACAGAACTGGCCCACAGATCATAGCCCAGAAGCCACTGGTACTATAGTTGCTCAGTTTGGAGTCATTTGCGCAGAATCTTGGTAAAAATTCTCCTCCGTGCTAGGGCGGTGCATGCCTTTAACCCCAGCACTTGGGAGGCAGAGCCAGGTAGATCTATGAGTTCTAGGCCAGCCTGGTCTGCAGAGAGGGTTCCAGGACAGCCAGTGCTGTGCAGAGAAATTCTGCCTTGAGAAAAAACAAAAAACAAAAAAAAAAAAAAAAAAAAAGAAAGAAAAGAAAAAATAAAACGATAAATAAATAAAAACGATTCTCACGCTTGCACTTTGTACCAACCAGTCCTATGTCCGTTACTCTACTTGTCTCTGTCCGCTCCATTCTCGTATTTTCAGAATACCTGGAACATGCCTCGTGCTAGAGTCATCCCATGGGCACAGATAGCATCCCTTCCCCAGCCAAAATCCGCAGCCCACCTTCCATCCCCATCCCCTTCCCTCTCCCATCCTGTCCCTTGTGCACTCACAGAGGACAGGTTGGGAGGCGTGGATGACAGTCACAGAGAGAAGCAGCTACATCACCCCACCCCACCCCACCCCAAAGAAAGCTTGACCAGCAGGCAGATTAGACCTCTGCGATGGTCTTCTGAGAAATCTTTCTTCCTGATGCTTTTTCAGTCCCTGGTCTTTTGGAGTGCTGGGATAGGGCGGGGCCTGCTCTTACCAAGTCACTTCCCTCTCTCTCCATGGGATGTTGTGAATACATTTTCAGTGAGCCTTGCCCTTTAACTGTTTAAAGTCATTAAATAAATTTAAAAACCTCTCACCAAACTGCACTACCACAATTATCTGGCAAACAGAAGCCTCAGCTTTAGCCCCTGTGGCTGATTTATGTTAGACGAATTATAAATCTGTCTAACCAATTTGCCGTTTCCTTACTTAAGGATCTAAAGCACTGACTCTAATTCTTCCCTGTGTTAATGAGCAATCTGATAAAACTGAATGGAAAACTTTATATAATATTTAGGAAAAATCCATCATTATTAACCTTCCCTCCAGAAGAAATCTTGCTGTAAGCACATTTTGCACCTTGTTAGGATCTTCAGGGTTTGTAATGAGCAAGTCTGTTTTTGGGCCAACGTGCGTCCATGTCCCCAGGTTCAGTATAATGTGATTTTAAGTGGCCCTGTCATTAACCTTTGAAAAATGGAAGAAGTCGTAGAAAAATTAACTGAGAAAAATCTGTGCTATAGCAACCGCTGTTAGCAAAATCTGATTTCCTGCTGATAAAGTCTAGAAATTTTTTTTTTCAAGTTTTGGTTGTAGAAGGTGGGGGCGGGGGGGGGGGAGGTAGTGTGGACTCCACCACTTCTTCATTTCTCTGCTAACAAATATCGTGAACTGTTTGTAAGCGTGGTGCTTCCTGTACAGAGGGTGGTTCAGCCTCTCAGCCTCGCTCCTCTCCCCGTCCAGGTGGAGCCTATGAAGTGAAGCAGCATCGTTTCTTCCGCTCCTTAGACTGGAACAGTTTGCTGAGACAGAAGGCGGAATTTATTCCCCAACTGGAATCGGAGGATGACACAAGTTATTTTGATAGTACGTGCATTATCTGACATCCTTTGGCCTTTCCTAGATTTAAAAAAAGAAAAACAAAAACAAAACCATAGTTCATCTCCAACTTCACACTTTCCAACTTCGTACCTACAAATTCTAGAAAGCTCCCTGTTGTTCTGCTCCAGGTCCTCAGAGGGTAGTTGTCACTGTTAAATACAGAAGCTCTCTGAGTAACCCAGACTGTTCCCAACCCTTCCTCCGCAGCTCGGTCAGAGAAGTATCATCACATGGAGACGGAGGAGGAGGACGATACAAACGATGAGGACTTCACCGTGGAGATAAGGCAGTTTTCTTCCTGTTCACACAGGTTTTCAAAAGTAAGTGGGACGGGGCATCAGCATGCAAAACCTTGGTATCCACCTCAGTTGGACTAGACTGTAAAAGCACCTGCGCTTTGTGGGGTGTGAGTTCTCCAGCACTCAAAACTCCCAGTTAGTTGGGGAAATGGTCTCATATACTTAATAAGCAGCCGTTTTCCACCCTAAAGACATGGCTCCAACTTTGGGAGTTGATTGTTGCTTTGAGGCAAAGATGCCAACGCTTTGTTGTCTTTCATGAGAGTTGTCATGTGGTGAACTTGCCTACCTGCCCCCTAAGGTCTAGCTGAGAGCTAGTCTGTGGAGGCTTTTGTCAATGAGGAAGGGCATAGGCGTCACTGTGTGCAGAGATCCCCCTTATTGTGACACAGTATAACACAGGAATGATACTCAGTTCTTTGCATGAGCCAGGGTTCTTGGGGGACACTTGACTTTGAGATAAGCAAATATTTTGATCGGTAATAGAGATTATAACTGATATCGAAAAGGCAGTGGGAAGACAACGATAGAAGTTTAGAAATGGTAGAAGAAAATAAGATTGATTGAGAGAGATCCCTTTTTATAAACTCAGGTAAGATTTTAAAACAGACAAACAAACAACCTGATTTTTTTGGTAGGTTGGGAACCCAGGGATAATGGAAATAAACCCAGAGGGCACCCTACCTCCTTTCTGCTAGTCTCAGTTGCTACATCTTTGTGGTTGCCATGGCATTTTGCATGATTCTTCCTTAGGAATTCTATAACAATTGGTGATTTTAAAGCACTCTGTATGTTTTCCTGAATGATTACCCAAAATGCATCTGCAGATCAGCCAGTGCTGCCCCTGTCTGTTTATAGGACCAACATGGGGGCAGGGATTTCCCTGGAGACTTACAGCATGTGTGTCCTGAAGCAAGTTTAACTGACATCGGATGGGTCCTCAGAACACAACCCATCCTTTGCTCTCTCTCAGAACTCCTCCTACACAGTTTGCTTCTTTACTTTGGAAAGCGTTTTATTTTCCCCGGCCTCCTGTTCTTTAGCCTCATCTTCTTCTAACTCTAGAGAGACTGTGGCGATTCAGAAGTGGGCTAAAAAGAGGCCTCTTTGCCTAAGCTATAGTCTCCTGCAACTGCAACTGCAGCTGCAGCTGCCTGATTTGTAAGCCAAAGGTATCTGGTTAGCTCCCTCTTCCCCAGAACCCGCCCCACTCTAAGTTCTGAAACACACCATCCCTTCCTCTACCCGCACGCAACCTCAACTCCTGACTGGCGGCCATTAAACACCTTTTCTTTTCTGTATCATTTTCTCTATCTGGTTACTTTTTGAGCCCCGAGCCAGTCTGAGATGTACATTGCTCCGAAACCATGAAACCTGAGTGCATCTACGATTCTTCTTTGTAGATACAGAGTCCTTGAGGTTTGGTGAAAGGAGAGGGTCAGTCCAGCCCCCCCACTCGAAAAGAATGTGTCTTCATACCTTAACCCTTCTCTCTTGTGGCGTGCACACAACCTTGTTAGCATTTTCCACAACATGGCCCTAGTTTCCAATTTTTTTTGTTCGGTTTGGTTTTTTAGAGACAGGGTTTCTCTGTGTAGCTCTGGCTGTCCTGAAACTCACTCTGTAGACCAAGCTGGTTTAGAACTCAGAGATCTGCCGCTCTTTGCCTCCCAAGTTCTGAGATGAAAGGTGTGCACCACCATGTGTGGGTCTGCCAGTTCCTGATTTTACTTCAATATTCGGGGTTTTGGTTTTTTAATTTTTTTCCCTAAGACTTCTGACAAGCTCTTTTTAGATGTAGTTCATAAACAATGGTTATTCGCCCCGCAGGTTTTCAGCAGTATAGATCGCATAACTCAAAATTCAGGAGAAGACAAAGATGACTCTGAGGACAAGACCAAAAGCACAACGTTGCCATCCACAGAGACACTCAGCTGGAGTTCCGAATACTCTGAAATGTACGTGAGAAGCTCCCCAGGGCCCTCGTAAACAGTGTGTGCTGGGGCAGTGCATCTGAGACCCACGCCCAGAGTTTCCACTCCAGTAGATCTCAGATTGCCCCAACAGCATAGATGTCCTTCCATGCCCCCTGCTTGTGCTGACACTGGGTACCATATCATAAGAACAATTGCTCCAGACATCCATTGGTTAGGATTATCCAGCTTCCCTTTTAGCCTGGTTTCCTCAACCCTTAATGGTTTCCTGGAGGTGGAGGTGTGACTTGCTCTTGTTTTTTAATTAAGGCAACAGTTATCGACCTCCAACTCTTCAGATACTGAAAGCAACAGGTGCAAACTCAGCTCTGGCTTGCTCCCCAAGCTGGCTATTTCGACAGATGGGGAACAAGATGAGGCTGTCCCTTGCTCTGGAGACCCCAGAGAGGAGCCAGAGAAACCTGTCCCTCCCTCTGAGGAGTGTACTCAGGAGGAGCCCGAGGTCACCACCCCAGCCAGCACCATCAGCAGTTCCACACTGTCAGGTAAGTGTGGCTTTACTTGTTCTGCTCGGGCACCATACTGTCAAGTGGCTCTACAGACTCCAAGAGTCCCAGGCTTTACCCGACAGCTGTTGCTAGACTTCTTCTGTGGTCCCACTTCTTTAGGGAAAAACTCCTAAGAACTCGGGTTAGCTGTCTCAGCTACATCCTCAGTGCTGAGCCTTACAGCAGACTGGCCTGGCTTCAGTTGGACCTTGGGGTCCCTTCACACTGCCCGCTTCAGTCGCGTCCTCTGGTGTCAGGCAGAACCTGCCAAAGGAGAATGTCCTTGGCTGCTGTTGCAAAGAGACAGCTTGTAGAATTGCATCCAGCTTAGAATGAGGTACAGTGCCACATGGACCAACCATCGTATTTATCCTTGAAAAGGGCTTTAGTCATCTACATGATGAGCTGTGGGCTCTCCCTCCAGCCCTGAGCTGCATGGTAGCATCGCTGAAGGGGTTAGCTCCTGTTATCAGGTCATGTTATACCAGACACACCTTGTTGTACGGTTCCTTGCCACTAACCTCTAGCAGAGTCCTTATAAAGTGAGGTTCACAGGACATGTGTGAGGAGAGCCAGAAGTCCCACCATGCCTCTCCTGGTGTCTGACTGTATCTAAAGTAATGCCTCAGCACGGAGTTGACACTTCCCGGGCTGTGGCGAGCGGAGGCAGACACGTTGCTGACGCTTCTTTCTCTGCTTGCTGGGGTGAGGCCCAGTGTCTGGGTTTCTCTTTGATGGCACTTCTATACCTTTATCTGAAGTGAACTTCCTGTCAACAGGAACATTGTCTTCAGACACATTTAAAGTCCTTAAATTCCCAACCACCCATTCCTGGCCCTTCACAGTGGAGGTGTTTTACTTAGACAACTAGAGTCAACCTTCCTGCTTAAGAACACGCCATGCAGGTGCATTCGCAACATCACTTGGTTTATAAAGGTTGTGCACCAGCATATCCTTGTGCAAAGCAGTGCCCGTTTATTTATTTTTTTTAAAAGCAAAACGTGGCTCTGATGTTATAGTTATTGTAATGAGTGTTTTCATTCTGCCATGTTTAATATGCTATCCTAATAAGCATAAATGATTTTAAGAGTTTCCATCAACATTTTTTAAACTGAATGTTCACAGTGAAAGATTCGTTGAGTTTTTTTTTTTTTCTTAAAAACCATATTTTTAAAAATCTTTCAGGCTGGATTTCAGCCTCCCTAAAATGTGTGGCTCTGCAGAGCATCACACACGTTTGTAGTTGACGTGGGAAAAATAACACTGGCTTTTCTCTTTCTCTCCTTAAACCTCAGTTCTGTTTCCATGCTGGGTAACCCAACTTTTTCTAGGTAGGAAGCCAAGGTAATAGTATTGTGAAAATAGTACACAGACATCATATCACCCTCTGCTTGCTGGCCATGCTTCTCTTACTCTTCATAGCAAAAGTAAGGGACTCCGTATTTTATATTCCTGGTTGTAGGGGTCTCTGTCCAGCTCTCAGTGGCCTTACCCTGAATATAGAGTATATCCAACTCCATATCAAAGTTCTTGTTTACCATATCTCAGTGTCCTACTCAGAAAGGTAGGAGGTGGAGGGAGGGAGGGAGGGGGAGCAACGTCTAAGTGCTTGATTGATTGCTTTCATAATTAAAACTACCTGCCGAGGTCCTGCCCTGCGTTTTGATTAATAGACTCAACCCAGCTTTTCTCAATCTGTCTCCCCCGTACACATCCTAAAAAATAATCAAAGACCTTGGGGGCTGCCCAGGACAGAGGGATGAGTTGCTTTGCTTACAGCCAAGGGTAATTAAGGGACTGGAAAAGCACGGCTGTAGTAAAATTAAATTTGTTGAGGTTTATATTGCTCCACGATCAAAAGGAAGGAACCCTTGACATTTAAAGAACATTAAGGTGACATTACGTGCCATTGGCAGAAAGAGGCCCTTGCGCATGTGCGCGCGCGGTGCTGTAAGATGAGGTAGTAGAGGAAGGGAGCAAGGAAGCATGAGAGAAGAAAACCAATATTGTGCCTCCATCCTGACATTTGGGGAAGCACACATTGGTGTCTGTTTCGCTTTTCTCCTTGACTACCTTGTACTTGGATCCTCCAGAAGTAAAAGTTGTGAAATCAAAGCTGGGACGCTCAAACGCTCCCAACAAATTATTCACCGGGAAGAGACTCTGCTTTTTGTTTGCCCTTTTTCCCTTCTCTCTGCTCCCATCTGACCCCGCCCAGGAGGGAAGTGAGTCACCTGAAGCCAAAACTCAGTGTAGAGAGAAGTTCCTGGCTGGGGAAACAGCCTTGATCCCGTCCTTCACTTACTGCTTTGAGCGAACAGGAGGAGAGGCGGTAGTAGATGAGAATGGGGTTTTCCCAAGGAGTGAAAGGTTGTTGATATCTGCCTTAAGATTTCCTTACCAGTTGGCCCAGTGAGTGTAGTAGTAATTAATTAATTAATTAATTAAAGTGACAGCAGGGTCGCTACCCACCACAATGTTTTATGTTCCCGAATGAAAGACCTATACTCAGCCTTATAATTTTAATATGCCTTAATAGCACAATAGCTGGGCCACTACCTAACCTCCAAGCAATTAATCCACCTCCTGCCAATAATCCCAAGTTATTTCTTACTATACTCTCATGTTCTACTTGGCTGTTCTAGACCCAGTTGGACGGACAGCCCTCTAGGCCATGCTCTCCTGCCCCTTCACATGGTGGCTGTGCCTCTCTGTCCTCCACTCTCCTCAGGCATGGTGTCTCGCCTCTCCTCCATACTCTTTATCTCCTTTTTTCTCCCCCTGCTCCCAGTCCCAAGCCCAGGAAATCCTAAAATCTTGTCTCTGTCTACCCTGCCCAGCTATTGGCTGTTGGCACCTTTATTTACTAATCAGAGCCAACAGGGGATAGGTTCCCAGAAGCTACATGAAAAAACAGTTTTGGGGGGAACATAAATAGCATTCGTAATACAAGCAGCTACAAGTGGGTGGTGGTGTAGAAGCCCAAGAATCTTTCCTGTTCAAACATCGCAGAACTCAGTATCCACACCTACTCCCTTAGACAGACCCAACGGGTATGCCCCTTCACAAACTAGGGCCAGACAAGCACGGTGCAGACTAGCGGCGTGTATGTCAAAATACATTCATTTAGGTCAACTCTTGCCCAGGCAGAGAATGTTGCATGGTCAGCATTTTAAGACGAGCCGGCTAGTCATTTGGAATATAGATCTATGATAATAACTTGAGTGAGTTTCATGAGCAGGATGCTTAGAATATAAAATTAGAGAATCTTATGTTTTATCTCGAAGCATAGAATCAGAGATCATCAGGAGATCTAGACAGAAAAAAAGAAAGGTGTTTATTGGTGATTTTAAAACCAGAAGACATTTAGCTTGGTGACAAAGAGCAATTAGGAACGTGAGTCACTGCTCAGTTCGTTTCTGAGGACTCAACATGATTCTTTTCCTGAGAATTCTCTCACTCTCCACCTCCGTGGTTCTCCATGCCACCACCCTCCTTCATGTTTCTGTTCTCAGGGGACAGTCCTAATGTTTTAACATAAGAATAACTCCACTGTACGTTAGGAGTTAATAAACTGACAAAGAAAGGTATGTCTTAGAGAGGGTGGAGGAGGATGTCATGGAGGACCGCACATGACATAGTCTAGACTGGAAACCTGGAAGATGGACTTGGCTACTAAGCAATGTCTTGTATCTTTTCCTTTGAAACTTACAAAGAGTGGGAACAGGCACAGAAGGATCAGAGACATTTTGATTCTTTCTGTGTGTTATACTCCTGGCCCATGGTATCTTAGGAACTTGGGAGGAAGTGACACAGACATGGCCTACAGAGTGATTAAATGGTGTCCCCATGTCACATTGATCAGCAGCATTCGTGATCATCACTAATATCAATATATGACGGGGAGGCTGTTGGGTTTATAAGATGGACTCCTTGAAGGCCCAGGGGAGGAGACGCTCAGGGGGTTCTGAAATATAGATGATAGGAAGTTAGTCTCCTGGTTGAATGGAATCAGGAGGAACTTATCTGACTCTGCACAGGAGAATGAAGCCTGCACAGATAGCTCCTCCATCTTTTCCTCCTCCGCAGGACCTCTCTCAAGCCAGTTGTCTCTCACATTCAGCCTGGCACGTGGGACCATCTCCCACAGTTGGTCCGCCTTTTTTCTCTGTCTTCCCGGCTGCCACCTCTCCTCTCCTAACTTTTCCCCCCGAATGTGTTTCTTCCTTCTTCTTTGTACAGTTGGCAGTTTTTCAGAGCACTTGGATCAGATAAATGGGCGAAGCGAGTGTGTGGACAGTACAGATAATTCCTCAAAGCCATCCAGTGAACCCACTTCTCACGTGGCTCGACAGCGCTTAGAAAGCACAGAGAAAAAGAAAATTTCTGGGAAAGTCACAAAGTCCCTCTCGGCCAGTGCTCTGTCCCTCATGATCCCAGGAGGTAGAGAGACATCGACTCGCATGCAGACTTGCATGGAGACTCGCATGCCACTGTGTGATTCATGCTTGTGTTTCCCTCCCTCTTCCCCCAATCTGGAATGCTGATTGGAATGCAGAACTGCATGGAGTGGGATCCCAGGACAGCTCTCCAGAGCTGCTGCCCACACACCTGTGAATGTCCCCTCCAGGGCCTCTGGGACAGCCAGAGAGCATGTGCATCTCCAGCTCTGCTCACAGTCTGTACCTGGGGAGGAGGCCAGAGAGGTTTCTTTCCCGTGACGACGGCTTTCATTTGTTTTCTTAAAGCCTTTTCTCCCCACGAGCTAAATAATGCATCCCCCTTCCGGGATGATTCCTCTGTAGACCTCGTACTGTTTGTGTACTTTACAGAGCTGTGTACAGCCCATGTGTTGGGAAGCTAGGGATGTTTTGCTCCATCTAATTAATGAGAAGACAGACACAGAATTTAAGCTTTCCATTTCTGGAGATGGCAGAGACTTTCTTCACAGGAGGCAGTGAAATAAGATGTTTTCCCAATCCTGTGGCCTGAGCGCCACTTTCTTTGCTAATCTCTGCCCTGTTTTTGGAAAAATTATACCTAATTACGGTTTTGTGGGATTGCTGTGTTTTCCCACAACTTAGTTTGCATCTCCTGATCAGGAAGTCTGTAGTCACTTCCCTGGCAGAGATGAAATATACACACTGCTTGCTGGTCATAATATCATTCGGAGAGGGGTGGGGTTGGGGAGCCTGGAAATTGAATTCTTTTATAGATGACATATATTGGGAAGAATTGAAGCTATATAACATCAAAGAAATTAATTTTTTTACATTTGTTATTTGTGCAAAAAAAAAAAAACTGATAAGGCATTATATAAATTCCTTTGCTAGGAAACACCCCATTGAGCCCCATAAAGCATACAACTCCTCACTGTTGTCTGTATGGCCATCCGCACCTCAAAGGTGCCTCCAGTACCCCTGTACATCAGGGAAGGGCAGTTCAGTGCGGCCTGGTCCATCTATAAGAGCAAGTAAGGTAGCCTGCACTGTGGAAGTCCCACCATTTGTAGAAGAAAGGGAGGCCCACCCTGTGGTTAAGAAGGGCGATCTGTCCTATCCTTCCCACAGTTTGAATCTTAAGTGTCTGTCCTGTCCTCCACTCACATGTCATGAAGGTCCCCATCCACCAGTGACCTCCTTTTTACCTGGCCTTTGGATCAGACAGAAAAGCATCAGAAAAGAGAATCAACGAGGCACATGGAGTCAGAGTAGAAGAACACTCACAGTTAGACCCAGCTTTCCTCCTGTCTGGGCAACAGAAGACTTAGAACACATGTAGTATGGATGTTTTCACCTTACAGTGACCACATTGGGTCTTGCCATATCCTTGTGAGTCTCCAGTATTACTGGGCACCTCGTTACCTTGTTCCTCAGAACACACACACACACATGTTTCATAGTAGTTAACATCCACATACAATCACATAAAGTGAGCGTGCATCTTAATTTGGTTCTGGCTGCTAGAACACTCAGATAAGTTAGAAGCAGTAGATCTGTTGTTTGTGGCTGAGATGCCCATAGTGAAGGCCTCAGCAGATACAATGTCTTGTTTCACATAGACAACGTATCTTAAAGGTTCTGCAGCCTCTTCCAGAAACACAGTAACCCCATCACCAGAGGCAGAACCCTCATAGTCTAGTTATTTTCCAAATCCCCTGCTGAATATTGTTACCTTGGTGGTTAGGTTTCAGCTTCTGAGCCCTGGGGAATACAAATGTTTGCTTCTGCAGCAGAGTAGAGAGTGGTATTTGGGGATGCGAGCTGATTTGCTCTTAACGCATGCATCTGATCTTCCTTACCCTTGAAGAAGCATTCTTCTGTGAAGAGGAGCAGCTGTAACCATAGTCACTCTCGTATGGTTACGTTTCTCAGTTGAAATATGTTAGTATGTACTAGCTCAGTAATGTTACAAAAAGCAGCTGGTACTTGGCCATTGTTTTCCTGGCCATTGTGTGTTTGGAGAGTCATGTTCAATTGTTTAGTATACTATTTGGAGAATAGGAAGTCTCATTATATACTTAGTCTGCTCTTATAAAGATACACTATAAACACATGCATCTGTGAATTACTTATTTCACTAAAATAATTTAAAGACACCATAACCTGAAACATCTTTATGTAGCAAAGCTAAAAATTCTTAATTGTAGAGTATTGATTGAAATGTTAGTTAAACCAGAGACACTTTTGATATCCTCTCATTGGGCTTGAGTTTGGCATCCATACAGGTTACCAGTAAAAGCATTCTCTGCCATTAGTTCTCATTTTGCTGTTAGAAACAAAGGGACTTGTTTACGACCATTCTTTGTTTTCCTGGTTATGGTGGGGATCCCTGTGGGCAAAGTGGTTGTGGCCCAGATCCACTTTGATGCCAGCTTCTTCATTGCAGATATGTTCGCTGTATCTCCATTGGGAAGCCCAATGTCCCCACACTCCCTGTCTTCAGACCCTTCTTCTTCACGGGATTCCTCTCCCAGCCGAGACTCTTCTGCAGCATCTGCCAGTCCGCATCAGCCCATTGTCATCCACAGCTCAGGCAAGAACTATGGGTTCACCATCCGTGCTATCCGCGTGTACGTGGGGGACAGTGACATCTACACAGTGCACCATATCGTCTGGGTAAGAACAGAGCGTCTTTCTTGCCCGCTCTCCTTTCTAAGCAGCCTGGGGTGTACACCTGCTGCCTGAAGCAGAGTTGATACTGATGTGTTTTCTGCTTCTGTGGCACTCGGGACCCTTTTAATGTCCTTGTCTCTATTTCTGTGGTAGAGTTGGATATAACCCACACTAGGCATTTTACCCAGCTCTGCCCTATTTCCCGTAATTGCTTGCCCATTCTTATGTACCAGTCTGATGAACATAAAGGCCACCCTCTTTGTATCCCTGTTTTTAGTTATGTGTATGTCTGAGTACAATAGGCCAGAGGTGCTATGTAACCCAGAGCTGGAGTTAAGAGACAATGGTGAACCACCTAGCACGGGTTATGGGAGCCGAGTTCAGATCCTGTGCAAGAGCAATGCTCTAATTGTGGAGCCAGATCTCCAGGCCCTGTCCTTCATCTTTCCAGCCCCTGTCCTTCATCTCTCCAGCCCCTGTCCTTCATCTCTCCCAGCCCTGTCCTTTGCATTTTTTCCTTGCTTTTCAAAAATTACACTCTCGCTTACTTGAGATTTTTTTTTAAGGAAACATGGAAATTCTCCTATTTTCGAACAATATCAGAAAAGGAGCCATGCCTTTTTGAGTCCATGTTAGGAACTTAGGATCGTTCCCAAAGTGACTCCAAATATCCTAACAGAGGAAACCATAGGCGTCAGGGTGGTAATTCGTTGGTTTATGAATGTGTACTCTCCTCTTGGACTACAGAACGTAGAAGAAGGAAGTCCCGCATACCAGGCAGGACTGAAGGCCGGGGATCTGATCACACACATCAACGGAGAGCCGGTGCACGGCCTCGTCCACACGGAAGTTATCGAGCTCCTGCTGAAGGTACTGTCTTCCTATGTCCTGGCCGTGCAGAGGCAGCAGTAACCCCAGGGCGTCAGCACTGTGAGATCAGGTTCTCTGCCATGCCTGGCTCCACAGCGGGTCCCACCACTGGAAGGAAGGTAGTGGTCAGAAGTCTGACCGGAAGCAAAGCTGTTCCGACCTCTCTGGTTTCCTGCTGTGAAAAGATATCCTTGAACCTACACTCTTACTGCCTGCCTCTGCTTCCCACTACCTGTCCTACAGAATATGGGCTCTCCTTGTTCGTATGCCTCACGTAGTAGAGTCTAGTTGAGAATCACCAGTTAATTCTGAGGGTGAGCGTCTAGCGGAGGAGGGGACAAAGCACTGCGCACCGCACAGTGAAGGCAGATGGAAAGGGTCTAAGAGTTGCCACGCCTTTGAAAGAGGGATGTGTTAGATGTATTTACATGTGCTCTACATGATAAATGGAAGAATGGTCCTAGCAGTTTCCGGGCTCCTCCCCCTCCCTCTCCTTCACATGCCTAAGAGAAATTTCCATGGGGATCTTTTCCTACTTAAAAAGATCGTGGAATGGAGCCTGTGGCACCAGACCCCAGGGAGCAGGAATAGAAGTGGAGAGCGGGGCACATTTATCCTCTCAGGCGCGAGCCTTTTCTGATTCTTGATTTACTTTGTGCTAACCCCGGAATATAAAATCGAAGATACCAAGATAGCTGAACTGAATTTGATTTTAAATTTTTCTCAGGAAAAAACAAAAACAAAAACAAAAAAAAACCTGCTTTATCTGAGATGAGAATCACAGTCCATCCTTACACCTCTCGGTAATTTTTGGACAACCTCTTATTTCATGACCAGCTAGAGAGATTTGAGCATCAACAACAACAACCAAGAAACTCATTAGGGAGACACAGGATAAATGTGTACAACTATAAGCCCCTATGCACGGATTAAATAACGTTTGAGACCTCATAAATATTGTTGACACAGGGACTAAGGGATGTTCTTTGCTCTCGGAGAGTACAGGACATGTATATGAGAAAAACAACTTAATTATCCCAGGCTGCAGCAGGGAAGGAACACTGTGCTTCTAGAGAGAACATTTGAAGCAGGGAGAGGCCTGCCAGGGGGCTGACAGTGACGTGGAACTTGAAAGAAAATAAGGAATTTGAAGGCACTGGCAGAAGCGTGGGTGTACAAGTCTCAATACAGATGCAGTTAAATGCCTGTCCCCGTCCCTCCCCTGTCATTCCCCAGGCTTATCCAAGGACCAGTTTTCAAAGGGCTTAGGGTCTAAGGGTCCAAAATCAATAGTCTCTGCATCCTAAGGTCCAGGGTGAGTTAGTGGATAGAGAACTATTTCTCTTCATTAACTCATGGTATTAAAAATTGGCCTTCGGTGTAGGGCTCGGCGATTTTATAGAGTTAAAATGAACCACAGCGTTCTCCCTTATATCCCAGGGTGACAACAGGAAGATGGATCACACAGCAGCTTCAGATTTGAAAACTTAGTTCTACACAGAAATCCTTCCTTTTAAGTTCTGTCTAACTAGGGAGGGGTAACGTTCCCAGTTAAGCTTCCCAGAGATGGGAGACTGGGCGGAACTGCTGGCTTTTGAGACTCCTGGGCTGTGAAAGTCACCTGAAACTGTCTTAGACCGTGAGAGCCTGGAATGACCGTGGAGAGTTTGTCTCCTATTGAGAGCTTGTCTCCTGTGTCTTTCAGTTTTGAGGACACTGTTGAGAACAGTGGACAAAGAAAGTCCCGTGGTCCTATCTAGGTGTTCACTGTGTGTGTGTGACCTCTGGAGCTGGAAAATAATTCTCTCAGTTGCCAATCATTTTCTACCGGTGCCTTAGATCAATGATATTTCTAAAGCAAATTTTTGGGGTTGTTTGTTTGTTTGTTTATTTGTCTGTTTGTTTTTTCTTTTTGTGTAACCTTGGCTGTCCTAGAACTCTCTCTAGATCAGGCTGCCTCAAACTCATAGAGATCCTCTTGTCTCTGCTTCCCAGAGTGCTGGAATTAAAAGTGTGTGCCACCACCGCCTGGCAAGCTAAAAGAACTATAAGATATAAATGGTAATTGCTTTAGTTAGCGTCCTGTTGCCATGACAAAGACCGTGATCAACAGCTTCTTGGAGATAAAAGGTTCTGTTTTGTCTCAGAACTTATAGTCGGTCTATCATAAGGAGATGTAAGAGCAGGAGACTGGAAGAGGGACTAAAGCAGAGGCCATGGAGGAACACTGCTTCCTCAGTCTTTGTTCCTATATGCCCCAAGATCATCTGCCCATGGGTGGCACGGTCACCACTAGGCTCTGCCTTCCCATATCAATCAAAAAATCAAGAAAACCTCCCACAAGACAGTCAGATGGGGGAGCATTTTCTCAGTTTAGGGTTTCTCTTCCTAGATTACCCTAGTTTGTGTCAAATTGATTAAAAATCCGAACTAACCAGCATAGGTATAAATATATACATCCATTTATACATGTATATATAATACATTATATATTACACTGTATGCATATATTATGTATATGTATATATAATATTACATATACATGTATATATATTTATATCTGTGCTGGTAAATTATATATATACAGTATAATATAGAATATGTCCTATATGCATGTATATATATGTATTTTATATAATATATATTGCACTCTTCATAACAGTAGTGTGTTATATGCAAAATAGCTCCTACCTCAGCATGTATTTATTTCATAGAATATAGATGTTTATGGAAGAAGAAAAATAAGCTGAATTTATGTTATATGTTAACATGATTCTGGATTTCTAAACCTCTCTTCTTGCTTCTGTGAGATTGTATATGTAGTCCCCCTCCCCCTAGAAAGGTCTTTGGAAATGTCTTAGAGAGCCAGCTGGCCCTCTGTGTGACCTTTCACCTCACCTTGTGACTGTGATCACCTCCTACAACCTACAGCTCCATCAGAGGGTACAGTCACTGTGGGCCACTGCAAGGGTGCGAACATGGTGGGGTGTGCTATGCCATGGCACTTCCTGAAGCTGTAGAGTGCTCTGGCACACATTTAAGGCAGTAGATCCTGCCTCTGGATCATAAAGGAAGCACCCAGGAGCAGTAGCTAGTGTAACGAAACAAAGAAGATGCAAGGGATTTAATTATCGCCCCGGCGGGCGGGCGAATTGCGTAATCATGCAGCTTTCTGCCAAACTTAAGCAGCAGTTCTTGAACAAAGAGTGTAAAGTGACCAGCATCGGCAGTGGGCGTCTACACGCCATGGCCGGCTTCATACTGCAGTGGCAGCTCTGTGTAGTATACCTGGCTGATTAATTTACAGCCTCTGTGTAGTATACCTGGCTGATGCTAATTTACAGCCTCTGTGTAGTATACCTGGCTGATGCTAATTTACAGCCTCTCATGGCATCCTTAGGAAACAGCAGCAAGATCACTAGTAGGGCTGTGTGCACACATGTAGAAGCACAGGAACTACAGTATCTGTCTCGTGGGTTGAGAACACCAGGAGCACTTTCTACATCTCATTGCTGCACCTTGAGTCTCATTTCCCCTTACAGCGTTGAAGTAGCCCTGCTGTGGAACCTTCAGCTCACGAGTACAGGGAGGCGGGTCCAACAGCAGTCAGCAGTGTAGACTCCTGGGATGAGTGGATGGTCAGGTCCCTCATTCCTTCCCTTCCAGGAGAGCTTGATCGTGGGACAGCATCAGTCTTTCTAAAATAACTTCATGGTCTTTCGTAGATGGAGACCATAGTGTCCCAGTTTTCAGCCTTTGCTCGAGCGATAACAGGTCAGGCTTAACCCTATAATTAAGGAACTTTCCACTCAGCCGTATTACTTTGTTTAAATTCTTGGTGCATAAGAAAACCTCTAGGCCTCACCAGCACTTGGTTCAGGAACTTCAGGAACTCTGGGAGCTTCTCAAGTATGGGGTGGGGACAACCAAATGGCATGACTGTCATCCTTCCGTATTTCCTTGTATTTCCAGAGCTTTGGGCTAAATGCTGCAAGCGTCATCTAAAACAACTCAGGGAAATAGCTGATGGGGAGCTGAGGTTATAGTTCCGTTGGTAAAGTACTTCCCTGGCAAGCATGGGGACTTGAGTTTGATCCTCTAGAACAGTGGTCCTCAGCCCCCTAATGCTGTGACCCTTTATTACAGTTCTCCATGTGGTGGTGGCCCCCAGTCATAAAGTATTTTCATTGCTACTCCATACAGTAATTTTCTTACTGTTATGAATCCTAATGTGAATATCTGACATGTGATCCCCTAAAGGGGTTATGACCCACAGGTGGAGAACCACTGCTCTAAAACCACACGGGGTGCAGACACCTGCAGTCAGTGGCACTTGTGCACTCACCACTGGGGAGTAGAGACAGGAATGTCACAGGCTTTGCTGGTCAGCCAGGTCAGCCTACTTGGTGAGTTTCAGATCATGTATCAAGAAACAAGGATGTCTTCTGGCCTCACATGCTTGTGCGTGTGCACACGTGCACGCACACACACACACACACACACACACGATCCTACACAAAACTCATACACATACATAGCTAATGAAGCAAGAGTACTTGGCACCCGCCAGGCTCTGCTGGGTTTTACACAAATTCATGTGACCCTCGGTTCTTCTCTGAGGCAGATGCTATAAATAGAGGTGTCCCCATTTTCCAGACACACAAACCAAAGTAGAGAGCCATGAGCAAGGCAGCCACAACCATCTGCTAGGTCAGTGATTTCAACCCAGGCAGCGTGAGTCAGAGGCTGTGCTTTCAGTGCCTACCACACACTTCTCCAACACAAGCATCTAATTAGGAGTGCCTCATCATCCAGTGCTCACAGTAGGAAGGCCTAGCATCACCAGGCTATAATCAAAGTGCTAAACCTAAGGAACAGACTGTAAACGTGGCAGAAGTTCCCAAGAAGGAAAGACTACTGGCATCGAAAAAGCTCAAGAGAACTGAGGGTTAATCTGTACAGGCCTTAAATGATGGTTCGGGGAGTTGAGGAGAAGTAGGGATAGCCCAGGCAACATGGATAGAAATGCAAATGTGAGGTGGGTGGGTCTCAGGTGTTGGGAAGTACACAGTGAGCCTAGTAGGTTGAGGCCTTGGTTCATGTTGGGGTAAGGTGTGCTAGCAGGCTGGAGCTAGGGCGGAGGATGAGAGTCAGGGCCACAACACAAGGGAGGCCAGAAGGAAGAAACCTTGACTCAGTTCAGCCCACTTAAAACTTCTCCTCTCCCCTTGTGCACTGAAACCCGGAAAGACTTGCAAGTCAGAGCAAACTAAGCAGACATCTAGCAGTCAGCTTGCCTAGTTCTGTTGCTGCTGCTATTGTTTTCTCAGACAGCTATCACAGAGTTCTCTCACGCCCCAGCTTCCTTGTAGCTCCTGCTGTAGCTAGGTGGATCCACTAGGTGGCAGGCTTCGCAAACAGCACCCAGTATTTTTTTTTTTCTATTCATTTACCATTTCTCCTGATGCTTCTGATTAATATTTGCATGATGCACCTTGTGCATTTTTTACTACAGGAGCTGTCTTTGGTGTATGAATATCAGTCCAACAAACCGCTTTTTGAAAAGTCATAAGTAGAAACAAACAAAAAGTAGGTTTAGCTTTTGTGGAAGGGGGCATTTATTCAGAGCCTCAATACATGCTGAGTCAGCGGGCCCTGCTCCTCTCCATTTTCTAGTGAGAAGCACTCATGATTTGTACTCTAATTTATCATTCACAATTTTATCATGCTTATGCCTCCTTCGTTTTTCAGTGATCTAGTTCTCTGAGCATGCCCCACATGGCCCATGATGGTTTGCTGACCGCCACTGTGGTGGACACAAGCCAGGCACTGGAGAGGTAGAGGGGACCAAGCACCCGCTGCCCATGCGGAGCAGATCGGGAAGGAGGGGCACTGGGGGATGAAGGACAGAGTAGCCAGACTTTGATGGTTCCATTTACCACCATGACTCTGAGAGCAAGAATCTCAGGGGTCCTTGAAACTGTTATCATTATCTATAGTCCAACAATGACAGTCCTTTCTCACCTCAGGAGTAGTGACCCAACCCTCGGATCTTGATTATAAGAATAAAGATTATACATGAGAATGACTTTAAAGCTAAATTGTATTTTTAAAACACCAGGTGGCATTGTTAGCCTCCTACTAGGATATGAAAGTCTGAGCCAGGTGTGACGGGACATAACCACAATTCTAGCCCTCCAGAGGCTGACGAGGAAGAACTGGCACATGTTTGAGACCAGTGTGGGCTACCCTGTGAGTTCTGGGCTAGCCTGATCTACAGTGTTAGACTGTGCTTTAAAAAAAAAAAAAAGGCAATGTTGAGATGCATTGGAATACAAGCCCCAGTGGCTCATGGGATATCAACCTAGTGATCATATGGAGGTGTGTGTGCACTCAGTATAGGAAAGTAGCAAAGAACACTTTTGAAAGATAAGTCCCAGCAGCCTTGTTGCCCCTTTTCATCCCATTCATGAAGGCCTCCTTCCACGAATCTTCAATAGCGAATTTTCCACTTGGTGAGAAATAAGCCAACCTCTCCCGTTAAAGAAAATGTAAATGTTTTAAAGTTTTGCACCTACATGTAGGACATATGACTTACCTTTCTGTTGGAATTCAGACCCCACCTACCTAAAATATTTTCTGCAAATCTATTATTAGGTGGGAGATTATACTTCTAAAATGATATATGAAGAGCTATGAAGGCAATAATAAAAACACTGTGTTTTCAATTATAAGCCAGAGATAAAACATCAACAAAGAGCTCCCTGAAGCAGTGGTGGCCAGCCTGTGGGTCGTAACCCCTGGCGTTTGCAAACCCCTGCATATCGGATGTGTACATTAGGATTCATAACGGTAGCAAAATTACAGTAAAAAAGTAGCAGTGAAATAATTTTATGGTTGGGGGTCACCACAGCTATATTAAAGGGTCACAACAGTGGGAAGGTTGAGAACCACTGCCCTAAAGAAATATAAATAACTAAGGAACCATCAACTCATAAAACTGAAACTCAGAAAAGAGTAGCGGTGGGGAGACACCAGTAGGCAGCCAAGACAAAGCATGTCCTTAGAGAATCTTTGTTGAGAAGTTTCCAGACATGTGAGATGGAAAATAGAGAGCTACAGATATGACATTAAGATTGTTGATAAGATGTGCATATGTTTATACATGTTCAAAGAATGACGAGGATGCGCTAGGGATGATGTAGCTATGTAATTTAATGCCAGAGTGTTGCTTAGCATACACCAAGGCCCTCCGTCTGATTTTCACGCTTCCTTCTCAAAAACAATTAAAACCCAGCAGGAGATAGATTGAAATATCATCAGTTGTAGCTGAGTGGAGATTTCAATGATTTTTTTTTCTTTTACTTATGCTTTCCCATTTTTGGTTTGGTTTTGTTTTGTTGTTTCTTATAATAGCATGCGATCCTTCCCGATCAGGGGAAAGAAGGCAGATATCAGCCAGGCAGAAATCTGCTTTCCCAGTCTCTGTTCCCACAAGAGTTTTCTTCCTGTTGCTCGGTATGGCTTAGAACTTAGCTTCTAGGTCCTGGCATTTTAAAAGGCCCTTGTTCTTGGGCTACTTCTTTCAAGTTTATCATGGCCACCTCTGACTTTGAAAGACTGTATTTGCTCTCTGGCTATTATGACATGCACAAAGAAATTGTAGGTAGCAGAGTCTCTGCCCACCTGACCCAGTGCCCCTAGGCCTGGCTGCTATTCACCTTCATTACTAGGACCTGCCTAGAATTCCCATCCCAAGGTGAAGTGAAAGGACTCAGAAGCCCACCGGGAATTATGTGACTGTGCGTGACCTGGTTAGAGTACTCTCCCAGGGGCGGGCACATAACTTCCCAGCACTGTGAGGTGACAGGTTTTATGACAATAAGAGAGGAACCTTCTAACATCATTACAAATAAAAGTCTCATTCGGTTCTGTCGCCCTATGATTTCTAGGTCAAAGAAAAACACGAAACAGAGAAAGAAGGAAAATATATCAAGCAAGACCAGACAGCTCCTGGGCACATTTATATTTAATACATATGGATGAAGATAGCTGTTATTTATAGAGTCCTTTCCATGTGTCACACTTGGTGCTAAAGGCTTTGCAAGCTCTCATTTACTCCTCTGCTGAGCTCTAAGAGATGGTGGGGTCCTGCTGGGAGCTAGTACAGTCTATAAGGAGCAGCGAAGGGCAAGCAGGCCTGCCGAACTTGAATTTGACTCCAATATATGACTCCCACTCACCAAAGAGACTTGTTACTTTACCTTCTCCCACTTTTGCATTGGCCGGAACTCATGGGTCCAGGATTATTTAGCAGCAGGGGGACGCCTTTATTGATGCACCTATCTTTTTACTTGTCTTGGAATCTCTTAGTTCTGATCTTGCATCTTCACAGCATTTCTTTTTAATATCACCTCAACTTTCTTTTTAGAGTGGGAATAAGGTGTCTATCACCACTACTCCATTTGAAAACACATCAATCAAAACGGGACCAGCCAGGAGAAACAGTTACAAGGGCCGGATGGTGAGACGAAGCAAGAAGTCCAAGAAGAAGGAGAGTCTAGAAAGGTAAGTTGGGTCCGGCCTTCTTTAAAAGGTTGGCAGCCGCCTGTGTTGAGTAAAGTATATTCCTTATGAAATATGTCTGAGGAAGGTATGTTTCACTACATGTGAGAAATGCTATACCACAGTTCACAGTAGACATTCAAGGTCAGCGGCATTGCATGTATAGCAGAAAGAGTCATTGCTCTCAGTGTATATGATTGCTATTAGTTTTTAGCATGTGTCGACACCATGAAAAGGCCTTTTCTGGCTTAAATTTCTCTTTTTTATTTTTGTCTTTTGTGTCTATGTGTAGGCATACACATGCCACAGTGCATCGGAGATCAGAGGATAGCTTTGGGAGCTAGTTCTCTCTTTCAACCTCAGGCTCAGGGGACTGACCTCAGGTGGTCACGCGCCTGTGGAAAGTGCCTTTACCTGCTAAGCTATCTCAGCAGCTCTGCTGTATTTCATTTCTCTTTGTGTTGTTGTTGTTGTATTTCTTTAAGCCTTTAGGCATCATGTCAGGAGAGTTGGATTTGACACACTTGACCATCAGGCAGCTTTCCACATGAAATCTGCATTTAAAATATCGTGTGTATGTAACTAAGAAAGTCTTAGCATATATCAAAAAAAAAAAAAAAAAGCCCCACATATTTAAGCCTTTGAAATAAGCCTGGAAATAAAAGGCTCTGTGTGACTGGAATCTAGTGAGGTGGCACACATTGGCAGACAAGGAAGAACCAAAAATTCTATGTACCGGCTAAAGCCCGTGTGAGCCTGTGCTCTGGGAAGGGGTGTTTCTTCCCAGTCCAGGCATGGCTTCTTTGAGCTACCATAGTGGGGATCCCTTGTTCACCTGAGCCTGAGTCTCCTCACGCTGAGTTTGGATAGAGATAGAAAAAGAAGTGATTTAATAAAAGTGCTTCATTAACTCCAGGAAAAACAAAGTCATGTGAGCAGGAAAACACGGAGAGCCCACCTGAGGCCGAGGACCCTGCAGGAGCCACTTAAGTAGTCAGATTGGTGGGGGTCAGGAGTGTAGTATTAGAAGACAGAGGTGACTTTATGAGTTTAATTCTAATTTCATGGTGACGTTGGCGTTCTTCTATTTGGTTTGAGTACTGGGCATTGGGCCTCTTGCACATGAACAAGTATTCTATCACCAAACAACGGCCTTGGCCTCCTTTTTACTTTTTGCTATTGTTTTGTTTTGAGATGGAGTCTCAATTTCCTAGGGTGGCCTGAAATTCTCCCTCCCCCACCCCCCACCCCCCACCCGCGTAGCTTTGTTTAAATTTGTTTTGTAGCTCCCAGTAGCTCTGTTTAAATTCGTTTTGTAGCCGAGACAGGCCTTGAACTTGCGATCCTCTGGCCTCAGCCTTTCCAATGTGCTGGGATTACAGACCTGTACCTCCTGATGCAGTTTCTCATTTTTCATGGTTGGATAGCAACAGATAAGCCCCACCCCTACCCCCCCCGAGCCTGGAAATCCTAAAACAACCACGTAAGCATGTGAGTTACAGAGACGGAAGCAGAAGCAGGTAGAGGAATGGAAGGTGTAGAAGGTCATTCTGCAGTCTGAGAGGAAAGCAGAGCCCCTTTTCCCGCCTTCCAGAGCCATCTGACTCCTCCTTATGTGTATGGTATTCTGCCTGCCTATATGTTGATGCACCATATGCTTGTCTGGTGCCCAGAGAGGCCAGAACAAAGTGACTGGTTCCCTGATACTGCGGTTAGAGATGGCTGTGATACACCATGTGGTCACTGGGAACCAAACCTGGGTCCTCGGAAAGAGCAGCCAATGAGTGCCCTTAACTGCCGAGCCATCTCAAGCGCCTCGTCTGTCATTTTTATCCTAACCGCATCTATCTTCCTCTGATACAAGTTCTAAGATCACTCTGGGTCTCTTGAAGGGACACTTTATATTTTCATTATTTCTTCAGGTTACACGGGGAAATGTTTTAATGTTTAAGTATTATGACAGCTGTCTGTTTCAGGACTGGCTTAGGCACTGGTAAAAGTACTGTGTGCAGCTACGGCACTGATAAGCCTTGGGCACCCACACATTTTTTTTCTTATCATGAACTCTTTTAACACTGAGTGCGCATTTGTATCTTCCCACTGATACAATGGCCTGGGCTTCACCCATATAAACACACAGCATAGATTGTGTGGGGCATATTTAAAAATCCAAGCACAAGCACAGCAATCAGCCCTTTACAAATAAAAGCCTCTGCCCCAAACCTGTTACCATAAAGTAAGCCTATACCCAACTCAGTAGTCATTGGAAGAAAAGTCTTACCTTTTGATTAAGTCACATCAGGACATACAAGGCATAGATGTACTCGTAAGTAGAGTTTTAATATTTTATAACTTTCCTACTGTTTCTTGCTGTTACAAATTGAGACATTCTTCATGTGTACTATCAGCCTCCTAAGCCATGAGAACGTTGTCAGCACAGAAGTGGCATGCTACCATTTAGCAGGTCGGCTGTCTTGTCACTGTGTGACAGGGTGGGACTGAAGACTTAGCTCGCGTGAGGATTATTTTAAGAAGGTTCTGAGCCCTGTGCTTCTCTGTCTCCACTTAGGAGGAGATCTCTCTTCAAGAAGCTGGCCAAGCAGCCTTCTCCTTTGCTCCACACCAGCCGAAGTTTCTCCTGCTTAAACCGGTCCCTGTCATCTGGAGAGAGCCTCCCGGGTTCCCCAACTCACAGCTTGTCCCCGAGGTCTCCAACACCCAGTTATCGTTCTACTCCCGATTTTCCGTCAGGTAAGTAGATCTTCTCTCCTAGACAGACAGCTCTAGAAAGGAAGATAAGAACCAGGCAAGGCTTAGGAAAACAGGCTGAATCACACATGACAGACAGCACTCACGGAGAGGACACAATTGGGGGCCATTCTGTCTATCAGAATAAAGCCGGTAAGAGGGCTGTGGGGAAGCTTGTAGAAGAAGCCTTCCCTGAACTTCTGGGATAAGGAGTTGACTTTCCCCAGACCAGGATGGGATGGAGGTATAGGAAGAAATGGAAAGACATCTGGTTGCTCACGGTCTCATGTTTTCCACCCACAGGTACAAATTCCTCCCAGAGCAGCTCCCCAAGTTCAAGTGCCCCCAATTCTCCAGCAGGTTCAGGGCACATCCGGCCCAGCACCCTCCATGGCCTGGCTCCCAAACTCAGCGGGCAGCGATACCGCTCTGGAAGACGGAAGTCGGCTGGCAGCATCCCTCTCTCCCCGCTGGCCAGGACACCCTCTCCCACTCCACAGCCTACCTCTCCTCAGCGTTCACCATCCCCACTGTTGGGACACTCACTGGGCAATGCCAAGATCACTCAGGCCTTTCCTAGCAAGATGCACTCTCCCCCCACAATCGTCAGACACATCGTGAGGCCCAAGAGTGCAGAGCCGCCCCGCTCCCCACTGCTGAAACGGGTGCAGTCGGAGGAAAAGTTGTCACCCTCCTATGGCAGTGACAAGAAGCTTCTGTGCTCCCGCAAGCATAGCCTAGAGGTGACACAAGAGGAGGTACAGAGGGAGCAGTGTCAGCGGGAAGTGACACTGCAGAGCCTGGAAGAGAATGTGTGTGACGCTCCTTCCCTCAGTCGGGCCAGGCCAGTGGAGCAAGGCTGTCTGAAACGCCCCGTGTCCCGGAAGGTGGGCAGGCAAGAGTCTGTGGATGACCTGGACCGGGACAAGCTGAAAGCCAAGGTTGTCGTAAAGAAACCAGAAGAGAAACATGAATCGCACCAGAAACCTCACAGCCTTGGTGGTGATTCGGAAAGCTATGCTCTCTTCAGGCTAGAGGAGAGAGAGAAAAAAGTGTACTCCAAGGGGTTGGAAAGGTCAGGCCATTTTGAAAACACATCAGCAGAGTTGCCTTCTGTGGGCAGCCTGCTGAAGGACACTCTTCACAAGCAGGCCAGCGTGAGGGCCAGCGAGGGGGTGACCTCAGACGGGGCAGCTTGCAGCCTGACACCAGGGGAGCACAGCCAGTCTCTAGGTGACTTTAAGCGGGCCTCAGCTTCTGGCATTCTCCATGATAGTGTGTGCCCCATCTCTGATAGGCCTGCTCCTGGAAAGGTTGAATACTCGGAGAAGGCCTCTCAGGCCAAAGAGCTCCTTCGAAGTGAAAAACTAGACAGCAAGCTGGCCAATATTGATTACCTCAGAAAGAAAATGTCATTGGATGACAAAGATGACAGCCACTGTGCCATCCTGAAACCCAAGATAACATCTAGCGCCCATGAATGTCTGCCAGGGAACCCCATACGGCCCATGGCAGGGCAACAAGAGACCCCGCCAGCCTCTGAAAACCGGGCATTCATCAACAGTACCCACACACCTCAGATGAGTGCAGTTTCCTTTGTTCCTCTCAAAGCCTTAGCTGGCCGGGTAGAGAACGGAGGGGAGAAAGCAGGCTTAGCTGCTCCCGAGTCCCCTGTCAGGAAGAGCCCCTCCGAGTATAAGCTAGAGGGCAGGTCAGTTTCATGTCTCAAGCCGATCGAGGGCACACTGGACATTGCTCTCCTGTCTGGACCTCACGCCTCCAAAACAGAGTTGCTTTCCCCAGAGCCTGCACAGAGTCCCAGCCCAGGCATCAACGTGGGACCATGTGTGCCACTAGCTCTTCCTGGGAGCAGTGGGAAAAAGGGAGACTCCACCAGCCTGAGAGAGCCTTCCTCAGCCAACTTAAAAGTAAATAAATCTTATCTGCTGGAGCCTCGGTTCCTACCCCCGAGCCGGGCTCTCCAGGACTCTCTCGCAGCCTCTGGGCCAGAACCGAAGTCAAAGCCGGAAAGGAAGCTCATTCATCCTTCTGCCAGGAGCCCAGCAACTGTCACAGAGAGCAATCTTCAGCAGAAAGAGGGTGGTCCCGCCACACACCAAGACCGCTCCACTGACACCAGGAACCTCCCTGGCCCAGGGCAGACCCTACACAATGTGGACCTACCCAGGCTGTGTACACGTGCCCCACTCCCACCGGAAGGGACGCCCGCAAAGGAGAAGCCATGTCTGAAGGAACCCTCTGCCAAGGTGAAAAGCGAGTGGTCTGCCGTGAGGGATGACGGACACAGAGATCCCTGTGCGAAGCTGTGCCCGGCAGAGACTGGTAAAGCCAGCGACAGTTCCAAACCCCTGCCTTCCGGGGGGAGGACCCAACCCGATTTCTACAAGCAGACCCAGACTTCGGAGAAAGCATGGGCGCATGCAAAAACAAACCACAAAGATAGCCAAGATGAGGTGAAGTCCCTGGCCAGGGAGGACTCAGCTTCACTTTTATATGAAAAGGAGATAGGCCGGGCACGAAAAGGTCCTGAACCCAAACCGGAAGTTCCTGCTACCCGGTGCCCTCCTCAGCCACCAGGAATTGAGGGTGAGAAGCGAGAAAAGCTCTCCGCTGCCCCCTCTTTGCAGAAACAGGCTCCCAAAGAGCCAGACAGGAAGGAACAGACTTCGCAAAGGCCTGGAGGTAGTGGCCCTCAACAACCCCCACCCACCAAAGAGCTGTCTAACTCAGCATCCTGGCAGCACGGCAGTTCTCCGAGTCACACTTTAAAGAAGGAGCCCGGGACCAAAGCTGCCGCTGCAGAACCAAGCACCAGCCTTCATGACACTCCCCGATCTGCTACAGCCACCACCACTGCCATTGCCACCACCACCACTACCACCAGTGCCGGGCACAGTGACTGCAGTAGCCATAAGGCCCGGCCTGGCCCTGACCCCAGCCCTTCAAAGTCTAAGCACCAAGACAGGTCCCTCTCCTCACAGAAGCTGAGTGCTGGCTCTGCAAAAGGCAAAGAGCCTGTCACTCAACCCCTGGGTGGTTCCATCAGAGAAGGCAAGGGTGGCAGCAAGGGTCCAGTGGACACATTTTCTGCTGTCCTGACCACCCAGGGCAAAGCAAGTGATGTGCTTGTGCAGGGAGAAGGTCGGGTCTCAATCATTGTCCACACTGAAGAGTGTCCTCTCGATGCCAAACTGAAAAACACCAATGGAGGGTGTCCCCCAGAGATGCAGGCGAAGCATCCACCCAGACAAGGACATCTCAGTGAAGCAGCAGACCAGAAGCCACTCATTGCTGGTGAGAAGCAAAGCCCGTCTCCAAAGCATCCCAAACCATCCACTGTGAAAGATTACCCCAGTCTGTGCAGACAGACAGACAGAAGCCCAAGCCATCAGGCTACCACTGGGGACAGGAAGGCAGAAGGAAAGAAATGCACAGACGCACTTTATGTCGCAGCCCCAGAGGGCTACAAGCCAGAGGCCAGCCCTTCTCTCCACCACGGCGAGACCGGACTCAGAGGCTCAGAGAGGCCACCCATGGGCATGGGGAAGGGCTTCTCTGAGCCCAAGGGGAAAGGGCCAGGTCCCCAGAAGTCACTGGCTGAAACAGGCAAGCCCAGCGGTATGAAAAGGTCACCCTCTGCCACCGTGCAGAGCTCTCTCCGCTCAGCTGCCCCCCCAGAAAAGTCTCTGAGTTACTCAGCCAGCTTTCCCGAGGCCCAGCCTGGAGTGCGAGAGGTCCCTGCAGCCAACAGCAGCCCCTCATCTGCCAAGGCTACAGGGGGGACCTCAGAGTTCCCAGCCCCCAGCAGCAGGGACCACAGGAAGCTTCAGTCTGGAGGAGACGGCCGAAGCCAAATGATAAAGAGTGACTCTCTGCCCTCCTTCCGCCTCTCCACCTCTGCTCTGGAGTCACATTTCCAGGATCCACAGGTGCCCATCGCATCAGGCCACCGAGGCAGGGCACTGTCAGTAACTGCTGCCACAGGAGAACCCAAAGGGAGAGAGCTCGCCCAGCCTCCCCCAGTCAGGAAACAGAATGCGTGCAGAGAGGCGACCAGAGCACCCCCAGCCCCAAGCACAGATCGCTCCCTCCCTCTTTCCTCAGAGAAAGACTTCGTGGTTCGGCAGAGAAGGGGCAAGGAGACCTTAAGGAGCAGTCCTCACAAAAAGGCCTCCTAACAGGCAGCTCTGGTGGCATGGCTATGAGACCCAGCCCAAGCGTAGCTGGGACTGGGTCTTTGTCACCTTACAAACCAGCACTGTATGGGAATGTCCTCCATGCAGAGCCCAGAGGCTCATAAGGAGGAGGAGAGACAGGAAAAAAAAAAAGGGAACTTTCTTCCAGATGCCTTCCCAGTAGTAACCGGTAAAACTGTTGCCAGATAGTGTTTGTACAAAACCTGCCTTCCCAGCGATGAGCTGGTGAGGAAGAGAAGCTCTCTGTACATAACCTAGCAATGTGTTTGGGTCGGGATGTAGAGTGTGCACCTTGCAGCTGACCACCTTGCTGACCGAAGCTTTTCTAGATTGAACATATTTGTTTTTACCACGTAACCATAACGTAGTAAGAAAGCAAAGTGGTCAGGCTGGGGGAGGTGTGTGAAAAATAGAAACCCACCCGTAACTGCGTGTGTATGCCTCCACCTATGTGTTTTGGTCTGTGGTCTGAGAATAGTTCAAGGCTCCATTTGTAGAAGTAGAGTTAAAGATGAAAGGAAGCCCTAACTACAGTAGATGGTGAGGTTTTTTTTTTGTGTGTGTGTGTGTGTATGTGTGTGTGTGTATATATTTAACCAGGATTTCTGATAGTACTGAATCTGGCTACCTGTATTTCTGAGCTGCTGCTTTTGGACCCCTCCGCTAGGAGTGGCCAGGACAGGGGGAGCTGGGCATCTCTTTGACAGCCCTCGTAAGGGACATTTTGACCCTCAGGTCCAAGTGGCCCAAAAGGCAATGGTCCTTGTCTCTGGGTTATATGTCTGGTCTTCACCGGAGGGCACACAGGGACTATAAACACACTGCAGGTCAGCTTTCTTTCTTTCTCTCCTTCCTTCCTTTCTAAGCTCTACCCTCAGGCCTTTATGCTGTGAGTCCAAGAAGCACATATTCGTGGCAGGCACTGGACCAGCGCTGCTGGTGAGGAAACAGGCAAGTCCCTGGCTGCACACAAATCCGCTAGCACTTAGGTGGAGCGATACGCATTAGGCATTGGAAGAGGCTTTAACTTTGCTTTGGTTGAAGAAAAGGAGGGGGGTGGATTTTGGCATCATAGCATATATATTAAAGAATAATCAGGACATCAGATACATTTTAATACATAGCTGGGGCCTTATGTTGTAGATGAAGCTTGCTGTTTTTAGCAAGTTCCTGGGTTTCACATTCATTTCTGATGCATCGAGTAGCTCCATGCATTTCATAACACAATCTCTTTATTTGTATGCAAAAAATTTACTGTATTAATAAAGAGCATCATTTTGTAACAAAGAGACTGGAGCTATTTGGTGCTTGAATGTGAACATCCTTTTTACTTTTGCTAAGCCTTATTTAAATTTTGTATACCAGGAAATATGTAGAACTTGTCAGATCATTTTAGCTCTGAGGGTTTTTCTGGGTTGTTTCTGTTGTTGCGATGGTTTTTTTATGTTTTGTTTTGTTTTGTTTCGTTGGTGGGTTTGGGTTTTTGTTTTGTTTTGTTTTGTTTTAATGGCTTGTTTTGAATTGTAAGATGGCACTTGCTGACTAAGACACAATGCAGACAAATTTTTATAAGATGCTTGGGATCCATAACAAGACTTTGTTCTATAAGAGGAAAAAAAAATTACAAATGAATAATGAACCTAGCTCCAGACCCCTCAGGGGTGTCTTGGTATCTGTACACCATAGGATTGTTTATGTGAGCACAGCCCTGTGGATTGTAAATCACCTAGCGAGGTTGTAAGCACTCCAGAAACAAAGGCATCACGTCACCATCTGCCTGGTTGCCCTTGGTTGCCAAGCCAGTTGGTGATGGCAAAAGGAAAGGAAAAGGGAGATTCTGCCCCACTCCTGTCTCCCCACCCCCAGACAGCTCCAGCCATCCCCCCATCACTACATTGTGAAACTGTAGAACAAATATTTTTTTACAAGAACTCCAATGGGTCTCAAAAAACGGTCTCAAAGCTTACAGTGCATATCTGGTTGGCAGATCTAACAGCCTAATCCTTCTCCACTCAGAGATCAGGACAGGTCTGTCCAGGAGGTAGTTCATGGTTTACAGACTTTGCTTTTAACTGTCCCGTTTTCTTTAAAGCACAGCCAGCTGCTTGTTTACAAAGGATATTTTTTATGTATATTTTGTATAGTGTATTATCATTTTTGCCAAATTTGTTTTTGCATTTTGGACGAGTAAAGGAGTACTTAAGGTTGCTCACATGTGATACCTGTTTGTTGTTGTGAAATCTCCCCCCAACCAGCTGGTAGGATTTCTCCCGTGTTCCCTTTGGTCAGTCTCTGTGTGGTTGTAAGATGTGCCCCTCGGTAGCGCTCCCAGCTGTAGACTTACCAGCTTCAGTTTGTTAGGATCTGTGCAATAAAGTGTTTGCAGTCTTATTTTCTCTGAGAACTACCCCCCCATGAATGTCATAATTGTTGTATATTGAACAAATATTTATACTTATGCAGTTGCATAACATTGAATAAAAATTTAGCATGAAAGATGACTTGCGTGTTTCTTCGAGCATGTACAGATACATGCCATATACATGTGATCCCTTGTGTTCTCTAGGAATGCTTTTCGGTGAGCGGAGTGGTGTGCCTCTTTCCCTTTTGCCCTACACAAATAGTTTGTTCCTCAAGGAAAATCTTCTAGCTTATTCCTCCTCTTTTGTGCGCCCCCCCCCCCCCCGCAGCCTTCCACAGAATATACCAACATACCCACAGATAACTCACCACCTTTCCAGCAGAGAGGTCTCGGCTCCTATGACTCCCCATGTTCTTTAAGATCCCAATCTAAAGATTACCTCCCAGTTTCAGAAACCCCCTTTCCTTGCTTCCTTCTTTACTGGCCAAAGAAGCATATGTACTTGATAGGTTTTAGACCCCCCTGTCACTCTCAATACCAGGGTGTGGCTTCTATATACAGTACACACTGGTTTGAGGGACACAGTGTTCGCCATTTCCCAGCATCACTCATGTGACCCATGTCCCACTGCTGACCAGTATCCTCCAACACGACTCCCTTTTAAGCCGAATCCAACTATTTTCCTCCTCACACGTGTATGCCCATGTGAACACACATTCATAGAAATTCAATGCTCACTAGTGTTCTCTAATGTTCCTTCCATCCCTCAAACCTTCCTGCCTTCCCCATCTTTCCTCTGGTCACATCCTAATTTTCTACCAAAAAGATTTCTCTCTGGTAAAACAAAACAACAACAAAAACAAGACAAAACAAAAAAAAAATGTGTGATCATTTTCACAGACTCTTGTCATTAACCCCCACCCCCAGCCAGCAACCTCTGCCTCCTCCCCTGAGCAGCTGTCATAGTCTCGCCCCAAAGTAACGGTAGAAGCTTCCTAAGTTTCCCTCTCTACTCTCAGCCCTCTTCTGTTTCTCCCAATGATCCTAGAGAGATTTACACACACACACACACACACACACACACACACACACACACACACACACACTACTGCTTAAGTGTTTAAAAACCTCCCTCAAACATTCTTTTTTTAGTCTATCTTTTAGGACATTTCCCATTGTTTTAAGAAAGTTTCAGGTTCCCAGTATTTTCTAGAGCTGAAAGCCCAGAATTGGCTGGTCCCATTTGTTCAGTTGCTGGCCAGGGCTTCGAGGCAGCGGCTGTCATAATGGCAGAAGCTGTTGCAAGAGAGATCATATAGCAAGATGGGAAGCCAGAGAGACTCGGGAGCCAGGCTTGTTCATTTCTATATATAAAAAGCTACCCTTGTGAGAACAAACCAGAACCCAAGACAACTACATTAACCCCTACTGAGGGTGGCATTTCCAGTGTCCTACTGACCTTTTCAGGGACTTTAAAAGCTCAGTGCTGCCATCTTGGGAAGTAGCTTCCAGGATTTAGTCACTTCCAACATTAGCAGAGAATAAAACCCCAACTAATGAATGTTCTTTGCCTTGGGTACTAGAAAGACCTTTCCTAGCAGGCTATGGGAGTCTCTGCATTATCTTGGAATTTTCTGTTTCTCCATGTAGATCTTTCTGAGATCCAGGCTTCCTGTTCATCTGTCCTGCTTCCTTTTTCTACAACCACAAACATAGGAAATATTTCCTTAGCTGAATTGAAGAGAAAAAAAATGTTAATAGTGCCTATCATTTTTGTGGCTACTTCATCAGAGTGCCACATTATATACTAGGTGCAAACCTTATTCAATCTGAGCGTCCATCCTTGAGTTCTATGCTCTTTCATCATAGCCATTAAGTAACCACGGCCCAGAAGACAGAGGTTAAGAGGCAGCCTAACCTTGACTTACAGGCTTAGGAGTTGACCTTCTGCACACTCACTGGGCAGCACACACTTGCAATCTACCTCCAGCCAAGTCTTCCTGAATCCACCTTCCTTTTTGTAAATCAGAATCTGAAAGGGGTCAGAATCACAACAATTTTTTTTTTGCTTGCATACCATAATTCTTCCTGCTGAGATGCATCATTTTATACATGAAAATGATCGATTTACTGGAACTTGGTACCATGCTATGGAGAAGAAAAAGCCCAGCCTCCCCATGGAGGAAGCCCCCCCCACACACAAGAGTATTAAGCACATGCATTTTCAGAACCGCTTGTAGCCACAGAAGTACTCGTTACTCAACCAGATTCTAGTGAGTGTATAACGCGTTAGAGGAAGAAATGAAAGACAGGGGGAGGTTCCAAAGGTATTTACTCTGTTCCAGGGTGAGCAAAACTAAAGAGACCATGAAAAGACAGACTTGGAACTGCCATGTTCCTGTGAGTCTAGTCACCGGGATGGAATTCCCTGTGTTATGATTTTAGCATCTACACAATACTGTTGGGGATTTTTAAAAGATGCATTCATCATTTTGTATATGAATTTGTGTGTGCACTCGCACACACACACCTTGTTTGCATGTCTAGTGCCCGCACACACACACATACACACCCTCACACACACACCTTGTTTGCATGTCTAGTGCCCGCACACACACACATACACACCCTCACACACACACCTTGTTTGCATGTCTAGTGCCCGCACACACACACATATACACCCTCACACACACACCTTGTTTGCATGTCTAGTGCCCGTGCACACACACACACACACACACACTTTGTTTGCATGTCTAGTGCCCATGGAGGCCAGAGGAGGGTATCAGAGCCCCCTGGAACTGGAGTTATAGACAGATAAGCTGGGAAGTGAACCCAGGTCCTCTAACAAGAGCAGCAAGTGCTTTTTTAACACTGAACTATCTCTCCAGCCCCCAGTTTTTAATTTTGCAAGTATAGTTAAATCATTGAAGCAATAGTATTTCTCTAACCAAGCGAGGACTGTATCCTTCTTGAGCCCAAGGCATTGTTCTTGAAAGATCCTGAAAGAATGTAAAAGGACATAAAAGCCCTGAAATTGGCAAGATAGATGTCAATGTTAGCAGAACTAGCTTCACTGATTTAGAAAAATAGAGGTGCACAATGCTCTGGCCACTCCTTGAACCTGTGTGTCTGCCAATGTTTTGACCATTCCTTGACCCATGTGTGTGCCCACTGATGAAACCCATTGCCAGGTGTTTGTGATATTGGTTGCTGAGAAAGAGTCAGAAAATATCCCCAGCAACCACAGCCCAGCCAATCCTGAGTTGCTACACCTGCACCAGACTCTTTCCTTGTACCCCTCCCATACCCATTTCTTGAGAACAGACATTGTTTAGATCTGGAAATCCCCTACTCCCCCCCCCCTTCTCCTTTCCCCCCTGAGGTCCTATAAAAACTGGGACCTCTTTCCCCTCGAGGTCAACTTCTCTACCCCTGCGTGGGATAAGAGTCGTCCCCAGAGCTCTGGCTTTCCCTGAATAAAGCCACATGTGGTTTGTAACAAGCTCGTTCTATCGTGAGTTCTTGGGTGTCCGCTATTGTCCTGAGGCCTGAGCAAGTGGCTCCTTTCGGAGTCTTTCATTCTCAGTGAATCTCTAATGATGGGGCCATAGGTTTCAAAAATTATGAATTTTCTTTTTGCATAGGAATGAAAATTAAGTAGGGAAGAAGATCTAAGAGTATCGTGCTTAGATAAATAGAAGGGGAAATCACTTCCAAAAAAAACCAAAAATAGCACTAATCTACTCATTCAAGGAGATCATATTGGCCCTCCAACAGTCAAGCTCTCCTAAGCCAGCAGGCTGGCTTATTTTATCCCCAGCATGCACATGAGCCTCATGGGACTCTTTCATGTTCTGCCTCAGACAGCTGGGTAGGGATAAACATTCGGAAAATCCAATAATGTCTTCAGTGAACCAAACGCTACTCACTATCTGTTTGACCATAGCAAAAAATGACCAGGTCCAAACATTTGTCTTCTCAGGTGTTCTGAAATACAGTCAAAGGTCGAGGAGCAAAAACAGAACAGCACTGGTTGAGTCACCTCCTCCATGAGAAATCCCCAATAGAGCATTAAGCTATTTGTCATTCATTAATAAAAAAACAAAAGATATTTCCCATATAACTGCTAGTACAATTACCTAGAGTTTAAGGAGCCTGCCCATTTAAAATGGACCCAACAATGCCTATATCCCTCGACTTCAAAGCCAGCTAGAGGCTAAGACTCTCAAGTCCTACTTCTTACCAACTAATTTTTCTCTCTTTAGCCCACTTAATTCTCCATTCAAGTTTGCGACATTCTGTTAGCATTTCTTTCCAGACTCTCTAGAAGAAAGTTACTTTGGGTGTTTATCAAACATACATATCCAAGGCTGCGTCTCAAAGCCCCAGGGAGGGGCTGGAGAGATGACTCAGCAGTTAAGAGCACTGGCTGCTTTTTCAGAAGCTCTGATTCCCACCACACACATGGCAGCTCACAGGCATCTATAACTCCAGGCTTGAGAACCAATGCCCTCTTTTAACCTCCATGAACACTGCCACAAGTGGTATAGAGACATACAGGCACAAAAAAACACTCACACACACTAAATACAGGTTTTAAGATGGGTTGTTTTTGTTTTTTGTTTTATTATTATTATTATTATTCTTCAAGAAGCCTGGGAAATGGCTTGTAATCATTCGATAAGACTACCTAATCCTTCTGATTAGGGCTGGTCTACAAATGTGCTAACCATGTGTTCAAACTTAGCTCTGGCTAGTGTGTGACAGTTACTACTGCTTAGACCCTTGGGTATGAGGTACTCCTAATAATCATTAAGGAAGTAACTTAAATGTTTGCTGGCCTACTTCATATGCTTAGCAATGTCTTCCATCTGCCATCTTTCTTGAGCCTCTGCATGATTGCTTGAACTTGCCTGTGTTTTTCCCATTTTCCAGACAAGGAAACAGTCCCACGCCTGCTGACAACCTTTCCAAACATCACGAAATGGCATAGAATGCCAGGCTGCTCTCACTGAGCTAAAACACCATTCTTCCTTTAAAGCAAGCAAACAAACAAAAAACCATATAGTGCTAAATTACAAATTTTAGAATTGCTGGAAAATTGCAAGACAAAGGAGAATGATCATTCTCCGTGATAGAACTCCCTTATTCTAATTAAGCAGCAATTTCCCACGTAGCATTTTTGGTTCCCAATACAAATGCAACATGAAGACATCTAGCTATATCAACTACACATATGCCCTTCAATGAAGGTCAAATGTTAGGAACTCAAATATTAGGGTGTTGAAGTAATACTATAAACATTTCCTGCTAGTATGTTCAACTCATTCCTCAAGACAGTACATGTGTGTCATTCCTCTCCATTATATTTAATATTGCACACATGTCATACAGTAAAGAGCTAGATATGACTAACACTTTGGAAAACCTATTTTTATTACTTTCTTCTTTATTTAGAAGCCAGTCATCCTAAGTCAGGGTCATATTCTTGAGAGCTGAGACACCTCAGACTCCTGACTAAGAATCATTAACCCCTACCCTCACACACACACACACACACACACACACACACACACACACACACACAAATACAGCAACATTTCAGTGAATTCTGAAACCACAAATTACAAAAGACAAGGTCATTTTCTCATATTTGCAGTTGAGAATGGACAGTTGATCTTGTTCAAAAGAGAATTCCTTAAACCAATCACTTAAGTTCACGGGTGTTTATGGAACAAAGAAAACCACAACTTGAATCAAGCAGGATTTCAGCTCCTGACAGTGATCAGACAACAGTGGTAGGAAAATAGAAACAGAAAAAGGATCACTGGGCACAACCTAAATCGCCTAGTCAATTAGTTGTTGAATAAGTTGATTGCAGCTTAAGCAATTAGCTGCCCACAGGGTCTTCCTTTACTAAGCTCAGCTGCTATGATTAAACGGCAGTGTTTTGGTTCATTGGCCTCAGTTCTATGCTCCCAGTCTATATCCATGGTCTCCCACAATTCCCACTGTGTGAGAACTTGATCAGGATCTGGGCCAGTGCATCCACTCTCAGGAGACATCATCTCTAGAATATGGTGTCCTCCTGAGCAACCGTTTGAGTGGTCCTTCCAGGCTAGAGGCCAGTTACAACCCATCAGATGGCTACATGTGAACATTCGAGACTTTGAGGGAGCACAGTGTTCAAGCAGAATGATAAAACTACCAGGACAGTCTCTGGAGTGTGCTACTTAGTCAAGGTCTTCCACAAGAATCAAAAGTCAGACAGCTTAAGAACAGGCCACATGAGGAGTCTAACCTGCCCATTTTAGTCTATTTAATTCACTTGTGACTGAGTATCTGGCAGTCCCCAGTGTGCTTTATACACATTGAACACAAATTATGTGTTACACAGACTCCATCCTCCCTGTTCGGCTGGTAAGTGATCTGGCACCTTGTTTCTGAATGGAACTAACTCAGGGAGAAGATGGATCTAGAAGTTCACTTGCCTGCCTAGACCTGTTGTGTTAGAACCCTGTGGTTATACAAATGAGTAGCTGCCTCGTCATGACAGCCTCATTCTGTATTGTGGGGAAATGTGTCTAAAGCTTCTAGAAAGCTTTTGCTAGTAGATGCTACATGAATACTCCAACAGGTAGTCTTTTCTAGGAGTCCAGAGGCTCCCCAAAGTTAGAAGATACAGACTCAAAAGTTCTGAAGTTTTATTTCAACCTATACTGGAAGGGCTTAAACAGCCAACATGTCGGTCTCTCCCCCATAACTACAATTATTCTGTGCACTCTACATCGGACTGCAGAGCCTTTAGCAGTGAAAACTAAGACTCTACTTTAGCAGTAAAACAAAGACTGAGAAGCCTCAAAGCCCACTCTTGGTTCATATTTAACATTAAATTTAAATCCCAATGCAGGCAATCTGATTTGGTCAAACCTGGAGGCATTCACTTGAATTGCATATCTCAGCAGTCTTAGAACAACTTGGCTTGGTATGAAGGCAGAGAAAATATTCCCTGGATTTCAGCCAACCTCTCTTCTTCCTGATGTAGGGTTAGCTGTTTTTGGAAGAGTTTCTCTGCTAGTATTATAGGAATTCTTTATCTTGTCCAAGAATAAGATCTTTATGCTATCAGAAACCTATACTTAGTAGGGTTCCCCCTTGGTGAGGGTGAGCTTACCTGGAAATGACAATGCTTCAAGCAAGAGAAAATAACATCTATGAAATGATGCTGCCCAAGGTGGCTCTGTGTGTGTGTGTGTGTGTGTGTGTGTGTGTGTGTGTGTGTGTGTGTGTGTGTGATAGGTATGTTCATTCTGTTGTGACACCATGCATGTCACATGTCATGTGCACCATGACAAATGCAACTTGTAGAGGAAGGATTCATTGATATCACTACACCACAGTCAGAGACCAGCTGAGATTTCACTATAAGAGTCACAAAATTGACAAGAAAACTCTGTAGGAATAATGTTTTTGTGCAATGTGTAAAATCCTTGTGTTATGCAAATGCTGATTTCTCTGCCCTCATATCTTGTTTCAATATGGACATAGCATTATAATGCTTATGTCAAGAATCTCCTGTGTCAAATTTGTGTAAGCAATGTTTATCATTTATTTTCTCCTTGCTAATAAAAGCTGATTACCCAATGGCTATACAGAGGAGAGAATAGGGCAGACTTCTGCCAGCCAGGGAAAAAGAGAAAGTGAGAAGAGTAAGACAAATTGAACCAAGAGGAGGGAAAGAGAGAAGATATCATGAGAGTTTAGTTAGAGCATGGAAGGTCCTAAATGCAAGTATTATGGGGATTTTGGCTGGAAGGTAGGTAGATTAGCTTAAAGGCTTAAATATATATCAAATGACTACCCAGGTATTATTGTAAAGGCTTAAATAAATCTTGGTCTCTCTGTATCATTATTGGGGAATTAGCTGGGATAAAGAAAAACAGCTGCTGTATTAATTTACAGCATACATTTATATTAAAATTACCATTTACAAAACCCAGTGTCTATTCCAGTCTTCTAAAATAATTATGATCAGATCAGGCATATCAGGTTTCTATTTGAGTTTCATAATTTTTAATTCTATTTTTATTTCTGTGTATGAATATGAGTTTGCATGAATATATTTGCACACATGCATCTAGGAGATCAAAGGCCACCAGATGCTCAAAGTTAGAGTTACAAGAAATTGTGAGCCACCACATAGGTACTGAAAATCGAACCCATTTCCTCTCCCACAGCAGCAGTAAGTGTTCTCAATAACTGAGGTACCTCTCTAGCCCCTCATACAAATACAATTCAGAGAGGATCCAAGACCACTTATTGAGTGTGCTAAATTTTGTGAAGAGCATTATTCAGTCTAAAGCTTGTCTCTATTCAATAGTTTCAAAAGGCATATTTTGTCAAATTATAGAATATAACTCTTCCTGGAGTAAGAACATAGGTTAGCAAATTACTATCCTGCATACTTACACCTTTGATATGGGTAGCCAAGTCTCAGGAACACTTTAATTACTTTCTAACTTTAGCCAGCTTAATCAAAAAGCTTTTTCATAAGATTCATCTCCCACATAACTTACAACCTTACTATCCATTCAGTTATTTATTCTGGAGTGTTTTTCTTCTTTTCCTCCTCTCTCTCTAACTTTGGAATAACTAGTCATTCTACTTCAAACCAACAACATCATTTTAAAAAAACAACAAAAGAATATGGGTTATTTTAAATTATGTGTATGTTTCTGTGTTGATATGAACATGTGACTTTCAGTGTCTGTGGATACCAGAACAGGGCACTGGATCCCCAGAGCTGGAGTTACAGGCAGTTGGGAGCTACCTGGTGTGAGTGCTAGAATCCAACTGTGCCATTTTACTGTGCAAAATAGCAGTGAGCACTAAACCCCATCCCCTGGAGCTGAAATTATAGACATACAGATGATTGCAAATCACATGACATTGGGTCTTCTGTAAGAACAGCAAGTGCTCTTAACCACTGAACTCAGGGCTGAAATCAACCAAGTAGAAACAAAGAGAACTATACAAAGAATCAACAAACCCAGGAGCTGGTACTTTGAGAAAATCAACAAGATAGATAAACCCTTAGCCAGACTCACCAGAGGGCACAGAGACAGTATCCAAATTAACAAAATCAGAAATGAAAATGGAGCCATAACAACAGAAACTGAAGAAATTTTAAAAATTATCAGATCCAACTACAAAAGCCTATACTCAAGAAAACTGGGAAATCTAGATGAAATGGATGATTTTCAAGACAGATACTAGGTACCAATGTTAAATCAGGATCAGATAAACCATCTAAACAATCCCATAACCCCAAGGAAATAGAAGCAATCATTTAAAGTCTCTCAACCAAAAAAAAAAAAAAAAAAACAAAAAAAAAACAAAACAAAAAACAAAAAAAAAACAAAAACAACCCAGTACCAGATGTTTTTAGTGCAGAATTCTATCAGACTTTCAAGGAAGACATAATATCAATACTTTTCAAAATATTTCATAAAATAGAAACAGAAGGAACAGTAGCCAGTACATTCTATGAAGGCACAGTTACACTGATACCTAAACCACAAAAAGATTCAACAAAGAAGGAGATCTACAGACCAATTTCCCTCATGAATACTGTTGCAAAAATACTCAATAAAATTCTTGCAAATCAAAGCCAAGAACACATGAAAACGATCATTCACCACGACCAAGTAGAATTCATCCCATGGATGCAGGGATGGTTCAATATATATATGGTAATCTACTATATAAACAAACTCAAAGGAAAAAAAACACATGATCTTCTCATTAGATACTGAAAAATCCTTTGACAAAGCACAACACCCCTTCATGTTAAAAGTATTGGAGAGAGCAGGAATTGGAGGACCATACCTAGATATAATAAAAGTAATATACAGCAAGCCAACAGCCAATATCAAGCAAAATGGAGAGAAAGTTGAAGCAATCCTACTAAAATCAGGGACTAGACAAGGCTGCCCACTTTCCCCCTATCTATTCAATATAGTACTTGAAGTTCTAGCCAGAGCAATTAGGCAACAAAAGAAGATCAAACGATACAAATTGGAAAGGAGGAAGTCAAGATACCACTATTTCCAGATGACAGGATAGTGTACATAAGTGACCCTCCCCAAAAAACCCTCAGGGGAACTCCTACAGCTGATAAACAACTTCAGCAAAGTGGCTGGATACAAAGTTAACTCAAACAAATCAGTAGCCTTCCTCTGAGTAGAGGATAAATAGGCTGAGAAAGAAATTAGGGAAACAACACCCTTTACAGTAGTCACAAATAATATGAAATATCTTGGTGTGACAGTAACTGAACAAGTGAATGATCTGTATGACAAAAATTTTAAGTCTCTGAAGAAAGAAATTGAAGAAGACCTCAGAAGATAGAAAGATCTCCATGCTCATGGATCAGCAGGATTCACATAGTAAAAATGGCCATCTTACCAAAAGCAATCTACAGATTCAATGCAATCCCCATCAAAATTCCAACTCAATTCTTCACAGAGATAGAAAGAGCAATTCTAAAATGTATCTGGAATAACAAAAAATCCAGGATAGCAAATACCATTCTCAACAATAAAAGAACTTCTGGGTGAATAACCATCCCTGACCTCAAGCTATACTACAGAGCAATAGTAATGAAAAAAATAAAAACAAAGAACAAAAAACATGGTATTGGTATAGAGACACACAGGTAGATAAATGGAATAGAATTCAAGACCCAGATATGAACCCACACACCTTTGGTCACTTGATCTTTGGCAAAGGCAAAAAGACAGCATTTTCAACAAATGGTGCTGATTCAACTGGCAGTCAGCATGTAGAAAAATGCAAATTAACCCATTCTTAGCTCCTTGTACAAAGCTCAAGTCCAAGTAGATCAAGGACCTCCACATAAGACCAGATGCTATGAATCTAATAGAAGAGAAAGTGGGAAAGAACCTTGAACACATTGACACAGGGGAAATTTTCCTGAACAGAACACCAATGGCTTATGCTCTAAGATCAAGAATTGACAAATGGGACCTCATAAAATTGCAAAGATTCTGTAAGGCAAAGGACAATGTCAATAAGACAAAATGGCAACTCACAGATTGGGAAAAGATCTTTACCAACCCTACATCTGATAGAGGGCTAACATCCAAAATATACAAAGAACTGAAGAAGTTAGACTCCAGAGAACATAGTAACCCTATTTAAGAATGGGATACAGAGCTAAACAGAGAATTCTCAACTGAGGAATTTTTGAATGGCTGAGAAGCACTTAAATGTTCAATATCCTTAGTCATCAGGGAAATGCAAATCAAAAGACCATGAGATTCCACCTCACACCAGTCAGAATGGCTAAGATCAAACACTCAGGTGACAGCAGATGCTGATGAGAATACAGAGAAAGAAGAACACTCCTCCATTGCTGGTGGGATTGCAAGCTGGTACAACCTCTCTGGAAATAAATCTGGTGGTTCCTCAGAAAATTGGAAATAGTTCTACCTGAGGACTCAGGTATACTACTCCTGGGCATATACCCAAAAGATGCTCCAACATATAACAAGGACACATGCTCCACTATGTTCATAGAAGCCTTATTTAAAATAGCCAGAAGCTGGAAAGAACCCAGATGATTTTCAAAAGAGGAATGGATACAGAAAATGTGGTACATTTATAAAATGGAGTAGTACTCAGCTATTGAAAACAACAACTTCATGAAATGGCAAATGGATGGAACTTGAAAGTGTCATCCTAAGTGAGGTAACTCAGTCACAAAAGGGCATACATGGTATATACTCACTGGCCAGTGGATATTACCAAAAAAAAAAAAAAAAAAAAAAAAAAGCTCAGAAAACCCACACTATAACTCTCAGACTATATGAAGCCAATGAACAAAGAAGACCACATCCAAGTGTGTATGCTATAGCCCTACTCAGAAGGGGCAAGAAAATAATCTCAGGAAGTAGAGGGAGGAATATGGGAAGGAGAGAGGAGGAGGAGGGAGATGGGGGGCTCTTTCAGATATGGGGGAGAAGTACAGAGGGTCAGGAATTTCAAAAGAGATGTATAACAGTGGGGGAAGGGGAACTGAAGGTAACCACTAGAAAGTCCCAGATACTAGGGACCCAAGAGGCTCCCAGCACCCACCAGGGAAGATATTAGCCAAAATACCCAACAAAAGAGAGAACCTGTAAAGACCATATCTAGTGGATAGGCACACACACCACACACCACACACCACACACCACACACACACCCGTTGAAGGACAGGGCCACCCACCCATCTCAAAAATATTAATCCAGAATTCCTCCTGTCAAATGAAATACAGAGACGAAGATTGGAGCAGAGACTGAAGGAAAGGCCATCCAGAGACTGCCCCACCTAGGGATCCATCCCAGCTACAGACACCAAACCCAGACACTATTGCTGATGACAAGAAGCACTTGCTGATAGGAGCCTGGTATAGCTGTCCCCTGAGAGGCTTTGCCAGAGCCTGACCAATACAGATACAGATGCACTCAGTCAAACATGGGACTGAGCATAGGGACCTCAGTGGAGAAGTTAGGGAAAGGATTGAAGGAGCTGAAGGGGTTTGCAATATCAACCAACTAGAAAGCCCAGTGCCAAGTACCCTTGTGTGTGTGTGTTGATGATCAATGGGGTTTCATAGAACTCCCTTGAAGATTATAGGCTGCTTTGGTTGCTTTTAGTTACCCTTCAGAACTTGATGGTAAGACCATGGTGTTGCATCACAGAACATAAAAAAATCAAGCTGATATAGACCAGGAAACTTCATGTCCACTCGTTAACTCTTATCAGGATAGAAGGTGCTGCACAGATTACAGGGAGAGAAAAATAGACAACAATCATACCCCACTGTGAACCTACTAAGCTATAATAACAATTTGCCAGGAAAGATATCCCATTGGTGTAATAGTGACATAAATGTAGAAATATTTGACTAATTTTCAGACTGGATTTAAGGCTTGTTCCACAAGATGGAAGTCATGTCTGATACCACTAGCTGGTTAAAAAAAAAATACCATTGTTGTCTAGGTCATAGGCCTTTGGAGTAAATCTAATACTATTTTGCTAAATGGGCAAAGTAATATATGCATCCTAAGTTCTTATCTTATATAAATTAATGCATGCTTCAACCCTCATCAGAGAAGCTTCTTTTAAATAATAATAATAATAATAATAATACAGAGACTGGTCAAACACAGAGAGTAAGAAATTCTGGAATTCTCATATCCAAATGATGCATCTGTATTGGACCTTCTTCCCTTGAGGATCAGAGACCAACTTGGAAGACAGGGTAGAAAGATTCTGAGAACCAAGGGCAGTGGTTTCTCCACAGCAAAACAGTACCTTTGCCTCCCATGGCAGGGCTATTGAACACATAAACTGTAGGCACAAGGCCTGTAGGAAAGACAATCCACACACAATTCCATCATGTAGCCAGGAGATGGCCTTGAGATCACAACTATCAGTGATTGATAGCAGCTAGGAAAGAGTGAATCAGTTTTCTTCAATGATCTATCCCCCTAGAGGCTACTCTCTATCTAAAAGATGTATTGATGCCTCTATACCCATGCACACATAGGCAACACTATGTGGACTCTGAGTTGTTGTTGGGGTTTTTTTTTTTTTTTTTTAAAGCACAGAGAGTTTAGAGGGAAAAGTGGGGGTAGTGGTGAGTAATTGGAATGAAGGGATAGCGGAGGAATTTGATTAAAACACATTACATTGCATGTATCCAATTTTCAAACTATAAATAAAAATTATAAAAATAATAGACCATGTGGCAAGCCAAAAATACATTGTAACATGTTTAACATTTGAAATAATGTCACACATCATTTCTGATTATTGAAGAATGAGACTAATATCAATAGCAAGAGAAAATTTTAAACATACACAAGGACACAGAGACCAAAGGAACAATGAGTTATTGAGGCAATGAGCAGGGATTTTAAAAAAAAATTTCTTCAAATCAATCATTAGTTGAAATACAACAGAAGAAATCAATAACCATTTATTAGCATTTTACTCTTAGTAAGACTCATTTGCGCCCAAAGCTTATAGAACAGTTGAAAATACTTGGTATCAGCATTTTTCAGATACACACCATTTGACAGTCTAGAAACATTTCCTCACAAAACAATTGTCTTTATGACTACAAAGAGACCTAAGAACCACTTTTCTCTACTATATGATACCAAGATGTTCCACCACCAGAGATCGTTCATTGTCATCCACTAAGCTGAGACCAGCACCATGCATATTAAATAAGGAGCAGAGGAATGAAATCTGTGAATTTAGTTCACCCATTCATCAGTAATTCATCAACATAACACAGAACTGTGAATGGACAACCCTCTTTCCTCTCAGCGCTTGAGGTAATTACTAATTTTTCATATTCTATTGCTTAAAGTGTATATAAACACATTTCTTCTATGACACTCTGTGACAGAGGAACTCTACTTATTCCATTTATCATCTTTTCCTGGTGCTACTAGAATGTGTTACATGGGCAGCCAGGTACCTGATAAATGAATAGGTTCTATTATTCAGTATTTTCCAGCTAGTCAAACATGTTACACATTTTTTTCCAATGAGAAAAGTAAATAGATGTCTTCTCTCTTCAAAACAGTTTCTCGTATTCTATTCCAGTCAATGGTAATTAGAACATGTCCTGAAGTCAGGCTGCAATTTATCTTGCCAGACTCTCTCCACAAACACACAATCAAATCAGAATTAATAAAAAGCCTGTTTTCGTTTTTAATATCTGAAAAAAAGTCATCTGACAGTTCATAAATTTCCCGCATGTAATTTGCTACAGCTAGACTCTTAAGACGTCAGGAGGATTCTGGAAACTAGGAAAAATTCCATCCATAAATTTCTATCTATCTCAGCCATCTGAGCACCAAAGCAAAAGCATTCCTAAGTTCTCCTGCAGTTAAAAGACAGAGCCTCCATTGCACTGTCTCTCAGACTTCCTAATGCTGCAACCCCTTAATACAGTTCCTCATGCTGTGGTGACCCCCAACAACAAAATTATTCCATTGCTACTTCAGAACTATAATTTTGTTACTATTATTAATCATACTATAAATATCTGGTATGCAGGGCATCTGATATAAGACCCTTGTGAACAAACAGGTCATTTGGTTCCTAAAAGGGTCTTCACCCACAGGTTGAGAACCACCACTCCAAAGGGCCTTGGTTCTTACAGTCCTCTGAAGATAACTTATCCCATGACAGAGAATGTCAATACGGGCTGACAGAACTTGTCAAAACAACCCCAAGCACCTAAGGGCCCTTTCATTATTTTAAAAGCCTCACTCAGTGTATATTTTCTTTGCCCTTTCCAATTTCCTCATCTTAGCAAGGGCTTGTGTCAAATCACCCTTCCCCTTTCTGGACTGATCTTCCTCATTATTGCCCTAAGGTTGTTGGCTGGAATCAAATTTCAGGCCTACAGACCAACATCTGCTGAGATTAACACATACAGAAAGCCCACTTAGTGTATTTGGTCAAAGGTACTCCAGGATACATCTTAGTTCTTTCCCTGGGAGAACATTCAGAAATGTAGTCTTTCCTTTCCTTCTAGGCACAGAAAAGGTGAATAGAAATGTTCTTTACAGAGATATATTTCCTTCACTAAAGATAGGACTAAAAGGATAACTAAACATTGGTAACTTTGCAAACCAGTCTGTGCTACCATTGCGGTCGATGCAGATCCTGTTAGCAGGAAGCACAGAAAAGCATGGTTCTGGCTGCCCTAAGATGTCTTACATCGTAAAGCAGCTTGAAGAATCCTACTGAACGGAGGGCGCAACTCTCCAAACAGCTCTCTTTGCCCTTTATTTAGCCATTGAAACGTTTCTATATGCAGCTGTGAATGAACCTAAGGGCTAGAAGGGTATGGCTCAGTGGTGGAGCTCTAAGTTAGCCCAAGGGAGGCCCTGATATCCACCCCTAACCATTAATTCTGTGATGTCTTTGATCCTTGTCTAAATTACCTTATACATACACGGTTCAACCTACATTAAAACTTCCTTGTTGTAGCCTCTATGTTTTAAAGATATTTTTAGAAAGCAAACATAGGAAATAGTAAAACACAACCAACACATGTATAAAGCAAGCAAATAAACACAACAACAAACCCATACCAAGAGTTCTTAGGTTATATGATTAGCCAGAATTCCAGACCCCAAACCATGAACTACCTAGCAGTCTTATTGTCTTCCTGTAGCACAAAGTGACGGTTAGCACTCACCCAGAAGGTCATGTCCTCTCTCACCACATCAATCAACCTAGGATAATTCCACAACCTAGCAATTTGACTTACCTAGGAAATTACCCCCTGCTTCTATGAGAGTGCTCCTCCTACCCACCATCCACTCTCGCCTCACCACCCTAGCATCTCCCTATGCTGGGGTATCAAGCCTTCACAGGACCAGGGGCCTTCCCTCCCTTTGATGCCAGACAAGGCCATCCTCTGGTACACATCCAGCTGGAGCCATGTGTACTCTTTGGTTGGTTTAGTCCCTGGGAGCTCTGGAAGGTCTGGTTGGTTGATATTGTTGTTCTTCCTATAAGGTTGCAAAACCCTTCGGCTCCTTCAGTCCTTGCCCTAACTTCTCCATTGGGGTCCCTGTGCTCAGTCCAAGGTTTGGCTGCGAGCATCTGCATTTGTATTGGTCAGCCTCTGCTCCACTCTCTGTCCCTGCATTTCCTTCAGACAGGAGCAATTCTGGGTTAATATTTTTGAGATGGGTGGGTAACCCCATCCCTCAACTGGAGGCTGTGCCTAATCACTGGATATGGTCTCTATAGGTTCTATCCCCCTTTGTTGGGTATTTTGGCTAAGGTCATCCCTGTTGGGTCCTGGGAACCTCTTGCTGTTTCAAGAGCCCAGTTCTCTGTGTAGTCAATGACATGTTGGTCCAGCATACTTGGGTGTGGAAAGAAGAAAGACCTGTTGGCCATGGTACAAGTTAGTACCTTACACAGCTCTACAAAAAGTCTATTAATTTGGTGAAACCAAGGTCTCTTAGAAATATCCATCCTCTTTCATTAAGCTTCACCAGCAGATGGCTATCTGTAGCCGGGAAGGTGAAGGATGAAGATGCTTGGAGGATCCACTGCAGGCAGGCTATAGCCAGAATGCATGTATCAGTGCCACTTTAAACCATATCCTTAAGTACCAACCTTCCTAAAAAAATTTGTCACAGTGTACTGTCACTTTGGAATACATGTGCTTTGTTAAATGGTGTCATGCTAAAGAAATTCTCCCAAGCTGGAGATATAGCCACTCCTGTTGGACCCAGTGCAGCTTCTGTGAATGGCCCACTGTGATACACGCCCCTCCTCATTCCAACAGTGATCCTTGGCAACAGCTATGGCACCCTCTGTCTTTACTAGAAAAACAATAGTGACCCACAGAGGTTGGGTGCGATAATTGCATTTGAAAACACACATAAAGATACTATCTTTCAGTTAGTGCCACCCCTGAGAAACTATTGACAGTTGAGGGCTTCTGGGAGAGGGACACTCAGGTTTCTTCAAGGGTGGTGTCTTAGTCAGGGTTTCTATTCCTGCACAAACATCATGACCAAGAACTAAGTTGGGGAGGAAAGGGTTTATTTGGCTTACACTTCCACATTGCTATTCATCACTGAAGGAAGTCAGGACTGGAACTCAAGCAGGTCAAAAAGCAGGAGCTGATGCAGAGGCCATGGAGGGATGTTTCTTACCGGCTTGCTTCCCCTGGCTTGCTCAGCCTGCTCTCTTATAGAACCAAGACTACCAGCCCAGAGATGATCCCACCCACAAGGAGCCTTTCCCCCTTGATCACTAATTGAGAAAAAGCCTTACAGCTGAGTCTTGTGGAGGCATTTCCTCAACTGAAGCTCCTTTCTCTGTGATAACTCCAGCTGTGTCAAGTTGACACAAAACTAGCCAGTACAGGTGGCATCTTACAAGGGTCTTCACAACCCCTAATAAGCCAGTCATGCTCTAGTGGATAGCCCCACACCCAGGAGTGTATGATATACAGGAGTATATGATATACAGAAGTATATGATATACAGGATTATATGATATGGTGATAGTGCTAACTGTGCTTTATGGTTTATTTAAAAATAAAAGAAAGGGTGCCGGGCAGTGGTGGTGCACGCCTTTAATCCCAGCGCTTGGGAGGCAGAGGCAGGCAGATTTCTGAGTTCAAGGCCAGCCTGGTCTAGAGAGTTCCAGGACAGCCAGGGCTACAAACCCTGTCTCAAACAAACAACAACAACAAAAAACAAAAACAAAAACAAACAAACAAAAAACCCTCTGATGAGACCTGTACTGTGAGGATAAGTAACTCTGAGGAGGCTGGCCCTAGACCTACAGCCTTCTCATCCTGTAGAGATGTCTTGGTGTAGTAATAACCCGATGCTAACTTTCCTCTACAGGTTTGAGGGGGTCCCTTACATACAAAAGAATGCGAGTACGCTCTCTTTTCAGAATATGGTTCATCTCAAAGCTGTTTACACTTTGGAACCAGGCCTGTCCAATTTTACAAATAGCACGCTTTGCTTGTCACCAGGGTACTGTGACAACATGAAGAGTTCAAACTGACTCCCGGGATGATTGCAAGTTTTCCTGGGGACGAATCAAAGGTTCTGCTAGCAGTGCCATGCTTGTTGGTTCAGAGAGACGGTGTGTCTGGCTGAGAGCAAAGGAGCCACGCCAGGAAAGTTTAAAGCATATCTTCATTCAAGTCCAGGCTCAAATGAGGTCTGAGGAAAAGAATGAGCTGCACGTGAAAGATAGAAACAGAAATCACCAAAGATCTGATTACCCAGGCCAGTGTCAGGCACAACAAACTTAACTCATGGAGTACAGCCTGCCTTTAGTCCCTGAGTCATATCAATGACACTTGAGATGGAATGGTTAACCTTTTCCAAGCATTATTGCTGGAGCAGATTAACATGGTTCGTTTTACCATAAGAGATCACTTTAAAATAAACGAGATGAAATAGTTCTTTGCAATTGAAAATTTACCTTCCTTGCTTACCACATTATTTACTGTAGGAGCTGATATCTGGTCCTTCCACTGTTGTAGCCGGGTGTGCCTAGCAATAAATGTTCTTTATGCTAAAGAGAGGTTGGGGTGGCACAGAGCTGGAAGGATCAGGAGGTGGGGTGAATCCTTAAGGAGTTAGGTAGAATAGAGAGTGAATGTGACCAAAATATGCTGTATAAAGTTCTCGAAGAATTAATAGCTATTTGAAAAGTGAGTGCCCCTTTCCAGTATGTGTTGTTCTCGCAATCCAGGATTCTCTCTCTCTTTCTTTTTCTTCCTTCCTTCCTTCTTCCCTTCCTTCCTTCCTTCCTTCCTTCCTTCCTTCCTTTCCTTCCTTCCTTCCTTTCCCTTTTTTTTTTTTTTTTTTTTTTGGTTTTTCGAGACAGGGTTTCTCTGTATAGCCCTGGCTGTCCTGGAACCCACTTTGTAGACCAGGCTAGCCTCGAACTTAGAAATCCGCCTGCCTCTGCCTCCGAAGTGCTGGGATTAAAGGCGTGTGCCACCACCCCCTAGCCTTTCTTTCTTTCTTTCTTTCTTTTTTTTTTTTTTTTACACAGAAGTCTTAGGAAAATCCAGTCAGCTCTTTTTATGTCCTTATATATGGATTTCTGGAAAAGTTGAATGGACGAAGTCTCAACCTGGATGTGGTCAACACTATCCCAAGGACTCAAATCCCAGACTGATTAAAAGGCAGGAGAAAGAGGATGCCCCAGGCCCCTGTGCTCCTCTTCCTCTGCTGCTGGCCTGGGGCTACACTAGTTCACACTGTAACGAGCAGCCCTGCTATGCCTCCCTCAGTAAAATGAACTTTATTCCCCCAAACCGTGAGTTGAAACAATCCTTCCTTAAGTTACTTTCATCATGCACTTTGTCACAAAATAAAGAAAACACAATCCCTTTTGCTGAATAATGAAGTAACAGTGGCTGTGTTCTTTAGCAACCCACTGTTTTGCACAAAACATTAAAACACAAATACTACCTGCAGTTATTTAGGACAGTACACATTTCATGTCATGTATGCCATACTGTGTGGGTGAGAGAGGGGAGAGAGCGAGGGAGGGAGAGAGGGAGGGAGGGGGGAGGGAGGGAGGGACAGAGGGAGAGAGGGGAGGACCGTTCTCTGCAGGATGATCAGTCTTCAGGCAGTAAACATACAGGAGGAAAAGGCTATGGTGGACATTTTGCCCGTACACCATCAGCATCCCACATGGACTGGAAGAAGGTTGACCGTCATCTTGTGCATGGGGCTGGGAAGGCTCTGCTATTCCTTCATGCATCTGCACCCCTGGGGTCCTTGACATGGCTGGGCTCATGTCACAGCACATCCTCACTCAAGGCTCCCTCCATTCCCTGTATAGATCTGCCATTGGAGAACAACTGCAGCCTAAGTTTGAAGGTGAACAAACTGCAGACTACCCAAGAACACGCTCATGTATGGTAACCAGACTGTAGTCAGTCAGAGCAGCTGAGCGCCAGCCAACAACGAGCTGTAATGTTCACACAAGGCAAAGTCTTCATGATACCTAAATAAGGCAAAGACTGCAGCAACCAATCAAGCCCTTTCTGTATGTCACTGCCCTTTCTGCTTATAAATCTCACATTGCTGGATGCAGTTCTCTGAGCCGCCACAGTTGAAGTATATCCAACTCATGAATCCTTCTTTGCTCAAATATACTCTGCCAAATTCAATTTGTCTAAACTTAATTTGTCTAAAGGTTATTTACAATAAAATTCCTCTATGGTTGTGTCTAACCCATCACCTATACCTACTGTCCAATGTCCTCTGGCATGTCCACCTTCTCCATTTAACTTACTTTCCTAGTGACGAATTCTCAAATTCCTATGAATCTCTCCCTCCACAACTAATGCTGGGAGGGAAATCTTGACAGATATATGGAGCTTTCTTGGGATATAACCTCAGAGAAGTTTCAGGCCACATAATTTATGATAATAACCAGTCAAATTAGGACTGAACCAGTCTACTGATAACCCTACAAGTACGGCATATAGTACCTATAAGCCCACATCTGATCCCCTTGCTACATCAGACCTTTACTTTTATCAAAACAAGTTTCATTTATTTGTGTGTGTGTGTGTGTGTGTGTGTGTGTGTGTGTGTGTGTGTGTACACCTTTGTGTGCAAATGCCTGTGAATGACTTAGCATATATCAGATCCCTGGGAGCTGGAATTACAAGTACTTATGAGCGACCTGATGTAGGTTTTGGGATCCAGAACAGCAAGGGCTCTCTTATAGAATTAAGTTCTTCCTTCTAAGAACATGGAATATCTTCCCATTTTTTTCAGAACATCCCCTAATTTGCTTCACCTCTTATCTGCTCCTATATTTAGATCATTCATTTATGATGTTTCTAAGAGATGATAAAGGGAGACCCAAGCTATTTAGAGAGCTCATGGAACAAACTGGATGTGCTAATGTACATTATATTTCTGAAATTAGGAGGTGGGCAGGAAGATAATAATTTGAGGCCAGTCTAAAAGACGCAGTAAGAGACCCTATCAATAACAGAGAGATGGAGGAAGGGGCAGAGGATGGCAGGAAGATGACCTATGGGCCAAATGAAAGGAAGACGAAGAAATGAATGTGTGGATGGTCTGAGGGATGCTTCACCCTCTGCTTTCCTCTGCCAGACTTGGACCCACATTGTAAACAGCCAGGTGCTCAGAGAACATTAAATAGAAAGGGCAGAGTATCTCCAATGAGCCTCCCTGCTTAATCTTCTGTGGGCAACAACAGACGTCAAGCATAACCCAAAGATTCTTCCCCAACTTCTATAATATTCAATTCAGTATTTCACTTTTAAGCTGTTAACAAGTGGCAGAATTGAGTAGGGAAGATGTGAGAGACAGCATGGCCTCAGGGACAGTGTCTCACAGCTCAGCTATGATGCAAGAGAGGCTGTCAAGTTGCCTGGCAGGTCTTTGCACTTTGGAACTGCCAATCACATCTGTCCAATTTTTGGAAAGAAACTTCCTCCCCTGGGGTATGAAGTCTCTAGCTTATCTGAATCATGGAGCCTAACATGCTTTTTGGTGTTGGTTGCTAAAATTAAGATTTAGAAATGATTTTATATAGAATTATTTGGTGGGGAGTGGGGGCTAGTATCCAGAGGTAGGTTGAAGACTTCTGTTTTGTCAGGAATTCTCCAGGTGGCTCTGGTGTTCAACTAGGCTTGGGAGCTGTCGTGGTCTAGTTTTTTGCTCTGTGCCCCAAGCTAACTCCCACTGTGCTAGAGAGTCACACTCTTAACATGTCCAGCTTCGAGCTAACCATTTTTCTATTGCTGTAATTCAAGCGCTGCTTCTGCATCAGAGAAGGAGGAAAACACTGTTGGTAGCTCCACTCTTGTGCTCGACTAATATTATACCAGCAGGCCAGTTATTTCATACTTCCGTAAACTTCAAAATTGCACTTTCGTCTTCTCAGAGAGTTGGACAAACCAGAGCATTAGAGAGCATCCCTTCTCAGAATGTTTCAGATAATGCCTGTGTTTGGAGAGTGGGCTGTGCTCATTTAAAAGCAATGGCTGCGGCTACAGGAAAGGGTATAATTCTTTCCTGGATTATAGGAGTTGCAGCTCACGCAGAGAGTCCTTTGTGATGGAGGCCAGTCAGTTTTTATGGACCTCAGTGCTATTTGCTTCAGTACACTTTGAAATGCAGGGTCAGCTCACTGGGCTACATCATGCAATAATAACACATTTTTATAGGCGTAGCTTGTCAGAGCAGCAACAACATGCAATACATAAAACCAATAAACACACACGATGGCTACAGATCCTATCCTAGTAACCAGATAAAGCAATAAAATTGACAGCAGCCATCAAAAAGCTCCCTTCCTGACTCTGTGGGGTGAATTTATTGTTGCTTAATACAGAGGAGCTGCCAATGGGCAGTGTGCTCAGGGGCAGCAACTCACAGGGCATGAAGTGGGGCAGGCCTGACACGTGAAAGCGAGATGGGCAGCTAGGGCTCGCCAAGGCTTGAGACCTTGGGAACTTTAGTGTAATGCATCTGGAGCAGAGATTTTCTACAGAATACTTTGGGTTTTCCACGTTATAAATTAATACTAAGAAAAATGGTATGTTATAGCATCTCTATCACTGTGAAGAGACACCATGACCACAGCAACTTTTACAAAGGAAAACATTTAACTGGGGCTGGCTAACACTTTCAGGGGTTCAGTCCATTATCATCCTGGCAGGAAACATGGGGTTCAGGCTAATGTGTTGCTGGAGGAGGAGCCAAGAATCAGCAGGCCACAGAAAGTGAGCTGTTTTGAGTTTCTGAGAACTCCTCCAACAAAGCCACACCTATTCCTGCAAGGCCACACCCACTCCTGCAATGTTACACCTTCTAGTAATGTCCTTTGAGCCTATGGGGGTCATTTTCTTTCGAACTACCACACAGAATGGTAGATCCACAGCTATTATCTTCCATCTTTAGCTCATATCCCTAAGGCAGGAATCAGTTGACATCTGACGGAACAAAAAAACCAATGAGCTGGTATTTTCTAAGACAGCATTTTGAATGTGAGATCCATCTGCACTTTGAGATGGGGGAAGGAGGAAGGAAAAGAGGAAGAGTAGGGTGGGCTATTACAGAGATCAGTCATTGACTGGGTCTCTACTATTAACCTCACCTCAACAATATCCTACTTACTGGAGGCTTGGCTAGAAATCCATTATAAACAGATTGCTCTTGGTATCGCTGGTGAGAGCCTCGTGGGAGGTGCAGTACCGGAAGCATTGGAAGGTGTTGACCACAGCTAAGGGTAAGTGGATGGGCTTGGTGATAGCAGTAAGCACTGAGAAAGGCTCAGGGACCAGAGGCCTGCAAAAATCTCAGCAGTTGTTCAAGTTATAAATCATGAGGGATGTGGGAGGGCTCGAGGAATGGGCTTTCTGCACAAGCCTGCAGACTGAGTGCGGGCTCCCTAGAACCCAAGTAAAAAGACTGGCAGAGCAGTGTGCATTTGTAACCCCAGAGCTGGACGTAGAGGCAGAGTGAGATGATGGATAGACCCCTGGTTTGGGTGCTTGCTTCTTTCAGTGAGGGATCCTGTCTCCTGTAGGATAGTGAAGCACTCTCATGACATCGCCAGCTGGCCTTCACTTGAACATTCACAAATGAGCACAAGCACACACACCCTGAATCTTTATCAAGTCCCAGTTGTGGATCTGGCCTTTGGAGAGCCGTAAGGGCAATAAAGGCATTGGAGTGTTCACTGGACATGGGATTAGGGTTGGCTCTATAGAGGAAACCTGCAAATCTCAGGAATTAGAGGACTGACTCTTCCAGAGGCAGGAATGACCAAGTAAGAAAGGCTGAAGTCCCTAAGTCGCAAAGAGGTTCATCCCAGCTGCTACCTGCCCAAGCAGCTTTCCCAGGGTTGAAGAGAAGACCCAGCTACTCTTAGCATTCTGACTGGATGTTACCATCGGTCAATCATTCTTTGACGTTTGACCAGCATTTCAGAATTAGTTAATGTATCTAACCTAAAACTGGTTATGGAATTTAATGAAAGCGCCCTTTGGTTTTCCTGGGGAAATTGGGGCCAGGAGTCCTCACAGATACCAGAATCCTCAAATATTCAAGTCCTTTATGCAAAAATGAATAGAATAGTAGTTTCATACAACCTGCATAATCTTTCCACATACTTTTTGTGTTTAGATAAACACAGTATATACTGCGTAAATAGTGATGTTGTCCGGGGAATCATGAAATAAAAAAAGTATACATATATCTAGTATTTGTGCAATCTTTTTCAAATATTACCAATCTATTGGTGTTTAAATTCCTGGATTCAGAGAACTGTAACTATAAATATTACAATAACTGAGTTCCAACCAGCAATTCAGACTTTAGACGATCCAGCCTGCACCGGAAGGATTCTGAGACTTGGGAACTGTCTTGTTCTGTCTGTCTGTATGCTTTCAATAGCCTCATACTGTTTGTCATTGCTACACCCTTGGGAATACCCCTGGACCGAACAGAAACTCTTCTCAGTAAACTGGCCTTATCATGTTCCCCGCAGCTTGTGTGCAGTGATACGTAAATCCACAAGGCTCCATTGTGAAGTTGTCCAATATTCTCCAAAGGGATTAACAGGCTTTGGAAGGCCAGCCTGGGAACCAGACACAATTCTTGCCCCTGTTGCTGTGTGAGAGAGGTCCAAGGACCAGAAACCTGGATAATAAAAAGAACAGTTTCGACCTTAGCCCACCTCTAAGTCTGCAACCAAAGAGCCAGAATAACAGATCATGGAAGAGGATCCGCCTTGTTGTGAAATGGCTGAAATCTCAACCTTTAAGGATGGGTGCGGACAGGCTTTACAAGTTTTGTTCTGTGGCACACCCTAGGGGCTTCTCAAAACTTTAGAAAGGAAATAATTGAGGTGACTAATAGAATCTAGTTGAGAGCAGAATTTATTACTTTGTCTCTTCTTTTAAATTCATTGGTTGGTTGGTTGGTTGGTTGGGTTTTTTTTTTGTTTGTTTGTTTGCTTGTTTGTTCGTTTTTATTCTTTTGTCATTTATAATGAGCATTAGATTTTGCTGGGACCTGACTTCCCCAAATGACTTGATGACAGAGAGCTCAGCCTCAAGCAAAATGTCAGAAGTATAAGAGAAAGAGAGCAGTGGGTCAGAGTTGGCCCCAGCATAGCCAAGTTGGGTGGAGGCTAGGCTGGGGGTGGGAGCCAGGGTGGGGGCTGGGCTTGGGGTGGGAACCAGGGTGGGGGCTGGGGTAGGCGAGTGAGAGGGGTGGGGTGGGGAGGGGAAGATGATAATGATTGTGGTAAATGCTCTTCTTTCTCAGATGGGTAGAGCTGACTGTGGGTCGCTTCTCACTGGAGGGACTGCCTCTGTGTCTCACAGCCATGTCTGGTCCTCCAACCACAGTACCATGGAAGACTCATATGAGTAAGACATATGTTCAGAAAAGCTCAGTGAACCCCCAGCCCAGCCCTAGGAACTAATAGAAAAGTCTGGTCACTCAAGGATGACAGTTTCTTCACTTGGGACAATTTTGCTAAACACATTTATCTGCCTTCTCTGGAAATCTTGAGCTAAATGTGTTGGTATTTCCATCTGAGAAAATATTTCACTGCAAAAATCAGCAAAATAGCAAACACGAGCAAGAATACAATAAGAAAGAAAATGCCCACAGCTGCCATACTACAGGATAGCGTGACATCGGAGAGCCTGACTCCCCTCAGCAATGGGGGATTTTCGCAAAGAGTGTCCTCTGTGTCCTCGAGTTTTTGCATGTTTTCTTTGTACCATTCTAAAAAGTAAATGTTTGAGCAAGTGCAGTCAAGGGGATTTTGTCTTAAATTAATGGTCCTCTGCTGGGACAAGATGGGGAGGAGACTGGGTAGGATGATGCTGATGCGATTGGAGGCCAGATTGAGGTAGATCCCCTTAAGATGACTAAGAGCCTCAATGCTACTGGATGTCAGCCTGTTGTGACTCAGGTCTACATGATTCATCATCTTCAGACTGGTGAAGGCGTGCTGGTCAATGGAGGAGAGATCACAAAAGGATAAAACCAGGATTTCTAGTCTTCCCAGTGTCTGAAGTGAGTTGGTCTTTTGAATATTCCCTTTTGGAAAGTGATTTCCCTGTAAGTTCAAATGCTGGAGTGCTGGCAGGCCATCGAAGAGCTGCTCACTGCTGATGTCAAGGAGGCTGTGGGAGAGATTCAGCACCTTCAAAAGATGGAGGTTCTGGAAGGGACTCTGTGCATCTTTCACCTTTAGTCGAGTAAATGCCAAATCTAGGAGTTCTAGCTGAGGGCATTCTTTGAATGCCTCCGTCTTGAGGCTCAGGGGTTCATTGTAGCTCAAGTTCAGGCTCTGTAAGTGAGACAGGTTTCGGAGTTGCAGGTTGCAACAATCAGAAGTTTCAATGTCATCATGGCTGAGGTCAAGTTCGCGGAGATTTTCTAGGTTTTCTAAACAGCCAGTACCGAGCTCAAGTCTCTTCGTGTTGCCCTTGATGGAAAGGTGAGTAAGGGAGGGGAAATTGGAAGCACTGATTTGGCACAAATTCTCAAACTTATTTGCACTGAGAACTAATTTCTTAAGTGTGCTTAGTCCCACAAGTCCAGAAGGCAATTCACTCAGGTGAGTGGCTGTTAGGTCCAGTTCCTGGAGGCCACTGAAGCAATGGAATGTGTTGGAGGAAATGTTGAAGAAATAATGCTTCTGTAGGTTGATGCTCTCCACAGACATTTCACAGAGACCCTCAAACACGGCAGGACTAATATCTTCGTCATCCATGTCCTCAAATGTCCCCAGCCAAAGAGACTGGATCGTAGAGTTCTTCAAACCCTTGAAGATAACTAGCAAGTTCTGAGTCCCTCCAAAGTTTAAACTTTGGAAGACAGCTGAGTCGAAAGCCCCCAGCTCTATTCCTGCAATGTCATTTCCATTTAAGTTAAGGCTCAGATTAGTGGCTTGCTGGAGAGAGCTCATATCTTCTTTAGACAGGTAATGGATAGCATTATTCTGAAAATCCAGGACCTTCAGCTTCTCTGTTGGGAAACCTTTGGGGAGCTTAATGGAGGAAATATGGTTGCTTCCGAGATAGAGACTTTCCAAGGTTTTTTGATTGTGCAGTGGGATAAAATCAATACTGGATATTCCTGTTTGGATGAAGAACAGATGCTTCAATGCCTTAGGCCCACTAAGTGCTGTCTCTGCCATAAATATCAGGGGATTTGCGGTTAGTACAAGTGTGTCTAACCGATGTTGGCTTTGGAAAGTATCTTCATGTATCCAGTAAATCTGGCACCTCAAAGAAGATAAGAGCATTCAGCAATCACTTATACAAGGACAAATGAACCCACACCAGCACAGTGGTAGATTAACAACTCCATTGTGTGCAATAACCACATAGTATACATTACTGAAAGGTAAAACAGAACTTTCTTCCATACTCGTAGTTTCTTGGATTAATGAATAGTCTTAGTTCTGAACACTCTGATTCAGAATTTAATATATATTCCTTGTCCCTTTTAGAGTGAATGCTCAGGGAATTTTAAATTTCTTTCTTTTATGGTAAGGAAGAAAACAAGTGATTTGATTGATTGTAAAAAAAACCAAACTATGATTTACTGCTTAATTTAATATAAACTATATCAAAAACTATATATCTGCATAGGAGACAATATATATTGCTAACATCGTGGGCAATATACAACCTATACAACCTTTACTGATTTTTTTTTTTTTTTGTGGAGGGCAGTGTTATTAAAGATTGAATCCAGGACCTAGCACATGCTAAGCATACATTCTACCAATGGGCTATAGTCTTGCTCTTTTCTCATCAGGTATATGCAAAAGGAGTTTATGAAGTACTATGTGTCAGATGATAGATGGGGAAATGCTTCTTGAACTGGAAAACAGTAAAGAAATCACCATTCTGGTATTATATCTAAAAAACACTGAATCAATTACACACTTGTGCACGTGAACACACACCCCTTTGTTTGCACACATGCGTACTGATGGCTCCCTCATCTACCCACAAGTGAGTAGTGATATTGGCGGTAGCATCTCACAATGGTGCTTACAAACAAGAAATATCATCATAGGTGTGTGTGTTCTCCCGCTCTGCAGGAACGTAAGGACCAATGTGGAAATCTGCTACGAGGGTTAGAGGTGTCTCGGAAGCCTCAGGCTTCTCTCTTCTTTCCACATATGCAAGTTGCACACCCTCACTTGCTTTGGATATTTCTGCCCATTTGTTCTGAAACATTGCTTCAGCATTCACATAAAACTTTTCAGCTATATTTCACTAGTTGGAATCATGATTCGCCTCTAGAGCAGATAATGGAACTCTTTATCCAATTTGTATAAAACAGGTAAATAAAGAGCTAATAGAAGCCAGATGTAGGGGTGCTAGCCTTTAATCCTAGCTCTCAGGAGGTAGTAGCAGGCAATGATCTGTGAGTTCAAGGTCAGCCTGGCTGACAGAGTGAATTCCAAGACAGCCAAGACTACATAGAGAGACTTTGTCTCAAACAAATGAAAACAAAGTTACTAGAGAGATCTATGAATTTCTCTTAAAATACCATTGCTCAGTGACAGCCAACTCTATTAACAGGCAGTGTAATATGGTATCTGATTTGATCAAGATTTTTTTTATTTTTGCCATCAATAATTCTTAGACCAGTGGTTTACAACCCTCCTCATGCCACAGCCCTTTAATACAGTTCCTCATGTTGTGGTGACCCTCCAGCCATAAAATTATTTTGTTTATATTTCATAACTGTAATTTAACTATTGTTACGAATCATAATGTAGACATGCAGGACATCTGATATGTGACCCTGTGAAAGGGCCGTTCCACCCCCAAATGGGTCCTGACCCACAGGATGAGAACCACTGCCTTAGAACTTTCTAGACAGCTCTACTAAGGCAGAGCTAGAGAACAGAATATTTTCTTCCTAATTGACTGGCATTTATTTGCAATAGAAAATAGCACTCGGAATGCATTTCTTAGGAAAGGATAAACACACAAGCAGCTTCTCTGTGGCCCTAGAGGAGATATCGGAGACACTTGGGATGTAGAATACAGTTTTGCTTAAGTAAAATGTCAAGGGCACTCAAGGAACTGAAATACCTACCTGGTTAAATCCAGGAAGGTGAGATTGATAAGTCTGCTGAAGGTCGTGTTTTGAATGGTAGGCAAGACATTAAAGCTGAACTCCAAACATTCTGTTGAGTTTGGTAAAGTGCCAGGAATTTCATTGAGACCTAAATTTTCACAGTTGTATGTTTTGTTGACTTCTTTCTGATGGGAGAAGCAATATAAATTAATACTGGATTCAGTAGTTTGATTCACTCTCTAGAAAATTCATGTGTGATTTGCTTTTTGAGAAGCCATCCCATGTCTAGTAACCTTTATCAAAAATATACTTGCAAAACTACAAAATGCTTATGCACAATCATATTCATCATAGGGTTTTTTTTTTTTTGTAAGAAACCACAAAGAATAATAATAAAGCACTCTATCTTGCTTGGATGACGATTCAGATAAATCAGTGAGTAAGACATTTGTGGTCCATCAGAGAACTCTGAGTGATGGCATTAGATGATGTTGAGAAAATTACACTTCATTAGCCAAGGACTGGCTGTAAGCCAATGTATGGAGGGCACACCTCTAATCTCAGCACTAGGGAGAGAGAAACAGGAGGTCTGTGAATGGACTCCAGGGCAAGACCCTGTCTCAACAAATAGACACCCTCCTCCCCCCAGACAAGCAAACAAATGACAATTTAAAAAAAGAGAGAGAGCTTTCTAGCACGCACAAGCCTGTTTTCACTCTTCAGTACTGGAAGAGAAAAAGACTGTCAATCGCTACTCTATAATTGGTATGCGTCTAGGTGAACAAACTGTGGTTCTCCCTAGAGGAGCCCCTATAGAAATAATAGTATTGCCCAAAACAAGCTACTAAATGAAAGAATACATTTGAATCTAGTCAAGACTTTAGGCCTAGTTTTATGTCTCCACGTGAGCAACAGAGCAGATTTAAGTTAAAAAAGTCATAAAGAAACAGTCAGACAAATACAGAAAGTGAGATGGTCCGTACAGTAACTGGAGAAAGAAGGGGACAGAGGAAAGAAAGGAGGAGGAAGAGGGGAAGGAAACCTTGGTTAAGAAATAAAGAAGAGGCTAGTGATGGGACTCAGTGGATAAGGACACTTGCCACCAAGCCTGCCAACTTGAGTTTGCGCCCTTGGAACTCACAGGATAGAAAGAAAACCAACCGATTCATGCAAGTTGTCCTGGCAAGTTGACTCCCACCCACATGCCGTAGTGTGTACACACACGTTGAAAAGTTCTTTTAAAAGAGAAAGATATATACATAAGTTGACTTAGAAAAGCAAACAATAGACTAACCCTTGCATGATTTTGAAAACTGTTAGGAAAAGACATTCTATAAATCATCAGAGTACTTGGCTGACACGATTTAATGATATTGAGAAGTAATAAATTTTCCAAAGAGGTGGTTGCGGGGGGTATGGGGGTGGGAGTGGGAGTGAACTTCTTAACATCAGTAGCTAATGGGATTATGTAAAAGACAGGCTTAGTCTTTTTTGAGGTGCACATTGAAGTAGCTAGAGATTAAATGACATGTTTGAGATTTGTTTTAACATACTTTAGTAAAAAAAAAAAGGTAGAGAGAGAGAGAGATAGATATCAGTCTATAATCCCAGCACTTTGGAGGCTCAGACAGGAGGATTGCTATGAATTTTAGCACGTCTGAGATAGAGAAAGCCCCTGTTTCAACAAACAAACAAACAATCCAAACAATAAGAAAAGGAGGGGAGGAGAGAGAACTGGATACAGAAAGATGAGCCACAGGGACCAGCAGGACTCAGATATCTCACAGCCTACGTGAACTCAAGTGCTGCTGGCCCTTGGATGGTGAGGGAAGGATATTTGGAAGTGCTTGTAACTATTTTGTAATACATTTTCTAGATGCAATGTTAAAAGGAAAACTAAGTAGCATAGATTTGGGGCATTTCAACCTTAACACATAAATCATTTCCCCTTTTTGGGTCTGCAGGCTGTGACTACCAGACTGTGGGGCTTTGAGTCCAGCCTGTGTCCAACATAGTTGAAGATCCTGAAATCTATAAGGATTGCCTCCTCAATCCCTAATCTAAGATTCAGATCTTGAACTAAGTAGATACGGGAATATATTCATCAGAAGGCCACAGAACTCTATGGTCACGGTTTATCTGATAGTGCTACAGTAGAGAGGGCTGGTGTATGTCTGATGGGGGGGGAGTAGGTAGGAAGGTCTGATTATGTGCATCCCACCTTGGGGGGCTCCTAGGAAAGAAAAGTACCATTGAAAGTACCGGAAGATGAACAACAGGGACCACTCCTTATATATCTCACAGATATCTCAGATATCTCACATCCTATTCGAACTCACACAACCACCCCGCTCCTGGTCCTGGATGTGCTTGCTAGCCCACTGAGGCTGCCCCACCCCAGTGTAGTTCAGCTACCTTCCACTGCTGACAACAAACAGATTTCCCTAATCGGAGACAGAAGTGCACACACCTTCCTTTGCTCTGAAGGGCCAGCTCTTGAGCTGGCATCCTTTTAGTTCCTTTTTGCTTAACTCTATTTCCTGCTCCGTGGCACACTTTCTCCTGGCTCCACTAAGCATGCGCATCTCCAGGAAATCACTGGTTTCCTTTTGTGCTGTGAGGTTATTATAAGTGTCACTAAAGAAAATGCCATATTTATATTCCCTTGTAATTTATTCTCCATTTTTATAGACCCAGAGTCCTCTAGGCACTGTCACAAATCCATCCACGTAATGTCCTTGAAATGCACACTTTGCATTTAAAACTTAGATTTAGCTGACTGGTGGGAAAAAGCACATTACCAGACTGTCCCTGGTGCCTATGACTGAGGCTCACCCAGAGAGAACCTGTGTGGACAGCCCTGGGCTCAGTGCTACTATGGTTCCCGATCCCTTGGACACTATACTTTTTTTTTTTCTGGTCCCCGTTGGCATATTCCATAAGTGTGGAGAAAAGGGAGTCCCCCAGTCTGCCAGTTCTATTATAATCCTACAGCAAAAGGTCTAAGGCTAACGATTTCCCTCTCCTGCATATACACGCCAGGGACACTGAAATTATTTCCCATGTCAGCCTCTCCTGAGCTTTCTAAGCACTTTACTGCACTGATGGGATTCAGAAAGTAGGGGCTGCAAGGCAGATCTCTGCTGAGCTGGGGCCACGGGAGCTGCTAGAAAAGGCTAGGTAAGGCAATGATATAGCAGAGACAGACAGACAGACAGACTGATAGTGCCAAGCAGAAGCCCACCAAAGCCTTTTCCACTTTCAGACCAAACAGGTCTTGGGTTCTGTTAGCAAATCCTCTAGGTTCTGCCCACCAGTTACCTAACAACAGCTGCCTGACTATATACCACCTGGAGTCAGGCCTAAGGACTATTCAGCTTCTCTCTCCCTATGCTCCCCCAACCCTCTACGTGGTCCCAGCCTGTCTCTTCTCTTCCCCTCTCTCCTCTCTCTACTGTTCTTCTCTGTCCCTCTCCTTTCTCTGCCCCATCCTACCAATAAACCTTTTACATATTAGGCCTGTCACATGGCTTGAATGTTCAGGTGGACACCTTGGCCAGGTCCACGGAGGTGCCCTCTCCTGGCACATTACACCGACGCCAAAACAGAACAGGTCTCACACACACACACACACACACACACACACACACACACACACCCTCTACAGTGAACTTTCTCAACACAGTGACTAAGGTTAAAGCTTTGGGTGAGTTCTAACAGCACAGCATGGGGTCATAGAGGACCGCCCCTACTTCAAAGGATGAATAGGGAGGATGCAGGAAAGCAACACACCGTTCAGTCGCTCCCAGGACCCATCATGCACTTTGGGATTTCCTCCCCGGCCGACATCTCCCATGCCAGAGCTCTCTGAGCCCCGTGTGATTATTCTTTCTGGAGATGGGCAGTTTCCAAAGCTGTTTTTTCACTCTTTCTCCTTGACTGGCTACACTGCAGACAGGGCCCATCCTTAACGTGAATTTCCGGGCTGGCTGGGCTTCAGCAAAGCCACTCAGATGCTTGCAACTGCACACACTCTGCTCCGGCTCAGGAAGCGCACTGGGACCTGTGCCAATCGCTTTGTCCTCAGCTTGGGCACAGAGCTGGGCCTCTGTCACCCAGAGCAGGGCTCCCAAGTGCTGCTTTTGTTTTGCAACCCGCTCTCCCTTGCAAGAGTTCCTTTGCATTTTTCCAATCAGGACGTTATTTTGTTTCTGCTGTATCTCAGCTCCCGCGCGTACGGCTGCATTTTCTCTCCTTGCAAGCCTTGAGACGTTTTTTTCTAATTTGGAAGCCTTTGAATTTCGCTGGAATGCTTATTCCCACCTTTTCTGGATGTCTAGTACACTTGACACACGCAGGCAGGAGGCCTTGGAAATACCGCCCCTCCCCCACCCCTCCCCCACCCCTCCCTTTAATCACCCCTTGAACCAAAGGAGCAATTTTTGACTGGTAAGCTGAATTCCTGAGCAAAGATTACTCTTTGACAACAAAGCAAAGCAAACAAAAAAAAAACAACAAATGAAACAAAACCTCCCAGGAAGACACAGCCCTAAAATTACCCCATTAAGGTGATTTCTCTGGGTGAAGGACCTTCCAGTTAAACCTACTTTGTTTCCGAAGTCTCTATAGCAGCTGTTCTCAACCTGTGGCTTGTGACCCGCTTTGGGGATGGGGTGTGTTGAACAACCCTTTCATTCAGGTCCCATATCAGATATCCTGCATATCAGATATTTACATTACGATTTGTAACGGTAGCAAAATTATGGCTAAGAGTAATTTTATGCTTGGGAGGTGTCTTAGTTAGGGTTTTACTGCTGTGACAGACACCATGACCAAGACAAGTCTTATAAAAAAAAACAACATTTAATTGGGGCTGGTTTACAGGTTCAGAGGTTCAGTCAATTATCATCAAGGTGGGAGCATGGCAGTATCCAGGCAGGCATGGCGCAGGAGGAGCTGAGAGTTCTATGTCTTCATCCAAAGGCTGCTAGTGGAAGACTGACTTCCAGGCAAGTAGGGTGAGGATCTTATGCCCACACCCACAGTGACACACCCATTCCAACCAGGTTACACCTATTCCAACAAGGCCACACCTCCAGATGGTGCCACTCCCTGGTCCAAGGATATACAAACCATCACAGGAGGTCACCACAACATGAAGAACTGCACTAAGGGGTGACAGCATTAGGAAGGTTGAGAACCACTGCTCTACTGAATTAGCCTGCTTGCCTTCAAATCTAAGCTCACGGCAGTGTGATACCTGGGCCTCTCTTTTCCCAGCTATAGCTTGGGGATAATAAGCTCACCCTGCAGGCAGGGGTGCTGTGAAAAGCATCCAGACAAGGGCCTGACAGGCCCTGAGCAGGAGGAGTCCCCACTTATGGAATCCTCACATCACCCCACCATCTAAAGTTCCTGGAAAGCTTTTGCATCTGTGGACTTGGAGTTCTTAAAGCCCACCCCACTCCTAGAAACAAAAAGACTTTATCTTACCCTGGTTTTGAGTGAGCAGAGTGGTCAAGAGGAACATATTTGAAATGGGGTCTGGGAAGTAAGCTAACAGTCTCTGGAAGTAGTCCAGACTGCTTTGAAACTGTTATAACGTAACAGTAGCAATCGTGGAACACTAGCAAGCTAGTCTCTAAAGGCCTAGTCACGGTTGTAATTTTGTTATATGCATACAGAGAACATGAAGCATTTAGCAACAGAAGATTCTCTGTGGAGTCTTCGTGAGTTTTATTACAATCTTCTCAGAATTTGCATGTAGGTTGGAACTTTTTTAAGCAAAAAATCTTATTAAAATATTAATCCCGACTTCTGCCCAACATACACGTATACACAGATGTATACATCAGTCCTTGAGCAGTGAAACATAGAAATATGAAACAATAAATCTTCCAGAAGAAACTGTGGAATAATATCATCATAGCCTGGGGCAGGCCAAGATTTCTTAAACTAGAAATGCATTAAAAATAACAGGGAAAAATGTTAACTTGAGCTACGATAATACTAAGAACTTCCAGTTGGCAAAAGATACTTTTAGAGTTGAAAGGGACGTTTGAGAGTAGAGGAACATGTTGGCATTCAGGTAAGGAAGAGCCCTTACAAATCAAGGCAACAACGGAGAAAAAGGGCAAAAGACATAAGCATTTCACTTACTCAAAAGTGGTAGGAGAGGGCTGGGGGTATATCAGCGACATGATGCTTGTCTACCATGAGACTAACACTGGGTTTGACTCTCATCAGTGCAGGGAGAGAGGAGGTATGTAAACTACTGTGACCATATACTCAATGTAATAATTCGTCAGTATGAATCCCAATAAAATACTATTTTCCCAACTGTTAGAATGGCTCACATTTAAAATCAAATGATAATAAGACTCCAAAGCAATCAAAAGTCACATAAGATGCCAACGAATGTTAATTAGTAGCAATGTTTTATAAAGCTAGCAGTGCATACTATACAGACCCCCCTCCACACACACACACACACACACACACACACACACACACACACACACACACCCTATGAGCAAATATCTCTATGAAGATATCTAATGTAAATATGTATGTTTGTTTACTAAAGCAAGACATAATCATGAAACTCCTAAGCCAACATCATATATACCTTCCAAAAATTATGAACAATGCAATTTTCTATTAATAGAAATACATAAATTGTGGTAGGGGTCTTGAACCCAAAAGAGTATCACTCAACAGTAGGACTCAACAAATGACTGTTGCATATGTCCTCAGAAAGTGTCACCAATTCAATGTCAAGCAAAAGTAGCCAGGGAGCTGGAGTTTCTACGATAGGACCCCAAGTGTATAAAGTTAGTTTTTAACAGGTACAAAAGCAACCATGATGATGGACCTAGTGCCTGGGAGGAGGCTTGAAGGCTCCTGGGGTGTTGAGTTCCTACAGTGTCTTGAGCTGTGTATGGAGTACCTGAGTATGTTTATTGGTGAAAAGACAATTAACTGCATATTTAGGGCCCTGTGGACTTTCTGTATGTGTGTCTTGCTTCAACTAAAGTTTAATAATCTGAAAAGAAAATTTTTATTTTACAAAACAAAACCTTCTTATCATGGTAGGCAAGATAAGCTCCGGATGGTGAGTCACGGGGACAGACAGGCAGCAAGTGCCTACTGATGCTTGAAGTGGGAAGTGGAAGAAAAGGAAGTAAGGAGAAGGCTGGGTCGAGGCAGGCTAGTTTGGATGGAGGAGACCACACATGGAAACCAAAAGCATAGTCTTTCCTAATCGGCCCTGCATTCTCCCACGTGCCTGTGCCCTAGAGGTCAGGAACACTTAGAAACAGGCTCCCATCATATTCATGCATTAAACAGTTTAGGAACTCAGCTGCTTAGAAAGAATAAACGAGGGAAGGGGGAAGAGAGAAGAGAGATTGAATGTTAATAAAACACAGGGTCTTTAGGGGATGCACTGAGCCCCACCCTCAGGACCTGAAAGGCACAGTACTGGAGGCCTAAGGCAGACAACTTCTCTCTTTTTGCCCCATTCCTCTTCCCTCTGCCAATGTAGGGGTCATGTACAAAAGGGAACTGGCAGCTCCAGAGCCTGGTGTCATCCTTGGGTAGTTTGAATGGCTCAGTACCTCCGCTGGAAGCTTCCTTCCTGGACTCCTTGTGGCCTCAGAAGGGCTAGACTGACTTCCCACAAGTGCTGCACTGCATATTGCCTTGCTCTGTGAAACTCCAATGAATGGGAGGACCATTCCATCTGGAGATGATGTCAGCAGGTGCCTGGCATTTGTCCTTGGTCACTGAGGTGATGTCCCCATCCTGATCCCCCTAAGACATCTACATGATGCATGACATTGAGCTCCCAGCTTAAATGTGGTGAGTGGAGCTGGGGCTGCTGAAGGAAGGCCCTTCCCTCTTTTACTTCTTTTATGTGCTGAGTTGTGTCCCATCCTCCCAACCATGTACTCCTGCCACTGATTCTAACTCCGAGGACACCATGCCTCAAGTGACTATAACTGGAGAGAAGGCCTTTCAAGATATGATTACAGTAAAATGAGGAATGCTGGGTAGGTCCTGAGCCAGCATGACTAATGTCCCAATAAGAGAAAATGAGACACACTTAAGCATGGGGAGAGACACAAGAGGACAACCAACGATAAGCCAAGGGAAAGTCCTCAGAGGAAAACAACCTTGCTGTTACCTCCATCCTGGATCTCCAGCCTCCAGAAACGACAAACAATACATTCCTACTGTGTAAAATCCCTCACTCTGAAGCTCTGCTTCTGGAAACCCAAAGAAACTAATATAACATCCCTGCCTTGGATTTCCCTGGTATCCTATTTCTGCTCAGTCTGGGAGCATCCCGAGTCTACCCAAATCCAAGGCTAACAAGCTTCTGTTTATTTCTGCTCCAGACTTTATTCCAGTCCTGGCTTTGGGTTCAATTTATACCCTTGACTTCTAGCTATCCCTGGCCTACATTCTCCTTTTGGTCTCCAAGTAGGAAAGCGGCTAACCGAGCCATCAAGGCTCACAGTCTTTTCTGTCTTCGCCATTTGTCAAGCAGGCCCACGTGGACTGGCTACTGGCCAGGGTCAAGGACAGTGGTAGGGAGGTTTAAGATGGCAAAAGATCGAGGCCATTCTCTCTCTCTCCATTCTCTTCATGGTTTCCCATGCATTGATAAATATTGTTACAGTTTAAACCAGAAGGTTTGAGTTGCCTCGGGTCTCAGATTTACTCTGGTTGGTTAGTCCTACAGATGGAAGGGTTTGTCTAATTGGAGGAGAAGATCAATCTGTATTCACAATGATCCTTATAAATTTTCTGAATCTTGGCATGAGCCTGTCTTTACTAGCCCTTCTCAAGACAGCTAAGAAACCAAAGGGTTCTGTGGGGAGTGACCATGTCCTAGGACAGTGGACAAACAGCTTTAGGCATCAGGATTGAGGGGATCTGCTCTTTGCACCAAACCCCTGATGATATCTCCCGTTGTCCTTTTCAGGACAGTAGAGACTGCGAGCCAAAGCTCAGATGAATCTGTATACGATATCTCAAGTTTTTCAGCAAGTGTCAGCAGCTGGGTAGAGACAAATAGTTTGGACTCACCTCAATGCACTTCTGATCTGAGGATGTGGTGGCTCGGCAACTGGCCAAGAAGAGGGCCACTAAAAAGAAGCAGCTGATGTCCGGAGCCATCCCAGGTCCAGAGCAAGCCCAGCTGCGTAGGATTATCTAATGCTCAGAGCCAAGCAATCTAATCACACTCTAATAGCCCTGGCAATTTGGCAGGCAATGAAGTGCTCAGAAGGTCGATCTTAGAACCGAAATGCTGGGAGCTGCTCAGCATTTGTGGATCTGTCATGCAAAAGGAAAAAAAAAAAAAAAAAAAAAAAAGGGGAAGTTCTTTTTGCATACCAACCATCTTGGCCAAAAATAACTAAGAGCCCTACCCCATGATGGCCTACTGCATTTCCTGTCAAACACACGGATGAGTTGTGCAGCTCTCTAGAATCTCACTACGATGCTTCCCACTGCGTTGAAGCCAGTTTCAAGGGGTTTGGGCCACTTAGCCAATTTCTAGTCTCTATCCTTGTGAGAGTCTGTGGATGTAGGAATTTGCTGCACTCACAATGGACACCACTTCTTCTAGCTGTCCCTGTGAGTGGTTAGGAGAAGGGTAGAGCAGGGCAGAGTGCTTTCCTGCAGCAAACCTGAGGGCTTTGACACTGGGGACTGGGGCAGAAGGAGATAGGCCCAACGGTCCTGCTAGCTGAGTGAACCTCATCTGCTTCCTGGACCACTGCTGTTCTTTCTGTGGACAGATTACTTTCTCTCTCACCCTAGTGACTTAGGACTGTTAAAATGGCTCAGGTGAAAGCCCCTTGTCTGGTTTCACAAAAGGCTCAAAGTTAAACAAGACAGCTGGAGCAGAAATAAGTATATCAGCTTGGGGTCCCTTTTGCCTTAGAAATAGCTTTGACATTGAATAAGTCAGTTGTTAGAGTGATTTCTTAGCATGCATTAAACTTCCAAGTTTGATCCCCAGCATCCCATACAACAAACAGTCATGGGCATACCCACCAGAAATTCAGCATTCCGGAGATAGAGGCAGGAAGATAGGTCACTCAAGGTCAGAGGGAGTTTGAGGCCAGCCCAGGTTACAGGAAATCCTTTCTAGGGGGTGAGGGGAGAAAAAAGCAATAGGGGCAGTAATTATTTGGAAGATCAAGGAGTGGCAGGGAGAGAAAAAGATCAAGCATTTACCCAGTGAACTTAGCTACCACAGGTCTTTTCTGACCTTGAACCGGTTGATATATGGGGGATAGCTGGTGTTGCCTTCTAAAACAATTGAATAGACTTGAATAGTAGACAGGACAAGGGATGTTCACTCCTCTCTTTCAGCAGAGGCTGAACAGGGGCAGGAAAAGCTTCTCCTTTGGGCTTCGTTAGGGATGTTCTCAGTAACGAGGCGTTCCATAAAATGCCATCCTCACCAACAAGCATACCTCTGAAGATGCTATTTGCAAAACATGATCTAAGCCAATAAAGGTGCATGGCAGGGCACTTTACCTCACAGAAGGCACCCCTCACAGTGAGGAACCAAAGGGGCTAAGCCTCAGGTCCACTGCTGGCCATCTGAGTGACCTCCAAAAAAGACACCACAGTTCCCTGGATGTAGTTTCTTGTCTGTAAGACTGGGGCTGTTGTGCTTATATCACATGGTAGTTATGAGGATCAAAAGGGATCATTTGTAGGAAAACGCTTTCTTAACCTTAAAGCCCTGCATAAACATAAAGAAAGCAAAGGGACGGGATGTGGGCTGTGAGCCACCGATCCCAATGTCATGTAAATATCACTCTCAGGAAATTGTCTCCTACCCCAGAGACACTGAAAAGGTGTATTGCTTTCTGTCTTGAAGAAAGGTTTGATGGCTCCGTTAAGGCCATAAGATTTTGTCATTTTTCTGAGGCCATGTCATTTGCATATGATTTGCGTGCGTTTGCATAATGGATTCAAAAGACTCCCTGCCAGTGTATAAGAGTAAAAGAAAAATAAATGAATACGAGTGACCTTCTGCCACAGCATTCAAATCAAATATTCAGGGCATAATACCCTGAAATATGAAATAGATTAAAATTTAAACTATTGCAAACAGATAGGAAGATAGGTTTTGGAGTTCAGAAGCAAGAATGAAGCCCTTATTTGGTTCCAGATTGTATAGAATCACAGTCCCCTAAAGGTCACCCCATTCAAACGATTTTCATGCCTCAGTTCTCCCCTCCACAGCCCTTGGCTCCACCGCTGTGGTTAGACAGGCTGCACTGTTTTTCAGGCTTCCCCAGAATGTCTCAGCGACAGAAAACTCACCATTCCTCAAGAAATTGGTCTGGGCAATTTTAGCTGTTAATATATACGGTATGGTCTTTTATTTGACTGTAAAAAAATCTTCCCTCTATTGTACCCATAGTGTTCCTGGTTCCCTCTAGCTACTAAGTGGGTAAATTCAAACCCTTTCATATCCATCAGTCCTACAGGTACTTAAAATGATAATGTCTCCAATCCTTCCCCTTTGTAGGTTAAAAATGTCCAGTGCTTCTATGTCACAAGCTTATGCATCATCAGTCCTTGCAGTCTGCTTGTGAGGACTTCCCAAAGATCACAGAAAAGTGAGTTCGAATCCCGTCCTTGTCACTAACTGGTTCTGTATCGTTTAGACTATCAATGGTGGAAATAGACTAGTCCTTCGTTTCTTTAAAACTTTTATTTTATTTACTATTGATCTCTACGCACGTTTGGCGTGTTTGGGCTGATGTGGCGGTCAGAGGACAGTTCCGTGGAGTCAATTCTTCCCTTCCATCTTTATGTAGGATCTGGGAATTGAACGCAGGTCACCAGGCTTGTGCAGCAAGCACCTTTAGCCACTGAGCAACCTCCCTGACGCTTGGCTATTTTTCTCTAAGGAACTTCTTTATTTAAGACCCTATTACTCTACTTTAAAATTATAGTTTCCAACTTACTGATGTAACAAAGTAGACTTGAGCCAATAAATGGAGTTACACTTGCTGTGTCCTGACGATCTGCTCTCTGCGTCTTCCTCCAGATGGCCTTGCTTCATCTTGGCAAACAAAAACTAGCAAAGGCTATCTGGTGCAAGGGGTGGGAGGGAACTATCACATTCTAACACTAATCTACTCACAGTGCCATGGGCTGGGGTGTCCAGGAAGAGAGAGAGCAGCCATGGTTCACACAGAGAGCGATTTCTTTCAGAGAGAAAGAGGATAAGCAGAGAAAAGGCAGTGGGAACATTTATTTCTATTGACCAGTTGCCACAGCAATAGGTGTCCTTATATGAACTATTAGCATGGATTTGCATACAAATTCCATATACCTTATTATTCTACTAAAGATCATCTTTTATGGTCTGTAGTCGCTTAGCGCATGATTCTGGAGAACCGACCATTTTCACGTCTGGTGAGTCCTCTAGTGATCACTCTTGTGCTTCTAAGTCAATGGTTCTCAACCTATTGTTTGCAGCTCCTTTGGAGGGAGGATATCTGATGACCCTTTCATAGGGGTCACCTAAGACCATTGGAAACCACAAATATTTTCATCACGATTCATAACAGTAGTAAAATTAAAGTTATGAAGAAACAAGAAAATAATTTTATGGTTGGAGGTCACCACAGCATGAGGAACTGTATAAAAGTGTTGCCCCATTAGGAAGGTGGAGAACCGCTGCTGTAAGTCTTTAGCACGAAGAATAACTTAGGACCCTAGAGACCCAGCTTTGGAATTTAAACACTTTCCATGTAGTTATCCAAAGGCTAATTCATTTTCAGGAATATACAAGCTAAAATATGCTGTCTGATCCAAGTTTGAAAAGTACCGCATGAATAATTATATCATGTGAGAAACAGAAGACGTTACAGTGACTTACTACTTTCCTTTTTGCATGTTTAGTTTTGCTTCTGCTTTTAGCTGAAGCCTGGTTCCTCATCCCATTACGTGGCAACCCCACCAGTGGATCAACATACCTGGTTCTCTAAAATATTCTTGAATATTTGAATATTCTTTATGGTCAAGTTTATTTGGGGTCATTATATTTCCTGATGATTTGTCTATGCTTAATAAAATTGTTATAACACAAGATGTAGAGCCATAAAGACCCAAAGTAGAACGTCCATCAAAGTGACTTCCTCTCTTTGAGGGTTGTGTGGTGTGCTGTCTCATGACATATCTAAACATCCTTTGCTACTTTGCAGATGGTAACACTAAGAGTTATCAGGCTGTATAGAGCCAGTAACCCTTGGAGGGACTCTAGCCAGCACAAGCATGGCAGACATGGCTATGACAGGTCTTGCCCTTCTTCCCTATTCCCTCGGTCTTGCTAAAAAACTGTTAGCTTATATTCCTAAAGCTAGACATTAAGGTCAATTCACTTATTTGGCCAATTCCTCCTCCTGAGGCTGACCACCAAGGTCCAGCTACCAAAGTACTTAAATCCAGCAATCGAAACTCCCTTTGGCTCACCTAATTAACATGCCTAATTAAAATTAAACACCTCACTCTACCATGGGATTTCCCCTTTGCCTTTATAAGCCCACATTTGCCTTTGGGCCAAGTCTGTCTCCTTGCTATCAAAAGGAAGTTCTTTGCCCCCTCTGTGACAAATCCCCCTGTCCCTTCTCCCTTGTACCTTTTGTTTTTTCCCTCATCCCTTCCTATCTCCTGTCTCTGTCTCTTGACCTCTGCTCTTTGTTCCTTTGGAGTAAATAAATCTTTTTTTGTTCTGGGAACTTGTTTTGTGGGTATCTTGTGCTGAATATTGGTCCCTTCAACACCAATCACTTCCAGAGAGGTGGCATGGCTTCTCTCATATACAGCTTGATTTTGTAGGGAGGAAAGACGTCTCCTCTCTCCTCTTGGCTTCTGTAGGTGGGGCTTAGGAACTGAACTGTTGGAAGACAGAAGAACAGGCCATAAAGCACGGGCATCTAATTGATGTTGATGTTTTTTATGTGGTACATGGTGAGCCATTCAAAGAAGAGAAAATTCTCCAAACCCCAAAGAAACAATTAGACAGAACGGGTGAGGGAGTGTGTATTATTCCATTTTAATGAAGATTAATAAATTATGGACATGTGGTGAGGTAAAGGAAAAAGCTGTTTGAGATAGGACTGCTGGACTGTGGAAAAACTGTCAGGAATCTGTGGGTGAATTCCTGGAAGATTGGTGGTGTTCTGTTGGTCTGGCTCTGTCTACACTGACAAGAATGCTCTCTGTATGCTGAAGGGAGGAATCCTTTCCTCTGGGAAATCTAGACTCCATTTTAGGATGAGAGAACAGAGCCATCCTCCCACCCCCCGCTATTCCTCAGTCACCATTAGTTCAGAGCAATCAATATGAGGTATGTTTGGGGAAGGATGTTCTACAAGTTGTTGGTGACACTGTAGCCAACAGAGAGGGCAGTGTCCTCACATGCCAAGGACAGCTGGTTTTCATCTCAGAAATACCCCAAGTCTTTCTTCACCTCCAAGGCCAAGTCCTCCTAGCCTATGAACTCAGGGGAAGGAGTCTTTCTTGTTTTGATGCAAGGGCAGTTTCCATTTCCTGCCCTTGGTTTCGCTTCTTCCCAAGATGACCATTATTGGATGTTAGTGGAAATATTCCTTTCCTTTGGCTTCATTACAGTCATTAAAAAAGTGCCTGATGTTGGAACATCTCCCCAAATCTGGATTTCATGCTTTTCTGTGGTCACCCACTTACACTGGAAAGACAGGCAATACAACACTTGCTAAGCCTTAACTTTCAATTAACCACAATGTCAGTCTTGTTCATTAACTTCTCTTTATTTCATTGAATGTGTTTCATAAAGGCACACATGTTAAATGAATCCCCGGGGTTTGCCTCTGAAACTGTAAAATGGCTGTCATATTCAAAAGCAGAGAAGCCTGACTGGAGTACGGGCATAGGAATTAGGAATTTGAGATAAACTCTCAGATCTGAAATAATGTGGTTGTCTTAAGGTTTCTGTTGCTGTGAAGAGACACCATGACCGCAGCAACTCTTTTTTTTTATCTTTTTTTTATTATGTATTTTCCTCAATTACATTTAAAATGCTATCCCAAAAGTCCCCCACACCCTCCCCCCCCCCACTCCCCTACCCACCCATTCCCATTTTTTGGCCCTGGCGTTCCCCTGTACTGGGGCATATAAAGTTTGCCTGACCAACGGGCCTCTCTTTCCAGTGATGGCCGACTAGGCCATCTTTTGATACATATGCAGCTAGAGTCAAGAGCTCTGGGGTACTGAGTAGTTCATAATGTTGTTCCACCGATAGGGTTGCAGATCCCTTTAGCTCCTTGGATACTTTCTCTAGCTCCTCCATTGGGGGCCCTGTGATCCATCCAATAGTTGACTGAGCATCCACTTCTGTGTTTGCTAGGCCCTGGCATAGTCTCACAAGGGACAGCTATATCACGGTCCTTGCAACAAAGGCTTGCTAGTGTATACAATGGTGTCATCGTTTGGAGGCTAATTATGGGATGGATCCCTGGATATGGCAGTCTCTAGATGGTCCATCCTTTTGTCTCAGCTCCAAACTTTGTCTCTGTAACTCCTTCCATGGGTGATTGTTTCCAATTCTAAGAAGGGGCAAAGTGTCCACACTTTGGTCTTCGTTCTTCTTCAGTTTCATGTGTTTTGCATCTGACCACAGCAACTCTTATAAAGAAAAACATTTAACTGGGGCTGGCTTACAGGTTTACAGGTGTAGTCCATTATCATCATGTGGGAAACACGGAGGCATGCCGGCAGACATGGTGCTGGAGAGGTAGCTGAGAGTTCTACACCCAGATCCATAGGCAGCGGGAAGAGTTGCCATGGGGTTGTCTCGGGCTTGTGAAATCCTAGGTGCAATCCCCAGTGATACACGTCCTCCAACAAGGCCACACCTATTCTAACAAGGTCACACCCTATTGTAAGGTTCCTGTTCCCACAAATAATGACTCTAAGGCTTTATTATACTTACAAACACCTTGGCCATACGCTTTGGCTCATTCTAGCTCATAACTTAATACCCCATTTAGTCTAATCTGTGTTCTACCACGTGGCTGACTACCTCTGCTCAGCTTCCATGTGTCTGTCCTTCATGTCTCCGGTGAGTCTTCCTGTGCTTAGCTCTATCCCAGAATCCTTTCTGCCTACCAGATGTTCCTCCTTTTATTCCACCCTTTCATATAGGCCATAGGTTTTGGCTGTGATTCCATGACATGTTTCAAACTGGCAGTTAAGGAGACAAGGCCTAAATCTCTGTTTTTAAGAACTGGGCAAGTCCAGGCCTCAGAAACTGCCCTGCCATCTGTTCTGGGGCAAGGACAATGGATCACAGAAGTTCCCAGACTTCCTCAGCTACTTCCTCAGCAACAGTTTCCAGACTTCCCCAGCAAGTTTCCAGCCCCCCACACCTCGGTAGACGTGGACCCAATAGATCAACGTAGAGGTCACCTACCTTGGAATTCCCTAATGTGCTTTAAATCAGGCCTGCAAGCTCACTTGGTTGTCTCTCTATCTTTGTAATGGGGAGACCCCAGTATGCTGGATTTATACAGAATAAAACACTCTTTGTGTTTACATACTATTTGATTCCGGGGTATCATTTTTTGGTGAATCATGAACCCTTACAGTTGTTGTTGATGGCAGGTCATGTATCCATACAGTACACAAGAAATTCTCTCTATGCACCTCCCAGTAGTACCACTCCCTATGAACCTGTTTGGCCATTTTCTTTCAAACCACCAGAGAGGTCCTAAGACTGGTGCATTGAAGTCAGAAAACTTAAAGCTAAAAAATAAGTTTATCAAATCCACCCTAGTCATTTCTCTGATTAAGAATGTAACCGAACAACCAATGAGTCTAATGGTCCCAAGAGTTACAAGAATTCCTATTCCCCTCCTTTACTTCTGCCTTCCTGAAATACTTCTTTATGTTCTTTGTGCTGTCACAGTGTTAGCCTCTAACAGTGAACTTCGGAAGCAAAGAGGTAGGCAACAACTGCCTAAACAGTGACCTGCCATCCTTGCTTCATTCAAATTCCTTCTCTTCCAGAAACAGCCCATCCACATGACGCAAAGCATGATGGGGGTGGTTGAGCTGATGAACAAAATTGCCGGGCTAACCATTCTTTTTTCTCTTTATGGCAGGATTATCAGCAGAGTTCAACAGCCTGTTAGGTTTCAATCTCCAGACACAGGCCCTTCTGTGACCTTAGCACACACCATTAGCTTCTAAGTGTCCCCATTTCTTCTGTGAAAGAGAGACCCGTCCCTCCCATGCTCACCTCTAAGAATGCCTATGACGTGAGACCGCCCCATGAAAGCTTTGACGTTTTTATACTGTTTCTCATAAAGCCTATGGATGATGAGGCTGGATTCCTGTCCTCTCTCTGGATGGTTAGTGCTTGAAGCAGCAGTACCTTCAAAGTAACTAGGGGCAACCACATGGAGGAAACAGGGCCTACATTCAGAACTTTCTAGCTTTCAATTCCCTTACAGTGACTCTTCCTCTTACTTTTTGCCAGCCACATTTTCCTGGGATGAAGAGAATGCTTAGAAGAGTTGTCAGCCTTAGAAATGTAATCAGCTAGGCGAAAGGCAATCAAGATGCCATCTGGACAGACTCTGACTTGTTGCCCAGAAGATAAAGACATCTGGGTTTTGTAAATGCCAAGGCCATGCTGACTTGATCCCCAGGCCCGGGGGCTTCTCACAGACATATTTTGTAATTGTTCAGAATCTATGGTTTTGGGCTATGCAAGGCCACCTAGTGTCCGCTGTGTTTCCCAGCATTGGCTTTGCCTGCCTTCCACCAGGGAACACTGTGACTTTCCCAGCTACTGAGAAGGATGGTCTAAATCAGTTGCTTTAATGACGGGGCAAGAGGTGACTCCCTTAGGCCCAACTTATCATTGATTCAGAGTCTCTGAATTAGGAGAAGTAATGACTGCTGACCATTAAGTAGGGCTGAGAGGAACTCTGTGTTGTAACTGAACAAGGTGCCTGACTAGACTTGCCAGCCAGTGTCTCTTAGCACTCTGTTTCTTTTCTGGGAAGAAGGCTCTTGACAGTGGGTACGATGTCAGCCTGCTTGTGAGACCCTATGTAGAGGACATAAAAGACATAAGAGGCCAGAGAAGAGCTGAGCAACTGAAGGTGCAAAGTCAAGTTTCTTCACATAGAGCTTTGAGAGTTGCGACGTTGGTTGAAACGTTTGTGTCTGTTTTCTAAACAGCTTTCCAGACTCACCTTAACTCTCACATATTCGTTTCTGTTTTAAAGTAGAATTCAAATCCTTTCAGTGAATTTTAAAGTTAGGGGTTGGAGAGACGGCTCAGCGTTTAAGAACACTGATTAATCCTCCCAGAGGTCCTGAGTTCGATTCCCCAGCAACCACATATAACCATCTATAATGGGATCCAATGGTCTCTTCTGGTGTGTCTGAAGACAGCTACAGTGTACAGTGTATTCACATACATAAAACAAACAAACAAATAAAAAAACCAAACCCTTTCAAATTAGTTTTTGCAAGCCTGGAATCCAAACTCTTACCCCCTACTCCCGATTATCGGAGAGAGGAACATTGTTTTGTGTCACATAGACTCACTAAATTCCCTTTTCTGTAAACAGGACTGATAAGACACAGTCTACATAATCCCGTTAGTCCCCTGTGTGGTTGGGATATGTTAAAGGATATTTAGGGTTTTGAGGACATGGGGTAAGGATTAGAGGGTGGAGGTTGCTTTTTTAGAGCAATTCATGCTTCTTAGATTTGATTTAAAAATATAAGAACTAAATGCGGAAATGATTGCATTTTCTAGTTCTAATCTAATATTGAGCAATTCTGACTTCTGACTTACAACCAATAACAAAACAAACCCAATAGTAGGAACTACTGCATCTTCGGAGCGGGAGGTTGACGGGCATTTGGTGGAAACTTGAATCCATGGACCTCTGTGCTCAGGAAGGAGTGTCTTCATCACTCTGACCTTCAGAGGGATCATGTGTATTTTTCTTTTTTGGTTTTTCAAGACAGGATTTCTCTGTATAGCCCTGACTGTCCTGGAATTCACTCTGTAGAGCAGGCTGGCCTCGAACTCAGAAATCTGCCTGCCTCTGCCTCCTGAGTGCTGGGATTAAAGGCGTGCGCCACCACTGCCCGGCTATGTGTATTTCTTTACTAGTTCTCCATTTCATTTCTATTGCATTTTGTTCCTGACCATCCTTTCCCTGTAAGACATGTCTGTTGTGTTAGCATCCACCTTTGACTTCCACCAGCTCTCTCTCTTTAAAGTGTGTTCAGGAGCTTAAGGAGGCCAGAGGCCTTAGATTTCTCTAGATTTGGAATTATAGGTCATTCTGAACAACTGCTGTGGATACTGGGAGCTGAGTTAAAATCTATGCAAGAATAGCAAGTGCTATAAATGGTGAGCCATCTCTCCAGCCCAGTTAGTAAGCTTTTCACGGTGTCTCTTCATCACGTGCTCCTCATTCTTCAGAACTTGGTTCCTGTGAGGTCTCGGTGTCTGGAAGGCCCAGGAATCTCACCACTCTTTTCCATCTTCAGATCATTGACTTATGAGTTTACTCTGAGCTCAGACCCTGATTGGGTCAGCAGTCAAACTGTCAGAGTGGGACTCTGCCATAAGTCCCAGCTTTGCATTCCTCCAGGAAGGGCCTGAGAGTCCAGTGGTCAGATGACTCTACGCAAGAGGACGAACCTGGTTGGTAGTAAGTCACAGAGAGGTGGCTCCAACCTCCTGCTGTGTATCAAGGCCTATTACCCTGGCATTGACAAGCACAGGCACACGTCTAGCCATAGTGTGTGTGTGTGTGTGTGTGTGTGTGTGTGTGTGTGTGTGTGTGTGTGTGTTTAAAGAGAGAAATATGTGGAGACTGTAGACAAGAAATAGGAAGCTAAGAACTGGTGTGGCTTGGGACTTTGCAACAAGAAGAAAATCCTCTTCCTTGGTAATATTTGTGCACTTGATAGTTTTCATTCTATATCGCTGAGTAAGCACGGGGTCCTGGTAGACTGGAATAACTGAATGTCAGTGTATAGAGAAAGGCCTTGTGCAGACATGCAATCAGCTGTTTCAAGTTTGGAGAAAATGGTACAATTCTAGCATCGTTTTCTTTTTATAGAACACAACTAGTTCCTGTTGCAGTCTATTATTAACAAACCAAGAAGAAGAGAAAGAAGAAACTCTGAAATTCTCCTCTCACTTTCACATATAAGCCTCTCTGAGCTTATGGTAAGTGAATCTATCCCTTGTTCTATACATTTATACATTTAAATCTGTATGACAAATAGAGCCTGTTTGTGTTCTTGTTGCTAGTGCTGGATTTTAGACACACCAGAAGATGGCATCAGATCCCATTACAGATGGTTGTGACCCACCATGTGGCTGCTGGGAATTGAACTCAAGACCTCTGGAAGAACAGTCAGTGATCTTAACTGCTGAGCCATCTCTCCAACCCAGTTAGTAAACTTTTCACAGTGAAAATCCATTGCTGGATTTTAAATTAATGCTGCTCATTGACCCTGTCCTGCATGTATATGATGCAGTCTGATCACTCTGCCCTGCTCTCTTCTCTCCCTTCTGTCTTCTGTCTCCTCCTCCATACCTATTCCTTTTCAGATTCATGACTTTTGGTGACCCATTTCGGATCAACCACGGCCATTTATAATCATTGGATTAGAGTTATCCTTTGGAGTCTGGTGGGCCCATCAGTGGATAGACAACTGAAGGCAAGGACAGCCCCATCTCCTTGAAGCATTTAATAGCAAATGTGAGTAAATAGTTCATCTGGGAGAAGTAGGGCCTTCTGAACTCCTCCCCCATTCAGTTCAACTGCTGGCTGACTGGCTAATCCTTGTGTAAATCTAGTGGATGCATCCCCAGCTGCTGTGAGTTTGGGATTGCAATGGCTGTGTCTTGCTTGGCATTACCCAATTCTTTTCCTGTTTTCTGGATACGATACTCTTTTTTGTCTCTTCTTCCTTAACATTCTCTCAGCCTTCGGAGGGCAAGTGTAGATGTCTTGTTCCGGGATCAGTACTCATCTGTCATGTATTCTTGGTACCTTGTGAAGCTGTGAGTCTCATCTGTCATGTACTCTCGGTGCCTGTGAAACCCCGAGTCTTTACCATTGTTCACTGATGAGGCTTCTCTGATGAAGGCTAACAGTAGCTTTTGCTTACAGGTAAAGACCAACATTTAGAAGGCAGCTTGATGCTTTGTCAATTTTGCTTAAAAACAGTATTCAGTTACTCACTCCCAGTACCTATGACTTCTTTAGCTACGGGTTTCCCCTCAGGTCTTTGGTACCAGGCTTGGATTCCCTCTTGTGAAACTGGCCTCAATTCCAGTTAGAGAGCTGTTGGTTAGTGTACCCAACACCCAGAATGCCACTACTGAACAAGTGGGCACAGTTTGCTTGGTGGATGGCCTCATGGCTCACAGGGTTAACAGCTGGATAAGATCAACGATGCTCTCTCCCTTAGCAGCTTTCAGAACATCTTCTGGAACCACCAAAGCTAGCTGGCAGAGAGGAAGCTTCTAGCTCAGTTCTAGCTTGATTTCTCTATGTCATATATATATTCTTCAACAATAGGGTCTCCTATAATCTGGTTCTGGTAGGCAATCATGAGGAATGACAAGAACCTGCATAGTTCTGGGGATTTCTGGTGCCTTCAATCAATAACCCATAAGGAGGTGTTCAGGCCTGGCACTGGAAATTTTGTTAAATAACTCCCAAAGTCTAGAAGCTTCATTTCCCAGTCATGTAAGATGATTGCCTTCTAACTCAATCTCTCTCTCTCTCTCTCTCTCTCTCTCTCTCTATATATATATATATATATATATATATATATATGTATGTATATGTATATATAATTTTTTTCTCCCCCAAATCTAAGCATGCTTATCTCTGATTAAAGTGAAAAGGGCTTGTAGCTTTTACACAATTATCCTAGTTAAGAAACATGACACCACCCCCCACCACCACCACCAAAAGGAACTTTTGGAACTATATCCTACGAATATGTAGCAGGCAAATACCAAATGCTCAGCCTTCTGAAGCCAGTGGCTAACTACACATCACACACCCCATCTGATGCCAGATAAGCACAGCATCCTGACCCAGCCCATCCCTAAGACTCTTGGTATTCTCTTTCAAGAGAGAGAGAGAGAGAGAGAGAGAGAGAGAGAGAGAGAGAGAGAGAGAGAGAGAACGAATAATCTAACATCATTAATGCACAAGAAGCAAACATTCTAGGTCATTTATAATTCTTTATGATTCTTGAGTAATGAATCCAGGAAGGAAAGTGGCCGGACATTCTAAGTGGAGGTGAGGTGTGGGGTGGAAGGACACAGGATGGGGGTGGGGCAGTCATTAGCGCAGTCAGGTTTGCTCACCTTTGTGGCTTCACCCCCAGAGCTTTTTCTTGTGCTATTTTTGCTTATAACCCCCACTGTTCCCTCAGAGAGTCCTCATTTTGCTCAGGCACACATAAGGACCTGCTGCCCACATCAACATATAAAAAGAGAGAACAATATTATTAAAAAAAAATCTGTTATTACTTCCATTATCTACATTTTGCTTTTTAGAATTTGTATTTCTAAATTTTCTTTGTTTCTTTGTTTCTCTCTCTCTCTCTCTCTCTCTCTCTCTCTCTCTCTCCCTCTCTGTCTGTCTGTCTGTCTGTCTTTGGTTCCTAAGAAGTAGACAGTAAGACTGAAGGAGCTGAAGGGGTTAGCAACCCATAGGAAGAACAATATCAACCAACCAGACCCTCCCCCCACAGAGCTTCAGGAACTAAACCACCAACCAAAGAGTAGACATGGAGGGACCCATGGCTCCAGCTGCATATGTTAGCCTTGTCAAACATCAATGAGAGGAGAGGCCCTTGGACCTGTGAAGGCTTGATGTCCCAGTGTAGGGGAATGCCAGGTCAGGGAGGTGGGAGTGGGTGCGTGGGTGGGGGAACACCCTCATAGAAGCAGGGGGAGAGGGGACGGGATAGGGGGTTTCCGGAGGGGGAACCAGGAAAGGGGATAACATTTGAACTGTAAATAAATAAAATATCCAATAAAAAGAAAAAGGAAAAAAGAAAAGAAAAGAGAGAGTGGAAAAAAAGAAGTAGACAGTAAGAGTTGCTGTAAGAATTTAGAACCTGCCACACAAGCTACAGAACTGGCACACAACTGGGTGAGTGGGCAGGAAGGCTCCTTTCTTCACGCACCGTGGGACCAAGCTGGAGAGAAGCAGGAGTAAGAGGAGAGAGAAGAGAAGGAAAATATAAGATCACTACTTTTCTTTGAACCAAGAGGATCCAAACCACCAGGAAAATGCCTGAGTTGGGTAGGAAGGCAAGTATCCCCGTGGAGAGACATGGACTGGAGGGCCCTGGGGCAGGTAGAGAAAGGAACAGCCTCCGCAGGAGCCTGGAGAGGGCTGCTGTCTTCTCCCAGTGTGTTCCTACCTCTGTGTTTCATTTAATTTTCTCTCAGTAAGTGGCAAAACACCTCCCAAACCAAACCACGCAGCGAAAGGAAAGAAGGTGAAATTTAATATGCTTTATCTCAAAACAACATCAAAATGTTACATAAATCAATATAAAATCAGCATAACTCATACAAGTATGAATCAAGCTTGTTGGGAGGGTAGATCTTTCCAAATGTGGTCAAGATGGTAACTCTGAGGTGACAGAAGAGCTACTGAGGTGGTTATAACACACTTCTATGTCAACCTCAGTGGTGACTTTGCCATTTACAGCATAGCTTAACTTCATTATTTTCAATGGAACTGTCTGTTAATAGAATTCGCAGTTGAGGAAGTAGGTTGTCAGACTCCTGTGTTCATAGCCAGGTTGATTTAAAGGTTTTTAAATACCCGAGCTGAACATCTGCTGTTGTATTTAAATTACTTTAATTCATACGAATGAATTAAAATCCAACTTTCAACTTTTCAGAGGTGCTCAGAACACCCAGTCCCCCATTTCGCCTGCTTGTGGGCTGAGGTCAGAGTAAACCCCAACCTGTCTCCATCCTCTGTTCAGGCACAGGACTTAGTTGAAGTTTGGCTTCTGAGCACCAAGTACAGTAGGGTTTATTTCTTCGCAGCATGCAGCTGCCACCTAGTGGCCACTTTCTGAATGTCACATGGAGATTACCAGGAGAACAATCATGGCACTTCAGCCTTGCTCTGAGGACCAGGAGACATTCCTCTACTGGGGACCTGTGTGGCACTGTACTGCTGATGTGTCCTTGTGGCTTGAAGGCTGTATTAGCAACTTCTGGAGACTAAGAGATGACCATCATTTTCCATACCCCTAAGGTGTTTGTAGAACAATGAATATACCCCAATATCCTCCATGCCCCGGAGACAACTCCGTGCAGAAGTTAAAGTCACTACTCTCCTCTGTGCTAAATTCTATTGCAGCTTCTGAATATTTTGTTTGCTTGAAAATTTCCTTCTATTAGTAGTAAAACTGGTGACATCACAGGCCTGCCTTTCCTCATAGTGTATTAGGAGTCCGTCCAACAATTATGGTTGGGTAAATGGATGGACTGTCTAGCTACCAGTTCCTGGTCCTTTCTAGAACTAGTAGTACTTTTTTTTTAAGGGTTTATTTATTTTATATATGTGAGTACACTGTTGTTGTCTTCAGACATACCAGAAGAGGGCATTGGGTTCCATTACAGGTGGTTGTGAGCCACCATGTGGTTGCTGGGATTTGAACTCAGGAACTTCAGAAGAGCAGTCAGTGCACTTAACCGCTGAGCCATCTCTCCAGTCCAGAGTTGTGATTCTTTGAATGCAATTTTTGTGTATCTGGCAAAAAATGCCCTTCAGCAAATTTGCATAATTAAAAAATCTTTATAAGCCTTATTACCTTGCTTTATCTTGACATCAGTGTATATTACACTGTCCTTTAGAAAAACAAACAAGCATAATGTTCTTTGCCTCAGAAATGGGGATGGGGGTGGGATAACTCCTGGTGGCAAAGACAGGCTTTTTTTCCCCATTTGTTCCACTATCTCCGTACTAACATGTTTCACAGATGCGAAAGTAGTCACTTCCTTCCCTATCAAAAAAAAAAAAAAAAAAAAAAGTTCCAAATACAAAATAACGCGCCCAAATTTTAGAACTTCAAACCACATTAGATTCACCAGTCTCTGCTTTCTGAGTTTGCATACAACTTGAGCAGCTGCCTCAAGCTCCTGACACCAGGACCTCCCTGCCAGGAAGGGCTGTATTATTTAATGAACTGTGGGCTGACATAACCTGGCTCCCCAACAACCTCTCCAAAACCCTTAAAAGCAAACAAACACATGAACCCCTACTTTAATATGTTGAGTATTTCCTGTGTCCTGTATAATGAGCATCAACTAACTTGACCAAAACTACTCTTATTAAGGTCAACATTTAATTGGGGCTGGTTTACAGGTTCAGAGGTTCAGTCGATTATCATCAAGATGGGAGCATGACAGCATCCCGGCAGGCATGGTGCAGGCAGAGCTGAGAGTTCTACATCTTCATCCAAAGGCGGCTAGTGGAAGACTGACTTCCAAGCAACTAGGGTGAGCCCACACCCACAGTGACACACCTATTCCAACCAGGTCACACCTCCAAATGGTGCCACTCCCTGGTCCAAGAATATACAAACCATCACATTCCACTCCCTAGTCCCCATAGGCTAGTTCAAACACATGAATGTATGGGGGGCCATATTTAAACACAGAATAATGCAAAATGCATTTAGTCCAACTTTCAAAGTCCTCATAGTCTATAGCAGTCTCAACAGTGTTAAAAGTCCAAAGTTCAAGGTCTCTTCTGAGATTTATCCAATTACTTAACTGTAATCCCCAAAGAAAGACAGGAAACCAGCTGGGCAAACTCCAAACTCTGCATCTCCATGGCTGATGTCAAAGCAGTCTTCAGATCTCCACTCCTTTTTCATCTTTGTTGACTGCAACAAACTGCTTTCTCCTAGATTGGTTCCACTCCCTGTTAGCAGCTTTCCTCAGCATGTATCCCATGGCTCTGGCATCTTTAACATCTTGAGTCTCCAAGGCAATTTCAGTGTTACAGCTTCTTGTTTCAGAGTCTGGGATTCCACTTGATCTTTTGGGCTCCTTCTAAGGGCTGGCATCACTTCTCCAGCTCTGCCCTCTGTAGCACTCTAAGCTCAGGTTGATCCACTCCACTAAGGCTGCTGTTCTTGGTGATTATCCCATGGTACTGACCTCTCCAATACACTGGGGTGTTCCACTCCAATAGGCTTCACCAATAGCCTTTCATAGGCTCTCTTCATGGTGCCAAGCCTAAACTCTTTTGCATGACCCCTTCAGTCCTGGGCCATCAACTACAGCTGAGGCCACACCTTCTCCAATGGCCTTCCATGACCTCTCACAGTGCCAAGCCTCAACTGTTCTTCATTACACCTTCAGGCCTTCAAAACCAGTACCACCTGGGTAACTCTTACATATTACCAAGTCTAGCCACAGCACAAGGAACAACCTTGGCTATCTCTGGAACAGCTTCTTTGTGCTCCCAGAAAACAATTTTCAGAAGATTTCACCTCAGTGATACTGATCTCTTCTTAATCATTGCTAATTTCTTAGCTCCAGCTAACCAGCATTAATTGTCCCAGCAGTTCCTTCAGTTCTTAACTCTAGAGCCAGAGCCACATGGCTGAAGCTGCAGAGTTCTTCTGCTTGCAGGAACTAGAACATGACCCACTTGTACTATTACACTGTCACTGGCTTTCTGTTTTCCAAATCCTTCACTGCCTAAGCTTGGCTGTCCTGGATCTTGCTCTGCAGATTGACCTTGAACACAGAGATCAGCATGCCTGTCTCCTGGGATTAAAGGTATGTACCACCAAGTCTGGATCTAAATTTAGCTGGGTAGGATCTTGCCTCAAGGTCCCACTCCCTTAATCTGCTATCTCCTAGAACACAGGATTTTGTTCCATTTCACTTCCTGGTACCCCTTTAATACTCGAACCATATATTTTATATTTTTCCTTTCTCAGTTTGCTATGCTTGTTCAAACTTCTCTTCATAAGACTTAACCAGAGAACAAAGTCTCTGCTGGGCTTTTTTGAAACTTCCTTTGTCAGTGCAATTAAACTGAGTCTCTTCACCTTAGCTTCAGGCAGACTTTTCAGACAAGGGCAAAAAGTAGCCACATTCTTCACCAAAATACCACAGAAACAGTCTTTATGCCACATTCTGAAATTCTTCTCCTTTGAAACCTCTTGGGCCAAGTCAACACAGTTCAAATTACTCCCAGCAACAAAATCTTCCATATTCCTACTAGGATGACCCATTAAGCCCCATTTAAAGCATTCCACTGTGTTCCGAATCCAAATTCCCTAAATCCACATTCTTTCAAATAAAAGCATGGCCAGGTCTATCACAGCAATACCCCAGTCTCTGGTATCAACTTCTGTTTTAGTTAGGATTTCATTGCTGTGAAGAGATACCATGACCAAAACTATTCTTACTAAGGTCAACGTTTAATTGGGGCTGGCTTACAGGTTCAGAGGTTCAGTCCATTATCATCAAGATGGGAGCATAGCAGTATCCAGGCAGGCATGGCGCAGGCAGAGCTGAGAGTTCTACATCTTCATCCAAAGGCTGCTAGTAGAAGACTGACCTAGAACTAGTAGTACTTTATTCCAGGTAGGCATCTTCCATTTTCTATGCAGCACGACTAGGATATCATTTCTTCATTCTCGGCCATCAGCACCTTTCTTTGATCACACACAAAGCATATATACATGACCTTGCTTAGAATGTTCATAAGACAGAGGTGAAGATTAGAATGACTGTTCTAATGTGTATCTATAAATTACCTATACCCAGCCCCCTTTGGATACAGTACCATACATACCAGGAATGCTTTGAGTCTCCTGGGACATACATTGACACTACCTGACTAGCTCTAGTGTCTGGAGCCCGACCTAAAAAACCTGAAATCACTGTGACTTTTTTTTTTTTAATGACCCCAGGGATCCTAAGTGTTGTCTGGAGAGAGAGAGAGAGAGAGAGAGAGAGAGAGAGAGAGAGAGAGAGAGCTGTTCTCTGCATCCTCCTTATTGACTGCGTTCTCAGCTCCAGGAGGTAATAGCATCCTGATGCTGCATTTCCTACCGATCTCATCACTGGGTAATTCTCTAAAGCAGATCCAACGCTCTACACTCGGATGGGAGCATCAGAGAAGCAGCGCAAGCGCTTTCCTGGCTCCCTAATCTACAGTAACTGCTTACTGCCTATGTGTGTTAGAGGCTATCAGCTCATCACATGGCAGGCTTTGGCTACTTCACCGCCATTGACTCCAGTGCCACCCGAAATTCTCACACCTCATGGCTCTAAGACTCCATGCCTCCTACTTTCTTCCTTCCACCATGTCTTCTGACGTCAAGAAGTCTAGACATGGGTCATAGCAGAGCTGCCTTCCTTGATTCCCATGACTTTCTATTTGTGGTGTCCTTGGAGCATAACAGTGGCTCAGACCATTCTGTGAGTCACATGTGGCATATCTAAGCTGGGATTTGGCTTGTCTTTCCTATCAGCGTATGACTGGAATCTTGGTTCATGTTCCAAAAATAATATTGATGTCTGTCTTACAGTATTTCCTATCTTACTAATTTCCTGTAGCCTCTGAGACATCACTACACATTGGTTGTCTCAACAGTGCACATATATCCTTTTACAGTTCTGCAGGTGAGAAATTTGAAATAGATTCCACCAGACTGAACTTCAGGTGCTGCACTCTCTATGTGGCCTTTAGAGATGGGTTTGCATCTTTCTGCTGTTGGTGGCTGCTAGCATTTTTTGATATATTAATCTGTTTTCCTGAGGAACAGAGCCTATATAATTTATATGTTCATCATATCTATCTATCTATCTATCTATCTATCTATCTATCTATCTATCTATCTATCTATCTATCTATCTATCTATCTATCTACCATCTATCTGCCATTCATTTATCATCTATTTGTCTATCTATCTATCTATCTATCTATCTATCTATCTGTCTGTCTATCTATCTCTATATATTTATCTATCATCTGCTTATTGTCTATCTGTCCATCCATCCATCCATCCATCCATCCATCCATCCATCCATCCATCTATCTGGAATTGGCTCATGCAGCCACAGAGGCTGAGATATGTCACATGTACTAAAATCATCAAACTGGAACGAGTGCTCTAACCTCCAGGGTGAGGAGAGGAGAGACCAGTACCTCAGTTGAGAAGTCAGAGAGGAGAAATCCCTTGCTGCTCAGCCCTTTTGTTCTGTCCAGTTGATTGAGTGAGGCCCAGTGCAGTGCGTGTGTGTGTGTGTGTGTGTGTGTGTGTGTGTGTGTGTGTGTGTGTGTGTGAGTCTGCATTAGTAGCCTCCAGAAACAAACTGGATGGCACTAGAGTCAATGGTGGTGAAGTAGCCAAAGCCTGCCATGTGATGAGCTGATAGCCTCTAACACACATAGGCAGTAAGCAGTTACTATGGATTATGGAGCCAGGAAATAGGCACACCGAATTCTTTTTGACCACACCTCTGGGAACCCATGTGCAGTCTAGATAATATGTAAAATTAACTTTCAAACTTGCCACTGAAAGAAAGATGACATTTCAAGACCTGTAAGTCATATAAAGTACTCAGAAATTGCTGGTTGTTTGTGAGCGTAGAGGCTGCCCAGGGCTGAGAAAAAAAGAAAAACAAACCCGGGTATGCCCCGTAGTTAAAACATTCCTGGGAACATCTTGACCATTAAGATAAAGAGGAATGTGAGGACATAACAGGGCTATCTGAGCTGAGTCAACAACTCACAGAACTCTGACACCCTGCACGTACATGTAATTTTTCTGCTGATGTTTGAATAAGCCAATAGTGTGCTGCTATGCTGAATTCCACACCCCTAAGCCCCTTACCCCATAAAAACCCCTAGCTTTCGAGCCTCGTGGCCAATATCCATTATCTCCTGTGTGGGATGCATGTCAGGTCTGGAGCTCTGTCATTAAACTGCCTTATGTGATTACAGCAAGATGGATTCTCGTGTTTCTTTGGGTGCTCTCTCTCACCTGAGACTAGAGTGGGGGTCCCCGAAAGGGGGTCTTACACCACATCTTTCAATCTAAGCCAGCATCGACAATTCTCTCTTTGCTATCTCTTTACATTGTGTGGAAGTCTCTAAGTATTCACATGACCCTGGTTTTTCAGGTGTAGAGGTTGAGACAAATTCTTTGTATTTAGCTTAGCCGGATACCCAACTTGCAATCTGTTTGGCTCAGCTCCTTGAGGGCTCTGATTATAGGTATGTCACACCATTCCTACCTATCAGATCCTTGTAACAATGTAGAACATGATTACATGTGCACCTACCTAGATAATTCTAATTATTTGCTCATTTAACTTCCTCAATTAAATCAGACCCGCAAAAACTGTTTCCCCCAAAAGGAAGAATTCTCAGGTTTTAAGGATTAGAGGACAAATATCTTTTGGAAGACCATTCAGCCTCTCTCCCAATTAAAGTATTAGTAATTACCATCAAGTTTCTTTAATCAGAATGTATAGACTCACCTCTGTCATAAAGCTGCCCTTCAATTCATTCATCATTATACAGTCTCCAACTTCTAAGGGTCTTGGATCTTATCAGTAACTGCAAATACAATCTCCTTCCCCAACTATTTTAACAGTTCTCTTATGTCAGTTGTATTGTTTGTGAAAGACCCAGCTCTGTATGCTGAACCGAGAGCCGCAGGAAGCCAGGGCCATCAGTGGTTGAATACCCTTGTCTTCAAGGTCCTAGGACAGTGCCTGGTACAGTGTGGAGGGGTTCAATAAATACATTTGACACATGTATCGAAGGACAGATGGCCACCTGACTCCATGTTCTCATAGTGTTTTACAATTTATTAGAGAGAGAGAGACAGAGACAGACAGAGAAAGAAGAGAGAAAAGAAAGAGAGAGAGAGAGAGAGAGAGAGAGAGAGAGAGAGAGAGAGAGAGAAGGAGAGAGAGAATGAGCATACGAAATGCACAATAACTGCACCATATCTACATACACATTCTTATATGTGCACCAGGATATTTCATTCAGCAATGAACTGTGTATGGAACAATGGGCCAAGTTATTTACTTTCTAGCTCATGGCAAACTCTCCCAAGGATCCATTTATTAGAGGTGCCTCTGTTCTTAACTGATAGCATGTCATTTCTGACATTAGAACATGGAATGTGATCTGACAAATCAGGGCACCTGGAAGGGGGATTGTCTACACTTGCAGTTCTGGGGAGGGCGGAGTCTCCTAGGTGGACAGTTGAGGAAAGGCCTCAAGGAGCTGAGTGGGTGAGTAGTGACCTTTGTGAAAGAGAGCCAGATCCAGGGCAGAATTTCAGGAAAACCCTGAGGTAGGGTTGGCATTGATCAAGAGGAAGATGGGCCTGACTGGAGAGTATGAGGAAAGTGGGGAACAGGGGAAGGCAGAGACTGGGCAGTCACCAGGATGAATATAAATACCTCAGGTGATGGAGGGCCTCAGTGGCCCCTTCTCTGAGATAGAAGGGAGAGTTGCTGAAGGGTTTCTAGGAAGGAGAAGAGGGATGCCACCTGACTTAGGTTTTAAAGGTCTGCCTCATGAGCAGTGGAGCACCCAGCAATGGAGGTCGAAGAGAATGGTGGCCTGCCTGGAGATGTGGGCAGTGGGGATGGCTGGGAAGGGCCAGACACTGTTTGCAGCTTGAAATCAGGAGCAATGGGGCTTCTTATGTATTAGATAAGAGGGAGGAAGGAGGGAGAGAGGAAGGGAGAGGGAGAGGGAGGGAGGGAGAGAGGGAGTCCAACAACAAGAGATCTCACCACTATCTCTGAGGTTCTTGGTGTAAGCAACTGGAAACCAGACTAAATTAAGCGTTTCGTCTGGAACTCCTGGTCCTAATGTCTTAATTCCCTAAAGCCACTGGAACAGCGCAGACCTTTACAACAGCTGTGTCACCCTGCCATGCATCCTTCCCTGGGGAGTGTCTGATCCCTTCCCTAAACACTTGCCCAGCTGTGGGCCTCTTCTACATCTGTGTGCAGTGGCCTTAGACCAATCCTTGTTTGGAACAAGGCCAGGTCTGCAGCCAGCCCCAGTTTTTCCACACATAGAAGCGAGCAGGTGGCCCTGGTCTTAGTCTTCGCACGGTGTTTGGTGTCATTCTGTCAATCTCTTTTCGTTGTCATGCAGAGTTCACAGGGGTTGGTTACATCCCAAGGTCAAGTCTTCTTGACCTGGCGTTGGAGCAGTCAAGGGCAATCAGCAGCTCAGCACTGGTGGGGGTCTTGGTAGCCCGACTGAGGGCTGATTAACAGTAAAGGTAGAGTGCCTTTAAGTGTGAGGGAGGTGTCATCTCTTGCCTCAGGTGGGCTTTCACTCAGGAAGTAGAGTGACAGTCATTCACGGTCCCACAGCACTTTGATAAAGTCAGTGGTCAGGCAGGGCAGAACCAAAAACATCCCCAGGTCTCAGCCATCAACTACCTGGCCCATTTTTGTCTCTTGTTTTCATCAGTACTTTAGATACTCACACCCCAAATGACTCAAATTCCTCCTGGATTCAAGTTTTCTCCTTGTCAGGACCTTTGAGCAAAACAGGCTCAGGGACAATACAGAGCCGTGAAGGGGTGGCAGCTGTCGCAGTACAGGCTTGCCCCCTGCGCCCTGTGTCCGTGTAGTTATGTGGGTCACATGTATCGGGTGCTGTAGGGCTTTGGAGACTCGGTGGCAAAAACAGTTGTCTGCAGTAGTTGGCTTTGTTTTGACCTAGTCCCTGCCCCACAGAAGCCTCTCAGTGGGGCACAGCACAGGGTCAGGCATCTCTTGTTTCCTCCCTGATAGCATTGGGAGGGCTACCATTTGGCATCTCTCCCAACCTTTGGTTAGAAGTGCGTGCACATACCCACGAACACTCAAACGATGCCTATTTAAAACAAAGAGCTCTGGCAGGGAGAGGGGGGAGTGGTGAATTTAAATGGACTCCGCTATTTGTTCTGGAACGACTCCTGTTTATTTAAGTTACCAAACGGAGCAGTCACAAGTTCTGTCAAATTCCTCAGACACCCAAATAGCTCCACATTTCAAAACCTTTGCCCTTCCCCACATCCTACCCCGAGGCTGTGTTGGTTGCTGAGTCTGACAGGTGCATTGTGGGTCAGGTGGCCTGGGCAAGTGGAAGGCCTCTGTCATGTTTCTACACCAAGAAACGAGAAGGCATCTCTGGGGAACTGAACATTGTGTGGACAGAGAATGTTCCTCACGGCACCAGGCAAAATGGTCTGCACCAACAAACTGCTTGTGGCCCCCTCTTGAGCCTTGCCCTGGCAGCTGCTCTGATTAGCCTTAGAATTTACATCTGCTATGAGTTCTGGGTCAGTCAGAGGACCTCAGTGGACAGGTTTGGAACCAGAACCAAGTTTGAGACTCTCCCCCTTCATTATCGTTCAGAAACATTTGTGACTTGATGTGGACCTGAGCAAGCTTTGGACAAACTGGGGGTTTAACACCATTCATTCTTTGTAGGTGAGTTTAACATTGCTACTGGGATGTAACAGATTAAAGTGCAGAAGTCAGCTCTCATTTTCTGATCGTGGCTGCAGCAAAATCTACCACGAAGACTTGCTTCCCTATGCATAGCTTAGATGTATCCATACCAGAGAGAGGAAAGTGTGACTTCATTTGAGGAAGTGTGTCCTTTGATGGCAACATTTTTTTTCCCAAATGCCACACAGGCACTGGGAGGGGTAGTAGTGTAGTCTCTGGGGTATCCTCCGGGCTTCTGTCCATCCTGTCCAGTGGAACCGTGTTGGTTTTTATCTCTGCGCTCCAACAGTTTCGAATGCTGGAGTCTGTTCTTTGACCTCCCCCATGTGAGGGGACATTGCTTTAGCATTTGCTATGGTTCAAGCACTGTTCTAAGGGACTTAGAGCTATTAACTTAGATTTATAAACCACAGAATGCTGTTAAAGAAAATACCTAAGATGTATAAGAAGTGTACATTGTGTTCTTTTGCTCCTATGAAAAACAACATATATGTAATATATACCACATATATTTTATGTAATTACAATTTTTATATAAACTTAATATAATTTTTATATAAATTATAATATATATAATTTTTGTCTCTTCCTTTGTTTCTCCATTTCTCTGTCTACCTCTGTCCCTCTGGGTTTTTTGTTTGTTTGTTTGTTTCTCTGTCTGTCTCTGTCCTTTGTCTCTCTGTGTATATGTGTGTATTTGCAAGAGGAGGAAATATAGAAAGATGAACAAGAAAATGGATAAGTTATTTCCGAGGTGATAAACTGAGGTGTAAGTATGGTGTAAATGGGAGAATTTTCACTTTATTGTAATTTACTCTCTTTGAATTATGGTGTGTGTGGTATATGTATATATTGGGGTGTGTGTGTGCATACGTTGCAGGAAATATTTTAAAAAGACCATCACGATCCCTCGCTAGTGATAGACACAGCGGGGCTACATGTCTCCATGATCTCTCTCTGGGTAATCTCTCTGGGCCGGAGCTCCCGAGTTCCCTTGGATCATTGCCATGCCAGCCCCATGCAATAACCGTCCACCCTGTGGTCAGCCGCCACAACATCCAGCAACCTGGTAGAAACAAATCTCTTGAGATGACCGGCAGGTTTCCTGCTCTACTGCCGGCAACTCTCTGCCCTGTGGGGCTGGCTGGCCATGCACTGGCCGACAATGGCCAACCTATTATCTCATGGAGACTCTGACTCAGACCTCCACAATCTCCCCACCCAGCTCGCTAGGTTCCCACTTTTGGGTTGCTATCATGCCAGCCTCATGCTTCAAAGCCCCCGAGGCCTTTGTGGTGCACATCAGGCAAACCCTTGCTTTGCCGCCGTACTTTTGTCTCTGGAACCCAGTCAAGTTCCTGAGAGAAGAAAAACACCACACAAATTTAGCTCAGAAACAATGGTAACTCAATCTCTGGGTGCAACAACTAAACCTAATCTTGTAAGCAGTATTAAATCTGATTCCTCTGGTGGCGAATCCTGATGGATCCACCACTGAAACCAGGAGACACTAGTAGCTACATGTAGACCTTATGCCATTACCGTTCCAATAGCCTCTAACCCTCTCTTCCTTCGTCCAACTTGAAAGTCCTTCCTACTCGCCCAGTGATTGGCTCCTTTATTCATTAGGGGATTGAAGTCACATAAGTATGTGACTCACTCCTTGTTCATGACCCCTCCCAGGAAAGCAGGATTAGCACCAAAATATAAAGAGCACCAGGCCCACCCACAACATGCATATGTGTATGTTGGTGTGCATGCATGTATATGAAGGTCAGAGTTCAGTACTGGGTCTCTTCCATTTCTTTCCACTTTAGTTTTTGAGGCAGGGTCTTTCACTAAATCCAAGGCTCATTATTCGGCTAGAACAGACTAGGCAGTGATCTGCAGGGATCTTCCTGTCTCTGCCCCTCATCCACAGGGCTAGGGTGATATGTGTACACCATTAAGCTCAGCATAAGATGATGCTGAGATGCTGTGGCTTCAAGTCAGGTCTCATGTCTGTGCGGCAAGTATTTTACTGACTGGGCCTCAGCTCTTGAATTATTTTTTTTTTTTAACTACGTGGGAACTATTTCTACTTCAATGGAAACTCACTACGTTTGTCTTGAAATGGAAGAACGTGAAAGCTTTGTGGGCCAAGATAACTTTATGGATGAGACCTGGGCTGAATCCCAGAGAGAGCAAGTCCAGTGTGGTCTCATGCACACAGCACTGTTGGAGGAAGGGGAAGTGGAGGGAGGGAGGTAACAGGAGAGGGCCGGGGAGGAGGAGGAGGAAGTGGGGAGAGGGGCTGCTGGAAATAGTCTTAAAGTCTCCCAGAGTCAGATTAGAAACGAGAAGTGGGATTGCACCTGTAACTCACTGTGTATGTGTGGTTATAAGCCTAAGCTTTCATAACTTTTTTTTTTCTCCTGAGACAAGGTTTCTCTGTATAGCCCTGGCTGTCCTGGAACTCACTTTGTAGACCAGGATGGCCTCAAACTCAGAAATCCGCTTGCCTCTGCCTCTCGAGTGCTGGGATTAAAGGCCTGCGCCACCACACCCGGCTTAAGCTTTCATAACTTAATGAGACAGGGAGGTCTTACTTTATCATGCTCCTAGACGAAAATCCTGTTGATAAAAACTTGTAAGATAGTATTACCCCCTGTTGGGATACTGGCCGTTACACAGTCCTCAAATATATGTAGCAGGAAGTATCTGTGCTGAGAAGGCAGGGGAGTCAAGCCCAGGAAACTCACACTCTTAAAGCTAGCACACACACTCAAAACGCTGCCAAGCGCATCCAGCCTTTTGACACTGTGACACCACATTGCCCTGTACAAAGTTTACGTCTGAGAACTACACCATCAAGTTTAAGAATTGGGACGGTATCTCATCATGTTTTAAGTAAGTTTCTGATTTGGTATTGGGAAGCGTTCATAACTATCCTGACCACGTGCTGCCACGAGTAGCCCGTGGCCACACCACACGTTGCACATGGAACGCAGGCACAAAGATGCGGGCTGATGGGGTTTCAGAGAAGAAAAGGACTACGCTAGTAGGGAGCAGATGTGGCATCAGGAAGGGGTTTACTGCTTTGTGGTTTGGGGAAAGGGAAAGGAGGCTAGCTCATGCAGAGAGTGGATTAAGCATTGGGTCAAGGCTGTGTTTAGGCAACCAATAGACGCTTGTAGCATAGAGACCTGGGGTGGGAGCGCAGGAGCACAGCTGTGGGGTGACAGCGTCAGTGCGTAGGGTCATAACGTTCCATTTTAAGTAAGCCGAGGGAAGCTACTGTCCCAGGCTGCAGTGGAGTAAAGAGGAGATGACCAACCAGAGCCTGGAAAGGCATTTGGAGGTTGGAGGATGCTGTAGTGAAGCTGATAAGGATTGCGGTATTAACCTAGGAAGGAAGTAGGGGGCGGCTATTCAGGACAAAAGATCGAGGGGCACAGAGAAGTGGCTGTGGACTCGGGGTCAGGCGGCAGAAAGCAGCTGGTGCAGTCTGAGTCTGCTCAGGAGGACAGGGCTGAAATGAAGACGGTTAGTGGTGACTGGGGTAAAGGAAGTTGATGAGTTAACATTGGCGGTTTACGCTATCGGCGCAAATTCGACACTGGAGCTGGGAAGAGGTGTAGGAAGGAGGGTGAAATAAGTTCTGTATCAGAGAAGAGAGGCTTTTTACAACAAGAGGGTCTTAACAAGGAAGATCACGTTAGATAAGGTAGAGGGGCTGGGAGGCGGCTCAGGTGTAAAGTCTTTGTCGTCCCTAGCATCTGAGCGTGCAGTCCCTGCACTTTTATGAGCCCTCTAGGGGGCGCTATAACCTCAGCATAAGGAGAAGGACTGGGTGAGTTGGCGCACCAGAGACAGGCAAATCCCCCAGATGTCTGGCTGGCCAGCCTAGCTAAATAACTGAACCCCTAGATCCAGTGAGAGGCCCTGCCTCAAAAAAGGGGAAGAATAATAAAAAGATATCCCTGACATCGACCTTTGGCCTCCATGCAAGTGTGAGCCCTCCTCCTACCCCAGCTATACCCTGCCCCCTGACCCCCCCCCCCCCCCACACACACACATACATACATTAGAAAAACAACAAAAGAGGCGTTAGAGAAAGCAAGACACCGGGTGATGGCAGGAAGGGCAGTTACATAGCTCCAAATCTTGGTTTAACAACGAATCTGCCATAAAGCAGGTCACGTGCCCAGAAGGCGTTGGAGGGCTGAGATGAGAGCAAGGCCCTGTAAAGGTGCTGGTGGGTCTGCAGAACCTACCTGGGAGAATGTTAGCTGAAGGAAATATAGTTTGCAAATGTGGGGCCATAGGACAAAGGGAAACAGAAGAGACATCTTATTTGACTCTCAGGATTAAAAAAAGAAAATGCAATCAGTTTATAGTTTGGTGGGGTTTTGTTTGTTTGTTTGTTTTTGTTCTTTTTGTTTTTGTTTTTTGTTTTTGTTTTTTGTTTTATCAAGACAGGGTTTCTCTTTGTAGCCCTGGCTGTCCTGGAACTCACTCTGTAGACCAGGCTGGCCTCGAACTCAGAAATCTGCCTGCCTCTGCCTCCCAAGTGCTGGGATTAAAGGCTTGCGCCACCACTGCCCAGCAGTTTATTGTATTTTAAAATTGGTAGATTTTAGCATAAAACCCCATAATTCAGACCTCAAGTGATCTAGCCCTTCAGGGCCTGGTTCCTCTGGAGACTGCTGTTGTAAGGGGTGAGAGGCATTCCTGTGGTGCCCAGCCTAGCTCTCCCATTCTGTACTCCTTCCTTCCCTCAGCACTTTAAATTGAAGCCTGGGAGGTGGCCTGTCAGTGCTGGTGAATTACACACGGGGCTCCTTCAAATGCTGGTGATGATGTTCAAAAGAGAACGAGACTGGAAACTTAGGTTGTGGGGACAAGAAAAGGGACAGGTTAGGGTCAGGGAGGCTCAGGAGTCTCTGGCGCTGCTCAAGGGGAACAACTTAAGGTCAGGATTGGAGTAGTGAAAGAGAGAAGAAATGAGCAACGAAACCGAAAGGAGACATGGGAGCTCAGGAAGAGGCCTCTTCCAACAGGATAAGGAGCTCTGCTTCTGAACAAGAAAAGAGGGAGGGAGGCAGAAACAGCCAGCGTGGGGCTGCCTTGTGTTGGAGAGGAAGGGTTGCTGAGGCAGAGCTTGTAATCACACTGTTGGCTAGGCTTGGAGCTGATGGCAGGCAGTGGGCATGCGTGCGTGTGCATGCGTGCATGCGTGCGTGTGTGTGTGTGTGTGTGTTCCAGTGCATTCAAGCACGTGTGTGCGAGCGCGTGCATGCTGTACCAGTGCCTGTGTTTTATGTCCTGGCATCAGGCAGTAATTTGGTGCTCTTAAAGAAGACTTTCTTTAAATCATTGTGTGATAGCAGGAGAAGCCAGCTTTGTCCTTAGAACTTTACATTTCTTTGTTTCAAAGTAGACTTTATTCATATACCAAATATAATGTTTACGCCTAGCTGAAGTTGCGTTTTACCTCATGCATCTTCTGTGCTTCTTATTTCTGAGTTCTTTGATTCTCCCTCTCACCTCCTCTTTGCTATACTGGCTTCCCCTTTTAGAAAAAAAAATTGGGATTTGTTTTGTGACTCAAATAGCTTCACAGGAGACAAAGTGAAACTGGCAAATTTGGCAACATCCTGCATTGTACAGGGTCTGTATTCCTTTGCTCCTCAGGTGTGTCTGGAGCTCAAGATGTAGTCTCAAGATGGGGATTCAGGCTGTGGACCCCATCCAACTCATTGGAGCCCGCAGAGGGCTGACAGTGCTTGTAGCATCAAAAGGCAAGCCATTGGTAGGGGCTAGCAATGGGCTTCCACTTGGACATGGACAATTGTGTGTAGACTATCGCACGGGAAGTCAAGAGCCCTGGCCACCCAGTGTAGACTTGCTCCCTGTTTACTTCAGTGATCCTTCCTAATAGATTTGACATTTGTAGTAGCTATCCTACAACTGCCTCGAAGTTTGGGTAATGTTTGAGTTGCAGTGTAAGATTACTAAATTTGAAAGGCGTGCTAGTCAAGCCAGGTAGCAGCACCCAAAAAGCCTCAGACGGGAGCTCACAGATCAAAGTGGAGATGCTAGCAGGTGAATCCTTGATGGATCTCATAGGTTCTTGGAAAGTAGCGGGACTGGAAAAAGTATGAATTCAGAGTGGCTGGGGGATGCAGGGGAGGGAAAGAAGAGAGCAAGTGTTCAATCTTTAGAGACTTTTCAAATTAATTTCAATAAGAAACTACAGTCAGATTTCAGAGTTTGTATTCAATTATTGTAGTGAACTTTTCTTATTTTGTGTGTGTGTGTGTGCTTCCTTTTTAAGGTAGTGCTCTAGACACGGCTGACGGCTGCACTCATGTACTGTGAACAGGAGGGGTTTGGCTGTGGTTGCTTGCACAAGACCTGCACAAGACCACACCGATCAATGTTCAGGTACTGAATGAGGAGGGGTTTATAAGCCCCCATTCCCTATTTGATTGGCAGTTGGCAGTTGGTAGCTTCTGAGGAAGAGAGAGCCAGTTCTTCCTTGCCTTGCCTTGCCTTGTCTTGCCCTCCCCTCCTTTTCTTTTCCTTCCCTTCCCTTCCCTTCCCTTCCCTTCCCTTCCCTTCCCTTCCCTTCCCTTCCCTTCCCTTCCCTTCTCCCTTCCCTCCCTCCCTCCTTCCCTCCCTCCCTCCCTCCCTCCCTCCCTCCCTCCCTTCCTTCCTTCCTTCCTTCCTTCCTTCCCTCCCTCCCTCCCTGCTTTCTGGGTATAGTTCCTGGTCTGTTAACCACACTCTGGTTGATGGCCCCACACCAGTGAATCACCACATATTGGTCTTATTGGATTCTGAAAACTTGGGAGGTGTGGGAGTTAGGAGGTGGATCTGACAGGAAAGAGCAGGTGAGTATCATTAGGATGCATTGTGAACTAGTGAAGGGAGGTGAAATGACATGGCAGGCTTCATGCTGTTCTAGAATGCAATGATTTCCAGACGAGCCCTTAGCTTGGGATTGGTCGAGATGAGATGTGAGGGACCATCTCTGTCGTGCTCCTAATACTTGTGGGACAAATAATTCAATATCTCAGGGTTAAATAAGATGTTAGTTGTACATGTCTCAAAATGCTTTTTATCAGACCGAGGAAGCTCGTTTCTATTCCTAGTCCGCTGATAGTTTTTACAGTGAGTGGACATAAGATCTGGTCAGAAGTCTTGCTTCATGGATGGAGATGTCTTTATGACCTTTCTTTTTGTTTTGTTACTGCAGGAAATCACACTGAGTGACTTGAATTCATCTAGCATTCCAGGGAAAAATCCAATTGGTCATTGTGGTGTTTAATCTTTATTGTCAACTTGATAGATTTTGAGTTGCCATGGAACAAACCTCTGAGCATATCTATGAGAAACTTCTACATTAGGCTAATCGAGATGGGAAGACTCATCTTAAATGTGAATACCTCATTCCATGGGCTAGGGTCCATGTCTGAAAAGAGAGGAAAAGGAAACCAGATTGGTGTAACATTCATTGTTCTTTGCTTTCTAACTGTGGCTACAATGTGACCACTTCTCTTTGCTTTCTAACTGTGGATATAATGTGACCTCAGGGGTCTTTGCTGCTAGGATTTCCCTGTCATGATGTTCAGTATCCTCAAACTGTGAGCCAAGCTAAACTTTCCTTGAATTGTTTTTGTTATTTTCTTTAAAATATTATTATTTTACTTTATGTGAATGGATGTTTGCCTGTATGCATATCTGTGTATCATGTAGATGCCTGGTATCTATTGAGAACAGGGGAGGGCATAGGATTACCTGGAACTAGAGTTACAGATGGTTGGGAGCCACCATGAATCCCAGCCATTGGGAAGAGTAGCCAGTGCTCTTACCTGCTGAGCTATCTCTTCAGCCCCTGTTAGGATTTTTTAAAATTTTAATCATAGCAACAAGAAAAGTAACTTCACACATACACACACAGACAGACACAGACACACACACACACACACAGACACACAGACACACAGACACACAGACACACACACACTTCTGTTTTATGTTGTTGATTTTTATGAAACTAATATCTAGAGCTTTTTGAATCTATATTTAAAAATTATATCGATCTACAAACTTATTACCTAGTAGTATCTGTTAAAATGTCATGCAAGATGATAGGCCAATTTTGTATTTTCTGAAAAAATTGAGTAAGATTGATAGCATTTTTTCTTAAATGTTTGATAGAACTTAAAGTTATATGAACCTCTGACTTACTTTGTGGTAAGGTTTTTTATGGTAAACTTAATTTTTTTAGTAGAAAATAATAGATAAGTTTATAATAAAATAAAGTAGTAAACAGATATAGTTAGACTTTTACATTTATTGTTGCATTTAGGTAAGTTGTACTTTTAAGATTGTTTCCATTTTATTTAAATTGTCAAATTTGTTCAAGACTAACTTTTTTATATGCCCTTAATAATGGTTACAAAAATATACCAACAGTCTCTCTTTAACTCTAGTAGGAACTATACCAACAATCTCTCTTTAACTCTGATAGGACAATTTATGCTTTTTATTTCTTCCCCTTGTTTGATTTTCTAGAGAATTTTCAATTTTTTGTTTGTTGTCTGATCTTTGTAGGATAGATTTAGGCTAGTTTTAGTTTTGTTTGTGTTAAAATACCTGCTTCACATAGTGTGAGGCAATTAAGAGCTGGCAATGACAGGAGTTAATCATAACCAAGTTTTTAAGCTCCACAGTGGTCAGGGTGCTGCATTGTCCCCTCTAATGGGCCATGTCTAATCTTCCGAGTATCACTGCTATTGGAGATTTTGAAAGGTCTGTCACCTTGCCTAGGGTCACATGACTGCCAGTGGCTTTCTGAGATTTTTGGAGCCATGAGCTTCCCAGGACATCATGTTTCCTCTCCACAACGCTTAGAAGTTTCTCAGCTCAGCTGAAAGACTTGAATTCTGTTGTCTCCAGGTTCTGACTCCTAGAGTCATTCACTAGTGAGCGTATCAGAGACAATGTACTCCTGTCTCTGGCAGGGCATATCCCTTCTAATTTAAACCTCTGCCAAACACTAAGCCTTTCTTTAAAAATTGATTGCTTACAGAGCTGGTCCCAATACAGATGTTGTACCCAGGGCACGTCTGCACGTAAGACCCAAGAGCATGCTTTTCTTCTTAAAGATAAGCAGCTGGTTTACAATTACTTATTCATCATGTAAACAAATATTTAATGATTTATACTTTTCTAATTCTGAAAGCATACCAGGCAAGTAGAAAATAACATACATAATACTGTGCTTTATACGTCATACAAACTAGGCTTTCTTTATTAAAAAACAAAACAAAACAAAGACAAAGCCACAAGCTAAAAGCTATTATTCTTTTCCAAATTCACAAGATGAGGAAAAAGTAGGTTCAAATTCATGACCCCTTTCTCCAGTTCTTCTTACCCCACTGGTCTATATTGTTATTATTTATACCACAGATGAAAGAAAAGAATCCATAGGCCAGTGAAATAGCTCTGTGGGTAAAGGTGCTTTGGTGCAAGCCAGGTGACCTGAGTTCTGTAACTGGAACCCACATCAAAATGGAGGGAGAGGACTGAATCTACAAAGCTGTCCCCTAGTCTTCTCATGCATGTTGTGGTGTGTGTATCCACACATACACATACATACACACACATACATACATATACATATACACATATACACACAAATATGCATACACATACACATACACACATATACATATATACACATACACATATATACCTACTCATTTGCACACATACACATACAAATACATATACACACGTACACATATATACACACACATACACACATGCACAAACACATACATACACACATATATACATACACATACAAACACACACATATATATATATATACATACACATACATGTATACACACACATACACACACTGCTTTTAAAGAATAGAAAATAAATCAAAATAATAAATTATGCAAAAGTTGTTTATAATAACAATATATCAGTTACCAAGTTCTTCTGTTGTTTCATTTGAAATAAGTATTGAAATTTTTCCTGAGAGTTATGATACAAAAGACAAACTTATAATGACAACCTTGATGAGTAATTTTTCACCAATAAAGTGTCAGTTGTAAATCAATGAGAATACTTAATTCCACTTCAAAATGCGTTTAAAGTGGGTTGTGTAAACTAACAAGAAGGGCCGACACGGTTACCAGGAAACCAGGTCCCATCTAGCCTTGCTGTCTTGAGGGATAGGCCATACTTGACTATCTGAAGATAATCTCAGCAGCTCACAGAGAAATCTGTCAGTCAAAAGGGCCATGTAACATATATACCATACAACAACCACATTGTGCTTGTGGCTTTTTGTAGCCATTTCAAGATTTTAAGGTCTTTGCAAGTGGAAACCCCTCTTCTAGATCTTGTGATCTTTGCAAGGAACTTAGTGGGGTCCAGCCCATTGACTAACTACTAAATAGTGGTAGACAGCTAAAAGTGCTTTGAGGCCACAAAAGGAGACACCCATGAGTAAACACAGGAGAGAATGAAGATGACATAAGGCGCCTGGCAGGAGACACTGGTTGTGTAAGAGAGAAGGATGCCGAGCAGCCTGGCTGCCTGTGCGGGACTTCCCACTTAGCAGCACACTCAGAGGCTCAGCTGAAGAAATCAGAGTACTCCCCACCTTTCGGCGTGCCCCCCTCAGGGCACCAGGGGTCTGAAGAAGGGTCTAAAGCAGGGGGGATCCACCCTGACTCCAGGTTGGGGTGGCTATTCTGCCAGATATTTTTTTTTTGAGCCACCAGACAGGCTGTCTCCTGAGATCTGACCCAAAATGGAACTTGGAGGAGAATCAGCTGGCCTCCATTCAAGCCAGACAAACTCAAACAATGCTAGGAGCTGGGGAGGGACCTCGAGACCCACAAGAAATGCTTACTTCCCTTCAGTCTGTGGTATGGAAGCATTTAGTTGAATCAGCATGCTGTGTGACAAACTGTATGGACCCTTCACTGCTTAGAACATGAGTATAATGTCATTTACAGGGATGAAGAATAGATAAAACATTTAAAAAGAACAATATTAGACGCTATTACAAGCCTCGTGGGCATGTCCTAGACCACAAGTGAACGTGATAGAAGTCAATCCACAATCTAGAAGGTTCTTAGGCTTTAGCAAGTTAGCCAGATTCCTCTGAAAAATCCTAAGCATGGTACTTGCTATGATCAGCGCTCAAGTAGGTAGGATGACGGTTTTCTAAGGTGGAAATATTGGACAGGAAGATTGACAGGGTGAAGCACACACTGGCAAATTTATTTTGGAGGCAGGTATGCTAATGTTGATGGCCATCACTGTGGCCCCTTGGACAAGGTCCCTAGTCCTATGTCATTGTTCAGTCTTCTGTCTGGGTGTGGCCAGTATGTGTTTGACTAATACCCAGTGGCCAGGTGAATTCTGTAGCTCTTTGTCTCTCTGCCTCTGTTTCTCTTTCTCTCTCTTTAACTCCATCTACTCTCCTCTATGCAGTATTCTCTCATACATGCTTCTATGGAGAGAGAGAGACAGAGACAGAGAGAGAGAGAGAGAGAGAGAGAGAGAGAAAGAAGAAGAAGAAGAGCAAGAAGAAGAAGAAGAACAAGAAGAACAAGAAGAAGAAGAACAAGAAGAACAAGAAGGAACAGAGAATGGGTTTAACTTTCAAAGCCTTAAAGTGAAAGTGGGACATGAGGCCAACATGCTCTGGAATGCAGGGTCGTTTGTTACCAGTCAGGTGCTGGCTGCTGGGTTTTACCAAACCAGACCAACGAGGATGTTTGCTATTAACTTTAGGCTCTGGCCATAAAACCGAAAGGCAAAAGATGGGGCTCATCTGTAATGCCCTTGGCACACAACACTGCCCAGGGCACAATGGTTCCTCAGATCAAGACATTTAAATTCGTTCAACACATGGTAATTTGCCGCACCGTGAGTGCAAAAATCAAAAGATTCAAGCCCCTCAACGCTTACAAGAATCATGTTGGGGGCCAGCGGTGAGGTGGGGTGGGAGGGTTAGCTAAAGACAGAAAATCAAATAATGTAGGTGCTTTTTGTTTGTTTGTTGTTAAACTGATTTTCCTCTTAAAGCAGATCTTTCTCTTGATAGTAGAGGGTAATTAAGGATCTTTCCAAGGGAAGATGGCAACTGGCTTCAACCCTGAAGGAAGCAGAGAAGTTTGCAGGGCTGCAAGCAGTCTGTGAGAGACAGGGGTAATGGAGAGGTGAGAGGATCAGGGCAATCCAGAGAACAGGGTTAGTATAGGTGAATGGGCAAGCAGGAGGTGAAGATGTCAGAGGGTGGGGACCAGGACTGTGGGGCTGAGCCCAGGGAGCCTCACACATGCCTCAGTGGAGAAAAGGAAGCCAGGGAAGAAAGTGTGCTGAGCAGGCAGTGGTAGGGCCATGTTCATTCCCTAGGAGGATCAGTGCAATTAACCTCAGAAGGACAGGTGGCAGGATTGTCACCGCATGCTTTAAATGGTTCTGTGTGAAGAGAGAGTACTAGTTTAAAGTAGATGCTGATGGGGTGACCCTGAGGAGTTGATAGGCCCAGAGATCCTTAAAGCAGCTGTGGGTACCGTAAGGGGACAGCAAGAGGCAAGAGGAAGATGGTGATCAGCCGGGCTCTGAGCAACTTACGGTGCCTCAGGGCCACTGTCTTATTAGAGGACCACGCCTCTAACAAGAGTCTCCAGTGACTTAGTTTGCAAAGAACGCATGGAGCAACAGCTCCGATTAGTTTTGGAGACACTGGGAAGAGGGAACCACAATTAAAGAATTGCTTTCTTCGTGAGATTGGTCTTTAGGCATCTCAGTGTTGTTATTTTCTTGATTAACAATTCAGGAAGGAAGGCCCAGCCCACTGTGGGCGGGGCCAGCTCTTAGGAGAGCCAGGACGCAGTGTTCCTGCATGGTTTCTGCTTTAGTTGCTGCCTTAAGTTTCTGCTCTAACTTCCCTCCATGATAGATTGTAAGCTGTGAATCAAATAGACCCTTTCCCTCCCGAGGTTTGCTTTAGTAAGTGTTTTTATCACAGCAACAAGAAAGCAAAAACGATGCGCAAAAGTGCTCAACATAGTCAGTCCTGAGGAAGGACCATAACCACTTTCTACCGCGGACGGAGAAGAGAATAAACAGGAACGCATTTGAAGCCGCTGACCTCGAGAGACAGCTTGAAGATTATGTTCATTCCTGACCATGGCATTGTGCTACTTAATTTCTTTGTTCCCCAGATCCCTAGAAACAAGATAGTAACAGCAGTTTCTTCATAGTCCCAGAAGGATTCGATTAGTTAAAGATGCAGAACGACTACTAAGCCCGTCTTGGTACACATCCAGTAAGTGTCCGCTGGTGTTGTTGAAATGCCCCCTGCAGGCTTGGGTGTTGGATCCCTAGTCCACAGCTTGAGGGGTGTTTGAGCACGAGGCCTTAAAGCTCAGCCTTGGCTGTGGATTTATCTCTGATGGCTTCATATTTAAATGAGCTGTTAAGGGACCTGTCTTTGAGGACGCTTCTTGATCCCAAATCATTTGTCTTCCTGTTTTGTCGTTGTCTGTTGCTTTTGTGCCTTGGCTTTGTGGCTGCCATGAAGGAGCAACCTCTACCACATGCTTCTGCTATCAGGAAACCTGGTCTCAGGCCCCGAAAAGCTAGAGCCAGTGGACTGTATACTAGAATTGCTGCAGAGAGGTGAGAGGCAAAGAACCCTCTTCTCCTTTAGCTGGTGTTTGCCAGTATTTTGTCTCAGTGCTGAAAGCTATTGAATTCAATTGCTCTTGTTCTTGTACCTCAAAGAGTCAGACCTCTAGAGATCATCTTTCTCCTTCCTGCCTTAGTTACTAATGAGTTTTATTGTTCATTGACAGTCCTGCTGCAAAACAAAAGACCCCCCCCCCCATTTACAAAATAAAAGCTTGCAAAGATCAGACCTTTAGAGAATTCTTCATCTATTGTAACCTCCTTTCTTCTGTTTCCTGAGGTCAAAGGCATTTTTGCATGGTGATTGTCTTAGTTAGGGTTTCTATTCCTGCACAAACATCGTGACCAAGATGCAAGTTGGGGAGGAAAGGGCTTACACTTCCACATTGCTGTTCATCACCTAAGGAAGTCAGTCAGGTCAGAAACTCACACAGGCAGGAGCTTGGAGGCAGGAGCTGATGCAGAGGCCATGGGGGCTAGGGGTGGGGGTGGGTGCTGCTTACTGGCTTGCTTCCCCTGGCTTGCTCAGCTTGCTTTCTTATAGAATCTAGGACCACCAGCCCAGGAATGGCCCCACCCACAATGGGCTCTCCCACCCTTGCCCACTAATTGAGAAAATGTCTTACAGCTGGATCTCATGAAGGCATTTCCTCAAGGGAGGCTCCTTTCTCTGTGATAACTCCAGCTTGTGTCATGTTGACACACAAAACCAGCCAGTACAGTTATATTTTTGTTTCTGTCTCATTTGGTTAGAGATAGGGTCTGTATGTCTATAAATGTGTGCATCCCACCCAGAAGTTGAATTTTCATCAGGAGATCTGAAGGTTCTAAGTCCAACTGTTTTTTTTTTTTTCTTGACCCCACTGGGAAAACTTGGTGTGGAATTGATGTGACCCAGGCACAGGGCACTGAGTTTTTCTATTCACAGGCACATCTGCTCCTGAATTAAATCTGGGACTTGATACTCCACAGCCCAATCTCCTGACATTGCCTGGTAACCGGCTGGCTGAAAGTAGACATTCTGTGAACACTGAGTTTCTAAATCACATTACCCTTTCTTCAAGTCACGAGGCAGGTAAACAGTGGACTAATTTAGACCCTCCACACCAAGGCAAAGCACACGTTCAGGGGAGGAATTAATTTCTCCAAGGCTACGGGTGTTTTCTTTGCCTTTCTCTTGCCCTGGAAATGTCTTTTACAAGTTTGAAGCATGCCTGCCATCCTTTGGCTCACTGCCTCGTCCTTTAAAGGGCCACTGCCCCAAAAATATGCCACCTAGCCAGCACCCCACTTGAGTCCCTGCACTCAGAGACTTCTCCGAGTTTCTCAAGACAAGCATTTCTGATTAGGAATAAATCAACGGCCTAGCCTGTGTCCCAGTATAGTATCTGCAGAGGAATAGATTTCTGCAACCAAAAGCTAAAAGTTAAAAAACAAAACAAAAACAACCAGATAACAACCTAAATGGGTTTCCTAACTTTTGTTTGCTTTTTTGTTTTTGTTTTTGTTTTTTGAGACAGGGTTTCTCTGTATAGCCCTGGCTGTCCTGGAACTCACTTTGTAGACCAGGCTGGCCTCGAACTCAGAAATCTGCCTGCCTCTGACTCCCAAGTGCTGGGATTAAAGGCGTGCACCACCACCGCCCGGTTGGGTTTCCTAACTTTTTAATAATAAACTGTTCTAAACCTGGAAATAGTGAGATGACGAGTAAAGGCTGCCAAGCCTAAGAACCTGCCATTGAGCCTGTGTGGTAGAAGGTCCGACTGCCTCCGATTTCCTTGGTCCTCCACATATATCTCATAGCATGATCCTGATTACACACACATAAACACACACACACACACACACACACACACACACACAATAAGGAAGACAGAAGTTGAAAGACTAGTATAATAAATATATAAATCAACCTCCTACACTCAATATTGGTTCATATTTTGAAATTTTTGCTGCTTCTATTTATGTGCCCATTTGAGTGTGTGTACAACCTCACAACAAAACTGTTTCAGCACCTGTCTTCACAAACTAAGAACACTCCCACATAGCTCCAACACTGTTACCATTCCCAAGCAAATTTAGAACAATTACACACTCTCATTAACCTATGCTCGAATCCCTCTGCACATCCTTAGACGTTGGGTAACATGTTTGATTGCCATCAGTTTCATGCCTTTTAGGAAAGATTAGTCTTCACTTTCAATGGCACTGCCTTCTGCACTCCCCCATGCCAGCTGTCTTATAGACTGCCCCTTAGTGACCTTCAATGAGCAGTGTCTGGAAGGAGGGTGGTGCATACCACTGTGTACCAGAGAGAAGAAATGTCAGCATCTCATTCAGAATAGAGGATCATGCCTCTGGCTCCCTCTCGGTCCCTAGGAATGTCCTTACAACCATACCAATGTACTTGCGCCTTTGCAAATTCTGAGCACATGCCCAGCCTGTGCCTCTGCCCCTCTTTCTGTCTAGGACAGCTGGTCCCTCCCTTCCAGCAGGCAGTTCTCTATGACACCTATCTTTCCTTGCACACCCTGTTTGGAGTCAGTTGCACACCACCCTCTAGTGTGCATTTCATCCCAACTTCTTTCTTTTTCTAAAGATTTATTTATTTACGCATTTATGTATATGTATGTATATTTGTGTACACTTGCATGAGTTCATGGGTACAGCGTGTATGTAGGAGCCTCCAAAGACCAGAACAGGTCATTGAATCTCTGGGAACACCAGTTACAGGCAGTTATGTGCCACACTGTAAGTACTGAGGACTGAACTCATGTCCTCTGCAAGAGCACCAAGCCTTCTTAAACCACTGAGTCATTCCTGTAGCCCTTAAGCCCTGCCTTCCTTCACAGTCCTCTTCTTTGGCTGATTACTTGTCTCATCCCCTAGGAGTTACGTACTCCAAAGGCAGGGCATTTGTGTGACTTGTTCACTGTTACAATTTCAGTTACAAAACCTGTGTCTGGCTCCATCCAAGTACCGGATATTTATTAAGAGCCATGACTGAGCTCCAAACACTGCAGAGAGCCAGCGTGTTAGATAGACCTCTGATGCTCACGTGACCCAGTCATCCATTCTCTGCCTACTCTGGCCTGTGGTCAGGCCTGAAGCCAATACCAGCCTCAACTCCCAGTGCACTGGATCCTCTGTTAAACAATTTTGCCTCTGAATTTAAACAATCCCTCAGTGACTCACAGTAAAGGATTATCGTGTAAAAGAGAACTAAGTTACACATACGTATTTGAAATAAAAGCTTCACTAAGTGATGTTTCCTTGTACCATGTATGCAATTTCTACTTTGTCCTCTTTCAGTTTTTAAAATGCTGCTCATGAGATGCTAGGGCGATTTTAAACTCTGCTAAGTAGTTGTGATCTGTTGTAATTAACTAATAATCTACGCAGATAGGGTCCAGGGATTCGCTCTGGGGGAAAAAATAACCAAACCTCTTGTTTGGCTTATTTCAGATCTCACAGTATTCTAATGTAGTAATATTACTTTAATATTCATTTTGCAAATGAGGAAATTGAGTTTATTCAGGGTCACACAGAGGAATTATAGTTTGCCCTTAAGCTCTACACTATATGTCCCCTTTCAAGAGAGAGTTCAATTACTTAAAAAGTAAAAGAGCTTTCCAAATTCCTTTATGCTTGGTAGGTTGTCTGTGGGTAGAAAAAAAAAAAAGATCTTACACATATGTATATGGACACTGTTTTAGGCCAAATAAGTGATGAGACATTTATAATATAAAATATTTCTAAAGTACCTTTATAGTTATTGCAGCATTTAGCTACACATGTTCTTAATATAATAATTGAAGAAAGAGAACTCCTATCTAAGGGAGATACAAAGAATTCTGTGAGATTGGTACTCCCCAGCCTCCATCAGTAAATGGCTAGAACACACTGACCACACTTTGAAAGCATAGCTAACAGGCTTAACTAGGAATCCATAAATTATGTCTTCATCTTCAGTTTTATATGCATCAATTATTTAATTTATTATTTTGTGGTGTTGTATTGTATCTTGACCTCAAGACCTCATGCAAACTGGGAGCGAATCCCTGGACCCTATCTGCGTAGATTATTAGTTAATTACAAACTACAGGAGTATCATCAGCAACATGCTCAATTTGTCACCAGTATAAATGTTTATATTTTTTTGTGACACTTTACAATGCTGCAGATATTTGAATATATTATTCATGCCAGTTATAGTCTTCATCATCGGATCTTGCTAGTTAACATGTTGAGAAAGAAGGATGTTCATGAGTTGAGCACACAATTTATTTTAGAATATTTTAGCTGATAGTCGTAGTTCCATATGGGTTTCATGCATCCAAATACATTCTTAAAAAAAAAAAAAAAACCAGAAAGAGATTCCCACAAATGATCTGAACAATCTTTTCTTAAAAGACAATATCTAACAGGCCAACAAGCATACAAAACACAACCATCAAAGGAACCAGATAAAAAACCCACAGTGAGAGAGCCTCTCTTTCCCACTACAATGGCTTTTACCCAGAAAAAGAAAAGTATCCAATGCTGGTCAGGATGTGGAGATAGGGGACGGTTAAATACTGCTGCTGGCAATGTAAACCAGGCAGCCACCATGGAAAATACTGTAGACATCCCTCAAAAACCCAGAGCTAGAACTACTCTATAATCCCAGCCGTCTTCATGTTGTTAAAGAACTATTCATTGTGTTTTCGGGTCTGAGTGTTTCCTGTGAGTATGCAAATGTACCATGTGTATGCCTGGTGACCTCAAAGGCTGAAAGCATGTTTCAGATCAGTGTGAGGTGCTCTGTGGGTGATGGGAACCAAACCTAGGTCCTCTGCAGAGCAGTCAATGTTTCTACCTGTTGAGCCATCTCTGCAGTCTCACCATCTAGCTACCTTACACCCAAATCTAATGGCACTGAAATCAAATGGCCAAGGACACATCTGCCCTTGGATGCTTACTGTAGCACTGTTTGGAAGTGGGTCACCATCCTGGCTATTCATCACCACCAGCAATCTTGTGACTATGAGAAGCGGGCAGGGGGACTGAGGGCATTTTCTAAGAATCATGGAAATAAAGGTCCGGAGAGTTCATTGGTACCTTACTCTCGCCTTTGTCCCTGTGTCTGCTGTCACTTTCTGTAGTTGGTTGTCACAGCCTTATCTTATTCCTCCACTTGCCCATCCCTGTCTTTTCTTTTTTTGGCATACATGTATATGAAAGGAGTTTTGAATTAATTTGTTTTGCCAGATGTAAGTTGAGAAAGTCAGCCTTGCTTGTTGTATAGCCATCACTCATGTCCTGCAAATACTAAAGTGATTGATTTTCTTCTCTACAGAGTGGGAAAAGTCTAAATTTCTGGGTTGAGTCCTGGTGTTAGTCTACTTGAATTATCATACTGCCTCACAGAACAAAAGGCGGTAGAGGTGGCCAATGGTTTAAATTATTTCTTGCTAGCATTGTAATGCATGGTGGACACAAAATAATAAATAACAGACCTATGTTTGCACAAAATGTCTCTGACGGATGAAGCCTTGCTGTGGTTCTCATTTAGCCTTGTGTTAAATTTAGCCACATTTCTCTGCATGTTTACAGAAAGTCAGGTTGTATGGTTTGCGAATTGAAATGTTTGACACGATTGACCTACTTCCATCTGGGGATCATCAAACTACACAACCGTGAGCCAGGGAGATGGCTCAGCTGGTAACGTGCTTGCTAGGTAAGCGTTAGGTCCAGAGTTCTGATCCCTAGCCCCCACAGAAAAGCCAGGTTTGTTGGTGGACACCTGTAATCCAAGGATGTGGGCAACGAGCAGGCAGACAGGCAAATTGTCGGGGCTTGGTGACTAGGCTAAGTTACCTGGAGTAGAGAGCTCCAAGTTTAATGAGAGACCTGTATAAAAAAATTATACAGGGGGAGTGGAATGGAAGGAAATACTTTAAGCCAACCCCTGACCTCTACAAACTCAGGCACAGGTAAACACACGCATTGCATGTGCTATACTATACCATACCATACCATACCATACCATACTATACCACACACAGACATACAGACACAGACACACACACAGACACACACACACAGACACACACACACAGACACACACACACACACACACACACACACACACACACACACTCCACCACAACCAAACAAGAAACAAACAACAAAAAAAGAGGAATGAACTTGGATTTGCTTCTAAAATTTCAGAGAAGATCTAAATTCTATGATGCCAGCTTTCTTAAAAGCAAAACAAGTAACTCTTACTTCTTGTCACCTCTTCCTGGAGCTCTGATACCAGTGGATGGAACACAATATGCTGGGATGAGGTCCAGGGAGCCATGATGGAGGAGGACCTGTCTCCCTCATCAACTGCATGGATGCTCATTTCCCCACACATATTTATTTAAGCCTCTCTAAATTTATTTTATTTTATTTTTTACATGCGCTTTGATCATTGCTCAAGGGTGACTTTTCCTTCTTGGTACTTCCTTGAATTAGGAGCACATTGGTCTATTGAAACAATTCTATGATACTGCTCAATTTTTGAAGATCTCTCTCTCTCTTAAAGATTTTGTGTATGTGAGTACAGTGTTGTTCTCTTGAAACACACCAGAGGAGGGCATCGGATCCCATTACAGACCCCATTACAGATGGTTGTGAACCACCATGGTTGCTGGGATTTGAACTCAGGGCCTTTGGAAGAACAGTCAGTGCTCTTAACCACTGAGTCATCTCTCCAAGCCCCTGGAGACATCTCTTACACTCTCCTCCATTCATTGCTCTCTATTCAATGGGAGAGAATTCGAGTTCTCCTTTTCATCAAAAGTGTTAATCTGATGTCTTCTGCATAAGCCAGCAAACAAAGGGAATTTATTATAATGTCAGAGGCATCCCTGATAGTAAAGGACTACTGCAGCCATACTACCCTAAGTGCTGGTGATTGGGGAATATGACATAGTAGGGTTTAGACTTCACATGCTGGGTGGGGTGTTTTTGTGTCCTTCTTTATGTTCTCCCAGCCTGCTGTTTGACTGTGGTCTTGGCTATGAATGCTCTATGCAGTTGTGATGCATGGGCTCCCTCCGGCCGGTGTATCATACAATCTTTGGTTGCTGATATGGAGTTTCAGGCTGTGGCAGATCTGACTTCTGCCTCGTGTTCACACTGGAAATGTGAGCAGATTAGAGCCACATAGGGCAATAATGGGAGTAAGTGTATCATTATGTCTGACCTACATCCTTCAGGAAGGTATACCAGAAGCCATTCCACAAAGAAGCTCACAGTAGCCCAGGAGGAAGGATCCTTGGTTGTCCATATCCAGTAACCAACCTAGTTGAAGACCCTATGATTGGCCCTATTTTAATTTGTCTGTTTCTCTACTTGTTTCCTCAAATCAATTCCAAAAATAAGGCATCTTCTCTCATCTGGGCTCTGCTTCTGGGAAGAACCCAGACTAAGCTAATTTAAATCAGCTTCACTCAGTTGCATTTTTCCTCTTAAATTCGGAGATGTTTGGAAACTATTTGCAAGTCTTATAAAGTACACACTAAATAAAGATGGCATGAAAAACAAGTAAACAGGAGTGTACCCCGCATGTTGTATATAAAGGCTCTATAAAGTAGGAATTGTTCTGTGAATTAGACTTTCCCCGTTCTTCGGTTGGGAGACAGACTCAGACAATTGCTTGGTTTTGTAAAAACACGTCTCCGTGATTCTACAGCTGTGCTTAGAGAGTAACTGAATAGTAATGTTTTGATCATTGCTCCACAGATGGTGAGGCCCCAGAAGACACATGTCTCTTCTGTAGAGGGGCAATGCAGGAAGTGTGGGTGTATCAGTGGGCTCTGAGTACTTTGGGATGCATCTGTGTGGGGACCTAAATGAGTGTTTCTAGTCTTTCTTTAAAATGTTTTTTTTTTTTTAAATTTATGTGTCTATGTGTGTGTGTCTGCACACACATGTACATGTGGAGGCCAGCAAGGGTGTCAGACCCCCCTGAGGCTGGAGTTATAGATGGTTGTAGGGTACTCTACTTCGATGGATGCTAGAAACCAAACTTGGGTTTTCTCAAAGAGCAGATAGTGCTTTAAACCAAGGAACTCTCTATCTCTGTATTCCCATATTTATTTATTTTTTACAAGGTGTCAATACCAATGTAATAACCTCAAATATCATAGTCCTTGGGTCACAAATAGGAAAAAAAGCTTTTGGAAACAAAAAGTATTGGGTAACCAGTTTGGCACTGGAGATGGAGATCACATTTTTTTTTTTTTTTTTTTTTTTTTTTTACATCCCGTGCCCCTGGAAAGGTATTCAGTCATTCACCTGCTGGTTTCTGATAGAGGCAGAGCCTGAGTTCAGGCCTTTGAGTCCCTTCTCAGGGTCTTTCCAGATACTACACTGCCTTACCAGAACGGCCTTTCTGCTGAACTGGAGTCAGTGAGCTTTTCTCATGTGAAGGCCCAGGCAGTGAGCAATCCGGGCTGGGCAGACATGGGAGCTCTGGTGCAGCTCCTCACCTCTGCCATGGAGGGGAGTTGGTGTACAGGGGACTAATGTGAACGAGCGGGGATATGCTTCTGAAAAGACGCGGTCATAAACACAGGAGAGGGCCTGGCTTTGGCCAGTGGGTCACCCTTTGTTGGTCCAAGTTTCATAGTAACATACAGCAAGTTCTGCTTGGTGATCATCAACGAGGCCTTTGAATCTTAGAGAATTAAAGTCCCCATCCAGCCTGATGCTGAGAGCTACTATGACATGGTGGTCCCCGCAGGACCGGGCTTCCTTCCAGGTCTGCCTATGCACAGACTCTGAGCCAGCATCCAGGAGAGTGGGCAGGCCCTCTCTAGTTTCCAGAAGGAATCGACAATTCTCTTCCTGTGCAGATAAAGGAACAATTATACCACTGGGGACTTACTGGAAAGTGAAGCGGGCTCACCAGGAAGCAGCAGGAATTTGCTTCTCAGTCATTTTCTCCACAGTCTGGCCCCGAGTCTGCCAGACTGAGAAAGGTCAGCTGGGATCACTGGCAGACTTGGAAAACTTCCAGAACCTTCACTTGTGGGATGACACATGGGGGTTTGTCAATTTCCGTGGCCCACTTGGGACTTCCTGTGGCCCATCCAGTTACCTCATCCTCTCCAGGTTCAAACACATAAGAGTTTTATCCTCAGCCGCTCTGTCAGGGCGACACTGTTGTGACACTGTCTACAAATGCGACTTTCGAGTCCTTGACCCCTATGCCTTCTTTGCGGATTTCTTGTTGACGTTTGAGAAAGTCAGAAGCCATTGTCTTTCACAGAGGTCAAATCTAGGAGCTGAGGCGAAACCCGATGTCTATGCCAACGGGGCTGGATGTTTATCCTTGAGCTTATGTGCACGCATGCATGCACAAAGTTATGTGTGAATCTCAGCTCGCCCTTTAAATTAGGTCACCTTTTCCAAGGCCTCCACTCAGGGAAGGTCCTTGAGCAGCCTTGGTGCTCTTAAGTAGCCCAGGGACCGGGTCCTTTCTTGTTAATGTCACCCCCAGGTATCCTCTCCTCTTTTGTTTCTACCATGCAAATTTACCTCCCGGCCTGTTTCAAATTTCTGAGAGTCAACGACTTACAAAGGTGGATGGAGCCTTCAGTGGATTTAGTTATCTAAATCTTAAAAACTCTATTCCATGATTACCTACCTCAAAGCTTGACAGTCCACACCTGTCATTGGACCGGAGTTTCTTCGAGTGTAATGAAGCCTTCAGAATTGAAGTGGTTTTGGGAGACATGGGGGGAAGAGTTCTATTATTTTTACAGAGTGGCACTCTTCTCCCTGGAGATAAGAAGGCTGGGTCTGGTGTGAGGCTGGAAAAAAAAAGCAAAACAAAAAACAAAAAAACAAAAAACAAAACAAAACAAAACAAAAAAAAGAGAAGGGAAGGAAAGAATATTTGATTATTTCTTCATAAACCACCAATTCCTTTAGCACCTGGCTGTGGCTCCTGCTGCCGTGTGGAGAATATCAATGGCTTTAATATTCCCATCGTTGTGCCTTGGAATCAGTTGCCTGTCCTGCTGAGCTCTCTGAATTTCAGACCAGCGCCAGCCCTGAAAACCACGGCAGATGTAAGGGAAGTTTAGCCAGAATGCTCTCAGTTAAAGCCCGCCTCAACATTTCTCCTGTGCCCATGGGGTTTTAGCACACCCCTCTCCGCAGTCCCTTGATTGAGGGGCATATCCCTAAGTGTGCAGGTACTACATTAGGACATTTTCATAAAAATTTTTAATGGTCTATTTTGTTTGAATTGGGTCATTATTCTCAGTAGCATCACTGGCAAAGAACAACTCTTGAATATTAACTAGAAGGAAAGAGAAAACAATAACAAAGGCGAAACAAAAATCTCCAACAAGCCGAGTCCGGGAAAGGAAGCTGAGGTTAGGCTGGGTGTATAAATTTCATATGGCTCATGACCACAAGGTGGCGCTATGAAAACACCTCATTTCCAAACCCCGAAAAAGATACAAATAAGGAAAACACAATGAAAGAGCCTTTCGTGCAGAAAATAGTCTGTGTCAAGAGCGAGCCAGCAAAACGCATGCACCAGCAACGCCTGTGTAGTCTGCTGTATGCATGTGGATCCCGCCTGTAACCATTTTAAGGAGCAATGTTATAGGGAGTGGAAATTGGTATTTTTGCGGGGGAGGGTAGACATTTTATAATTGATACTTTTATAATTCAAACAGGAGCTTCAACATGTGTTAAATTTTTTACATTGATTATTAAATGCATTTCATCTCCCTGGCATCTTTGAAAGTGTGACATTTTAGACATCAGAATGATAGGCTAGGCTTTCTACCCCTCAACCCACTTCTATTCTACGTTGAGAGCTTGCACAGTGGGGGACATTTATTTAAAAACAATTAGTGCCCCATTAAGGGAAACATGAAGCCTGCGGGTCACAGATGTTCTCGGCTGCTTTGGGAAATTGTCATGTAGGAAGTTGGTAAATTAATACTCTGTGGAAAATAGTTCTGTCCTTTAGACATGTCGTCTGTTATGTGACTCCCTGATGTCAGTGCCACGTTATTTCCAGTGACTAGAGTCGTGGCAGAGTGTTCTGTATGTGCATAAGGCGTCCATTTGCCGACAGTGAGATGAAAAGCTGGTATTTCACAAGTTTGTACACGGAAGATGGGATGTTGCTATAATGGCTCGGACAATCTGGTTCCTGAAGGCAGGAGTGGAAAGTCGTCCAGGGGAACAAGCAGAGAAGCCCAGGGATTCGCATTGCTGAACTCAGAGCAGCCCTCTAGATCAGGAGATATGAGAGCATTTCCATTCCTACCATGAGGTCCCAAGAACTAACTCCCCTACGAGTGCCACACTACACGGCAGGAAATGGCATGGGGCCTTGTAGTTATTCTCTAGGGAAAAATTCAGGGATGTTAGAGGGAAATGTCTACACATCACAATTTGAATTTAGATAAAAATCTAATAAAACATTATGAATTACTTTAACAAAGAAAAGGAAAGAGACAATATAGAGAGCAGTGTGTGTATGTGTGTGTGTGTGTGTGTGGCTGGAAGTATTTTGTTGTTATTATGTGACAGAATCTCACTCTGTTGCCCCATCTGGTCTTGAGTTCATGGGTCCTTAAGATTCAGCAAACAAAGTCTCCGGGACTCCAGCCCAGCACTGCTGTATCTGACTGTGAGCTGGGTTTGAACCCGGGGCCTCCAGTGTGCCAAGCCTATACTTTACCATTGAGTTATACCCTGAGGGTGTGTGTATTTCTTTTCTCCTTCTTTTATATAATCTCATCACTTTGTCAGTCAAGCTGTCATATTTTCCCATCATCCACAGAGCAGGTGGCCAGGGGAAGGTCCCTGGTTTTCCCTCTAGCTGGGGAAAACCATACAGGTCGCTGATGAAAATTATGGCTGGGTTGATTCTTGGCTGACTCAATTACAGAGGCATTGCTCCAGCTGTAAATACAACTCATGATATAAAAATTATCCAGTCCCTACTTGGGGAAAAAAAGATGCTAATTAAAATATGAACCTCTAAGGAATGTTCCTTATTTAGATAACCAGTGTGTTAACTAAATTTGAGCCTGCAGCAATATAAACAGCTATTTCTGCTACTACTGCTATGAATTGTTTTGAAGTAGTCAACAGAACTGTATATTATTATTATACGAATCATATGTCTATTAGCTTGTAGAAAAGGTATATGGAAGGAAAGGTGTGTGTGTGTGTGTGTGTGTGTGTGTGTGAGAGAGAGAGAGAGAGAGAGAGAGAGAGAGAGAGAGAGAGAGAGGGAGAGAGAGAGAGAGAGAACTGTAAAGAAAGTAAAGTTTGCAATATACCCTGTCATACATTGGGCCAAGATAGCAGCTATTTCTGATACATATACACATTGTTCTTTTTATATGCCAATTCTCACAGTACATTGGGGATCCAAGCAACTTGTTTGGACAATTCATCACATTATCTTTAAAAAAATTCAGATAATTTGATGGTGTTTTAAAAAAATTAAGATACCATATATCCTATGGTAATTAGAATTAAAAATTATAGGATAGTTGAGAAGGGGAAGTATCCTAGATTCTGGAGCAAACCATCACAAAAGAACCAAATTCCTAACTTGATTTGAAAAAAATGCAAATAATCTGGTTCCCTCACGAGGAATTTTGAATCACTTGGAGGTTGGTTAATATAGAATTAGTGAAGTCAGGCATGATCCCAACTCTCATGAGGCTGAAACAGGAAGATTGCTGTGAGTTCAGGGCCAGCTTGGGCTATAGAGTAGGGCCTAGTCTTAAAGACAAGCAGCAAAATCCTGAAAATTCAAACCCTCAAAAAAGCCCCAAAAGTAGGAAGGCAACCAAGAACATTTAAAGAATTAATTATACTCATGGTTCTATGTAGCCCAGGTTGGCCCCAAACTTCTGGTCCTACTGCCTCAGAGTCCTTGGTGCTTGTATTACAGATGTGCACTACCACGTTCAATTTTGACACAATCAGGAGACCTGGGTTTACGTTGAAGCTTCCAGCTGTGTTCGATCAATGGTTCTTGACCACTGATAGCCCGGGCATTTATTTCTTTGTTCTGATGTTTGTTAATTCTGCCTTTTAAAGGGGCCATGAATACTGAATGTGGAGAACTCACTTAGAGGACTTGGATCTATAGTGAGCCTCAAGGCTCCTCCTCTGCTTTAGAAACACAAGGGTGTTCTTTACAGCCTGGCCTATTTGTGGTGTTTGCGTTATCTTTGATGTGCTAGCGGCTTGTTCCGAAGATGCCACTGACTTTGGCTTCTTTGGCTAATGATTTGATGCAGTTGAGACTTGGGGGTGGCTTGCTTGGGTGCTCAGCTCCAGGAGACCATGGGAGGCATAGACAGGTACCTGCTTGATTCTCTGAAGCCACAGACATTCCTCAGTGGTATATACAGCATGCTACAAATACATACAACATATTTTCTATGCCAGGCCCACATCCGGCTGTCAGGCCTTGAACCCCACAGGCTTGCCTTGAGAGGTGGGGGGCTACAAGAGAGGCCTTTGTTGATTTGGGCGCAGACTCCAACAATCTATTTTCGAACCCTTAGAAGCCTCTTGTTAAGGAACATTAAAAGACCTGTAAAAGATCAGTCGAGAGCTGGCTAGCAGTTGATTTGTTAGTGATATTGAAGAATCATGTACCTTATCTTGGTGTTTAATCAGTTGATAAATTATTTCTGTATGTATATCATTTTCTTTTAAAAAAAGACTAGCCCCCCTCCTTCAGCAAAGGGTCATGAAGATTCTGCAGTCCTGGGTAATCCCTCCGTAGCAGGTCTTTTCCAATTCCTTTTATGAGATTCAATCCCTCTCCAGTATGGATAAGGCAGAATCCAGAAGCAAACTAAGAGTTTTGGATCTCAGGTGCTAGCATCCAAGTTCGGCATTATAAATAAGCAAGTAGGTACTTACTAGGTGATCAACGCGGACTTAGGATGAGAGTCCAGGCCACCCTCAAGGCACAGGTGCGGCGTGAACTTCCTTCCCTACAAGGTTATTCTGGAAGGAAAGCAAGTCAGTCTGCTCCAATAGCACATGCAACACAGGGAAGGCAAAACGCACAACGGGAGATCTACGAGGTCCAGGTCAGGACGGAAGCCTGGAGGGAGCTTTACCCAAAGACTGCAGGTGTGTCAGAGAGGCTCACAGCTGCCACAGTTCTGACTTTGTCGACTTGCACTCAGGAGCAAGCTAAACTATATCCAAGTGTAAGACTGACTTCAGAAAATAAGGGATGTGTATATTTTCTCAATAAAAACAACAACAACAACAACAACCCCCCCAAAACAAAAAAAAAAAACAAAAAAGCCCCCCAAAAAAACCACTGCTCAGAATCAGTCCTACTCCTTAATTTTGCTGCATACAAGATATTAGACATTTTTAGTAAGGTCAGTTTGCCTGTTTGCTAACTCACAACTTCTTATTAGAAAACAGGGCCCGAAGCAGGCATGTTTTGCTAGTAAAGAAAAGTCAGGCTGAGAGGCCAGCATTGCAAGGTTGAGACGACAGGAACTTTGGAACCCGAGTAGAGGGGCATCAGGGTAGAGCTGGGGTCTCTGGTGATGAATGTGACGACTATGGCTTTTACCCAGGAGTATGGCACTAGCATAGTAGTAGGAAATGACAGAAAGGAAGGGACTTACAGTCGCTAGGTAGAGGAATACACAGGTTTCTTTCTAAGAAAGGAGAGAATGTCACTGAGAGATGAAGTGTCTTACTTGAAGAGTCGTGTTAAGACTGAGAAAACAGAGAATCCATGTTAGCATACTTGTCTTTCCAGTCTTTTATGTGTTTGCCATATTGAAATGCAGGGATCAGGAATGTGCGCGCATGTACACACACACTCACACACACACACACACACACACACACACACACACAGAGAGAGAGAGAGAGAGAGAGAGAGAGAGAGAGAGAGAGAAACCTGGGAGATTTGGGTGGACCAGCTTTGTGATGGAGAAACTGTGGCACTCTGGTAGTTCAATATATTTTATTATATATAGTTTAACAGAAAGGCAGAGATCACTGTACACAGCTGAACAAGGAGGTGGAGTTATTACATACAAATGAACGAGGAGGTAGGGTTGATGGTTTACAGCTGGATCGAGGAGACAGGTTTAGATAATTTCAGCATGAGCAGTCTCAGTAGGGGAGTGGTCTTCACGCTATAACTATCCCTGGGGGACAAAGCTATGACAGGCATCTTCTCTCTCTCTCTCTCTCTCTCTCTCTCTCTGTCTCTCTCTCTCTCTCTCTCTCTCTCTCTCTCTCTCTCTCTCTCTCTCTTTTGTTTTTTTGAGACAGGGTTTCTCTTTATAGCTCTGGCTGTCCTGGAGCTCATTTTGTAGACCAGGCTGGCCTTGAACTCAGAAATCCGTTTGCCTCTGCCTCCCGAGTGCTGGGATTAAAGGCGTGTGCCACCACGCCCGGCTGACAGGGTGACACCTGTACACACTGTTAACATTTGCACTTGGGCCGTGAGGGAAGGCTTCGCCAGGGTGGGAGTTGGAGTTCAGCTTTGCCTTTTCCCCGTGGATCGGAGGCTCTGGTCCCGGATATGGCTGTGTTCATGTCAGTAACACATAGTCACTTAGGGCTTCGCACACTCAGGGCTCCTCCCCTCTCTACAGTGTAACCCTCCTCTGTAGCCTTCAAGGGCTGAGGGAGTTTCCTCTGAGCTCCCTGACTGTCCAGGCACAATCCATAAGGGACTCACTTTTGAAAATGATTCAGGTGATGATCAGGTTTAAATTGTGACTCAGAGGTCCCACACATAACATACAGCCAAGTAGCACTGGCTGCCTTATGAAAAATTCTCCTGTATCTGAGTCAACTCATAGCCTGGAACAGAGAACTCTTCTTTTGCGCCATCAGAGCCTCACAGGGCCAGAGGCTGCCATCTTAAAGGCCCATCTCATCACTGATAATGTGATGTTCTGAATAGATAAGTACCAAGTGGTGCACAGAAAGATGTAATCATGATGAGATTTCATAGGGGACTCAAGTGGATGGCACAGGCACAGTGGGCAGCCTTGTCAACCCAATCGCTTTCACCAATCATTTACGCTGTGTGGATCAGGTGCTCTGCTCTGCTGCCTGCAAACGGAGTGAGTCCCAGCAATGGTAATAATCACGAGTTCTTATGTTATGAAAACATCTAGGCCTTCAGTAGCATAAGTCACCGCTTGGGTATTACCCTTTTATTGTTGCTGGAACACGGGTTAATTCAATTCTGTCCTCTGAATTGAACTTTAACCAGGTTAGGTTTTTTTAAAGCCAACTTATGGCATTGCTCATAAATGAGGGAAAATAACACTTGAATTGATTTTCTGAATCTTGTCAGCTTTGTGTCTGCATATGTATGTATGTATGTATGTATACACACACATATATGTATATATATACATATATAAGTATATGTGTGTATACACCCTGTAATATATTATGTTGTTTTTTTAAAACATAGCTTCCTATGTCACTTTCACAGAGTAAGTCTACAGTGTCCCTTAAAGGAATATGCTGATAGCCAAAGCCTTACATTGAATATTGATTTTCTCCTATGGAGATTCCCCCCCCCCCTCTTTTCCCCCCTTCCCTTTCACTCCAGCCCCCACTTGCTCTGGCCCATAGTTTTTTTTTTTTTTTTTTTTTTGTTTCTCATTAAGGATGATTGTGAGTCACCATGTGCTTGCTGGGATTTGAACTCATGACCTCCGGAAAAGCAGTCAGTGCTCTTAACCGCTGAGCTGTCTCACCAGCCCCCATGGAGATTTCTATTACTTTAAATATTAACAAAAGATTTCAATAAATTTTAGACAAAAAATTTATCAAATAGAGTCTAAAATGGTACAATTTAAGTTGAGGTGCTCTATAAATATAGATATTTTGATAAATAAAGAATTATTTATTTTTGGTCTAGATACTACTGGGTGTTCAGGGTGAGTGAGTGTTTTAGTTAGGGTTTTACTGCTGTGAACAGACACCATGACCAAGACAACTTTCATAAAGGACAACATTTAACTGGGCTGGCCTCCAGGTTCAGAGGTTCTGTCCATTATCACCAAGGTGGCAGCATGGCATCATACAAGCAGGCATGGTGTAGGAGAAGCTGAGAGTTCTACATCTTCAACCAAAGGACAGACAGGAGAAGATTGGCTCCCATGTAGTTAGGAGGAGGGTCTCATCACCTACCCCTACAGTGACACATTTCCTCTAACAAGGCCATACTTACTCCATCAAGGCCACACCTCCTAATAGTGTCATTCCCTGGGCCAAGCACATTCAAACCACCACAGTGAGGGAAGGTCTTCCATACCCAGAGGAGATGAAGAGTAACAGGCAGGAGCCTCAAGGCCACTTCATCTCCGTTTCCTTCTTGAAGAGCCTGCATATTGAGCACACTTCTTGATTGAACTTTGCATTTTGTAAGGATGCTTCCACCTGTCATTAGACAGAGAGTAAAAGAGCAAAAACTAAGGCTCTTGACTGAAGAATAATCTGGACAGATGAACCGGAGTTGAGTTTCCAAAAACAAATCTCAGAGTGTGCACTATGCAGATAAAATAAGAGATGATATTTAATAAATTAAAATGCCATCATTTTCATAAAACCTAAAGATTAAAATAAGTACACTGAGGTCCGTGTTCTTAGATTATTTCAGAAGGAGCAGCCATCTTTTGCTATCTGGGCTGCAGTTTTATCTTCTGTCCAGTGGAAACACAAACGCACTAGGGCACCCACCCTGCACACCAGCTACCATTATGGAGACCAGTGGAATACCATGTCCAGCAAGATTTCTATCGCCAGTGCTTGCTGGAGATAATGGGGGCAGGGAGTGAGTTGGGCATGAGGAAAGCATCTAGTGACAGTGCAGTCTACATAAAGATGGCCGCAATGAGCATTTCTTGTGGTAATGGAGTCAAAGGTGTTTGATGATCCGATGTCAGAGTCAGAGCAGACAGTGGGTTTTTGCGTGCTTTATTCTCTCAATTAGATTTCTGTGGCTGAGCTACAGGGAGCCATCAGAAATTAAAGACAATTTTTCTCAATAGTTTATCCCAAAGAAAAAAATGATCAGTATGCATTTTTCCTTCTCTGACATGTAAAACTTGATTTTCTGTGTCCTTATTGCTATTACCACTGTGGTTTTTGTCATTACGGCTGTGATGAATGGGCTGGGAACGCCTTTGTTCTCACTCGTTGGAATTAAGCTCTGGGAGGAGGAGACTTTACCGGGATGCTGGGAGAGCCACTATTCACTGTGATTTCCTCGAAGGGCTCTTTAGTGCAACCCTTGGGCTTAGGTTCACAAACCACAATGTCTCTTCCTCTTAAGATCCTTAGTTTTATTTACTAAATAACAACAGCAACAACAACAAAACCATAATTTTAAAAATCATCCTAAGTCACTGTAAAAGAAGACAATCGATGGGTGGTTTTGTTTCCCTCTCTGCTGAGTATCTGTTCTCTTGGGGTACAACAAAACTTATTTTCAAAACGAGCCCCTGTCTCAAGACTTGGTGGTAACGCTGTAATGCTATCTTATTTAAGGGATGATAATGGCATTACATTAAAGATAACTGCAGTTCTGGATGAGGTGGTGGCAGAAAGGGAAAATGCCTGAATGTTAAGTGCCGCAAAATTTATTTTCTTGCTATTTTTGGCCAGCGTTTGGTCTAATCTACAGACATGGAACCTGTGGAAAAGACCAGATGTCTGCTTGTCTGTCTCCGGTCCTATCCGTTTGTTTCTCTGGAGGACCCCGATAAATATGCTCATGCTTATGTTTTTATTGAGAAATATGAGTGGATGATTTGGACTTTTCTATTTCAGGAGATACGATGTAACTGATCGCTCTCCCCCCCCCCCAACACCCCCCGCCCATAGCTGAGGGAGATGTATTAACATCATAACCCTTCAAATTTAGGACAGAATTTCATGAAGCAAAACAATGGCTGTCTTCCTTGAATTATCACCGCCGAAGTAAATAAAGGCTTTATTAAGCTCTTTTGAATCCCTTTCAAATCTTTACACGCTGATTCTCATGACAAGCCTATGGTGTAGGAGCTGTTATTTGCTGAGCTCTGCATGGCTCAAGGTGTTGACTTAACGGAAAATCTGTCATTGCGTCGCCTGGGATCTTGGATGGAAAAGCTGCAGCATCCCAGAAAAGCTCAGTGTGTTTATTCTATACAGTTGAACAAAGAGGTGGGGTTATTGCATACATCTGAACAAGGAGGCAGGTTTACCTCATCTCCGTTGGCACCGTTTCTGCAGGCACTACAGTTTTCAGGCTGTAAACTTCTGGAGGATGAAAACTATGGTGGACATTTCTGCACACACTATCAACATTTGCAGCTGGATTTAAGGACGCTTTGCCGCCCACCCTCTGAGCCTCATATGGGGGAGGCTTTGTCACTCCTATGGGGGATGGGTGTTGGGGTGTTAGCATGGCTGTGCTCATATCCAGAGCACACATTCACTCAGAGCTTCATTCACTCCCTACAGCTATTCACATTCCCAGTTTTTAGACAAGAAGACTGGGAACAGAGGAGTAAAGTCACCTCCAAGTTCAAGTGGGGAAGAGATATTGAACTATGCAAAGTCTACTCCTGATACCAGACTCACAATCTCTGCCCTTGCTTGGCATAAATTCCACCTGGGGCAGGATGGGTCTACCCTGGCACTGTTTTAGGACCATGTAAACTGTCTCTCTGTCTGAAAAAAAAAAAAGACAGCAGATGTGTTCATGTATATGCTTATTTGTCATGACAGAGGTGACCTCTACTTTTCTATCCAGGTTGTACTGTAAGCAGTACAGACGCTAATCCTAACTGGACCACCTATGATTCTGATAGTTGTGCAACAAGATTGTCAGTCTTTTGGTGACCAATCTATCCCTCTTAACATTTAGGAAAATAGTGTGTGCTTATGGACTTAAACTTTACATGCATTACTAATAGAGATTTTAGATGAGATGGCTTCTCAATTGTATACTTCAAAGGGAAATGTAGAATAATCCATAGCAGTGTTTTGACAGTCAAGGTCAAAATATTCACTCATTTTTTTTTCCTTTTAAGAACAAACCACTTTACTGTGTCAGGCTTTGAAGACTTGCATATAATTCAGGCCTTGTATAATTCCCCTGCTGTAGGAGTGTTCATGGAAATCAGATAAGATTGCTCTAGGATACCACAGCCATTGATTTATTTGAATTTCACATCTTCCTCTAGAGATTATGCTCAGTGTGCTCTTTTATAATTTCAGCGAGTCATATGACAAGGAGTACTTCCCCCAATGCAATGTTAAGATCACAGACCGGTACTGGGCTAATGTGTGGCCTTATGGCAAATACTTGTTGATTTATTCAGCTGTCCTGGTCCGGGACTTGGTGTTTTAACTTAAGACGGGGAACAACTTGGTTGAAAAGTTTATTCTGTCATTGGCATCACTTCCAGATTTGCATCCAATTTTAACCTTTTTTTTTTTAATGTGTGTTTATGAGTGGTGTGAGTGAGTGTATGCTTGTTCGCTCATATGCTTTATTTTGCTTCATTGTTGCTGTGATGAAACACTGGCTTGGGGAGGAAGTTTTCTGGCTTGTTCCTAGGCACAAGCTCAGTTACCTGTTTTATAGAGCCCGGGCCTACCTGCTTACAGATCCTATGATCTATGATAGTCTGCGCCTACTCCAATTAGTCATCAAGAAAATGCCTCACAGGTATGTCCACAGGCCAAGCCAACTGACGTAATTCCTTAACTGAGGGTTTTTCTTCTTCCTTCGATGTGTCAAGCTGACTTTCAAGATTGGCAGTGACATACAACAGTGGTTCTCAGACTGTGTATTTCAAACCTGCAACCCTTTCACGGGAGTCACATATCAGACACCCTGCATAACAGATATTTATATTAGAATTCATAACAGTAGCAAATTACAGTTATAAAGTAGCAATGAAACTAAGTCTGTGGGTGGGGTGACCACAGCAGGAAACGTATTAAGGGTTGCAGCATAGGAAGGTTGAGAACCACTGTTACATGTATGAGAAAACGTGCGTGTGTGTGTGTGTGTGTGTGTGTGCCAGAAGTTGGCATTTGGTGTCTGTCTTGATTCCTTTCCATATTAAGTATTGAGGAGATATCTTACTTGAACCCAGGGCTCACCATTTCAGCTAGTCTAGCTAGCCAGTTTGTTCTGGGTGCCCTTGTCGCTTTCTCCCCAGAGTTGGGATTGCAGGTGGCCACTATGCCTGTTTGGCATTTCAGTGGGTGCTGGGAATCTGAGCTTTGGTCCTCACACTTGTTTAGTGAGTCCTTTACCCACTGAGCCACTTTCCCAGGCTGCTAATGTGAATTTTTAACTTAATCTAACAATATGGTTTTCTGGGCACCAAATTTCAAGCTCTCCAGTTGTAAAAGGCAACACAAACAAAGATGCTGGTCAGCGAGCAAAAAGAGCTCAGAAACAGGCAAAGAGCTAATGTGCCTTGAGTACCTACTATGTGCATATAGGACTATACTACTGCTTTGTACTTCATTTAGTTCCATGCCAGTCCTATGGAACACAAATCACATCATTTCATGGCTAGAGAAAGTGATATTGAGGGCTTTGTTTTTCTCCAGGCCTCTAATAATAACCAGGGCTGAGATGAAGACATTGCTCTGCCTAACTGTGATGTGGCTGCTCCCCCCAAACAATGCACATAGTGAGTCAGAAGATCGGAGTGTGTTTGCTGGATTTAAAAAAAAAAAAAAAACAACAAAAAATTCTGCAGCTTTTAATGTCCTATAGAGAGCCAGTTCTGCTGATCGTCCCTGGCAATTCAATCTTGTTCAAGGTAGAAATTATTCTGTTTTAAAATTTTGCCTTTAAGGTAAGGATGAGAGAAGAGAGGTTTAGGGGAGATCCTATACAAATCAGAACATGTATAAATAAATTTTATGATGAATATTTTAATGAAATATGGAGATCAGAGATGATCTCGCTGAACAGATAACCTCCTAGGTATCCTGGAAGAAGAGCCTCTTCCTGGAGGGCGTAGCCTATGCAAAAGCTATAAGGAGAAAGTGGTTATGTGGAAAAATAAAAAAGGGCAAGGGAGGCAAACTTGCATGGTGTGTGGGAGACAGTAAGGAGGTACCTGGGAAGATATGGTAAGCTGGGCCTTGAAGAGCCTTGTTAGCCAGGGACTCATAAGAAATCCCTGGAGGGTTTTAAGTAGGGGATTGATATGTGTTGATCATCTGTGAAAAATCACACAATGGACTGAAAGGGTGAATGCGGAGTTGGGAGGATCCACTAGGAAGCTACACGAATAGTAGCAGTCATGGTGGAAGGTGGCAGTGTGTGCTGTTGGAGATGCTTATCAAGCTGTGCCAGGACAAGTGCAAGAATCTGCAGGACCACTCTACCCCAGATGAAGTGAGTGGCTTCCCAGTGCCCTGGAAAGCAAGATGCTATCTTCTGTAAATCTAAGTCTAAGGTCAACAGAGTAAGAAGATCTCACGCATGTAGTGACAGACATTATAACACACACGAAGAGAAAGAAATCAACGAAAACCAGGATGCACATAGATGCAAGTTACTTCTGGAAGGAAGAAGTTACTCAAACCATAAAACTGTCAGTTCTTTTCATTGTTCTAAATGTAACTCCATTTGGTGTGTGTGTGTGTGTGTGTGTGTCTTCCAGAATAATTCTTAAATGCATTCAAATACATATACAGATGACGATAGGAAAATTTCTTTTTGAGATAGTAATATGGTGTAGAAAATTATAGAAATTGAAACTGATGATAGCCATGTTAAACTTAGAAGAAAAGTCTATGGATCAGAAGCAACAAGTCCAGGAGCTTGTATTAAGCACACACATAGCTCTCATATGAGATGGAAGTGGCTTTTAATGAGCTATGCATTGACAGAATGTTTTGCAAATATGACATTTAGTAGTTGTGACAGGTGGCTTAATAAAGTGTAAGAAATAAAGTATACCTTATGTTAGAAAAAATACAAAGCAAAGAGAGCTTGTTTTTAAAATATGATGTCAGTCTCAAGAATCAAAAAGGGAAAAAAAAGTTTACATCATCTGCAACTGAAAAGTTAAAAGCGAATGAAAATAATGGGAGAAATAAATGCTACCTTATTCTGGAAAATCCTCATTACATAATAAGCCCTGAAAGGAAAATAAAGTGTGATGCTGGGTGAGGTGGCACATGCCTGTTGTCCCCTGCACTCGTGAGGCTGAGGGATGATGCTTTTGAGTTTGAGGACCACTCTGGACTACCCAGGATCACTGGTAGAGATTTATTATAAGTATTCTGCCTGCATAATACATAAAGACGAGCAAATAAAACACCAGTGGGATCATCATGTCTCCAAATAAAACACCAGTGGGATCATCATGTCTCCACGTATGTATATGTATGTATGATGTATGTGTGTGTGTTCACATGTGTGCAGGTACACATATATGTCAGAGAATAACCTTGAGTGTCACACCTCATGATTTTAGAGACAGGGCCTCTGATTGGTTCATGGCTTGCCAGTTCAGTTATGCTCTCCAGTGAGCCTATGGGTCTCTGCCTCGTTAGCACTGGGATTACAAGTGCATTCTGCTACACTCATGCTCTTCTCTTCTCTTCTCTTCTCTTCTCTTCTCTTCTCTTCTCTTCTCTTCTCTTCTCTTCTCTTCTCTCCTCTCCTCTCCTCTCCTCTCCTCTCCTCTCCTCTCCTCTCCTCTCCTCTCCTCTCCTCCCCTCTCCTCCCCTCCCCTCCCCTCCCCTCCCCTCCCCTCCCCTCCCCTCCCCTCCCCTCTCCCCTCCCCTCCCCTCCTATCCCCTTCCCTTTCTTCCTCTCCCATATTCTCCCTCTTTTTTCTGCCTTTCTTCTTTCTTTCTTTCTTTCTTTCTTTCTTTCTTTCTTTCTTTCTCTCTCTCTCTCTCTCTCTCTCTCTCTCTCTCTCTCTCTCCCTCCCTCCCTCCCTCCCTCCCTCCCTCCCTCCCTCCCTTCCTTCTTCCTTCCTTCCTTCCTCTTTTGTATTATGAATTTTGGAGCCTTCAATATCACAAGGCAAGCCCTTTGGGGACTGAGTTATCTCAGTGGAATCTTGTCATTTTCTCTCTTTTCAGTGGACAAAGATGAGAAAAATGCTAATGTTGAATGGGGTGGCAAAAAGGACATTTTAATACAATGACAATTCATCTTTATGTCTTAGTGGTAACACACAAGGGATGTATACTTTCTTTTCAGGAATTTATCTGAAAGAGGTTAAAATGTGTTTAAGAATTCAGCCTTTAAAGTGCGTATTTTCTTAGCATTCTGTTTAAGACCCATAACCTTTAAGGATGGCTTCTGTATATTCTGCTGTAGGAATCACTGTGAAATATCAGATATGATGTTGGAGAAAGATGTGAATTGCTGTAAAGAGATAGCTGAAGCACATTTCTCAGGGACATGCAATGCTTACACAGCAGGACATTGGGCACATTCTCCACACTCTTCTTGGTGTTGGTGGTGGATGTAACATGGAGCGAATGCGTGGATAAATTTTGTTGTTTTCTCTGACTCTGTATGGGTATAGTGTTTTGATCTCCATGTCTCTATGTCTAATTGAGAAAAGTCTGCCATGAATCTGAAAAGGTGGGCTTTGTCCTGAGGTGGACCTGTGTCTATTCTGGCCCTTCGAAATCCTCTAGCACCAGATAGGCTATTCGGGCAACCAAAGGCTTTCACCTATAAACGTATGTAGTAATGATAACCACTTGCCAGATGGCTATGTTGATATAATACAGAAAAATGCACACCACAGTTTTGCTGTCTATATTATGGCTATCTATAGTTTGTTAAAGTCATACGGTTGATATTTTATTGATAATGAAAATTCCCTTTGAATGGATTGATTGGAAAAAAAATCAGTGAGGACTGGAAAAATCACCACCATTTCTCCTTTGTCAGGGGTCAAAACTGGTAGACACTTAATTTCTCACCTGCGTCAGACAGTGTCTTTGGATTGCAGTAGTCACTACTTTGGTGGAATTATAAAGTGACCCTGACATCAGGGGTGGTCCTGGAGAGCCTGACGTGCTGCCCAGCTTCATCTAGACAGAGTGTAATGGCATGATTTCAAGGGAGGGCAGAGACTAGGATTAACACTTAAGACACGTCTCAATAGTCCACATGTTTCCCTCTGGGACAGAGCAACAAGCTCCAGCAAATCAAAGCAGCTCTGAGACCCTTTGAAAAGCTTGGCTTGCTTCAAAGCATTTGTGAAACAACTGCATTACAGTATATGCTATTCTTTCTCCAACAGGAAGGCCCTGGAAGGGATGGCAGACAAGCCTGCGAGTTATTTAGCCCTAAAAGCACCTTTATTTAGACTCCTGGTCTTGCCACTCATGTTCCAAGAAATGATATTTTCCAAAAGTGGTGCCTCTTAATATTTCCAGTCACCCAGATAGCTGGTTCTCTGGGGCCAAAGTCAAGAAGAGAGGAAGAACCGTGGTGCGTGCAGACGAATGGCTGATTATTGCTCTTGGGCTCTTGATGGCTCGTATTCCTTCTCTTTCTCAATTTCTTCTCCTTTGTCTTACCTGTACTATTCATCCATTGTTATCAGGTTTGTGCCGAGGAGTGAGTATACATAGAAGTCACAGAGGAAGGGGCTTAGTGGCACGTTTTTCATATTTGATGTTAAATACATCAATGCTTTCAAATAAAGCACCCTTCCGTTTGAAGGATGCTGAGAGAGAGGAGCAGTGAGTTATAGTGCCCCTTTGTCTAGTTCAAGAACACCAGTGAATTTTTTTTCAAAGAGGTTTTCCATTTAGTCCACAAGCAAAGAAAGTGGATAAGTCCTTGGGATTGGCTTGGGGAACTTTTTTTTTTTTTTTTAATTCTCCCCATCAGACATTCATTTGAATCACAATAGAAGAGCTGGAGCCAATAAGATAAATGTGGACTGACAAGTGGCTTATTTGACTTAATGTGGAAAAATATAAAATAATGGGAACTAGGTCAAAAATGGCAAAAAGGATTAGTGCTTAAATAGAGACAGGCTGCGGCGAGACAATGAAGGACGAGGATCTGGCAATAATAGTGTCTGTAAACTCAATCCGTCAGCTCCCTGTGTGGCAGGCATGAGGGGACCGAAGGAATACTAGAATGAATTAACAGTACACAAATGGAAAGGAGAACGGGGCTGAAGCCCTGTGGAGCTGACGGCCTTGTAGGACAGGGAGGTGAGCAGGAGACAAGGCCACCAGATGAGGAGGAGAAGGCAGAGGCTTCTTCTCCATCTCTGTGATGGTGGTAGGTTGGCATGAACAAAGCCTCTGGACACAGAGTAGCAAACAGAATCACGGGGGAGGGTGGGCTTGAGACCTGAGCTGTCATGAGGATGCACATTGGAGCCTTAGGTACCATCGCCCATGAGTTTCTTGGGTACTCTGATTTGATTCCTGTGAGCCTTGTGGGCTGCCTGTTCACTGCTAAGTTTTATTAATCTCATTGAAACCAGAGTCCAGGAAGGGGCCACCTTTTTAGTACTGGGACCCTTTATCTCCTTAATATCCTCCTAAATTCCAGAGAACCCAGAAATGCTCAGATGTCTTTTGAACGGTACTGGTTCTCCAGTATTTGCAGGTGGTTTTTTATTTTTTATTTTTATTTTTATTTAATTGGGACACACACCACCTGGGTTTCAGAATGTAGCTGGATGCCTTTCAAGGTTCTCTGACCTTCAATGGCATTGTTTCTCTCTTCCCCCACTCTCTCTGAATTGTGTATGTGCATGCACGTGCTCACATACGTGTATGTTTGTCTACCTAATGGTTGCATGTCTACACTAGAAACCTGGGTGGACTCTGTCTACTTACTTAGAAGAACTCTATGTGTAGGGAGGTGTCCTGTTAAAGCTCACAGTGTAGTTAGGATTGCTGCAGGAACAGGGCTCTGGACAGCACAAAGACAGCCATGGCTTACATATAGACACAGCTGAGCTCTGGCATCTGAATTTAAATGCAGCTCTTCCTAAGCACTGGAAGCCAGCTTGTTGTCCCACAGGGATCAGAAAAGCTAAGTCCAGAGGGTGCCTTTGTCCAGTCTATCAGTAGGGTTGAGTGAAAGCTCTGAGATCTCTTGAGCACTACCTCACTCAGACACACATAGGTCCACACTAATGGCGGGAAACGAATTCTTCTGGGCCACTAGAGACGCCCGTGGTGTCCTCTGCCATTATCTTAGTGTGGGAGCTCTCAGGTCCATATGGACATATTGCATCTCTATTGTAGCATGATGCTGGGTTACAAGGCATTGTAAGCTTTCTTTCACATTTAATATTCATACCGTTGCATATGATTTTGCACACTTCAAGGCATCTTCGTAATATATTGTGTCCGTAGACTGCTTCCACCAGCTTCATGCAGCTAGGCAGTCTGCTTCAATCAGGCATGCCTTCAAATCACATCAAAGTCAAGCTTTATGACGCATTGAGGCAACTTACTGAGAAGCAGATGGTGTCACATTAGTGATGTTTTATTGTAACTACATTAAGCATTCCTTTAGAAAGGAAGGATAAGAGGTGTCCACAGTGCAGGATGGAATTCAGGAATGGGGAAGCTCTTGATGAATGTAACAGTATCTCACACCCTGGGGGCTTACTAGGGAGAACAGTCCCTCTCTTTCTTTGTGTTTATGTAGAACATGTGATTTACAGAATGCCCTGAAGGCCATGACGTCAGATTCATAGGTGAATTCAGTCCGGTCCAGACTCTGGCACCCCATCTCCTGTTTAGACATCTCTCTCTCTCTCTCTTTGGTGACCACACATTCATATAGAATTCAGCTTGTCTAAATAAGACACACCTATTTATTTATTTATTTATTTTTAAAAATATTTTTTATTACGTATTTTCCTCAATTACATTTCCAATGCTATCCCAAAAGTCACCCATACCCTCCCCCCCCCACTCCCCTACCCACCCATTCCCACTTTTTGGCCCTGGTGTTCCCCTGTACTGGGGCATATAAAGTTTGCGTGTCCAATGGGCCTCTCTTTCCAGTGATGGCCGACTAGGCCATCTTTTGATACATATGCAGCTAGAGTCAAGAGCTCCAGGGTACTGGTTAGTTCATAATGTTGTTGCACCTACAGGGTTGCAGATCTCTTTAGCTCCTTGTATACTTTCTCTAGCTCCTCCATTGGGGGCCCTGTGCTCCATCCAATAGCTGACTGTGAGCATCCACTTATGTGTTTGCTAGGCCCTGGCCTAGTCTCACAAGAGACGTCTATATCAGGGTCCTTTCAGCAAACGCTTGCTAGTGTTTGCAATGGAAGACACACCTTTTTTTGATTGCTTCTTCTCTTGAACCTTAATCCCCTTGAAACACCGGGCATTTCTCCCAGTTGTCTCTGGACCAGCTTGGGCTTGAAGGATGTCTAGGTTTGGAGGAAATAGGAACAGGGTCATTTGTGTTAGAGAGATAAAGATGTGCAAAGGACCAGATGAACAAGGAATGTGGAATAATCAGGAAATGTAAAGTTAACTCTTGCTGGGAGGTGGGAGGGCTGGCCAGGTTTTCCAGGACACAGTGGTGGTCTGCCTGAGCATCTTGTTTTTGAACACTTACCAGAGCAGCCCAAGTCAAAGTGAGGAAAGTGATAAGAACCAGATCACAAGGATTTTGTCTGTCATACCAAGGAGCTGATGTTTGTCCTCAAAGTCAGAGGATCGTGTGGTGTGTTTTTTTTTAGAATAGTGTGACATGTTCATATTTAAATTCAGAAAGACACACCAGAAAACCAATTTAGTGGGATAAGGTTGAGAGCAGAGTGGCCAACTGGGAATTGGGTTCTCAGCTGCATTGATTCTAGGTAGGCACACTGAGGGTAATGGGTTGAAGTGAGGACAGCCCCATGAAGAGATGCTAAGGATATCGTAACAGTAGTATCCAGTGGCCATAGAGGATGAGCTGGTGGTGAAGGGGGAGATACGCCATAGGTTACTGGTTTGGGCAACTATGGGATGTGAGACACTCATCAATCTAGAAGGTCAGCAGGCTTGGGGGAGTCTGAGGACATTTGCCTAGACTTGTTTTATTTCCTGACATGGTATACATCGTGTTTTGTGCTGTGTTTTATAACTCATTCTCTTTATATTTGCCATGCTCTCTCTCCAGATGGATTCTGATTCTTCCAAGGATCAGGATCACAGCGACCAATGTGCTTAAGCCCCAGCATCTTTAAGTCATTATCACACCTTGAGGGGGTCACATCACTAAACACAGGGACACGAGGCCCCCAGCTAAGCACCATGAACAGCTGTGCACTGGATCATTTGTACTGATGGGGATGGCAGGACCTTTGCACTGGGACATGACTTCACCCTGAAACTTTTCCCCTGAGGGGAGCTAAGCCCCCAGGCCGAGGTGGCCTTTCTGGGAAGCAGACCCACATCTCATGTTGGACAGCAAGAGGCTGAGGGGCAATGGGGTGATAACCCAGGCTTTGGGGGTCTTTCTCTCTCTCTTTCTGCTCCGCAGAACCCCATAAATCCTTCAAAGAGAGTAATTAATTTTCCCCAGCTAAAGAGTGTCTTTTGCATTCTTGAAACAAATGAAGGCGAAATGTACAGAGACTTCTGGGAAAAGCCAGTGTGGCGTGAGCACAACCGCTGGGTGTTCCTATGCAGTGGAGTGGCCTTTCTTCCCCTCCCCTGAATGGTGTTCTTTGCTCTCAAGTTAACTCATGCACTGGATTCAGTCCAAGTACATTTTGTTTCTTGACTGGAAGCCAGACTTCTCACAGTTAGGGAGCATTCTCTTCTCTACTCCAGTCTTTCCCCAGACTCACTCTCATCTTATGATCATTTCAGCTTTCCTATGGGGTTGATATGATAGTGAGGAGAACCTACTGGCTTAGGTAGATCTTCCACTTAGACCGAGACCCCAGTGTCTCCAGCCAGTCCTCCACTCCGAGTCAGTCTGCTTGGACAGGCTGCTCTGCAGGCAGCAGAGGCAGAGCACTTCTGAACTCTGCCCTCTGCAAATGCTTTCCAGATGTGTGAACCCCTGCCTCCCAATTCACTCTGACTGTAGCCCTGCCAACATACATCTGCAGATTCCGAGTGCACAGGAACTTGAAAGAGGAGCCTCGACAACATCTGCCGCCTTTCCCTAGCTCTGCCTCTTGGCCTTCTGAGACATTGCCCCATATTTCATCTCCTCCCTTACAGCAACCCATTCAAGAATGACCCTCCAGATCTTCTCTGTTCACAGAGGCTGGTGTGTCGGTCTCTCCCCTAGCCCGTCTTTGGTTGGCTCTTGGGACAATTGACTGATATATCACCAGAAACATCAAGGAAAAGTTTGAACTCCCCAGGGGAGGAAGAGCTGATCTTCCTCTCCTGGGCTGGTGACAGTCCTCAAACTGTGAAGGGAGGGTTACCCATGAAGAGGCTAACACAGAGCCCTATAAATAAATAAATAAATAAATAAATAAACTCCCAAGTCTTCGGTAGAAAGATGGGAGAGACATCCCTTCTTCAAAGGCAAACAAGTTTGGCTTCTAGAAAACTGAAAGTCCTTGTGTGCAGAATGAGTGTTCCCCACCCTCACCCCCTACCAAACACACCCCTCATGGCATGGTAGCCACTGAACTGAGAGATCAGATGAAGACCTTTTCAGAATTCCAAGGAGTGAGGAAAGAGCCAGGCATCCTTTCTGTGAAACAGCAGATGTTTCCTGGGGCCTTCACTCTCCCTAGGGAGTCATCTGATGGCTAAAAAAATAGATGCTCAACCTTAACTTTGCCTTTGATCATTACAGACCCTAAACTGTCCTCCTACATTGGGGGCGGGGCATAAACCCTAGGAGAAGAAAGGCTGGTAACATGTGAAAAGGGACAGAGAGCAAATGGGCCTTCAGGCTTACAGTTTGAGAAGGAAATAGGTCTAAGGGAGACCGTTCCACCTATGTGGGACTAGATCTCAGCCAGAGAGGCCTATCTGAGTTTATAAAGCCAGCTGTCTTAAACATGGCATTAGCCCAATGACAGGGACAATGTGGCCTGAAAGATCACTTTTTGTTTTGCCCTCTGGATCTGTGGGGCACTTTAAATAGGTAACAATTATTCTCTGCCTAAGTAGTCCTGGGCACTTTGTTCCCCAGAGTATTAATTCATAGACCTATTATTTAAAACAAACAAACAAACTACAAACAAAGCCAAAAAGCAAAAAACAACACCAGTTTTATCTTTAAAGCTTTGGAATAGCAAGGTGATGGGCTGAAGTTAGGTTTGGAGTTTCCTTCTTCCCCAACGTCTTCCCAGAGAGCTAACTCAAGGCTCCATGGCAGTTCTACCACCATGGCAGCGATTTTCTAGAGAACAGAAGAGGCTACGTCCTCCAAAGATGTAGAAGGAAGAATGAGCACAGGGTGAGGCAATCTTTTCTGCTGCAGGATAATTTAACCACTGGTTGCTTGGTGAGCTCAGTTATCCTCACAACCTCTTAAAGAGAAGAATCCAAATTGCGTGGGTGATGACTGAAAATAATCCTGGGCTGGTGAAGTTGGATCTGACCTGGGAGGAAATACAAGTGAACCATGAGGGGCTGGAGAGATGGCTCAGTGGTTCAGACCTCTTGCTGCTCTTGCTGAGGACCTGGGTTCAATTCCCGGCACCTGCATGGTGGGTCAATACCATCTTTAACTGTAGTTTTAGGTGATTTTATGCTCTCTTCCTGCCTTGCTGGACACCAGACACAAATGTAGTGAATGACATACATGTAGGAAAACACCTCCCCACAAGATAATAACAATAAAAACACTCGAGCCATATTTTCCTCCTGAAGTTGTCATGCGTTGGGCTTCCCTGAGTGTGGTCATTTTATGAGAGTGTCTCTGTCTGTCTTAGGGTTTTACTGCTGTGAACAGACACCATGACTAAGGCAACACTCATAAGGACGTTTAACTGGGGCTGGTTTACAGGTTCAGAGGTTCAGTCCATTATCATCAAGGTGGGAACATGGCAGCATCCAGGCAGGCATGGTGCAGGCAGAGCTAAGAGTTTCTCATTTTCATCTGAAGGCTGCTAGCAAAATACTGGCTTCCAGGCAGCTAGGACTAGTGTATTAAAGTCCACTCCCACAGTGACACACCTACTCCAACAAAGCCACACCTCCAAAGAGTGCTATTCCCTGGGCTAAGCATATAGAAAGCATCACATTGGCCAAGGAAGCTGTGGATAGAGACTTGAACCAAGAAGAGGGAACACTTTAGCCAGGTTAGCCTTTGTTCTGCAGAAGGGGAAAAGATGGTGGTGGAAGGCTGTGAGTTTGAGACGATGTGAATGCCAAGACAAGGATATGTCAGATTCTCAGATTGGTCCAGGTGTTCCAGATGCTGATCTATAGGTACTGGCATTGTATGCGACCAGTATTCTGTCTCTTGTCTTACAGTCTTCTTGTAGTTAGAATGCTTTATTTCTTTCACTCTAGTCTTCCCAATCAATTCACTATGGTAGCGTTGAAGGTGTTCTGCCTCTTTGGTCAAGTTACCAAACCTTGTGACTCCTGTCTTTTATAAAATGATATTGCGGTTTGATGGACAAGTTGCTGTGGCAAGGATAGAGGGCAGCAAGTAACGGGAACCTCTGTTCCAATGTCCCAATAGCCTTTGGGGAACTGAGTCTTGCAAGCAAACTCATGAGTGAACCAGAAAACCAAATATCTTCATCCATTGGTTGAGACTTCAGCCCTCTCTGAAACCCTAACTGCAGCTTTAGGGGTGGTGGCAGTGTGGAACAGAGGTCTGTCTAAGCTGTATCCAAATTCCTGACTCAGAGACACCGAGATAACCATTATACATCATGTCAAGGTGATGGAATTTAGGAGTGTTATTGCTACTACTATAAACAATAGACTCAGAGACACCGAGATAACCATTATACATCATGTCAAGGTGATGGAATTTAGGAGTGTTATTGCTACTACTATAAACAATAGACCTAATTTGCCAGGTATTGTTCCAGTTTTAGCACCAGAAGTCTCAAGTTCCAGTAAATTCAATTGTAGACAAACTGAAGCAGGTGTCATCCTTTTGGTGAAAACTAATGGTATATTTATGTACCATTTCTTCTCTAAAGTGTTTAGTGTTTTAGTGTGTGTGAATGTGTACACGGGGACAGGTATCCAGAGTCCAGGAGAGGGTGTTAGATCCCTTGGAAAATTGCTTGGCTGAGTGAGTCAACACTTTTGATGGTCTTTGAACCTGTAGAGGGTTAACGCAAGAGTCTGGGGACACAGGCAGTTTGACTGTTAAGGTAACCCTTCCCCTGTCTGGAGCAAGTGACAGAGGCAGGTACTTTCTTCATGTGACTCTCGGGATGTAGAGAGATGTGACTTATGAATGATCTGACTGCCTGTTTTCAGTTTAACTGAAAAAGAAAACAGAGATTAGCAAATTAAAAGGAGCGACATCTCCTGTGAGATCAGCATATTTGTTCTCTGGAAAGCTAACCCCGAGGAAAACTGGCTCTCTCAGCAACTTCTTGTTCTAAACTTTCTCTAGTTTCAGCATCATTTTTATAAAGTTAATTAGATCTTGGAGTAAGCGGGGGAATTGCTTTTGGTTACGGGCCTACAGAAATGCAATATAAAGTGGCATTAACAAAACAGGGCAGTTTTTAATGTATGTAAAATAGGCAAGGAGGGCAGGACTGTCATAGAAACTCCGGGTTGCTTCTATCTCTTTTGCTCCTCTGTCCTTAATGCCCTTGGGGTCCAAAGCTACCTCACTGCAGAGAGGTGGCAGCTAGAAGAGTAGCCCTCCCTCTGTCTTGAAGATATCTGGATGACAGATTGGAAGTGGCCACAGATATCTTCATACCATTAAAGCAAATTGTCAGGAGAACCTGGGACTGAAACATCCACCAATGATTTTGCCTTTGATTTCAGTCACTGCCTTAAGAGTGGGTTAAGTTGTAGCTCTGGAGGTCCATAGGATGCAGGGTCTTTTACTCTGGAGGGAGACAGGCTGGCTCTTGGGTGGGTAGGTAGTGTCTTCTGCTGCCATCCGTGTGTCTTTCAGCAGTCTTAGGCCTGTGGCTGGATCATTCTGATGGCCTTCCTTCTCTGTGTTCCCAAACTACCTCTCTTACAACAAGGATGCATGTGACATCATCTCAAGCCCCTCCTTCCTCGACCCTAAGTCTGTTCCCATCCTTTGCTCTCTGAAGCACACTTAGCATGCTTCCGCTGTAGGGTCCAACGCTTAGCCTCCAAAGGTGAGGACACAGCGTGTCTTCATGGAGTGGCTGTCAAGCCCACTCACTACCTCTGTGGAATAATTTGTCCCTCCAACTTCCTTGACTGGCATCTATATTATATCCTTTTCTTGTTAACAATCCTAAGGCTGATTGGTTTTCTTCCTTTCCTTTTCTTAAAAGCACGAAAAATAGTTATACACATCTTATTGATGTCAAATAAATCCTAAATTATATGTGATAGGCATCAGTGTGTTAAACTCCTTTGACTTGATATTTTTTTATTCTGTTTTCATTGTCATTTATCCTGTAAATTATGTTTCTTTCTTTCTCTCTCATTCATATATATATATATATATATATATATATATACAATATATACACACACATATACACAAAATATAAGTATATATCCTCTACATATATAAAATATATACATTTTACATATTATACATATATAAAATATATGCTGTAGTGGCTATTCCTGGTTGTCAACTTGACAATATTTGGAATGAACTACAATCCGGAATTGGAAGGCTCACCAGTGACCCTTATCTGGAGGCTTGGAGATCCTTATCTGGATCTTGGTTTGAAGATCTTGAGCCATAGTGGCTATGGATTCCAGAAGATTGAATCTCCGAGTTAAGGAACACACCTTTAATCTGGGCTATGCCTTTCATCTGGGATTAAAGGTGTGGTGGAACACACCTTTAATCTGGGCTACACCTTTTGCTGGAGACAATATAAGGACATTGGAAGAAGGGAGTCTAGCTCTTGCTCTTGCTCCTTCGCCTGCTTGCCGTGTGAGACTGAGTAACTGCTAGATCCTTGGATTTCCATTCACAGCTGCAACTGAACAATTGTAAGGAATTGGGCTGCCGACTGTAAGTTATCAATAAATTCCTTTACTAACTAGAGACTATCCGTAAGTTCTGTGACTCTAGAGAACCCTGACTAATACAGAAGTTGGTACCAGGAGTGGTTCTAGAGTAACAGAAGTACAAGGATGAATCTTTTAAAATTCTGGAATTGGCTTGTTGATCCACCAGCACTTTCAACTATTGAAACCTCTCCAGATTCTCTCCCTCCTGGGAGCTCAGAGAATTTTGAAGACCCATGGTTGAAACTATATTCCGAACTTAAAGAAGCTAATGCCCTTGATTTTCTTAATGAATTAGGTGATTCAGTGCACAAAGCTTTCTACAAGATGGGGAAAAAATCGAAAAATGATTTTACTGGCTGGCTGCTCTTAGTATCTGTGGAAAAAATGATGAATGAAAGGAAGGAGTTGTGTGATAAAATCGAAAGGCTCCAGACACAAGTAAACGATCTAAAAGTTGCTAAGTGTGTCCTTGAGGAGAATCTTCTCTCTTGTAGCAATAGAGCTCAAGTTGCAGAAAATCAAACAGAAACTCTCATTGTAAGGTTGGCTGAACTACAGCGAAAATTCAAGTCTCAGCCTCAGAGTGTGTCGACAGTTAAAGTAAGGGCTCTAATTGGCAAAGAATGGGATCCTACAACATGGGATGGGGATGTGTGGGAAGACCATGTTGAAGCTGAGAATTTTGAATCCTCAGATTCTCAAGGGTTTGCCCCACCTGAGGAAGTAGTACCCTCAGCCCCACCTCTTGAAATAATGCCTTCCCCACATGAGGAAATTAATTTTGCAGAGTCTGCTCACGGCCCACCAATAGTTTCTTCTAGACCTGTAACCAGACTCAAAGCAAAACAGGCTCCTAGAGGGGAGGTAGAAAGTGTAGTCCATGAGGAAATTCGCTACACTACTAAGGAGCTTAATGAGTTTGCTAATTCATTCAAGCAGAAACCTGGTGAATATGTGTGGGAATGGATTTTAAGGGTGTGGGATAAGGGTGGAAGGAACATAAAACTAGAGCAGGCTGAGTTTATTGACATGGGTCCTCTGAGTAGAGATTCTAGGTTTAATACGGAAGCTCGCATAGTTAAAAAAGGTGTCAAAAGTTTGTTTGAATGGTTGGCTGAGGTGTTTATCAAAAGATGGCCTACTGGAAATGACTTGGAGATGCCTGATATTCCATGGCTTAGTGTTGATGAAGGGATTTTAAGACTTAGGGAAATTGCAATGCTAGAGTGGATATATTGTGTAAAGCATAATTGTCCACAATGGGAAGGTCCAGAAGATATGCCTTTCACCAGCTCTATAAGACGCAAATTGGTGAGAGGGGCACCAGCACATTTGAAGGGTTTTGTTCTTTCCCTTTTCCTTGTGCCAGATCTTAGCATTGGAGATGCTTCTGCTCAATTAGATGAATTAAATTCACTGGGTTTAGTTGGATTCCGAGGTAACAAGGGCCAGGTGGCAGCATTGAATCGCCCGAGACAAGGTGATTCTAGTTATTATAATGGACAGCGTAGACAAAAGAATGTTTATAATAACATACCCAGTAATGGTCAGCACAGGAGAGGTGAAATTTATAATGGCATGACTCGGTTGGACCTTTGGTACTGGCTAACCAATCATGGTGTTTCCAGGAATGAAATACATAGGAAGCCTACTGCATATTTGTTTGATCTGTATAAGCAGAAAAATTCTCAAACAAATGAAAGAAAGGCTACATTAGATCGTGGTAAACAGCCAAATGAAAGAAAGGCTACATTAGATCGTGGTAAACAGCAATCTCGGCCAGTGAATCAATTTCCAGACTTGAGACAGTTTGCAGATCCAGAACCCCTTGAATGAAGGGGTGGCCAGGTTCCGCTGAGGAAGGATCTTGATAAGACACTCAAAGGTTTTGCTGTTACCCTTTCTCCAGTTCTTCCCCAGAGGGACCTACGGCCTTTTACAAGGGTAACTGTACACTGGGGAAAAGGAAATAATCAGACTTTTCGGGGTCTGCTGGATACTGGTTCTGAGTTGACACTGATCCCAGGGGATCCCAAGAAACATTGTGGCCCTCCAGTTAAAGTAGGGGCTTATGGAGGGCAGGTGATTAATGGAGTTTTGACTGATGTCCGACTCACAGTAGGTCCAGTAGGTCCCCGGACACATCCTGTGGTGATTTCCCCAGTTCCAGAATGTATAATTGGGATAGATATACTCAGAAATTGGCAGAATTCTCATATTGGTTCCCTGAACTGTAGAGTGAGGGCTATTATGGTTGGAAAGGCCAAATGGAAGCCTTTAGAGTTGCCTTTGCCAAAGAAAATAGTGAATCAAAAACAGTATCGTATTCCTGGAGGCATTGCAGAAATTACTGCCACTATCAAGGACTTGAAAGACGCAGGGGTGGTGGTTCCCACCACATCTCCGTTTAACTCTCCTATCTGGCCAGTGCAGAAAACAGATGGATCATGGAGAATGACAGTTGATTATCGAAAACTAAATCAGGTAGTAACTCCAATTGCAGCTGCTGTACCAGATGTAGTTTCGTTACTTGAGCAAATTAACACATCTCCTGGCACCTGGTATGCGGCTATTGATCTGGCAAATGCCTTCTTCTCAGTACCTGTCCATAAGGACCACCAGAAGCAATTTGCTTTCAGTTGGCAAGGCCAACAGTATACCTTCACAGTTTTGCCTCAAGGATATATTAACTCTCCTGCCCTGTGTCATAATTTAGTTAGAAGGGATCTTGATCGTTTGGATCTTCCACAAAATATCACATTGGTGCACTATATTGATGACATTATGCTGATTGGACCAAGTGAGCAGGAAGTAGCAACCACTTTGGACTCATTGGTAACACATATGCGTATCAGAGGATGGGAAATAAATCCAACCAAAATTCAAGGACCATCTACCTCAGTGAAATTCTTAGGAGTCCAGTGGTGTGGGGCATGCAGAGATATTCCTTCTAAGGTGAAAGATAAGTTATTGCACCTGGCCCCTCCTACAACCAAGAAAGAAGCACAACGTTTAGTGGGTCTATTTGGATTCTGGAGACAACACATCCCTCACTTGGGTGTGTTACTTAGGCCTATTTACCAAGTGACTCGGAAAGCTGCTAGCTTTGTGTGGGGCCTGGAACAGGAGAAGGCCCTTCAACAGGTCCAGGCTGCTGTGCAGGCTGCTCTACCACTTGGACCATATGACCCAGCAGATCCGATGGTACTTGAGGTGTCTGTGGCTGATAGAGATGCTGTTTGGAGCCTCTGGCAGGCCCCTGTAGGTGAATCACAGAAAAGACCTTTGGGATTTTGGAGCAAAGCTCTACCATCATCGGCAGACAACTATTCTCCCTTTGAAAAACAGCTCTTGGCCTGCTATTGGGCCTTAGTGGAAACTGAACGTCTGACAATAGGACACCAAGTCACTATGCGACCTGAACTACCCATCATGAGCTGGGTACTATCAGACCCTGCAAGTCATAAAGTGGGACGTGCACAGCAGCAGTCTATTATCAAATGGAAGTGGTATATACGTGATCGGGCCAGAGCAGGTCCTGAAGGCACAAGCAAGTTACATGAAGAAGTTGCTCAAATGCCTATGGTTTCTACTCCTGTTACAATGCCATCTGCTGCCAAGCATGCACCTATAGCCTCATGGGGTGTTCCCTATGATCAACTGACCGAAGAGGAGAAGACTAGAGCCTGGTTTACTGATGGCTCTGCACGTTATGCAGGCACCACCCAGAAGTGGACAGCTGCAGCATTACAACCCCTTTCTGGGACAACCTTGAAAGACACAGGTGAAGGGAAATCTTCACAGTGGGCAGAACTTCGGGCAGTACACATGGTATTACAGTTTGTTTGTAAGAAGAAGTGGCCAGATGTACGATTATTCACTGACTCATGGGCTGTAGCCAATGGATTGGCTGGATGGTCAGGGACTTGGAAAGATCACAATTGGAAAATTGGTGAGAAAGACATCTGGGGAAGAAGTATGTGGATAGATCTCTCCAAATGGGCAAAGGATGTGAAGATATTTGTGTCCCATGTAAATGCTCACCAAAAGGTGACTTCAGCCGAGGAGGAGTTCAATAATCAAGTGGATAAGATGACCCGTTCTGTGGACAGTCAGCCTCTCTCCCCAGCCATCCCTGTCATTGCTCAATGGGCACATGAACAAAGTGGTCATGGTGGTCGAGATGGAGGTTATGCTTGGGCTCAGCAACACGGGCTTCCACTCACCAAAGCTGACCTGGCTACTGCTGCTGCTGATTGCCAGATCTGCCAACAGCAGAAACCAACACTGAGCCCCAGATATGGCACCATTCCTCGAGGTGACCAGCCAGCAACCTGGTGGCAGGTTGACTACATTGGACCACTTCCTTCGTGGAAAGGACAGCGTTTTGTTCTTACTGGAGTAGATACTTATTCTGGTTATGGATTTGCCTTTCCTGCACGTAATGCCTCTGCTAAAACCACCATTCACGGACTGACAGAATGCCTCATCTATCGTCATGGTATTCCACACAGTATTGCTTCTGACCAAGGAACTCATTTCACAGCCAGAGAAGTACGACAGTGGGCTCACGATCATGGAATTCACTGGTCTTACCACATTCCCCATCATCCTGAAGCAGCTGGGCTGATAGAAAGATGGAATGGCCTTTTGAAGACGCAGTTACAGCGCCAATTAGGTGGTAACAGCTTGGAAGGCTGGGGTAGAGTTCTTCAGAAGGCAGTATATGCTTTGAATCAGCGCTCGATATATGGTACAGTTTCACCCATAGCCAGGATTCATGGGTCCAGGAATCAAGGGGTGGAAAACGGAATAGTTCCACTTACTATCACTCCTAGTGACCCTCTAGGAAAATTTTTGCTTCCTGTCCCCATAACTCTAGGTTCTGCTGGCCTAGAAGTTTTGGCTCCAGAGAGGGGAGTGCTCCTACCAGGAGCTACAACAAACATTCCATTGAACTGGAAGCTCAGACTTCCCCCTGGTCATTTTGGGCTTCTAATGCCCTTACACCAACAGGCTAAAAAAGGAATAACAGTGTTAGGAGGGGTGATAGATCCAGATTACCATGGGGAAATTGGATTACCTCTTCACAATGGTGGTAAGCAAGATTATGTCTGGAGTGTAGGAGATCCCTTAGGGCGTCTCTTAGTACTACCATGTCCTGTGATTAAAGTCAATGGGAAACTACAACAGCCTAATCCAAGCAGGATGACAAAGGACGCAGACCCATCAGGAATGAAGGTATGGGTCAATCCTCCAGGAAAAGAGCCAAGACCTGCTGAGGTGCTGGCTGAAGGTGAAGGAAATACAGAATGGGTAGTAGAGGAAGGTAGTTATAAATACCAATTAAGGCCACGTAACCAGTTGCAGAAACGAGGATTATAAAGTAATATGAATGCCCATTGTAAATTTACTAATGCGTTTGCGATTGTACGAGGGATAGTTATATCATGTTAGGCGTATTTACAACCTTGTTATTGTTTCATGTGAACATGAGATATTATTTGTGTCAAGTTGACAAGGGGTGGATTGTAGTGGCTATTCCTGGTTGTCAACTTGACAATATTTGGAATGAACTACAATCCGGAATTGGAAGGCTCACCAGTGACCCTTATCTGGAGGCTTGGAGATCCTTATCTGGATCTTGGTTTGAAGATCTTGAGCCATAGTGGCTATGGATTCCAGAAGATTGAATCTCCGAGTTAAGGAACACACCTTTAATCTGGGCTATGCCTTTCATCTGGGATTAAAGGTGTGGTGGAACACACCTTTAATCTGGGCTACACCTTTTGCTGGAGACAATATAAGGACATTGGAAGAAGGGAGTCTAGCTCTTGCTCTTGCTCCTTCGCCTGCTTGCCGTGTGAGACTGAGTAACTGCTAGATCCTTGGATTTCCATTCACAGCTGCAACTGAACAATTGTAAGGAATTGGGCTGCCGACTGTAAGTTATCAATAAATTCCTTTACTAACTAGAGACTATCCGTAAGTTCTGTGACTCTAGAGAACCCTGACTAATACATATGCATATATTCAAATGAAGGCTCATGGAGGTAATTAGCCACATGTAACAAAATTCTCTCATTTTTTTAGCATATACTTTTATAACATGAGAAGCATTTATAGTTACGCAATCTCGGCACATTTCTGTCACCTTAAATGTTCCTATATGCCCTTTCTAATTAATCGTTTGCCTCCACCAAGTGTCCAGAGCCCACTGACCTGATTCTACTTTGTAGAGAGGAGAACACTTTGGCTGCTGGAATAACATCATAAAATGGGATTACACACAGAGAGGCCTTGCTCACTTCTTTCCCTGAAAGCTTTGGAATTCATCTGTGTGCCGTCTGGATGCTAGTTCGTTCCTTTCTCCTGCTAAGCTGTATCTCTCAGTATGCGTGGACTACAGTCTATTTCCCAGTTTGTGTATTCAAACTGGTCATTTCTAACTCCTGACTATGCTACAAACATTCACATATTCTTTTATTTTTCATGAATTTCTAGGATTTCCTGTTTTTAGACTGTCTTCAGCTCTCTTGTGTACATTTATGTGTTTGTCAGAAGCACACCGTTTTGACTGTAGCTGCTTTATAGAAAGTCTTGATATTGGGTGGTCATGATCCTTCGTCTTTAAAATCTTTCTTTTTCTAATTGACTACCTCAGGTCCCCCCCCCCCTCTCTCTCCCTCTCTTTCTCCCTCCCTCCTTCCCTCCCTTCTTTCCTTTTTTCCCCTCTTCCTTCTCCACCTCCTCTTTTTCTTTTTGAGAGGGCACTTTTTCTTGGAACATCTTGAAACATGTCCCCAAGGTTAAGTAAAGAGATAAAAGGTGGGGAGGCCAATTCTTAGGAATCAGAGAGAGAGATGCAAATGAAGGAGACATCATTGTATTAGTCAGGGTTCTCTAGAGTCACAGAACTTATGGATAGTCTCTAGATAGTAAAGGAATTTATTGATGACTTACAGTCGGCAGCCCAATTCCCAACAATTGTTCAGTCGCAGCTGTGAATGGAAGTCCAAGGATCTAGCAGTTACTCAGTCTCACGCAGCAAGCAGGTGAAGGAGCAAGAGCAAGAGCTAGACTCCCTTCTTCCAATGTCCTTATATTGTCTCCAGCAAAAGGTGTAGCCCAGATTAAAGGTGTGTTCCACCACACCTTTAATCCCAGATGAAAGGCATAGCCCAGATTAAAGGTGTGTTCCTTAACTCGGAGATTCAATCTTCTGGAATCCATAGCCACTATGGCTCAAGATCTTCAAACCAAGATCCAGATAAGGATCTCCAAGCCTCCAGATAAGGGTCACTGGTGAGCCTTCCAATTCCGGATTGTAGTTCATTCCAAATATTGTCAAGTTGACAACCAGGAATAGCCACTACAATCCACCCCTTGTCAACTTGACACAAATAATATCTCATGTTCACATGAAACAATAACAAGGTTGTAAATACGCCTAACATGATATAACTATCCCTCGTACAATCGCAAACGCATTAGTAAATTTACAATGGGCATTCATATTACTTTATAATCCTCGTTTCTGCAACTGGTTACGTGGCCTTAATTGGTATTTATAACTACCTTCCTCTACTACCCATTCTGTATTTCCTTCACCTTCAGCCAGCACCTCAGCAGGTCTTGGCTCTTTTCCTGGAGGATTGACCCATACCTTCATTCCTGATGGGTCTGCGTCCTTTGTCATCCTGCTTGGATTAGGCTGTTGTAGTTTCCCATTGACTTTAATCACAGGACATGGTAGTACTAAGAGACGCCCTAAGGGATCTCCTGCACTCCAGACATAATCTTGCTTACCACCATTGTGAAGAGGTAATCCAATTTCCCCATGGTAATCTGGATCTATCACCCCTCCTAACACTGTTATTCCTTTTTTAGCCTGTTGGTTTAAGGGCATTAGAAGCCCAAAATGACCAGGGGGAAGTCTGAGCTTCCAGTTCAATGAAATGTTTGTTGTAGCTCCTGGTAGGAGCACTCCCCTCTCTGGAGCCAAAACTTCTAAGCCAGCAGAACCTAGAGTTATGGGGACAGGAAGCAAAAATTTTCCTAGAGGGTCACTAGGAGTGATAGTAAGTGGAACTATTCCGTTTTCCACCCCTTGATTCCTGGACCCATGAATCCTGGCTATGGGTGAAACTGTACCATATATCGAGCGCTGATTCAAAGCATATACTGCCTTCTGAAGAACTCTACCCCAGCCTTCCAAGCTGTTACCACCTAATTGGCGCTGTAACTGCGTCTTCATAGGCCGTTCCATCTTTCTATCAAACCAGCTGCTTCAGGATGATGGGGAATGTGGTAAGACCAGTGAATTCCATGATCGTGGGCCCACTGTCGTACTTCTCTGGCTATGAAATGAGTTCCTTGGTCAGAAGCAATACTGTGTGGAATACCATGACGATAGATAAGGCATTCTGTCAGTCCGTTAATGGTGGTTTTAGCAGAGGCATTACGTGCAGGAAAGGCAAATCCATAACCAGAATAAGTATCTACTCCAGTAAGAACAAAATGCTGTCCTTTCCACGAAGGAAGTGGTCCAATGTAATCAACCTGCCACCAGGTTGCTGGCTGGTCACCTCGAGGAATGGTGCCATATCTGGGGCTCAGTGTTGGTTTCTGCTGTTGGCAGATCTGGCAATCAGCAGCAGCTGTAGCCAGGTCAGCTTTGGTGAGTGGAAGCCCATGTTGCTGAGCCCAAGCGTAACCTCCATCTCAACCACCATGGCCACTTTGTTCATGTGCCCATTGAGCAATGACAGGGATGGCTGGGGAGAGAGGCTGACTGTCCACAGAACGGGTCATCTTATCCACTTGATTATTGAACTCCTCCTCGGCTGAAGTCACCTTTTGGTGAGCATTTACATGGGACACAAATATCTTCACATCCTTTGCCCATTTGGAGAGATCTATCCACATACTTCTTCCCCAGATGTCTTTCTCACCAATTTTCCAATTGTGATCTTTCCAAGTCCCTGACCATCCAGCCAATCCATTGGCTACAGCCCATGAGTCAGTGAATAATCATACATCTGGCAATTTCTTCTTGCAAACAAACTGTAATACCATGTGTACTGCCCGAAGTTCTGCCCACTGTGAAGATTTCCCTTCACCTGTGTCTTTCAAGGTTGTCCCAGAAAGGGGTTGTAATGCTGCAGCTGTCCACTTCTGGGTGGTGCCTGCATAACGTGCAGAGCCATCAGTAAACCAGGCTCTAGTCTTCTCCTCTTCGGTCAGCCGATCATAGGGAACACCCCATGAGGCTATAGGCACATGCTTGGCAGCAGATGGCATTGTAACAGGAGTAGAAACCATAGGCATTTGAGCAACTTCTTCATGTAACTTGCTTGTGCCTTCAGGACCTGCTCTGGCCCGATCACGTATATACCACTTCCATTTGATAATAGATTGCTGCTGTGCGCGACCCACTTTATGACTTGCAGTGTCTGATAGTACCCAGCTCATGATGGGTAGTTCAGGTTGCATAGTAACTTGGTGTCCTATTGTCAAACGTTCAGTTTCCACTAAGGCCCAATAGCAGGCCAAGAGCTGTTTTTCAAAAGGAGAATAGTTGTCTGCCGATGATGGTAGAGCTTTGCTCCAAAATCCCAAAGGTCTTTTCTGTGATTCACCTACAGGGGCCTGCCAGAGGCTCCAAACAGCATCTCTATCAGCCACAGACACCTCAAGTACCATCGGGTCTGCTGGGTCATATGGTCCAAGTGGTAGAGCAGCCTGCACAGCAGCCTGGACCTGTTGAAGGGCCTTCTCCTGTTCCAGGCCCCACACAAAGCTAGCAGCTTTCCGAGTCACTTGGTAAATAGGCCTAAGTAACACACCCAAATGAGGGATGTGTTGTCTCCAGAATCCAAATAGACCCACTAAACGTTGTGCTTCTTTCTTGGTTGTAGGAGAGGCCAGGTGTAATAACTTATCTTTCACCTTAGAAGGAATATCTCTGCATGCCCCACACCACTGGACTCCTAAGAATTTCACTGAGGTAGATGGTCCTTGAATTTTGGTTAGATTTATTTCCCATCCTCTGATACGCATATGTGTTACCAATGAGTCCAAAGTAGTTGCTACTTCCTGCTCACTTGGTCCAATCAGCATAATGTCATCAATATAGTGCACCAATGTGATATTTTGTGGAAGATCCAAACGATCAAGATCCCTTCTAACTAAATTATGACACAGGGCAGGAGAGTTAATATATCCTTGAGGCAAAACTGTGAAGGTATACTGTTGGCCTTGCCAACTGAAAGCAAATTGCTTCTGGTGGTCCTTATGAACAGGTACTGAGAAGAAGGCATTTGCCAGATCAATAGCTGCATACCAGGTGCCAGGAGATGTGTTAATTTGCTCAAGTAACGAAACTACGTCTGGTACAGCAGCTGCAATTGGAGTTACCACCTGATTTAGTTTTCGATAATCAACTGTCATTCTCCATGATCCATCTGTTTTCTGCACTGGCCAGATAGGAGAGTTAAACGGAGATGTGGTGGGAACCACCACCCCTGCATCTTTCAAGTCCTTGATAGTGGCAGTAATTTCTGCAATGCCTCCAGGAATACAATACTGTTTTTGATTCACTATTTTCTTTGGCAGAGGCAACTCTAAAGGCTTCCATTTGGCCTTTCCAACCATAATAGCCCTCACTCTACAGTTCAGGGAACCAATATGAGAATTCTGCCAATTTCTGAGTATATCTATCCCAATTATACATTCTGGAACTGGGGAAATCACCACAGGATGTGTCCGGGGACCTACTGGACCTACTGTGAGTCAGACATCAGTCAAAACTCCATTAATCACGTGCCCTCCATCAGCCCCTACCTTAACTGGAGGGCCACAATGTTTCTTGGGATCCCCTGGGATCAGTGTCAACTCAGAACCAGTATCCAGCAGACCCCTAAAAGTCTGATTATTTCCTTTTCCCCAGTGTACAGTTACCCTTGTAAAAGGCCGTAGGTCCCTCTGGGGAAGAACTGGAGAAAGGGTAACAGCAAAACCTTTGGGTGTCTTATCAAGATCCTTCCTCAGTGGAACCTGGCCACCCCTTCATTCAAGGGGTTCCGGATCTGCAAACTGTCTCAAGTCTGGAAATTGATTCACTGGCCGAGATTGCTGTTTACCACGATCTAATGTAGCCTTTCTTTCATTTGGCTGTTTACCACTATCTAATGTAGCCTTTCTTTCATTTGTTTGAGAATTTTTCTGCTTATACAGATCAAACAAATATGCAGTAGGCTTCCTATGTATTTCATTCCTGGAAACACCATGATTGGTTAGCCAGTACCAAAGGTCCAACTGAGTCATGCCATTATAAATTTTACCTCTCCTGTGCTGACCATTACTGGGTATGTTATTATAAACATTCTTTTGTCTACGCTGTCCATTATAATAACTAGAATCACCTTGTCTCCGGCGATTCAATGCTGCCACCTGGCCCTTGTTACCTCGGAATCCAACTAAACCCAGTGAATTTAATTCATCTAATTGAGCAGAAGCATCTCCAATGCTAAGATCTGGCACAAGGAAAAGGGAAAGAACAAAACCCTTCAAATGTGCTGGTGCCCCTCTCACCAATTTGCGTCTTATAGAGCTAGTGAAAGGCATATCTTCTGGACCTTCCCATTGTGGACAATTATGCTTTACACAATATATCCACTCTAGCATTGCAATTTCCCTAAGTCTTAAAATCCCTTCATCAACACTAAGCCACAGAATATCAGGCATCTCCAAGTCATTTCCAGTAGGCCATCTTTTGATAAACACCTCAGCCAACCATTCAAACAAACTTTTGACACCTTTTTTAACGATGCGAGCTTCCGTATTAAACCTAGAATCTCTACTCAGAGGACCCATGTCAATAAACTCAGCCTGCTCTAGTTTTATGTTCCTTCCACCCTTATCCCACACCCTTAAAATCCATTCCCACACATATTCACCAGGTTTCTGCTTGAATGAATTAGCAAACTCATTAAGCTCCTTAGTAGTGTAGCGAATTTCCTCATGGACTACACTTTCTACCTCCCCTCTAGGAGCCTGTTTTGCTTTGAGTCTGGTTACAGGTCTAGAAGAAACTATTGGTGGGCCTTGAGAAACATCAGTAGTGAAAGTCATTGCTGGTTTATCAGACTCTGCAAAATTAATTACCTCATGTGGGGAAGGCATTATTTCAAGGGGTGGGGCTGAGGGTACTACTTCCTCAGGTGGGGCAAACCCTTGAGAATCTGAAGATTCAAAATTCTCAGTTTCAACATGGTCTTCCCACACATCCCCGTCCCATGTTGTAGGATCCCATTCTTTGCCAATTAGAGCCCTTACTTTAACTGTCGACACACTCTGAGGCTGAGACTTGAATTTTCGCTGTAGTTCAGCCAACCTTACAATGAGGGTTTCTGTTTGATTTTCTGCAACTTGAGCTCTATTGCTACAAGAGAGAAGATTTTCTTCAAGGACACACTTAGCAACTTTTAGATCGTTTACTTGTGTCTGGAGCCTTTCGATTTTATCACACAACTCCTTCCTTTCATTCATCATTCTTTCCACAGATACTAAGAGCAGCCAGCCAGTAAAATCATTTTCCGATTTTTTCCCCATCTTGTAGAAAGCTTTGTGCACTGAATCACCTAATTCATTAAGAAAATCAAGGGCATTAGCTTCTTTAAGTTCGGAATATAGTTTCAACCATGGGTCTTCAAAATTCTCTGAGCTCCCAGGAGGGAGAGAATCTGGAGAGGTTTCAATAGTTGAAAGTACTGGTGGATCAACAAGCCAATTCCAATATTTTAAAAGATTCATCCTTGTACTTCTGTTACTCTAGGACCACTCCTGGTACCAACTTCTGTATTAGTCAGGGTTCTCTAGAGTCACAGAACTTATGGATAGTCTCTAGATAGTAAAGGAATTTATTGATGACTTACAGTCGGCAGCCCAATTCCCAACAATTGTTCAGTCGCAGCTGTGAATGGAAGTCCAAGGATCTAGCAGTTACTCAGTCTCACGCAGCAAGCAGGTGAAGGAGCAAGAGCAAGAGCTAGACTCCCTTCTTCCAATGTCCTTATATTGTCTCCAGCAAAAGGTGTAGCCCAGATTAAAGGTGTGTTCCACCACACCTTTAATCCCAGATGAAAGGCATAGCCCAGATTAAAGGTGTGTTCCTTAACTCGGAGATTCAATCTTCTGGAATCCATAGCCACTATGGCTCAAGATCTTCAAACCAAGATCCAGATAAGGATCTCCAAGCCTCCAGATAAGGGTCACTGGTGAGCCTTCCAATTCCGGATTGTAGTTCATTCCAAATATTGTCAAGTTGACAACCAGGAATAGCCACTACAATCATTCTGGGGCATCTCATTCATGCAGGGAGATGCATATGGGACGAGGTCTTTGGACCATGCATGAAGTCAGTACAGTATTTCCTAGGCATGAATCTTCAGGTGGCACAGTGGAACTGCTGCTGAAGCTACAGCCACACTGCACACGGGAGTAAGGCCTGGTATCTGTGTACACAGCAGATGGCACAGCAGGGTACAACTGTTACTGAAGGTCTTGCCATATTCCGGACACTCCGGGGGACTTCCATCTCTTGCTGTGTCCCACTGTGTGTGATCAGGTAGTTCTGCAGGGATGCTTTCCAATGCAGCTGCAGTGGTCATGTTCCAAGCTGGAGCTGACTGTTAAGGAAGCAGTGACCACAGGTGTCATAGGTATGTGGATGTCATAGGTTGGTGGACTGCCCAGTAGGCACTCTGACTGAAGCCCTCACTGCCCACACTGTGTCTGTAGGGACTCCCTACCTCTACCTTGTGGCTACATAGGTAGAGTCCAGGTATTACAGTTGACAGAAGCCTTTGCTACATTGGGCACAGTGGTAAGCTCACAGGCCACCATAGTCAACAGATGGTAAATGAGGCCCGGGCTTCTCAAAGACTTTGCTATACTGAGAACAGCGTAGGCTTCTTACCTCTGGGCACCTACTGGTGCTGACTAGTCGGGAACTTTGGGTGGAGGAGCCTCCACAGGCCTGGCAGGAATGGGGTCATTCACCAGTGCAGACTTAGCTATAGATCACCAGGTGTTTACTGCATTGGAAGGTCTTGCCAGAGTCACCATACATAGGCTTGCTTTCTTGGAGTGAACAGAGGTGGCAGGGTCTTTCTAGGACTGATGGTCCTTGTCCTTGGTGTGGATGCACAGGTAATGGTTTAAGTTGGAAAGCTGTTGGAAAGTCAGCCCACAGTGGGAACAGAGGACAACTTCCATCTCCATCACGTTTGCCTTGTCTGAGTCCAGCACTGGATCTTGCTCTTGGGAGTGTATCAGCAGGTGTTATAATGCACACCTTTAATCCCAGCACTCGGGAGGCAGAGGCAGCCAGATGTTTGAGTTCGAGGCCAGCCTGGTCTACAAAGTGAGTTCCAGGACATCCAGGGCTACACAGAGATACCCTGTCTCGAAAAACAAACAAACAAACAAACAAACAAACAAACAAACAAACGAGGCTGGAGCGATGCTGGAAGCCTAGGTCACACTCAGTGCATTGGAAGGTGGGTTTAGAGGACAGCATTAGCAAGTACTTCACCAGGTGTGAGATCTTGCAGAATCGGTGCCTATAGAGATGACAGGTGTGTGGCTGCTCATTTGTGTGTGTGTGTGCACACGTACAGGTCTAGCTTGAAGATGGAGCTGAGTGATGTGGTCTCCCTGCGGCACAGACACAAGAAAGAAGGAGAGACTAGCTGAGATCATGGCATGTGGGTCTGTAGGTAAGTCAGCTAAGGGAGGTTCACTCTGCACTGTACATATGAACTGTGCCCCTGCCTTGGTCTCTGGGGCTACTCTGATACCTGCAACTTCACTGCCCTACCATCTGAGTAAGAAAAGGCTCTGGGAAACTCCAGGATTCTCTGTCTGGGACTCTGCTGAGATGATGAGTAGTCTCCTTAGGCTCTTCGACTTTAAGTTCCTCATTGTCTGGCCTTCTACTCCCAAATCCCAAAGGGTTTGCAGACCAAGCCTTCTTGTTCCAAATCCAAGAGGGTTTGCAGACTGAGCCTTCTTGTCTGAGCTGCCCTCAAAGGTAAGGGACTTTAATACAACTGTCGGCTCTGGAATTCTCCAGCCATAAGAAACCCTGGGAGGAATGGCTTTATTGTGGGAACTAGAGTATCCTATGGGACTCTGGGCTCACTGGCCACTTCAGGCAAGTGTCTACTTCTTGGGTTTAGCTGGCCTGGTGGGCACTGGCTAAGAAGGGAGTAATTCATTCAATGGATGCAGGACCGGAGTCTCTCCTAAGGGCCACTCCCTTTTGGGACCATATTTGAGGACCTGGTAAAGGCTACTCTATTCCTTTGAGATGATTGTCTACAGAAGGACAATTCTAGCTAGCACTGAAGCTAAACTCCAGTAGCCCAGTGTGGTATCTCTGGACACACCCTCCAGCAATCCATCATGTCCTCTCCATCCCTGAGCTGCTGGCCCTACAGATGACTCAGTATGTCCCAGGGTGGCCCAACAGTAGCTCCAGACTTTGCTTCTTGAGCTTCAGAGCCAGCCAAAGCTAATGATAGCGGAGTTCCTGAAGCCAGTCCAGGCATGCCCCTGCCTACGTTCTCCAGATACTGGAAGCATCTGAAGAGCTGGTGGGCCACCTCAGGCTGAGGCCTGGTCTCTGACCGCCTGGGATTCTCCTGGCTAACAACCTGATCTTCCTCCCATTTTACTGCTCTGAACTGCTCTTGTTCCAGAGCATCTGGGGACTGGTATTGCCAGCATCTTTCATATCTCCTGCAACTGCACTGGACTCTTAGGTCCCTTTCCTGGGCTCCGTACACACCTGTGGAGTCCAGAGGCTGAGATGTTTGGGGGTCCTTGGAGGGATCCTGACCAAGAACCAGCATAGGCCAGCCAAGGGGAGGAAGTTGAGAAAATGAAATAGAAGGGGTAATGGCTTTTTCATGAAACTTTCAAAATTAGTTTGTCACTGTCTTCCCCAAAGCACCTCAAATTTATATTGGGTTTGTAATAAAACTATAGGTTAATTTGGAAAAAAAATCAGCATAATACTGAGTTTTCTAATTTCTGACCATGCTAGAGAGTGCCATTTATTTAGGCATTTCTCTAGCTCTTCTTTAAAATCAATTGTAATCATTTTCATTGTTTGTACTTGGAGACTACAATATAATATTAATCTTGTAAGAACTTGCCAAATTCACTTGTAAGATGCAGGCTATAGTAGTTTTTTTTTTTTTTTTTTTTTTTTTTTCTAGAAAAGATGAAATAGGTAAAAATAGTTTCTGGCCACATAAGCAGATTTATTTGTAGTTCTCCATTATGAATGCCTTTCTTTTACCACCTTATCGCACTGGCTGCATCCTTGAATGCAGGAGGTAACAGGGATATCCTTTCCCTGTGCTCAGCTTTGGGAAGAAAGTTTTATTCTTTCAATATTGAGTGTGCTCTCAGCTGTAGATTTCTATAGATAGCTGCTACTGTAAAGTTCTTTACAAGTTTACCTAGAGTTTAAGGTAAATGGATGTGGAACTTTACCTGTTCTATCTCTGTAGCTGTTGAGATGATGGAGCTCTTCGGTGTTTGCCTGTTGGTTTGGAGATTATTACAATGATTGGTTTTTGGAGGATTCTATGTGATTCTGGGATATGACTCACAGGGTGCTAATACACTGTCATGCTAATTCCTGTCATGCTAGTTTAGCTCGCTAAGGATTTTTGCGTCGAGGTAATGGTATTAGGAGAACATTGCTCTGTAGTTCTCTTATAAATACCTGATAACATGGAATAATGATAATAATGAGTCTCAGATCAAAATAATATGGAGTTTTCTTCTTTATATTATTGATTCCACTTATTTCTGAAGTTTACATATAATTATATAAAATGTTACTTGTTAAAAATCCTTTTTGTTTTCCTATTTATATTACATGATCAATTTTCTCTCTCTCTCTTTCTTTCTCTCTCTCTCTCTCTTTCTTAAGGGCTTATCTTGAATTAACTAAACACAAAGGGTGCTTTGCTTTAAATGTTTTTCTCTTTCCCTACTTTCCTCACCTTTCCCCAACTTCTTCCCCCAACCCCACCCCTGTCAGTTTCTCTGTTTTCCCCTTTTTCCAGAAACATGATTCAGCCATGTGATAATCTCTCATCTTAGCAACCAGTTTGCTTTCAAACTAATATTATCTTTCAGACTTGTGGTAGCTTGAATAGGGATGGCTCCCAATAGTCTCATGTATTTGAATGCTAGTCCATAGGGAGTGGCACTAAATTAGGACATGTGGCCTTATTGGAGGAAGTGTGTCATTGTGGAGGTGGGCTTTGAGGTCATATATGTTCAAGCTATGCCTACTGTGGTACACAATCTCCTGCTGCCTGTGGATCAAGATATAGAACTCTCAGCTCTTTCTCCAGCACCATGTCTGGAGAAACTGCTATATGTCCTATAGTGATTATAATGGACTAACCCTCTGGAACTGCATGTAAGGCAGCCCCAATGAAATGTTTTCCTTTATAAAAGTTCCCTCAGTCTTGGTGTGTTTTCACAGCAATAAAACCCAAACTAAGATAAGACTTGTTCAGAAAGAAGGAAATTTTTTCCCCCTGACAATACAGGTTCTACAGGTAAAAGTACTTGCATAAAAGAAATAAATCCCATTTTAAGTTATTTCTATGATATTGCTAAGACAGCAAAGTCAGCTCATTGAACTCCTTTCCACAGAAAGAGGACAAGGTGCTGTTCTGAATGGTTACTCCATCAACTGTGATTATGTGCTCTGATTATGTGCATCTTGCTCTGATGCTCAACAGCAAGGTTTGCTGACCGGGATGGAGAGTTAGTGTGCTACTATCTTCTCCTATGTAAAATTGTAAATGAGCTCATGTTTTAAAAAGTCTACTTCTGTCTGAACCTCTCTTTGTCTTTTTGGATGTTAAAAGCAGGACCCTCTGTAACTCCTTCCATGAGTGTTTTGTTCCCAATTCTAAGAAGGGGCAAAGTGTCCACACTTTGGTCTTCATTCTTCTTGAGTTTCATGTGTTTTGCAACTTGTACCTTATATCTTGGGTATTCTAAGTTTCTGGGCTAATATCCACTTATCAGTGAGTACATATCATGTGAGTTCTTTTGTGATTGGATTACCTCAGTCAGGATGATACCCCCCAGGTCCATCCATTTGCCTAGGAATTTCATAAATTCATTCTTTTTAATAGCTGAGTAGTACTCCATTGTGTAAATGTACTACATTTTCTGTATCCATTCCTCTGTTGAGGGACATCTGGGTTCTTTCCAGCTTCTCGCTATTATAAATAAGGCTGCTATGAACATAGTGGAGCATGTGTCCTTCTTACCGGTTGGAACATCTTCTGGATATATGCCCAGGAGAGGTATTGCAGGATCCTCCAGTAGTACTATGTCTAATTTTCTGAGGAACCACTAGACTGGTTTCTAGAGTAGTTGTACAAGCTTGCAATCCCACCAACAATAAAGGAGTGTTCCTCTTTCTCCACATTCTTGCCAGCATCTGCTGTCACCTGAATTTTGGAAGGAGTTACAGAGACAAAGTTTGGAGCTGAGATGAAAGGATGGACCATCTAGAGACTGCCATGCCTGGGGATCCATCCCATAAACAGCCTCCAAATGCTGACACCATTGCATACGCCAGCAAGATTTTGCTGAAAGGACCCTGATATAGCTGTCTCTTGTGAGTCTATGCCAGTATCTGGCAAACACAGAAGTGGATGCTCACAGTCAGCTATTGGATGGAACACAGGGCCCCCAATGGAGGAGCTAGAGAAAGTACTCAAAGAGCTAAAGGGGTCTGCAAACCTATAGGTGGAACAACAATATGAACTAACCAGTACCCCCAGAGCTCGTGTCTCTAGCTGCATATGTAGCAGAAGATGGCCTAGTCGGCCATCATTGGGAAGAGAGACCCCTCGGTCTTGCAAACTTTATATGACTCAGTACAGGGGAACGCCAGGGCCAAGAAGTGGGGGTGGGTGGGTAGGGGAGAGGAGAGGGTATGGGGGACTTTTGGGATAGCATTTGAAATGTAAATGAAGAAAATACCTAATTAAAAAAATTGGAAATGAAAAAAAGACCCCAAAAAACCGGACCCTCCTAAGTTACAGTTTGAAGTTTCTAATGTTGGCTCCATTGTCTGTACTTAACACAAGCTTACACCAACTTAAACGTAGATGGCTTCCTTAGATACCCCAACATGAATTCCAATCTCTCCTGTAAGGAGTCCTGGAAATCACCTAGGAGGCAGAAATGAGCTAGATTCCTCCTCCTCCCTGTCCACCTTTTTTCCTTCAGAGTCTACTCTTACCATGTGGGGCCCTTGCTTTTCCTTTAGGATCCTGGACAAATATGGGTGGGCTGGCTTTGAAGTCTAGAAGGTTCCAAGACCTAAACTACAAATGTATATCTCCAATTCCCAGAACTTTGCTCTGAAGCTAGGCGAGAGTGGAGGAATCCAGGTATTTATTTATTTATTTATTTATTTATTTATTTATTTGAGTACACTGCAGCTATCTTCAAACACACACTAGAAGAGTGCATCGGATCCCATTACAGATGGTTTTGAGTCACCATGTGGTTCCTGGGAGTCGAACTCAGGACCTCTGGCAGAGCAGTCAGTGCTCTTAACCGCTGAGCCATCTCTCCAGCCCCCAGATATTTTTCAACACAGGAGAAAATATCTTACTAGATGGCTTTCTGAATAGGTAACACAAGGAGTATGCAAAGTCACAATTGGACAGTGCTTGAACCATCTCTGCCCAGGTGTCAAAGTAAAAAAAGCAGAGGATTTGTGTGGAACCAAGATGTGGTGGCATCCAGTGCTCCTTGCTCCTTTCCTGCTGAAGTCATCACCATCTGTGCTGACAAGTCCAGAAGCATTAAATATGGAGATAGGAAACCAGAGATCCAACTACAGGCGCTGCAAAGAATGAATTGAATATGGAACCTCCCCCACCCATGCACATGGGGCAGCCACAACAAAGGGGCTGAGAACAATGCCAATTGTGCTGACTGCTTAGCCCATAGATATGTATGTGGTCCTTCAGATGCCTGTCAACAAAGGGATGAATCGAACTCGGTGTTGGCGAACAAGCCTGCATTGTCTTCCCTGTTCCAAAAATATTCTCTAAACTCCCCAAAGCCCTGAACACTAGGGGATAAACCCCTTATGGCCTGCCAGTAGACAAATACCAATTCTCTCAACATCTAGACTTGCTTGGCATTTGATCTGAGCCTTAACCAAACAGGCAGCATGCAAACCTTTAATACAGATAATTTTTATCTTGGGAAGATCTTGCCAACAAGGCGAGCCTAGAGATCTGCTCTGGGAGGCTTGGAGAATGTCTGACAGATTACTAAGTCCAGAGCCACGGGAGCAGCCCATTTTTCTCCCTTCCCCCTCCCCTCCTTACCATGTAGCTGATGTAATTACACATTTCTGTGATGACAGTCTGTTATTTACCATGAGATAATAGGGTGGCCCAAGCAATGGGAGTGCAGTGACTGCAAGTGCACAGATCACTGAGTTAATGGTTGTGTGACCTTGGAAATTATAAAGGGTCAGAACTGCATGACAACACTACTTATCTTGGGTCTGGGCATCCAAGGGTAACAGGGCTACAGGGTGCTTTGCTTTCTCAACGGAATCTCTCCTGGAGCAAAATGTTGTAGTCCCGGGAAAAGGCATCAAGAATGCTCCTTGTACTTTTCTTTCTTTCTTTCTTTCTTTCTTTCTTTCTTTCTTTCTTTCTTTCTTCCTTCCTTCCTTCCTTCCTTCCTTCCTTTCCTTCCTTCCTTCCTTCCTTCCCTCCCTCCCTCCCTCCCTCCCTCCCTCCCTCCCTCCCTCCCTCCCTCCCTCCTTTCTTTCTTTCTTTCTTTCTTTCTTTCTTTCTTTCTTTCTTTCTTTCTTTCTTTCTTTCTTTCTTTCCTTCTTTCTGCTGTACTGGGGAATCCAACTCCAGGTCAGCTCATGCCAGGCGAGCACTGTATTCCCAAGGACTATTCCTGGTCCTCTTTATTTTATTTTATTTTTAAATTTTGAGACAGGACCTTACTTAGTTCATCAAGCGAGCTTTGAACTTGAGATTGTCCTACCCTGCCTGCCAGTACTTTTAGTACTTGGAATGATAGGCCTGTGCCACCAGGCCTGGAACACCCTGTTCTTAACTCTTTTATCTTGAGCTCCTGGAACAACTTTTCTGTAAAGATCTTAGACTTTCTGAGGTCTCTTTAGAGTCAGTTCTTCAAATTAGCACACAGTCAACCACAGATATGTTCATGGGACTATGCGCCAATCTAATTTTATGTATGGACACGGAATTATTTGAGTTTCATGTAATTTCTAAGTGTGATAAAATATTCTTTTTTCACTATGCTTGTTATTTAAATATATATATATCCCTTTCTTAGCTTATAGGCCAGACTAAAATAAGATGCTAAAACCATTTAGCTATGGTGTGCTGGTCCTAGCTGCAGAGTACCTGAGTGTGCCATGAAGAATTTGAAAGAAAAGTGCATTCAGGCTTCCTCGCAGCCATGGGGGTCAGGCTTTGGATAGCAGCCACACTTTTGCAGAGAACAGGGTTGCACCAGCAGTCGGACCCCCATCTCTGATTTGTCTTGGTAAAGGAACACAGAAGACAGCAGTGTTGTCCGTTTGATGCATTGAGAATTCCCCTCCATCTTAGCATTCCTGTTCTTGCTTCCCTACAGCTGAGGACAGGAACAGAGCAAGGACGACCACCTCCTCGAAGACACAGCCTCACTTCCTTTCCCGTATGGAGTCTGGCTTCGGGACATTTGGTTCCCCATAAGCCTACTGTTCTGGGATTCTCATTGGTTTTGAGGTTCAGTGAGGGAGAAACCAGAGGATGTGACAAGTCACTGAATGTCAATGTGCCAAAGGACGTTGTGCATTGGGCTGAGCAGCCAGATAAAAGCTTTGTCTGACTCATTTCTATGCTCTGGGCCTGCTTTGAGCTGAGTCTTTCCTTCCCCTGCCATCTTTTGGTGTTATCAGTGACATTATGCTTCTGTGAACCTTTCAAAGAAAAAAGTCCTTTGGAACATCTGTGTGTCAGGCATTGCTCTACACTCGAAAACATAATAAGTTCTTTGAATTAGATCCTTCTGAGACTTTGAACGGCAGCTTTCAATCTATCTGTCTGTCTATCTATCTATCTATCTATCTATCTATCTACCTACCATCTATCTACCCATCTACCTATCTGCTTTTGGCTAGGGTTGAACAACTTTACTTTTGTTACTTCAACTCTGAGGATTTCAGGCCTCATGACCTCAAAAAGATGATGATTAGGCAGGGATAAGAAAAAATGAGGTCATAGGTGATCCTGTCCTGTCTCTGCCTGTACCAAGCCTGCCCTTGCTAAGGCTGTATAGCATGCTGTCAGCCTTTGGCAGAGACCGTGACTGATCCAGCATCCAGGCTGCATATGATTTTTGGGTGAGCGAAGGCAAAAAAAGCAACAGTTCTGCTCTGTTTGAGACATGGAAGGTTGGAAAGGATCTTGGAGTGTAGCTTATGGTGTGATTAGACTGAATGCTTTCATGCTGAGTTTTCACCAAACTGTCACATGATCTCTGAGACTGCTCAATAGTTTTATTGGTCATGGGCAACACTTTAGGAAGCAAATAAGCAGAGCCTTATCGTCAGTCAGGATGCTCAGAAGGGCCCAGGCCCAAGGCTCCAAGGACAGTCTAGCCTGCATGTGTCCTCTGCCATTGCCACCTGTTTCTGTTTCATCCAATGGTAAGCTGATTTTCTATGCACCGTCTACTCACAGGTGGGTGGAGCAGCACAGCATTGTGCAGGTGATTGCAGCCTGGAGGGAGGGAGGGAAGGAGGGAGGGAGGGCACACAGGTGGGGTTTTTGGAGCTGCTAATAGTGACTGAGAACTTGCTCTTCTTACTGGATCTCTCCCTGCCTCTGTAACACAATGCTCCTCAACACAGAACAACTTGGAAACATAGGAACTTCAAAGACAACTGCATTTGATCTTTGTGATGTCTTGTTTCTAACTTTATGTTTTTGCCTCTGCCGCCATTTCTTCTTCCCCAATCCTCATGTGCATACACACATGCATGTACATACACACAGACCCATGTTTCCAATGTATGATCAAGACCTAGTCAGTCAGGACTGTCATATCAAATTACACAAAGTGTGACGATGTAAGACATACAGGTTATCAGAAGGATAGTATGTACTAAGAAGAGAAATGTTCCTTCAGAGTCCTGGATCCTGTTGCTCCTGTATGCTGATCTCATTAATCCCAGGAATGGTTTGTACTTATATCCCCTGGGCCACCTTTTAAGCCAAAACCACAGTGGTTGGTTCTATAGAAAATAAAAATCCATTTATTTATTAATATTAAATGCTGTCTGATTCCTACATGCCACTGGATGATGAGAGAGAAAAAGATTTACCACTTGCCATGTCACTAATTAGGCATGTGGTCTTGGGCACATTCAGTGACCTGACTGAATGTCTACTGTTGCCTCTTGTTCTGAGAATCAAGGAACTGCATGTAAAGATAATGCATGAGGGATAGCTTACATAGGTGGCAGACATGATTCCAGGAGGGACGTTCTCTCCATGACAATAATGATCAGAGTGAAGAGTGAGAAAGGAGTAGGTGAGACAACATCTTCAGGACATGAGCAGAAGCCAGACCTGGGCTACACTGGGCTACCCTGGGCCACTCTGGGATACCCCAGGCAAATGGTTGATTCTCTGAATGTTTCTGTTTCTTTATTCCTTTTTAAACAGGGCGCTATTTGGAGTTCTTATTGTTTGGGTAACAATTTATCATTTTTTCAGAGTCATCTCCTCTGCATGCTTACTTAGCTCTATATGGGAGGCCTGTAGAAAGGTCAGCATATGCTAATTTGCATAAGTCCTTGGGTAGCTGGCTGTCCTGTGAACTGCCATCAATGAGAAGATTTGGACTAGGGCCCAACTGATCTTTTGGAATCTTTTCAACACTAGGACAGTGCATTTATAGGTACCATAAAAATGGCCTTTCTAAATGTCTTTGTTCATACACAAGAATCACATTGTAAACACCACATGAGCTGGACTTACCTTAGTAAATACATCACTGAAAAAGAAAAAAAAAAGAAATATATCATCGTATTTCTTATAGCTGACACAGTAAACTCTTAGAAACATTGTGTATGACAGAGAGACAGAGGGTGTTCTCCACACACTGAGGTAGGTAGCCCTGGCATAAGTGACTGGTTCTTCCATCTGGTTTACCTCTAACCCTTCTGGATGAAGACACCAGAATGAAACACCAATTTCTTTCTTTCCCTTGCCAGTAGGATTTTGCAGGGTTCTTGCTGTATTGTGCATTGAGAGCCTTCATTAGCAATGCAATCGCTTCAGAAGGTGACACATGACTCATACAAGGTCTAGAAATAGCACTGTGGAAAATTGCTTTTATGTAATCTTTCTCGGCGTGTCATTTGGTGAGTGCTTATCATCCCAGCAGAAACAAGTGGGAAAGATCACATCTTGTGGGGCCTCCGGGGATGCGCTGGCTCTCAGAGTCAGGCCACTGCCTCACAGGCCTCTGCAAACCACTAGAAGTTTGGGAGCATTTTAGGTACAATAGAGTAGGTGAGGGGTCAATCTGCAAAGTCAGAACCAACCTTGGGTTTCAGTTCTATTGCATTTAGTACATGGGCTTCAATCAGGAGCTGCTCTTCTTCCTCCTCCTCCTCCTGCTCCTCCTCCTCCTCCTTCTTCTTTTGGTTCAAAATTAAATTTTAAATGTTTTGAAGTTGTGGTAATCTATACTTAACATGAAATCAATCAGTCCAGTTAGGTAAAGTACATATACATTATTGTGCTACCATCGTTACCATCCAGCCATCTGTTTCTGGATCTTTCTCTCTTCCTAACTTAGACTCTGTACTTACTAACCAGTAACTCTCCTCTCATTTCCTCTTTCCAAGAAGCCATCCTTTGTTGGTTGGATTTTGACCCTTCTGGGTATCTCAGGAAGTGAAGTCATGTAATAGTTGTCCTTTTGTGATTGGCTTACTTAACTTTGAGCACAACATGGTTCCCAACAACCTGTAGCATGTGTCAGAACTGAGCACTGGTAAGCAGAACCCCATTGGATTAGGCGCCACATATCATTTATCCATTCATCTATTTCATGGACACTGAGTTGCTCCTGCCTTTCAGTTATTATGACAAATGTTTCTGGGAATATGAATGTAACAGTTTTAATCGTTTCCTGTTCCCATTGTAAAAAAAAAACCAAACTCTTAAAATTAAAAGGAAAGGTCCCCAGATAAGTATGTAAACAATCTAGAAGGAGAAAGGACAGAAGCAGGTGGTCGCCCCCATCCTAGGATAGTCACAGGCAAAGTTGGGGAGGGGAAAGGAGTAGGCCTGGTTGTAAACAAGGGCAGACAACTGCATGAGTGAAAGCAGATTTTTTAAACACTCATTGGAGGTGTCACAGGCAGCTTGGAAGGGACTTTGAGAAGCTAGGCCAGGAGCCTGTGGAGGTGGCTTGTATGTAAGATGGCTTTCTATGAAAACAGGGTGGACCTGAGTCTGAATCTCCAGTAAGCACACAAAAAAGCTGTGCATGACTGTGCATGCCTGTCCCTTTAGCACTGGGGTGGAGACAGACAGATCCTGAGAGTTCTCTGACCAGCCAGCTTGGCCCAAACTGGTGAGCTTTTGATTTATGGAAAGGCCCTGTCTCAGGAAATAAGGTGGGTAAAAGTAGAGGAAGAAATCTGATTGGCTTTGGCCAATGCATTTGATGGGCATGTCTGCATTGGTATAGTATGTGCTGCTCTCACATGCACACACACACCCGGGGCAGGGTAAGTGGTTCTGGGAAACAAAGAAAGCACGCAGAGGAAGCACACAGGTTGTCCCCTCCATTTCTGGATGAGTTCCTACCATACCAGTTCTGCTGCTTGTCTGGCTATGGTCCAGGTACAACATAAGTGTAAGTATAAGAACACTCTTATGACATCAGAGACTTCTGGGCATGGAGCTGTTCTGACATGGCGAGGAAGAATAATTTTCTTTTAGCTTTCTGGATTCAGTTGGGTCTTGAGCGCCAACTCAGACTCTGGAACTTAACATGCATCTCCTTAGGGACCCCAGAAGATGCTGTGTATGCTGGTTCCGGTTCTGAGGAACCATGGGTGAGAGTATTCGGAGGGAATGGGCCTGAAAGTTATGGTCATAGCTCAGGATGGTGACTTTCTGTGCTGGAAGTTGTCTGACATGGCCTTCCCTTGTTGGCCCACACGCAGATAGCAATCCAAGGATCCTCCTCTTGCTCTGTGTTGCCACTGGCACTAAGGAATGACCAAAGCACGCTAGATAATGATTAGTCTTGGAACGATTAGCATCCTATGTACTTGGGTTAAAAAAAAGACTTATGTAACGGGTGTTCTACTTTTTCCTAGAATCTTTGCCTCTCTAAGGACTCCCTATTGCAAAGTGAAAAAAGAGAAGGGATCCAAAAAATTCACTGCACATTGCAATATTTGGTTAGCACCCCTAGCCAACTGATAAACACGCAGTCCGTGCTCTGAATCCTACAGGAGCACACCCAAATGCTTCTAGGGGCCCTTTGCAACATAATTGCTGACCCGTTGGGCCTGGATTTCAAGAGGACACATTAGTTAGTGGCAGAGTGGTGTGTGACCAGTGATGGGGCTTGGCTCCATGACAACTTGGAAGGCTTTGCCTCTGATTTGGAAAGAACAGCAATCTGTGTTCTGAACAGAGAGAGGGGAAAGAGGACAGAGTTCTCGGCGGAACACTAATGAGAATAAGATGAAACCACTTCAAAAAGAGGCCCAGTCAGTGGTAGAGGAGTGTGTTGTCCATGTGGCTGGTTGATGGTTGACATCTCCACAAGGTCATGGTCATATCTAGAGCAGACTAACAGGGATCAATGGGAGGACCACATTGAGTGTCCAGGCAGCTGCCATCAGAACCTGCATGCAAACATAAAAGCGTTTTTGTTTACTTGTCCAGATTTCTCAACATTTTGATCTCTGGCTCCTATAGGCTTGAGTAGTAGCAGACAATGTTCAATTCTCTGTATGTTGGACACAAGATATTCAGCAAGAAGAGTGAAAATTTCCTCCAATGATATGCACATCCATAGAAAAAGGAGGCTTTAGCGATGGGGTGGGGGCAGTGGAGATATGTTTTATAGAATGTGATATGATCTGATGGGAGGGGGTGTCTTATTGGGCCTATGCTGAAGCATCCACCCAGCCCACTGGAGGTATCAGCCATAGAATAGTATAGAGTGAAGTTTATTAGGGACATGGGAAGGGAGTAGAGGAAGAGACAGAAAGGGGACAGAGAAGAACAGAAAAAGAGAGGAGAGAGAAGAGAGAAAGAAGGGAAGAGGCCAGATGGCTTGGAACATGTGGGATGGGAGAGAGAGAATAGGGAGAAAGGGAGGGAAGGAGAGGAGAGGAGAGGACAACACACACACACACACACACACACACACACACACACACAGAGAGAGAGAGAGAGAGAGAGAGAGAGAGAGAGAAAGAGAGAGAGAGAGAGAGAGAGAGAATAGAGTCTTTTGAGCCAGGCTAAGTAACTGTTGGGTGGAGCCCAGAGCAAATGTGATGAAGTGGATCTAGGTATTATTGTACCTGTCTGATTTTCTACTTTCTCATTTTACAGTGAGGTACAAGTGAGGTAGAGGTGGAGGTGGAGGTGGAGGTGGAGGTGGAGGTGGAGGTGGAGGTGGAGGAGGAGGAGAGGAAAGGGTTAAGTGACTGTAACTTGCTATCCAGAGAATTTTGGGGAGTTTGCCAAGCCACTGAAGTAGACAGTACTTTCTTTGAGATAAAGACTTTTTCCACCTTAGAAGGGGCCTGCTGTTTTTATCACTTCTCTTGGGATGGTCAAGGGCTGCCTAGATATCAAGAGCTCCTGGATTAGATTGATAAATATCTCCACCTCTCACACATGAGGCTGACTATGTGTGATTTGAGGGTTTCTGTGATGTCTTCCGAGGGGAAGGGGGTACCTATGCCTGAGCCTGCATTTCTGTACCTGTTTTCATTGTAACCTGAGACGCACAACAGGTATGTGAACTTCCCTGCCTCACATTGTCTTCTCTCAGCTCCCTTCTCTTGAGCAAAACAACTAGGAAAGAGGAAATATGAGTCTTGAGTCTCGTTGGTGTCTGCCATTTGGACTGTGTCTGGCTCTCTACCCCTGCAGGATCTCAGCCAGCCATGCTGGCTTTTGTTCCCAGCCTGTCACTCATAGAGCCTTTAAACTTAAAAAAAAATATTGTGTGTGAGTGTGCCTCTGTGTGTGTGCATGCATGGGTGTGTGCACGCAAGGGTGCATGCACATGCCAGTGCAGACATGTGGAGGTCAGAGGATCACTTTTGAGAGTTGGTTCTCTTTCTTCACTATGTGATCCAGGGATTGAATTCAGGTCATCTGGTTTGAATGGCAAACACTTTTACCTACTGAGCAATCTCGGACAGGAAGACATTTTTGGCCTCCACCATGACTTTAGCCTCTGTGCCCATTCTAGAGACCTTCCTTTAAGCAACTAGCGTTTGGAGAGTGAACTTTAGTCAGACGAATCCCTGTTTGGCAGTCAGCTGGAGGATATATTCCCTTCCTCAGGGTCAGAAGGGACTAAGCTAGAGGTTTGGAGTCTTTTTGGCAAAGAGAGTTTCTGGTGTAGATTTCCCACTGGCTGAACTTGCTGGGGACACCCACAGAAGTGGCTCATGGGACCATTCTGCCCACAAGCATTTTAATAGCAAAACACAATCAAATAATCCTCTGTTCAACATACACAAAATTCTCTGTTTCAGAAATCACTTTCAGCATGATTTTTTGTTCCTTTAGGGTACTTGTTCCAAGGATTTTGCTAGCTCCAGTAAGGGAATTACTGACTATTCTGAGAACTATCTCTTCTGCCCCATTAGTGACCTTCTCATTGTGGCGCCATGCCTCAGGGGTGGCTAGAGACAGACAGGAGTCTTCTCAGTAGGGGAAGTGTGTGTATGTTGGGGTGCTTTGCCTATATTCTCCAACCCGATTCATTAGACATCACAGGCAGTGTGGCTTTTCTTCAGTTGTGGGACATTGTTTCTCTGAAGTGGCACTCAGACGGCCCAGTTCTGAGGTGCAGGATGAAGCAAGCCAGCAGAGGAATTGGCACGGCGCTGCCGGTAAAGGTTAGCTTCTATCTGCGTTGAAAAAAAAAATGGTGAAGTCTGGGTTGGGTGACATAATAGAAAACCCTTCTTATGTTCTCCCTTAGACATTCATTTTTTCCCCTCAAAGAATAAAAATCCAGTCCAGCTATTTGAAATTCTGTCAGCTATGAAATCTCCCCCCCCCACTCTTTTCCTTCTCCCCCTGCCCCTGTCCTCTCTTCTTCTTCCTTCATTTGAGGTTCGTTTGCATCAGAAACATAGTAAATTTAATTTTTACTAAGAAATGACTTTGTGGCTACAAACTCACGAATCCAATATCCCCTTCTTATCCATAATGGTCTGCACTCAAGCTGAGCATGGGGGACGCGACAATTTTGTGCATCACGCACGCATTGCAGTGTTCTGCAAAGCCGAGACGGTTAACCTTTGCCTTCCATTCCCCAATTTTCTTTTGCCCTCTCTTGCTATTTTCTCCAGAATAGGTGAAGGAAAAAAAGGGTAGGAAGCGTTTCTCCTCGAATCACGTGCTATCGAAGCCCTCTTGTGGGACGAAGTTCAGCTTCTTCACAGTGGCCCTTTGATAGCTAAAAATCTGGTGTTCAGCAATTACTTCTTTTTGAGAACTCCAAGTACATCCAGCTTGCAGTTTTTTAAACAATTGGCTCTGTTCTCTGGGTCCGTTCCTCATCTCAGTGGGCTCCCCATAGAGACAGAAGACAGGCCCTCTGTCTCTGTTGAGGGAGAGCAGCTGATGTTTATGGGCCAGCTGGAAGCAGAAGGGTGGATGGGCCGAGGCTGGCTTTCATTCTTCCTACGGCTCAAATTGAGATATGGGTTTGTTATATGTTTGTTTAATCTTATTTCAGGCTCTCCTATACAAATCCCGGGGTGGGGTGGGGGGTGGCAGTAGAAAGCAAGGCTGCAACATGTGTGCTGGGCTCAGAATGAGAAACTTTAATCCTTGCAAAAACGGCATTGTGTAAATTCCAGACTGCAACTAATCAGGAGAGACTCAGACAGCGGCGTGAACGGTTCGCTTTCCCTTTTAATATTCCGGGTGCGCAGTCATGAAGTAATGCGACCTCCTGAATGCATATTTCTCCTAAATTTCCTTCAGGCCCGTATTTATTTTATTTGCTGAAACCCCAGTGGCTTATCTGAAGTGCACCAGATGTTTCCCATCTGCAGACAGTGCACCTGACAGTCAAGAGGCCGAGCAGGTTTGCTGGTGGCCAGCTCTTCAATCGCACCCTCCGCAGCAGTGTACATTTTAACGGCTTGCAGCATGTAAAAGGCTCCGGTGTTTGGATACTTAGGTTCTGGGTCCTTTGCTACAGGCCTTAGCTTCATTAGCACATTTATGACTTCTGTGGTCCTATGGAGTAGTAGGTCTACGTACTTGCTCAGCGCTTTATGGATGAGGAAACCATGGAACCAAAAGATAAATAGCTTTCCCCAGGTCACGTAGATAGAAACCAGAGAGTAAATCTGGGGTCTGGGTATAAATCATTACTACATTACTGTGTTATGTGGATGTCACTTCTGGACTAGCTCTTCAGCTTCTGCTAGATAAATCCCTGTAAGAATGGTCTCAGCTTTGCGTACCGGGATCCCATCTGTGCCAACTCAGCAGATAAATCCTGTATAAGAATGCCCTCATCCTTGGGATTCCCACCTTGTGTCAACTTGACAAAAAAGCTCAGCCATTTCAATTTCCATAGAAGTATTTTTTTTCTTCTCCAAGGGCCTTTCTGCGTGTGCACATCCATGCTTGAAGTTTTGGTGTGTCTTACTAAGGGTATAGGGAAATTGGCGGTCAATTTCCACCTCTACCCATCATAGAAACTCAGTGGAAGGGCTCTGCATTTCAGGCATCCGTATTGTTTGTATCCTGTTGATGCTCTGTCTCCTGCTAGCCCCGTGATGATGATGCTCTGCTACCTTTCCGTGTTTCCATAAAGAAGGCTTCTTAAGGGGATGCTCGAGCTGCTTCTTAAAATGGTTTCTTTTAAACTTCTACCACTAACTGTAGAGAAGGGAAGACTTGTGCTGTCCCCTTTCCCTCTGTCCTTTCCTCCTTCCCCCTCCCTTTCCTTTCCCTCCTCTTCCTCTAAAGTATAACAAAAAGGCTAAGTGTTGAATTAACTGATTTTCCACTATTCACAGCAGTATTTCTATTACATTTTAGACACTCTTTCCTTCCCCCAAGCTACCTGATGGAGTGGTTTATTTATCTGCCACAAACTGATGATGGAGTCACCCCAGAGACATTGCCTGCAGTAAACGCTTCCCTCACAGGATACAGGTAGATGCTTCTTGTCTGTAGATCCTGTCTCTGCGAGCACAGGAGCAGGACAACTGACTGGTCAAGAGACTGTCTCAAGACTGCCTGCTTCCCCTCAGAGTAGGAGTCACTGCTTTAGGGAGAGAAGCGGAGAACTAGAGAAAAGGTGGCCCGTAATTAAAGAGTAAAGAAGAGAGCAGAGGATTAGCATGAAGCAGTGCTGACCTAGCAGAAGTTTGGCAAGTTGGAGCTGGAAACTCTCTCTCTGTCTCTCTCTCCCTCTCTCTCTTCTTTCTGTATACACACATCAGCTTTTCTACAATTATTTTCCTAATTATAGAATTGATGTACATAAAATCATTTTGGAAATACAACTAGAAAAATCTAACAAAGGCTAATCTATATTAAAATAAATATAAATAAATATATATATATATATAAATACATAAGTGTGTAATTTCACCATCTATTGAAATTTCTGCTAAGGCATTGCATATTTCTTTGTGAGTGTTCTTTGTTTGTTCAGGCTTTTATGATTGTGTGTACATTGTGCTCTTGCTTACACACCAACAACCCCCACCGTACACACACAACAACGACAACAAAAAGTGCACACACCGGAAATGACTGTGCGCCTACCTTTAATAGGCAATATAGTATACATAGGGTTATGCCTAATGGAGGGAACCTATGCATGGTCTTCAGTGTTCTCACCTTTGCCCCTTTCCACTGAACACATCATTCATTCAGTTGGTCCAGCTCAGCCTTACTACTGTAACACTTGACTTCCTGCCCACTATCTCAGGATGATCTTTGACTCTTTAGTAGAGTCTACACAGCCTTTCTTCTCTGTGCTCTTCTGGCTCCATCTGATACTCTGCAGGTAAAAAGATCAATTTTCACATATTTGATACCTGGAGGAGCTGCTGGAGACATCTCTGGCTTCTTCTTGATCTTTCCCAGTGCCTATGAGTTGCATCATTCTCACATTCAATTGAACAGTAGAGTAACACTGGACTTGGAGGTATAATCTTTGAAGGCTCATAGGCCTAAGTTCAGATTCATTCTTTTAGCTTTGCCATCTATGAAATGGGATAGTAAAAGTGGCTGTCCTTTACTCAGGAATTAATGTATTTAGAGAGAACCTGGGGAAAGGGTTCAGGGCAGTGTCTGGTGACAACTCAAAACTATGAAGTCAGTAGTTCATCAGCTTGGAGTAGTAAAGTCATGTGAAGTGTTTGCAGGAGTTTCCCCAGGTGGACTGCACAAGGGAGAGTGTGCCAGTTTTATCTATCTGCAAATGAACATCAGGGATGAGCTGAAGAGGCAATGACTGTACAATCTAATCAGCATTGGCTACTTGAGTAGTCCCTTGTTCTAAGCTCTTCACAGAACCTCAGTTTTCATTATAATCCTACAAAGGGGCTACCACCACTTTGTCAGTTAAGGTATTCTCCAGGGGAAGCTGGCTTACATGATAAGAAGGTTTATTCTCTCTCATGCTAGAAAAGTATGAAGCCAGACAGTCTACAGAGCTGGTTGGTGCAGCTACCCAGTCTACCAAGAACAGCCCTGAGTCTCTGTGGTCTATCCCTAGGAACAGGTCATTCTAAGGTCAGAAGCAAGACTTCCATGGCAGCTCCAGAATCCGAGCAATGCAGAGCAGTGTTTAGGGAGGTACAGTGTTTAGGAGGGACTCCTCTGTACCTTGTCTGCAGCTGTGTCATAGAAGTTAGAGGATTTCATGAAGTCGCTGTAGCCTGTCTCTGAATAAGTCATTGAAAATGCTCACAGACTCACTCTTAGGCTACTTAAATGTCCTCTTGTGGATAAAAGTAAAAGTGGCTGCGCTGAGGTTCATTGCTGCTCCCAGTGGTGGTAGTGGTGGTGGTAGTGGTGGTGGTGGTGGTGGTGGTGGTGGTGGTGGTGGTGGTGGCGGTGGTGGTGGTGGTGTGTGTGTTTGTGTGATAGCAGGAAAAAAATCCTTCTATCTTTCTAAGAAGGAAAAAAGGCAGTAATATTTTTTGTTACATAGCATCCAATTCATGGGTCAACTCTCTCTCTCTCTCTCTTAAATATAAGTAAATATGCAACAAAAAGCTTAAGTATCTGATGCCCTGCAGTTAGCAAGGGGCAGAGACCAAACCCGAGTCCATCCAACTCCTGTGATGACACATTTCCCAAACAGGTAAAAATCGTGCCCTGTGTCATCCTCAACACACGAACCACAAGAGTCCACAGCAAGGGAAATTCTTTGAAGAGGTTACAAAAGTTTTCAGGCCAGCTGAAGCTTAATACTTTGCAATGTGGCATGCTGGGAACATTGCGTGCAGCCAGCATGGTCTGGCCCAGAGCCAAAGCCAGGGTGGCATCCCTAGAGAAACAGTGGAGGTGAAAGGCATCTCACCCAACACCGGAGGTTGTATAAAGCACAAGAAGTCATCTGTCAGAGCTGAAATATGTTGGAACAATAGGGAAGGAGGTGGGGGGGGGGGAGGGAGGGAGGGAGCGAGGGAGGGAGGGAGTACTGCTTCAGCCATGCATTTGTGAGGATGTCAATATCAGCTCTCACCGTCTTCAAAAGTTTCCTTACATGCTTACCATGAGATCCAATAGAGGAATGTGTCCTTTTCAAATGTGGAGATGGTGAATGTTAAGAGTCAGAGTTTAGGATGAGATTCTGAGTGCAGCTCTTAGCTGTGGGGGACCACATTCCTTTTCCCCTAAAACTTCTCTGTCAGCTGCCTTTCCTTTAAGATTTTACCCTGAAGCTTCCTCTCGCATGTGCTTACCCTACTCAAGCCTTCAAAGACAGCCTGCACACTAACAGTGTTTAGAGCCACGTGTTAGACTTTATCTTAAACTCCAAGACTTGGTCCCAAGGACCTACAGACACCTTTAGTGGATCGTCTCAAAGGCTCTCAAAGTCAGTATGTCCAAACAAGAATTTGTTTCTATTTCATGTTCTTTAAAACACTTAAGAAACGTGTATGTGTCATGCATGAGTATTTTTTTTTTTTTACATTACCATCACCTCAACTCCTCTCATGTTTTATGTTCACTTTCAAAGGAGGACCTTATCTCTTGAATCTGGCGAGCAACCACTTATCCTAGATGGAGTCGTAGGATCATTTTGTCTCCTCAATGATGTCCAAGTGGACACCACATCTGGACAGTTCTTTTTCTTCTACCCAGCCACCACCATCTTAACGCCCCCATGGACTGAGTCATAGTTCACCCTTCCATTGTTTTACACATTTTATTTCAGGAGTCTTGCTTTTTCCTTCTCCGTGCCCCGCCCATCAAATCCACCTTCCACATTGCCACTGACAGTACCTTGGGAAGTAGACACAGGTCCGTCTGTTCATTCACTAAGTAAGCTCGTCAAAGATTCTCTGGTGTCCACAGTGTGTGTGTGCGTGTTTTTTTTTAACATTTATTTATTTATTTATTTATTTATTTATTATATGTAAGTACACTGTAGCTGTCTTCAGATACTCCAGAAGAGGGCATCAGATTTCATTACGGATGGTTGTGAGCCACCATGTGGTTGCTGGGATTTGAACTCGGGACCACCGGGAGAGCAGTCGGCGCTCTTAACCACTGAGCCATCTCGCCAGCCCCACAGTGTGTTTTTTACCCTCTTTGGGATAGCAGCTAAGGTCCTTCAGAGTTGCGTCCCAGTTTATCTAGGGAGAACTTTCAACTCGCTTAGAGAACTTGTTTACATCCTCCATACTACATCACTGACATCTCTCCTGATTCCTCTGGTGGAATTATTAAACCTTAGTGGTCATGATTTTCTTTAACTTTCAATCTACCATATAGCTAACAATAGGTTAAATAGGAATTCCGTTGCAAATAAAACACTTCCATTTGTAGATGAACAAAGTAAAATGTTAAATATTAAACTAACCAATGCCTGTCATTCAATTGTTCCATTATACTTTTAAACTTCTGCAGCCTTGCTGCCTTAAAGCACACCCTTTGTAACAACCCATTTTTGGCAAGGATCTGAGTTCTCAGCAAACAGGTTTGTTACCCTTTCATACTTCCTTCTTGTCCCCAGAACATCCATCCCTGTTCTACCTTCTTAAGGTAGAATGAGAGCTACTGATTTGAAGTTTACATCCAATGCTAGACCTGGCCCTTCACTGGTGAGCATGCACGGATTCACATATTTCAATGGAATCAACAACTCCAGAATTTCACCCCCACTAAACTCAGAAGCTCGGGAACTAAAGCATAGAGAACCCGAGTAACTCACCCAAGGTCATACCATGTGATATGTGCTGGAGCAGGGACAGAAACCCAGGCTATCTGTCACAGTGCCAATGCGCTCGACCACTAATAGCATTGGAAAGCAGGAATGAGGGCCTCATTTTTGTCTAAGAGTCACACTTAATCATTTGTTTTAAAAAAAATGCAGTTACGTTTTTTTTTAAAGCAGTTGAGAGCAGATATGAATATGCTCGATTTTCGTGCTTCTGGTAGAATGTAGCTGTGACTCAGCTCTGATGGATACAGGTCTTCTACTGATACTGGGAAGCAAGGCTTTTCATCTCATGCTCACGAAGAGAGGGAGCAAGAGATCTGAGTCATGAACTCAGTGCTCACACGCTCCCTTCCCCCACTGAGCACTTCGGAGCTTTTCCTCCTGTGTCCTTATAATGACACACATTTTACCCCAACTAAATAAATCACAGGGCCTCGTGCTGCAGACCAGACTTGCTGCCTTGGACTCTGAGAAAGGAAGTGTATGGACTATGAGCCTGTGCAGCAGGGTTAAGGGGTGGTGGCGGGGCGGGGTGGGGGGGGGGGAAGGCAAGGTTAGGGAGCACTCATCATTCTGACGGACTTCAAATCCAGGTGCTAAGAGGTCTCAGCAAGTCAACTTCTCAGACTGAGAAAACACAGAACTTGTGTATGTATGTGTGTATCAGTGCCCGTGCATGCCCACTTGTGTGCATGTGTTGAGGCTGAGTTGTACAGAAGGCAAGGAATACAATTAAGCACAATTTCAAACTCAGGATCGACCAGGGTTTTAGTTATGCTCCGAAGAGAAGACATGTCACATCATTTCAAACATAGCACAGGTTTCACTGTAGGCATTTCTTGTTTTCCTCGCTTTGTATCTTTTCCCTTAAAATGACCTTTCCCCCTTTTGCTTTCCCCCGTGCTCCATGTTTTTGTATTAACTAGCTCAGTATTTGTCTGCCTGTTGCAGGACTCCCAGGATTTTGGGACTACACACCAAGGATACCAAGGCTGCTGAGCTCTTGGTCTTGGCTCAGGGCCAGGCATCCTTTGAAGGATGGATGAAGCCTTGTCCCAGGCAGGCAGTTGAAGAACTCTCCCATCATGGCACAAAATATAGTATGGGTGCCCACGCTCTTTCTATTCCCTTCATTTTTTTTGCCATTGATTTGGTCTCTGCTTAACACTAGCAGCTTTCTTCAAAGGCCTCTGCTGAGACGGAGATTGCAATGGGACAGAACAGGTTATTTGCTTGAAAGCCTGGCTCAGCCTTAGGCTGGATGTCTTGAACTGAGGCTATTCCCTGGAGCCCTTCGGGAAGCACTTGACATGTTCAGACAGTAACTAATATCCAATCTCTGCTTTTCATTATTCTTCATTTATTTTTCTTCATGAACATGGAGACTTGCCCGGGCATTCTAGGTTGTTTGGGGGTTGTGTGGGATGGAGCTCCAGAAGAGAATGTGTAGACACAAGTTCAGTATAATTCACTAATGATGGCTTGCTGGACTACGAGCAGGCAAGTGCTTGCTTTTTTTTTTTTTTTTTTTTAAACTGTGCTTCATGATCAATACAAGGATGCCTAAACCTGTGCTTTCTCTGTGGACAGTGGGAGGGACAGGAAGTGGGAAAATGCTCACATAAGGTTTCTGATAATTTCCTGTTCTAGGAAGCTTAAAGCTTAAAAATTGCAGCCTAGTGGACATGAATTCCTTACATGAGTGGATGGATACTCCTTCCTTGACCGTTCCTAGGTGCCTGGGGCCCATTGTGACATTCTAAGCATTGGAAAGCAGTGCTAAGGCGAGAAAGAAAGCCTGCAGTGGGGCAACTCCCCCAAATTGGAAAAAGAGAGCTCCCCAGGATAGCCATCTAAAGCAGAGGGTGATTCATATCCTGTCATTAACACAGCAAAAAAGATGTCCTCCTTACTCATGACATGTTTGAACTGGAAAAACACATTATGCTAAATTCTCAATTTCCTGATGGCCCATATGAGCACTCCTAATGACCTGTCATTGGCAGCTTGACTTCAAAACATTCCAGGCTCTGCACTGTGGAGCACATGCTAAACGACTCAGGCATTGAAGTGTAGTGTGGCAACCTAACCCTGGATCAATAGAGTAACCTGTTTATCCTGAGCCCCCATGTATTGACATTAATCCTCAAGCCCTTTAGGTGCCTCATGAATATATTTTCAGATTGAATTTCAGGTTCTAACCTTAATATTCAGGCTTATCTGAGAATAAAAAAAACCTTAAAAATCCCACAACAAAACAAGCAAACTTAACCCAAACCTGACCTGCCATTTAAAACTACAGAGAATACTGTTTGGAGTAACCTCTTCCTGGGAGACAACACTTTCTTCTAGACAAACGTGTTTTCATGCAAAATTCACATTTGTGGTATTATGGAATTTTATAAACACAGTGTTTAAATTTAGAGAATATTGCTCTTTAAGGAACCAGAACAATTTAACCTTTTTAAAAATAGATATAGTCTATATGCAGAAACATATAGAAAAAATATGCTAGGGACAAATTTTATTCTTACAGGAGGCAAAGGACTAGAATTACAGAAGGGTTAAATCCCGAGAGAATTATTGGGATCACTGAGCTAGAATTTAATCTAGTATTTCCAGCAAAATTTCTGTTGGTGGTGTAAAGCTGCTAGAACTAACCCCATCTCAGGTGGCTAACCATCTCTGTGCATGAGGCATCTGAAAACTCCACTCCAGGCTGCAGTCTGTCCTTCCACTCTGTCCATGCACACAGTTCTCTCTGCTGCATCTCTCCTTGTGGAACAAGAACTTCACAAGGTCAGCTCACAGGCAAGGAAACTGAGAGTCAAAGTCACAGAGCCCCCAAAGGCAGTTGAGGGCTAGGGTCTGAACTTGAGGTTGGCCTTACCACACCGGATGCCTCTGGAACCCTCAGAAGCCAAGGTTCTAATGCATCAGTCAGTGCTCACTGACATGTGAGGAGTCACTATGCTAGGAGAACTAGAAGAGTCAACATTTCAGAGAACATTGGATTGGCTAATTCCTGGGTACGCTGAAGCTGTTAGGACATGATTTTTCCGGGCTGGAGTTGTTGCAAATAGGGTTTAGGAACTAGGAAAGGAGATGATGCTCCCATTGGTGTGGTCTTAGCCATTTTTGTATATGCAATCTATATATGTATGTATATACACATATATAAAATGTGTTTATATATGTGCAAACATATACATACACACACACACATACACACACACATACACACACATTCACACACTCACACACACACATACATGCACACACACATACACACATATACACACACACATACACACACGTACACACACACGCACACACACATACACACACATACTCACACACACTCACACACACATACACACACAGACACACATACTCACACAAACACAAACACACACACACACACACACACACACACACACACATACTCACACCCCTACAAGGTTATTATTAGCAAACTGGGCTCAGCCTTGAAGAGCCTGATTCTTTCCTTTCATTTTGAAGAAGGTGGCCACTCCACTTTAATGCCAGAGCCTGGACCAGAGACCAGAGCAAAAACTTTCTGTGGAAGTGCTGAACAGTTTGGGGGAGTGAGTTCAAACAAGCTTAGCTCAATTCAACAAGCTAGGCAAACTGGCTTAAATGTCACTGTGGATTCTGGTAGAGATTCTGATGCCATAGGTTTGGGGCATCTCAGAAATCAGTGGTGAGGCCTCAAACCATATTAACCACACCAACCAGGCAAGTACAGGGCTCAATTTCCTGACTCTGAGAGAAACAGTGCAACACAGTCTAAAGAGGGAAGATGGTTTCTGGCTTTTCTGTTCATGGCTGCTCTTTCTGGTACAACATTATGAGGCAGAGCATCATGGCAATGGGAACATGTGAAAATAAAGTCTACTCATTTCTGGAAACATGGAGAACTTGTAGAAGCAGCTGGAGGCAATAAATACCTCTCAAAATATCACCCATCATTCTTCTTCCACCAAGGATGTTAAATTATGGATGCAATCGTGGATTTGATTTGTTTCCTTACTTTGAGACAAACTGAGTCCTTCTATTCAATGGCAGGTTCTTAGCTTTCGTTGGCTTTCTGAATTTCTTTGGTTTTACTGAAATGGAGCTCTTTTTTTAAGCAATTGGGACTATTCATATCAACACAGGGCTGCTGTTTGGGGGATTCACAAGGACTCCGAGTCCCATCTCTAGGAATGAAGTAAAACGAGGAGGGAAGTAATAACTTTGCCTTTAAGCAAATGAGGGTGCCTTCAAAACCAAGATGCAGTGGGACCCATGGCAATTGTGGCTACCTCAGTGTTTCCCTTTTTTAAGGTCATCTCTGTGTGTAGTGAATGACAGTGTAAATTTGTCACAGAGTAGAAGAGGGGTTGGGGGCTCTATGTAGAAGTGAGTATACTCACTTCTCAAATCATAATATGCGAATTTGGTTTGACTTCCACATCAGGCTGCTATATGAAATGCTCTGTCTATACAGTCCCCCTTCCCTGTCTCAGAATCTCCTGTGAGATGTCCATTCATTTGAACACCCACCATAAGGGTAAGTGTCTTCCCCTTCCCCAACTGTCCATGAAAGCTGTTGACTGGTGAAATACTTCCCATCTGAAGAGTAGAGTTTCTGGCTGGTGGGCGGTTAAATGATTCACTTCCTGCTATTAGTGCAGTGAGAAAAATCTCATTCATAAATGTCCTCTTACTTGTAGCAACCTAGGTTTAAATAAGTTTTCATTGCTGGATCACTCGGACTCTGGTGAATCTTTGAAATGGTCCAGACAAATGTGAACATACTTGTTAACCCACAGGGGCAACTTCATGAAATGGACCCTTCCAAGACCAGAGATAAGCAGCTATTGCTAATCAGAGATCAATGCTGTACCAGAAAGAGTCCCCCCCCCCCATTGCTAGGGATGGATCAAACTGGGGATTTGGTATCTATGCATTGATCTACTGTCAAGTAATATCCCCAGTCAGGATAAGACTTGTAGGTGATGTAAACTAAACACCTAACTTCTACCAAGGTTAAAAGGAGTGTTCTGATGCCTAAATTAGTAACTGTCCAAAAAGCCCAAATTTTCTTAACTATATTTAAAGAAAGAGACCCTGGAGTACTGCAATTGATAAATGAACATGAAATTCTAGGAGGTGAAGAGGTTTGCCCAAGGTCAGAGGCTGCAGGGGAGGTGGCAATACCTCCTTTTGGCAGAGTCAGAGTTTGGTACAGGGTGTAGTGAGAGTAAAGGCCAGACTTGGCCAATGAAAAGGGGTTGGGATGGATTTAGAGAACTTGCAAGTAATTCCACGAGCCATAAAATGTTACTCAAGGTCTTTGAGTGTGCCTGAGGGACCAGTGCCAGGATTTGTCCAGGGAATAAGCCAGGAGTGGGACAGACTGGGTACATGTGGTGGGTGTATGGAGACACATCACCTACTTAGCAATTTTGCCTTGGCATAGACACAAGTGTAGGCTCCAACATAGGGCAGTTCTCACCCTCGCACCCTGGGGGCTGTGAGTCTGGGCCAAGGGCAGGGGTAATCAGGGATGGAATACTGAGTGCCAGGAGAGAGAGAGGTAAAGCAGAGGTCATGAGTGAGGAAGTACCCAGTGCCAACCAGGAAGGGTATATAAGCTTCTGAGTTATAGGGCTGAGGTGCTGTGGGATTTTGAGATTCTTGTAGTGCAGCTTACTGCAGCAAGGCATGAGAGAGGGCAGATTGCTCTCTCTCTCTCCCTCTCTCTCCCTCCCTCCTTCCCTCCCTCTCTCATCCAAACATACAAAGTGTATGTGATAGCAACTATATTCCTTGCTTATGAATATGTCACCACAGAGCTGTATTCTGGAGAAGTCTCGACTTTGTAAACACTCATATTAAGATCTGGACCTGTTAGTATAGTTAGTGACTTTTCCATCCCTTACCCAAAGTATTTAATACCCCACCCTGCCATAACAGGACATAGTGGTTGGAATTTCCTTCAGGGTAAGTATCTACAAACATGATCATTGGAGGGACCAGCAGGTTCCAGAGGGAACAGGACTGTGCTTGCCTTCTTTGCGTGTGGCAGTCTGGTTTGGAGTTTGATCAGCTGATTTCTGTGCTGGCTGGAGAATGAGCTACTTGCTCTCTGACTTAAGTTCCTACCATTCTACTTCTTGGGAAAGTTCTTTTGTCCCATAGGTAGACATAAAACTGGTAGATCAATAGTTACAGAGATGTTTTGAGGTTACGCTTGCATCCTTATCTGAATGTCATTTAGAAAGGTTTCTATTAAGAAAGACCCCTAGAGCCAGGCTGACATTTCCCCCCCGAACTTCATCTCTAATTGACACACAATCTCAGACTTGTCACTACTTCTCTGTGATCCTTGATGTCCAAATTTCTAAAAAAGGATTCATAGTAGCCATCTCATCCTGCGTTTGGGTTTAGCAAGAAGATAGTGCTTGACATGAGACCTCCAATGCCTTAGAAGGATGAATCTTTGCAATAATGTAGGCACAGTTACTACCACTCACCCAGGCCTCGATGGTTTTCCGGGAACCCTGTTCTCATTAGCCAAAAGGATTGTACTGTACAGTGATGTCTTTGAGGTTGGACTTGCAGAGAGGATTTGGAGCAGCTTCCTCGAGGGAGGCTTGCATGGTTCTTAAACAATTGCTTCAGAGGTGAGAAGGTGAATAAATACACTTGGCTGGCTTGGAGGTGAGCTACCAGAAGATAATGAGTGAGAATTTCCTTTGCCACTGTGGCCTTGGGGAAACTGTAACCCAATTTCAGTGGTGAAGAGCCAGAGGGGTGAAGAGGAGTGAAATAGAGGGGGCAGGGCTGAGCTGGTGGATAGGCAACTGTCAGGAGCAGAAATGCACCTCCATCTTAAAGAGGAGGCATTTCATGAGTCAGCATTAAAGTACCTCTTAAAGGCTGTGCATGGGGCCCAGTGGAAAAGTTTATCACCCACATGTGACATTTTAATAGGATTAAAACAACCTTGACCAAGTGGAACCAGATGAGGGTAAGGGGTAGTGGGGTAAGGATGGCCTCAGAGCTGTGATGCCTTTGAGAGGTGGAAAAAAATGCACGCAGAGTTTCTAAATAGCCTCCGCAGACCAGTAATTGCAGATTGTGTGTAGTTCTAATGAGAAAGCATTTCACTTTGGCGAACACATCAGCACTGTGTGTCTCCAAAGCCTGGTGGCATTTGGCTGCTTAGCTTTTGAACTCTGAGAAGTGTCAGAGCAACCGCCAGGAATCACAGGAGACTTCAGATCTCCGATGGGTTAAGACGAGAAACATCTTAGCACATGGCTTATGAAAACCTCACACTTTAATTATGTGCTGGAAAAGGTCATTGGGTGGAACTTCCTTAAGGCTTCCAGTGTTTCATATAGAGGGACGAGCAGGCTGGGACTATTTAAACATCATCTTGTAAAGCCTCCCCCCTCACCCCCCAATTTCCATGGAAAAGTGGTAAAGACTTCTGTAGCCATTAAGTCCATGTGAGCTTGTGATACTTCAAGCAGGGGAGTTTGGGTAAAGAAGATTCTAAAGGGGTGATGCATGTGGAAAAAGTGGGCTGATTTTGAAGATTTAAAAATAGCCAACACATTCTTGGGGTTCATGTGACCAGAACACTGCTGTGTGGTTTCTTTGAAGTGCAGTGTCCTTGGAAGGAGTTTCTAAACTCATCTCACTGTGACCTTTGGCACTGTCCCTCTGCCATGTGTGTTTATGCTAGGAAAAGAGAAAAGAGATCACTTTGCTCCTCAACAGTCACACGAGTTTTGGATTCAGAGGTGGCGCTATGTCTTGAAAGCGTATGCGTTTTTATTGGCTCTCTGAAAATTGCCCCAGATACAGCAGTCATGTTGCCCGGGACTGTGAAGTCCAGAAGAAGCAGGAGATGAGAACGTCAGATGGGTCAGATGGGTCATAGGTGTTTGAGGAGTCTGCAGTTGGCCGATATGTATAGGCCCATTTCTAAGGCAAAGGCTATATCAATGTCTATATATCACAGGATGAACCTGGATTTACTGAACTATTTGTAGGGGATGTGTAGGGCTGAATTCACCTACCTTATCTGGCAAGGAAATGACTGCATGTCTCAGTTCCCTTATGATTGAGAAGGACAATGCAAGTAGATCTGGCCAATGGATTTTGAGCAAAGTGACATGTGTCAGCCTCAAGTTGTAATATTTCACACCAGCAGATTATTTTCTAGAGCTAAGACCATCATTGAAGATATCACATTAAATCCATCTTCCAAAATAACAAAGATTTTCACTTTCTTCATCTCATGGCATCTTTAAGAATTTCTATTCCTGGGGGCTGGAGAGATGCTCAGTGGTTAATGGCAGTGACTACTCTTCCAAAGATTCATGGTAGCTCACAGCCATCTGTAATCGGATCTGATGCTCTCTTCTGGTGTGTCTCAAGACAGCAACAGTGTACTCACATACATAAAAACAAACATATCTTTTTAAGAAAAGAATTACTCTTCCTACCAGGACAGAGCTCTTTAGATAGAGGACTCAAAGCTCTAGCAATGGGATAACTTTTTTCATGTATGGTTGTTCTTTAGTTGGCCATATGCCTTCCCTTCCTTTTGCCATGGTCAAAATAATTTTATCAATGACACCTTGGGTATGTCAGCCTCACATCATTGTCTCTGGTTGCTCTACTCCTGGATGTACCTCAGCTTTTCTAGGGTTGCTCTCTGGTCCTATGGAAGGTTTTGCCACTCTAGGACACAGCCTGTAGATTATAGGACACAGCATACAGTTGGGGGTGTTACCAATACCAGCACCCCACTGCCTGCTACTAGCACTTCGGCTTTCTCTTGTGGATAGATGCCTGGCCTGCATGTCTCAGTCCCCTTAAGATTGAGGACATGGGATGAATCCCCAGGTTGGGCAGTCTCTAGATGGCCCTTCCTTCAGTCTCTGCTCCACACTTTGTCTCTGTAACTCCTTCCATGGGTATTTTGTTCCCCCTTCTAAGAAGGACAGAAGTATCCACACTTTGATCTTCCTTCTCCTTGAATTTCATGTGTTTTGCGAATTGTTTCCCGAGCTTCTGGGCTAATATCCACTTATCACTGAGTTCGTATCATGTGTGTTCTTTTGTGATTAGGTTACCTCACTCAGGATGATATCCTCCAGATCCATCCATTTGCCTAAGATTTTCATAAATCCATCATTTTTAATAGCTGAGTAGTACTCCATTATGTAAATGTACACATTTTCTGTATCCATTCCTCTGTTGAGGGAGATCTGGGTTCTTTCCAGCTTCTGGCTATTATAAATAAGGCTGCTATGAGCATAGTAGAACATGTGTCCTTATTACCTGTTGGAGCATCTTCTGGGTTTATGCCCAGGAGTGGTATTGTTTGGTCCTCTGGTACTCAGACACTATTGTGGAGGCCAACAAGAGCTTGCTGACAGGTGACTGATATAACTGTTCCCTGAGAGGCTCTGCCAGTGCCTGACAAATACAGAAGGAGATGCTCACAGCCATCCATTGGACTGAGAACAGGGTCCCCAATGAAGGAGCTAGAGAAAGGACCCAAGAAGTTGAAGGGGTTTATAGCTTCATAAGAGGAACAACAATTTGAACTAATCAGTACCCCCAGAGCTCCCTGGGACTAAACCACCAACCAAAGAGTACACATGGTAGGACTCATGGCTCCAGCTGCATATGTAGCAGAGGATGGCCTACTCGGTCATCAATGCTAGGAGAGCCTCTTGGTTCTGTGAAGGCTCTATGCCCCAGTATAGGGGAATGCCAGGGCCAGGAAGTGGGAATGGGTGGGTTGGTGAGCAGGGGGAGGGAAGAGGGGATAAGGGGGGATTTTGGAGGGAGACCAGGAAGGGGGACAACATTTGAAATGTAAATAAAGAAAATATCTAATAAAAAAGATTGAAAAGGACAATACAAGTAGATTTGGCCAATGGATTTTGAGCAAAATGACATGTGTCACTCTTAAAAGTTGTATTATTTTATGTCAGCGAGAGACCCTGCAGAGCTGTCCCTTCTCTCTTGAGAATATGTAAAATGGGGATTTGACTCTTATAAACAGAGCCATTCTATCAACAGATGATAAGAAATAAGAATTGCTTGGTTACTATGGTTTTAGAGTTGTTATTACAGTGAAATTTAGCCAATTTGGGCAATTTATCTTAATGTGTCTGCTTCCTTCTCCTTATATTGTTTGAGGTAAAATACAGACTTGAGAGCATTTAAGAGCTGAGTTCTTGGCTTTTTTTTTTTTTTTTTAGAATATTCCTGGGAATTCCTTGTCCAGTTCATGGTCTCATGGGCATCATTAGTATAGCCCCAAACCTACATGCATGTTAAGACAAAATATGTTCAACCTCTTGAGCCTATGTCAGCAGGTGTGCCAACATTGCTTGTAAGCCTCCAACGAGTCCAAATATGTGACTCAGAAGCAAGGGTTAACTCGCTCACAAGAAAAGGCTTTCTGCATGCTTTGTTTCCATCTTCTTCTAGAACATGGCCTCAATGGCTGACCTACTGACTCCCCCTTCCCTGGCAAGCCGTGCACTAGCGGACTGCCCACCAACCAGGCAATTGAGTTGTTGCGGCCTGGCCATCCTGTCAGGGTGCTCTGGGCTTTGGAGCAGAGCACTGTGATCAGCAGACTTTTAGCACAAGGCTTCGTTTATTCAGAGCCCACTGTTGGCAGTGCAGTGAACTGCTCTTTTGTGAGACTTAGGGGGTCACAATTGGTTTTCTGTTCCCTGATGGACATAATAAAGAGGCAGGGTGGCCTCTTTCCCCTTGTCCAGGACAAGGAGTTGGGAGCTCTGCCTTCTGCCTTCAGCTCCCCCACTAAGGGACTTTCCCCAGCCACCTTGCCAAGCCTCTGTGACTCAGCCACTTTCTTTGGGAATTGAGGATGATCTGATTTATTCAAGAGCTGTGAGGCATGCTTGAAAAGGCCGTTGAAAACTGCAGCTTGTGTAGAATGGCTGGCCATCTTCTATGGTTTGGAAACTGGCACAGAGGTTGGGGAATTTCCCTTTCTTGTGTGGAGGTCTGTGGTTTTCTGTGCAGAAAAGTAGGGCTGGCCTGGTGTAACATTCCCCTGATCCCTCCTACTTCCTCTTGGGACCTGTGCCCTGTGATCAGAGCCTGTGCCCTTTGTCAGAAGGCTGTCAGAAGCCATATGCCCCACCATGCTAAGCTGCTGCTTCTCCTAGCTTTCAGAAAAAGTCACTTCTAATTTTAAGAATTAGAGCAATGTTTTAGACAGAAGGAAACGCAGTATGTGAAACGTTACACAGAGAAACAGTTACCCTTGAACACAACAGAGGACATAGAAGCACAAACAAGCCAGTTCCCACACAGAACTTTAAAGGATCAGCTCTAATGGGCTAGAGGGACACACAGCCACTAACTGCTTGGTTGTTGTCTTTCTAGCAGGGATCTGCCACAGTAGAACTAAAGCTACATAGTTGCTCTAAGGAATAGAGTTGATAACTAAAGAAAGGAAGGAAAACAGAAAGAACCTCTTAATAGTCTGTAATAGTGAGACAATCACCCAACTAATGACCTGTAATATTCAAGTAAATTCTGGCTTCTCATTAACCGGGGGTTGCATCTGCTGTGCAGTCTCAGTTAAAGAGAAAACAAAGTCTTTAGCTGAATAAGCAGGAAGTTATTACCTTCCATAGGTACCCTGGAGTCCAACGATAAATAAAATTACTACTATATAAAATTATTGGAATGTTACATTAAGTAAATGGAAAGTAATGTTGCATATGATATATTTACTGAAGATATTTTGTACATAGCAAAAAAAACTTTATAAAAGCTATTTAGATATTTTAAAATGTGCCCAGAGTGAGGCACAGTGAAATTCATGATAATATTTGAAACCCATAGGGTTTTATAATATAATTTACAATTAGAAAGGAAACAAGACAAGTCATAATAAGGTCCCAGTGTGTGTCTATGGGTAGAGGCATAGCACTCTGCTTTCTTTTCTTCCCATCAGCAGGCACAGCGACCTGTATGTAGCAAGTGTTGAACTTTCATCAGTGGTGGTTTAGTTGAGTTATATCCAATCCATCAGGAACAGGCTTTCTGCCAATGAATCTATGTAGATGTAATGACTAGGAAATATACAATCATTTCTGTCCTTGGCTTTACACCCCATGGCCTGATCCAGCTTCTTTTCATATATATATCTACAGGTTTCTTAATGGAATGCAATGTAGGAATTAAGAATAACATATCTGGAAAGAGGGGACTGGATGGTTTTGGTGAGAGATTCCTTTATTTGACATTCTTAATATACTGTGTAGACAGTTGGATAGCTATCTCTCAGTAGAAGTCTTCTCCTGGAAAAGAGTAATGAAGGGAGAATGGTTTTACCTGAATACAATTAGCTTCATGATATTGGAGACAGAGGGCCACATGGAAAGAAATGCTTTGCACTTTACAGAGAAGGTATAATATTTGGGGAACATGAAGATGGGGATTCAGGGAGAGAGAGAGAGAAGGAGAGAGATAATGGATAAATGGACTTTTTACTGAGAGGACCACAACCTCACCCCAAGCACCCCAGAATGTTCAGTCATGATGATGAGTGACTGAGGCCTCAGAGAAAGTTCACTCAGCAACCCAGCCCTTAACTTGGCTTGTCTCCCTGGGTAAAGTTGGGTCCATCTGGCTAGCACAGAGGATTCTCTTTGTGAAAGAGGAGTTTGTTTGTCTATGGTCTGGTTGTGTGTGGCACACCACAGCCCCTTCTGGCTTTTCATGAAGTAAATAAGAAGCACAGAGAGTTGTTGGGATGTCCTATGTCATTGGAGGGAGGGAATAGAACTTCCACTGGAAGTTGACAAGGACTGGGCTAAGCTGCCACATCCCTGAGTTTTAGCAACATGAAATAACTTCTGCTATGACAACAACAGAAAATGTGACTCTTCCAGTGTAGAGGCTAAGACCCGCTCCCTGAATGGACTGGACTGGGACTTAGACAACAACTTCCTTTTCTTCTTCTTCTTCTTCTTCTTCTTCTTCTTCTTCTTCTTCTTCTTCTTCTTCTTCTTCTTCTTCTTCTTCTTCTTCTTCTCCTCCTCCTCCTCCTCCTCCTCCTCTTCCTCCTCCTCCTCCTCCTCCTCCTCCTCTTCCTCCTCTTCCTCTTCCTCCTCCTCTTCCTTTTCCTCCTCTTCTTCTTTTCTTTCTTTCTTTTTTGAGACAGTGATTGTCTGTGTGTAGACCTGGCTGTTCTGGAACTCATTCTGAAGACCAGTCTAGCCTCAGACTCAAAAGATCCAACTGTGTCTGCATCCCAAGTTCTATAATTATCCATGCATTTGTTGAAATTCATAATCCAAATGAAATTTTGTGACAAGGTAAAAGAGGCAACTCAGAAGGCAGAATAATAAAGGAAAGAGAACTTAGCATTTAAAGGTTCCTTAGTAGTGATTTTATTAGTGGTGACACATGCTGTAAAGTGGTAGAGGTGGGGCATCTGCTTTTAAGTGTTCAGCTTTTAGCAGCAGGAATAATAGTTCCTAAAATATTAGATCCACACTGTTACATGTCACGGCACTGGGAGAGTGAGTAGTAAGTGGTTGTTGGAAATTCTAAGCCATAAAATGTCATGTTACACATGTGGAAAATCTATTCTCTCAATCACTGATAAATATTTGTTACATACATAAGTAAGTTTCAAATGGTCTTTGGTTAAGGCACAGGCTAGTGTGTTTATCTTCATGTTATGCATTTTTCAATGCTGAGGATAGATTCAATCAATGAATTTTCCACTTAGAACATCTGGTATTTTTTTCCATGAAGCTTGTCATCTAAACACAAGGTGACAAGATGAAAATATACTGTTACATGCCTTTTGTCTTGAGGTCTTGGTTTGTGTTCTGGGTTTGTCATGTCACCAGAGTTACATCATTCATAATCCATTTAAGCAACCTACTTATGGTGGTGAAGTCATAGCTGTGGCTACTTGACAAAGTGCAAGAATTAAGCCAGAAAATGAATCATTGAATAAAGTCTTATCGATCAGGGCTCAATCAATGAAGAACATGAAAATGTTTTTGGATATGTGGAAGGGGTTCAGTGTTCTTAGAGATGAAACAGCAGGTGTCTGGATTTGTTTGTTTGCTACTGATTTCTGTAGCCTCCTGTGGATCTGTTTACACCATATCTTGTTCAGGCTGTACCTTAGGTTATTCATATTTTCAGCTATATTTTAATCTGCTTTAAGTCAATTTCTCATTGTCCTATCCATCATGAGGTCTTAAATCTAATGATTCATGTCTTTATTGCACAAGGAATGAACGTTCTGATAAATTATCCATCATTAGGGTATTCTTTAATCACCTCAGAGTGTACATAGCTTTATAGAGGCATTTTGATACCTCTTCTTGTATCACAATCCAATAAAAGTTATTAGAAATTACTTCCAAGCAGATAACTTTTGTAATCTCATGTATGAGGAACTGGAAGTATGGTTATATGACTTCTCAGTGACACCAAAGACTTGTCACTAGTATGTCTGTTCATGGATCCCATTGGATATGACAGCAGATATCAGATCTATGAGAAAATTGTGACCATTAACAAACTTATGTCCCTTAAGCACACGCCTTTATTTGCTTGACAAACATTGGTTTGCGTGATATTCTGAGAGCATGGCCAAAGTCCATGTCATTCAGTGAAAACTCAGGGTTCTTTGTAGTAGAATAGGAGTTTGTAGGTCTATGGTGATGGTGACAATGCCAGGAGCACCACTAGCAACAGAGGTCTCGGCTTTTCAACTTCATCTTGAGCCATTGCTAGGGCTTCTGTGGCTGGGAGGCACAATATGAGGGAAGCATCTAAAGGCTAATGGGTTGACTGTGGGTTAAGCATTGTACTCTTAGTCTGGCATATGTGTGGCTTACCACAGCCCCTCTGGTGCCAGTAAAGAGCACAGCATGCTGTTGGGATGTCCCGTGTCATTGAGATGGAGGGAACAGACTTCACTCCTTCATGGAAGTATTCACGAGAGCATGAGTTTATCCATCAGGGAACTGACTGGAGAATTCAGAGATGCTTTGGGGAGGGAAACAAGACATGTTTCCCTCATGACACCAGCTTCAGGCTGTGAGGTCTCATTCTTTTATTTTTCTTTGATCTTGCACATTTAGCATCCAAATTTCTGCTTAAAGATCAAATTCACAGGAATCATTTATGGCAATGGCTTTCCAGAGACTTGAAGAGAAACTAGGCTTAGATGCAGACATGCTCTTGAACCACACCAACAGCTTTGTGCAGTTCAATCATGTCTGAGATTGACATCTTGATTTGTTCTGGTGTGTATGTGTGTGCGCATGCGTGTATGTATGTATGTGCAGTGTGTGTTTATGTGTGTGTGTGTGCATGTGTATGTATGTGCAGTGTGTGTTTATGTATGTGCAGTGTGCGTGTTTGTGTGTGTATATGTGAATGTGTATGTGTGCATGTTTGTGAGTGTGTGCATTTGTGTTTATTTGAGTATGTGTGTCTGTGTGAGTGCGTGTGTTGCCTGTGCGTGGGTCTGTGTGTGAATGTATATGTGCAGGTGTGTGTGTTTGTATATATGTGTGTTTCTGTGTGTGTGTGTGTATGTATTTATATGTCTGAGTGTGTGTGTGCCCACCAATCAATTACCAGATATTCAGCTGAGCTTTGAAAGTGGAACGAAAGTGAGGTAGACAGCACTGATCATGAACTCAGATCAGTGCCATCCTGAGAATAAAGCAGGTGGGGGTTATATTCTTAATAAGACACATGAGCTTTAGTGTGGTTTATCTCTTGGATAGTAATATTCTTTTTCTGTCACTTCTAAGCACTGTGTTTACATGTCAGGTGTTTGCTTTCCTGATTCCTGTGTGGTGGTGCAGGGAGGTTTGAGTACATGGTACTGACTTTCTTCTTTGAAAATTTCTTTCCTTACCTCGATGTGTGTGTGTGTGTGTGTGTGTGTGTGTGTGTGTGTGAGTGTGTGTCTATTATGCAGATACACATGTACATGTGTGATTGTGCTTATGGAGGCCCAAATAGATAATGAATGCCTTTCTCAATTGCTCTCTATTTCTTTTTTTTGTAAAATTGAAATTTTTTGTACAATATGTTTTGATTATGGTTCCCCTCCCTCGATTCTTCCCAGATCCTCTTCACTTCCCCACCCACCCAAATCCACACCCTTTCTTTCTCTCTCCAGTTAGAATACAAACAGACTCAAAAGAGTAAGAATAAAACAGAAACAAACAGACAGTACAAATAAACAAAGAGAAAACAGAAAAGCCAAAGAAAAAGCACAAGAAACACAGATGCTGAGACATGCATATATTCACACATAGAAAAGCCATAAAAACCAAACCAGAAACCATAATATGATCTGGGAAGCAAAAGGAAAGAAAAAAAGAAAGAAAGAAAGGAAGAAAGAAAGAAAGCAAGCAAGCAAGCAAGCAAGCACAGATAAAGCATTGTGAGATAAAAACCCTCCAAAATGTATTTATTTCCTGAGATAGAGTCTCTCAATGAAGTCAGAGCACATCAGCTAAGCCAGCATGGTTGCGCAGTCAGCTCCAGGGGCCTTCCTGTCTCTGTATCCCCTGCACTCTGGTTAGAACAACCCACAGCTCTGCTGGCTTCTACATGGATGTTAGGGATTCAAACCCATGTCTTCATGCTTTCAAGACAAGCACCCTTAACAAACAGTACATCTCTCCAGCCCTCTACTTTGAATCAAGAATCTCTCATTCTTACCAGGAGTGTCCTAATGAATCAAGGCTATTGAATAGGACATCCAGAACACTTTGCAAGGTGTGAGTAATGTGTCCCTAGGAGAACTGTATAGTCTCCTCATGGCTGAATAGATGATAGAAAAGTGTGCCCTTTGGCTATTTCAAGGAGTACTTAAACCATCAGTCAGCTTTTGCACTAGTCTTATTTCATGCTTCCCCCAAAAGAAACTTGCCCACACAGGCTGTCTCCTAATGTCTACAGGCTCCTGGCCACTCCTACCTCATACAGGCAAGATATGAATATGTAATATCAGACTATAATTAGGTCATAGAACAGATGCTATTAATCATATCATTACCATGGGAAATGAGCTATGGCATACACCAGGAGCAAGGCTGAATCTACATTTGGATCTCCTGCTCTCATTAGAGAAGAGCTTGAAAAGGAAGATCTAGCAGAAGGCTGTAGTACCTGCCTTCTATTGTGAATGGGCTCTCTCTCTCTCGGGCCTAGACTTTATCTGGCACGGGAAGTCTTGCTTTCTTATGCCAAAGACAATTTAACAGCAGCAAGTAGAAAATAGCTTTGGTACGCAGTGCCCACTGCCATTTCTTATTACTGTCAGGATCTCTTAAATTGCCCAAGGGTGCTTTTTGGTTGTTGTTATAGGTTTAATTATGGCAATGCTATCCTATGGGAGAGAACTAATTAACCTTCTGTCAAGAAATCAACTCTGATATATTGCATGTGACATTAATGGCTTTGGGTAGTTCAAGGCAAGTTTTTAAAGGTACTTTTGGTTTTATTATCATAGTTGAAATCTTGAGAGGAAACTAGTGTTTTCTTTTCCTTTTTTTAAAAAAGCAAATATCATTATGTAACTTTTTGACATTGATATGGATATTGTACTGCTGCTAATGATTATAAGTGAAATGAAGATAAACAGAGGGCAATTCAGTAGTTTAAAAGAGAGTTTTTCACAGGCATCTTCACCACCCAAGAAGATGCTGAAGTAACGAAGAAAAGAGAAGAAAAGGAATGGAGAGGAAACTAGCAATTAGTAAGCCACCTGCTGGATACTTCTCTTTGCCAGCTTGCAAGGTAGGGCTTATTCTCTTGGTTGCATACACTTTTCTGATTCTAGGATACGAGTGTAGAATGGAGAGCCAGTGACCATGCAGAGATTCCACTATGTCAAAGCTCATGCACCTACAAGGATAAGCAACAGTTGAACAAATGGCTCATGTCTTACTAGGCATGAGTCTGTCTATCTTGCTACTTACCATGGACAACTGTCCACTTTGTGGGTCACTTATACCAAATCTATGTGACCTAGACTTTAGGTTAGTCCTCAGCTCTATTAACACTGTTTCCAATTCCACTTTTATATGTCATATCTTGTTCTGTGTAGGTCCTACCTTTTATTCATATATATTTGTGTCAATTGTCTTAACTCCTTTCTGGCAAAGAACAAATATGTCAATTAAGAAAGATTATTTTTCACAATGACCCTATAGTAACATGTAATCACTATTTTCATTTTTTTTTAATTGGAGAATTACCTTGCCTAGATCATGGCATCTAGTAACACTGAAGCCACAACCTGGGCTTGAGCCACATGTTGGTTTCATATAGAGCAGCTGTAGTGGTAGAGGGGTCTCTGCTTGGGAGGAAGAGTAGTCAAGTCTCTGAAGAAGAAGAAAATGAACCAAAAGGAATAATCTTGCAAATGTGATAAGAAAGAGCTAACTAAGACACAGAGACATATTAGAACACCAACTGCAAAGTCAAGTTTACTTACTTTTGAAGTTTAGGTCTGCTAATTATGACAGCTGTAAAGATGGTCTACATGTTTGATCGGGTGACCAGGTCTTCCTTCTTAACTGGACACTTGAGTCAGAATTACTTATTTTCAATTAAGCATTGTTACTAAATATTTACTTTAAGATCTTCCAACTATTAGATGTTGGCTATAATTTTAAAGCATAGTGGAATTTAACAAGAATACATTTTAAATTGTCTCTCAATGTTAAACAATACAGTAGACAAGTAAGTGCTCATAGTTGCTTTGTTGCTTTTAAAAATTATTTTATTTACATTCCAAATGTTGCCTCTTCTAGCCCCAACTTGCAGAGTTCTTCCTCCATCCCCCATCCTCTTTGCCTTTGAGAAGGTGCCCCATCCGGGCCTTTCCACTCCCTGGGGCATCAAGTGTCTATGGGATTAGGTACATCTCCCACAGAGGCTCGGCAAAACAGCCCACAGCTACATATGTGCCAGGGGTCTTGGACCAGTATGTGTATGCTCTTTGGTTGGTGCTTTAGTCTCTGAGAGTTCCCAGGGTTCCAGGATAGTTGACACTGTTGGTCTTCCTATGGAGTTGCTATTACCTTCAGTTCCTTCAATTCTTCCTGTAACTCTTCCATAGGGGTCCTTGACTTTAGTCCAATGCTTGCCTGTTTGTATCTGTCTCAGTCAGTTTTGTTTTGTTTTGTTTTGTTTTGTTCTGTTTTGTTTTGTTTTGTAGAGCTTCTCAGAGGACAGGCATGCTAGGCTCCTGTCTGTAAGCACAACACAGTAATAGTAATAGTGTCAGGGTTTGGTACTTGGCCTTGGGATGGATCTCAATTTGGTTGGCCATTCATCCAGTCTCTGCTCCATTTTTGTCTCTCCATTTCTTTTAGACAGGATCAATTTTGGATCAGAAATTTTGAAAGTGGGTTGGTGTCCCTATCCCTCTACTGGGGCCCTGTCTAACTTCTGGAGATGGTCTTTTCAGGTTCCATATCCCCACTGCTGGGCATTTTGGCTAAGGTCATTGACATTGAGTATTGGGAGTCTTACCCATCCCAGGTCTTTCCTCAGAAGATGGAAAGATCTCTCATGCTCATGGATTGGTAGTATTATCATAGGGGAAATGGACATCTTACCAAAAGCAATCTACAGATTTAGTATATTTCCCATCTAAATTCCAATGCAATTCTTCACAGACAGGGAAAGAGCAATTCTAAACTTCATATAGAAAACCAAAAAACAATTCTGAACAATAAAAGCTTCTGGAGGAATCACCATCCCTGACCTCAAGCTATATTACAGAGCAATAGTGACAAAAACTTCATGGTATTAGTACAGAAACAGACAGTCGAATACAATTAAAGACCCAGAAATAAACCTTCATACCTATGGACACTTGATCTTTGACAAAGAATCCAAGACCATACAGTGGAAAAAGGAAAGCATTATCAAGTAATGGTGTTGGTCTAACTGGTGATCCACATATAGAAGAATGCAAATTTATCCATATTTATCACCGTGCACAAATATCAAGGCCAAGTGGATCAAGGACCTTAATATAAAACCAGATACACTGAACTAATAAAAGATGAAGTGGGGAATATCCTTGAACTCCTTGGCACAGGGGAAATTTTCTGGGACAGAACACCACCAATGGCTCACAGGCTCTAAGATCAACAATTGATAAATGGGACCTCTTGAAACTGAAAAGCTTCTTTAAGGCAAAGGACACTGTCAATAGGACAAAACAGCTCTGTTGCTTTTTGACAACATCAGAATTCAGTAGTGTGAGAGTGAGCATGTGTGTGTGTGTGTGTTTGCATGCACACACGTGTGCTTGTGCGTGTTACTTTTCTCATTGCTGTGACCACGCAACAGACAAAAGCAGCTTATAACTGGAAGGGTTTATTTTGGCTTTGAGAGGGTACAGTGCATTAGAATGGGGAAGGCATAATGGATTGATGCCAGCATGAGCGTGTGGCTGGGGTCACTCACATCTCAGCTTACCAGGAAAAGAGGGATGTCAACATTCATCTGAATTTCCCCTTTTTTATTCGGGTATGGGCTTTAACTGCTAGGATAATGCTAGCCATATTCAAGATGGTTCTTCTCTCCTTAGTTATACCACCCTAGAAACTCCCTCAAGGGCACTGAGAGGTATGTCTCCTCAGTAATTCCAAAGTCAGATGAATCTATCTATCTATCTATCTATCTATCTATCTATCTATCTATCTATCTATCTATCATCTTTCCCCTGCCCCCTCAGTTAAATCTCACTAAAAATATTTTAAAGATAGCCAGCCACACTAGCACAATGTTTAGGTGATAAAACTGACAAAGCAGCAAGAATGTTATGAGAGTTATGTAGCTGGCAAAACCTCCAAACCTTGAGTGATTTGTGTGTGAGGCCAGATTTATTTTGGAGATATTTTTTTCACAAACATCTGTATCATAAATCAAATTGGAATGTGTTTGTTATTTTTTTCTGTGGAAAAATATAATACAGTCTACTTGCTGCTTAAGGTCATGTTTCCCCAGAATGGTGATCAAAACTAACCCCCTGACACAGTTGTCATGTTCATCCTGTCCTAGGAGTACCATAAAAAGTGTAGCTCATCTCACCTAAGAAAGTCAGAGAGTACTTTTTAAGGAGAAATAGCTTTGTAGTCCCTGAGGCTAGGCTGATCATATTTTTGTCAGTTTGATAAATATCTAAAATAATAAAGAAAAACCTATTCAGTCTCACAATCTGAGAGTTTTAATTTCATAACTACTTGGTCATATGTTTCTAGGTTCCTGACAAGACAGTGTATTGTCACAGAAGAAAACTATGTACCTCAAGGTTGCCAGGAAACAAGCCGAGTAGTGCTGTCCTAGAAAACTTTTGTCTTCTTTTAAGAGCGGTTCTATCTGGCTTCCAGACTACTAGACACTGTTATCCATACCTACTGGCTCTTTATTCATCCGTTGTTGCCCCATGTGCCATCTATCCTCATGGTCATTGTCAAAAGTGTATTTTATTACTCTCTAAGCCTTTCTGAAGCCAGTAAAGTTGACATTTCAGATTAACTATCTCAGGGGAGGGAGCAACCTCTCATAATAATGCATTTCCCTTTCTGAGAAGAAGTTGTATTGAAATGACTTGTTTAGACTTAGGTTCCCGATGGAGATACATTATTCTTATTAGAGTACCACTAATGGGTGGGACTTTCTCTGCTGCTTCCTCTATCTGAACAATGAGAAGAACAAGAAGGTGGGCCTAGATCTGTTTCCTGTTTCCTCTTGGTAACAGAGAGAGTCTTGTTCCCCATACAAATAGGAATCTTGAAGCTCCCAACACATTTAAGTTGGTGCTGGAAGGAAAAGATCATACTAATTCAGGCTTCACACTTGTCTTAAGGATGGTTGCCCAAGATTTTCTATCCAGGGTCTCTCTGAGGCGGGGTCGGCACAGAAGCACCAGAGTTTCTTGGACAGGGTTCCTTTGGGCCTTCATCCTCAGCCAGGAGTTGGAGCTGATCCCCAGTCCTCTGTGTACCTTTCTTGCCAGGGGAAGAGTTTGCCTCCTTAAAGTTATCTTCAACAAACTTATAGAAGAAAACTTCCCTAACCTAAAGAAAGAGAGGCCCATGAACATGCAAGATGCCTACAGAACTTCAAATTTACTGAACCAGAAAAGAAATTCCTCCTGACATATAATAATCAGAACAACAAATTCACTAAATAAAGATAGAATACTAAAAGCAGTAAGGGAAAGGGTCAAGTAACATAAAGACAGACCTATTAGAATTACACCAGACTTCTCATCAGAGACTATGAAAGCCAGAAGATCCTGGACAGATGTTATATAGATCCTAAGAGGACACAAATGCCAGCCCAGGCTACTATACCCAGCAAAACTCACAATTACCATAGATGGAGAAACCAAAGTATTCCATGAGAAAACCAAATTCACACAGTATCTTTCCATGAATCCAGCCCTTCAAAAGATAATAAGGGGAAAACTCCAACACAAGGAGAGAAACTCACCCTAGAAAAAGGAAGAAAGTAATCCTTCAAAAAAAATCTAAAAGAAGATAGCCACAAGAACAGAATTCCAACTTTAACAACAAAAATAACAGGAAGCAAAAATTACTTTTCCTTAATACCTCTTAATATCAATGGACTCAATTTCCCAATAAAAAGGCATAGACTAACAGACAGGCTACATAAACAGGACCCAACATTTTGCTGCATACAGGAAACCCACTGCAGAAACAAAGACAGACACTACCTCATAGTAAAAGGCTGGAAAACAATTTTCCAAGCAAATGGTCACAAGAAATAAGCTGGAGTAGCCATTCTAATATTGAATAAAATCGACTTTGAACCCAAAGTTACCCAAAAACACAAGGAGGGGCACTTCATACTCATCAAAGGTAAAATCTACCAAGATGAACTCTCAATTCTGAACAGCTATGCTTCAAATGCAAGGGCATCCACATTCATTAAAGGAACTTTAGTAAACCTCAAAGCACACATTGCACCTCAAACAATAATAGTGGGAGACGTCAACACCCAACTCTCATCAATGGAAACATTCTGGAAACAGAAACTAAACAGAGACACATTGAAACTTACAGAAGTTATGAAACAAATGGATTTAACAGATATCTATAGAACATTTTATACTAAAACAAAAGGATATACCTTCTTCTCAGCTCCTCATGGCACCTTCTCCAAAACTGACCATATAATTGGTCACAAAACAGTCCTCAACAGATACAAAATATTGAAATATCCCCATGCATCCTATCAGATCACCATGGACTAAGGCTGATCTTCAATAACAACATAAATAATAAAAAGCCAACATTCACATGGAAGCTGAACAACACTATACTTAATGATAACTTGGTCACAGAAGACATAAAGAAAGAAATTAAAGACTTTTTAGAATTTAATGAAAATGAAGCCACAACATAACCAAACGTATGGGACACAATGAAAACAGTTCTAGGAGAAAAACTCATAGCTCTGAGTATAGCCAAAAAGAAACTGGGGAGAGCATACACTAGCAGCTTGACAGCACACCTAAAAGCTCTAGAACAAGAAGAAGAAAATTCACCCAAGAGGAGTAGAAGGCAGGAAATAATCAAACTCCGGGCTGAAATAAACCAAGTAGAAACAAAAAGAACTATACAAATAATCAACCAAACTAGGAGCTGGTTCTTTGAGAAAATCAACAAGATAGATAAACCCTTAGCCAGACTAACTAGAGGGCACAGGGACAGTATCCTAATTAACAAAATCAGAAATGAAAAGCAGGACACAACAACAGAAACTGAGGAAATCCAAAACCTCATCAGATCCTTCTACAAAAGGCTATACTCAACAAAACTGGAAAACCTGGATGAGATGGACAAGTTTCTAGACAGATACCAGGTACCAAAGTTAAATCAGGATCAGATTAATGATCTAAACAGTCCTATATCTCCTAAAGAAATAGAAGCAGTCACTAATAGTCTCCCAACCAAAAAAAGCCCAGGACCAGATGGGTTTAGTGCAGAGTTCTATCAGACCTTCAAAGAAGACCTAATTCCAACTCTCCTCAAACTATTCCACAAAGTAGAAACAGAAGGTGCTCTACCCAACTCATTCTATGAAGCCACAATTATTCTGAGACCTAAACTACACAAAGATCCAACAAAGAAAGAGAACTTCAGACCAATTTCCCTTATGCATATCGATGCAAAAATACTTAATAAAATTCTTGCAAACCGAATCCAAGAACGCATCAAAATGATCATCCATCATTATCAAGTAAGCTTCATCTCAGGGATGCACAGATGTTTTAATATATGGAAATCCATCAATATGATCCACTATATAAACAAACCCAAAGACAAAAAACACACGATCATCTCATTAGATGGTTAGAAAGCATTTGATAAAATCCAACAGACCTTCCTGATAAAAGTCTTGGAAAGATCAGGAATTCAAGGCCCATACCTAAACATGATAAAAGCAATATACAGCAACCAGTAGCCAACATTAAACTAAATGGAGAGAAACTTGAAGCAATCCCACTAAAATCAGGGACTAGACAAGGCTGCCCACTTTCTCCTTACCTATTAAATATAGTACTTGAAGTCCTAGCCAGAGCAATTAGGCAACAAAAGGAGATCAAGGGGATACAAATTGGGAAGGAAGATGTCGAAATATCACTATTTGCAGATGATATGATAGTATATATAAGTGACTGTAAAAATTCCACCAGAGTACTCCTAAACTTGATAAATAACTTCAGTGCAGTAGCTGGATATGAAATTAACTCAAACAAATTAGTGGCCTTCCTCTACACAAAGGATAAACAGGATGAGAAAGAAATTAGGGAAACAACACCCTTCACAATAGTCACAAATGATATAAAATACCTTCATGTGACTCTAAGGAACTGAAAGATCTGTATGATAAGAACTTCAAGTCTTGAAGAAAGAAATTAAAGAAAATCTCAGAAGATGGAAAGATCTCCCATGCTCATGGATTGGCAGGATTAATATAGTAAAAATGGCTATCTTGCCGAAAGTAATCTACAGAGTCAATGCAATCCCCATCAAAATTCCAACTCAATTCTTCACATAGTTAGAAAGGGCAATTTGAAAATTCATTTGAAATAACAAAAAACCTAGGATAGCAAAAACCATTCTCAACAATAAAATATCCTCTGGTTGAATCCCTGACTCAAGCTGTGCTACAGAGCAATTGTGATAAAAACTGCATGGTATTGGTACAGTGACAGAGAGGTAGATCAAATGGAATAGAACTGAAGACCCAGAAATGAACACACATACATATGGTCACTTGATCTTTGACAAAGGGACTAAAACCATCCAGTGAGAAAAAGACAGCACTTTCAACAAGTGGTGCTGGCTCAACTGGTGGTTAGCATGTAGAAGAATGCAAATTGATCCATTTTTATCCCCTTGTACAAAGCTCAAGTCTAAGTGGATCAAGGAATTCCACATAAAAAAGAGAGACTGAAACTTACAGAGGAGAAAGTGGGGAAGAGTCTCAAAGATATGGGCACAGAGGAAAAATTCCTGAACAGAACGGCAGTTGCTTGTGCTGTAAGATCCAGAATTGACAAATGGAACCTCATAAAATTGCAAAGCTTCTATAAGGCAAAGGACACTGTCAATAAGACAAAATGCCAACCAACAAACAGATTGGGAAAAGATCTTTACCAATCCTAAATCCGATAGGGGACTAATATTATATATATATCAAGAAGTTGGACTCCAGAAATCCAAATAACCCTATTAAAGATCAGGAGCTAAACAGAGAGCTAAAAAAAGAATTGTCAACAGAGGAATACCGAATGGCTGAGAAGCACCTGAAAAAATGTTCAACATCCTTAATCATCAGGGAAATGCAAACCAAACCACCCTGAGATGCCATCTCACACCAGTCAGAATGGCTAAGATCAAAAATTCAGGTGACAGCAGATGCTGGCAAGGATGTGGAGAAAGAGGAATACTCCTCCATTGCTGGTGGGATTGCAAGCTGGTACAACCACTCTGGAAAGCAGTCTGGAGGTTCCTCAGAAAATTGGACATAGTACTACTGGAAGGTTCAGCAATACCACTCCTGGGCATCTACTCAGAGGATGTTCCAACTTGTAATAAGGACACATTCTCCACTTTGTTCATAGCAGCAAGAAGCTGGAAAGAACCCAGATGTCCCTCAACAGAGGAATAGATACCGAAAATGTGGTATATTTACACAAAGGAGTATTTACTCAGCTATTAAAAACAACGAATTTATGAAATTCTTAGGCAAATAGATGGATCTGGAGGATATCATTCTGAATGAGGTAACTCAATCACAAAAGAACACACATGATATACACTCACTGATAAGTGGATATTATCCCAGAAACTTAGAATACCCAAGATACAATTTGCAAAACACACGAAACTCAAGAAGAAGATAGACCAATGTCTGGATACTTTGATCCTTCTTAGAAGGGGGAGCAAAATACCCATGGAAGGAGTTATAGAGACAAAGTTCAGAGCTGAGACTGAAGGAAGGACTATCCAGAGACTACTCCACCCAGGGATCTATCCCATAAACTGCCACCAAACCCAGACACTATTCCTGATGGCAACAAGATTTTGCTGACAGGACCCTGATATAGCTGTTTCCTGTGAGGCTATGCCAGTACCTGGAAAATACAGAAATGGATGCTCACAGTCATCTATTGGATGGAACACAGGGTCCCCAATGAAGGAGGTAGAGAAAGTACCCAAGGAGCTGAAGGGGTCTACAGCCCTATAGGAGGAAAAATAATATTAAATAACCAGTAACCCCAGAGCTCCCTGGGACTAAACCACCAATCAAAGAAAACACATGGTAGGACTTGTGTCTCTAGCTGCATATGTGGCAGAGGATGGCCTAGTCAGCCATCAGTGGGAGGAGAGGCCCTTGATCTTGTGAAGATTCTATGCCCCAGTATAGGGGAATGCCAGGGCCAGGAAGTGGGTGCAGGTGGGTTGGTGAGCAGTAAGCGAGGGGAGGGCATAGGGGATTTTTGGAGAGGAAACTAGGAAAGGGGATAGCATTTGAAATGTAAATGAAGAAAATATCTAATTAAAAAAAAAAAAGGATTCTTGCCCAATTTACCAGAGAATTCTTCTTTGTGGGCAACATATACCTGGCAGAGCTATAATGGTGTCTTACTTCCTGTTTCCCTTTGTCTTATATGGTACGCATAGACCTTCTGGAACCCACGGATTGGAGGGAGGGATTATGATTGTTAACATGAGAGATGTGGGCAGTGTTTATTGTGTGTAGAATTTAAACTCTTCCACATTATTCTGGCCATCTTACCATCTTAGAACCTCATTTTAATTTCTTCATTTTTTAAGGTGTGTGAGTAGCAGTGACTCTTTTAAAAATTTTTTTTATATTTAAATTTTGATATTATAATTTAATTACAGTTCTCCCTTCTCTTTCTTCCCTCTGATTCCTCACACATACCCCTCCCCTCTCTCATTCAAATTCATGGCCATTTTTTGGGAATCGTTACTGCATGCATATATGATTACGTATGTACATATATATTCCTCAATATATGTTCAGTCCATGCAATGTTCACACACACACACACACATACACACACACACACGTATATTTTTCTCAGGATTGACCATTTGGTACTGGACAACCAACTGGTGTGCTTTTCACTGATGAAGACCATCTCTCCCATTCTCAGATTTTCTGGATTAAGTCTCCATGGGCTTTTCCCCAGCCAGATTGACATGTTCATTGATGTTAGTCTTGCTCAGATCACATGTGGGCAGTCATATTGGTAAGACTTTATGAGAGTAGCTTCTGCTATCACTAGGAGACACAATCTTACAGCAAGATCCTCTGGCTCTTACAGTCTTTTCCTGCTCCTCTTCCACAGTGTTCCCTGAGCACCAGGTGTAAAAAGTGTTTGGAAGATGTATCAATTGGCACTGGGCTCTACATCTTTGTATTTTGAGTGGTTGTGCTTTTCAGTAGTAGTCTTTGTCTCTTGCAAAGACAAGTTTCCTTGAGGAGTAGTGACAGTGACATTGATCTGTGGATATAAGGACAAATGTTTATAGATTATTGTTCAGGATTATGTGGTTTAGTAAACTAGTAGTTGTAGATTCTCTTCCAATAGCTATGTTTTCATGAGCACTAACTAGTTGGGGTAAAGACTCTTATGTAGCTATCAGCTTGACTCTTTCATGTTCAATGTGTTGTGTAGGCTGTGTAGTTATTCCCATGGGTCCCCTTTGGCCAACAACTCAGATGTAACCCAGTCCCCAGTACTGGAAGCTTCACTTGGTGGCACTCTGTTTCCTCTGTTATCGGGTGATTTCATTAGATCATTGTGATGGAGAGTTTTATGTTCATTTGATGCAAGCTAAAGTTATCTGAGAGGAGGGAACTTCAATGAGGAAAATGCCGTTATAATGCCCAGCTCTAGGACATTAACTTTATTAGTTATTGATAGAGGAGGGCCAAGCCCACTGTGGATGGTGTTATCCCTAGGCTACTAGTTCTGGGTTCTAAAAAATAGCCAGTTGAACAAGCCATGTTGAATAAGCCAGTAAGCAACGCTCCTCCATGGTCTCTGCCCTGTTTCAGTTCCTGTCCTTATTTCCTTGGATGATGAACAGTGATATGGAAGTGTAAGCTAAATAAACCCCTTCCTCCTCAACTTCTCTCTCTCTCTCTCTCTCTCTCTCTCTCTCTCTCTCTCTCTGTGTGTGTGTGTGTGTGTAGAATTTCTACTATATTAGGTTTCATACTACTCCTTAGTTTTATGTATCTCTCCCTTAAGCCCCCTCCAAATATCAAGATAAAACAAGTGCTAATGATATTTTGCTATGCTTATAGACCAGTGCCTTGTTCAGATAACATCAGCGCAGCTTCCTCTTGCAACATCTGGGAATAAATATATAAACCCAGGCCAGACATTAGAGAAAGGGGGGGCGGAGACAGAGAGAGAGAGAGAGAGAGAGAGAGAGAGAGAGAGAGAGAGAGAGAGAGAGAGAGAGAAAGAGAGAGAGGCAGAGAGAGACACACAAAGACAGAGACACACAGAGATAGAGACAGAGAGATACAGAGACATACGGGGCAGACAGACAGACAGACAGACAGACAGACACAAACACAGATAGAAAGATACAGAGACAGAGACAGACCTTGGAACACTCAGCCCTAAATGGGATGTCTCTGTTAAACCCCTCCCCTCAGAGCTCAGGAAGTTCCACAGAAGAAGAGGTGGAAAGAGCATAAGAGCCAGAGGGGATGGAGGACCCCCAAGGAAACAAAGCCCTCTGAAGTAGGATGCACACACCTGCACGGGGCTGCACCAGGTTTCCTTATACATTACGGCTTCCAGTTTAATCTTTGTAGGCAGTTCCTGGCTGTGTGAACAAGTGGGCCTCTGATCCATGTGTGTTTTCTTGGGTTCTTTCCCTTCTTCCCTTCTGCTGGTGTTTTGGTGTGTTTTGTCCAACTTTGATGCGATAGTTTTTGTTTCATCTTATTATATTTTATATATTGTTATGTTTTGTTGTTATTCCTTAGAAGCATATTGTTTTACTAAGGAGAAACAGAAAGGTAATGGGCTCACATGAGAGGTGAGGTGAGAGCAAACTCGGAAAGGTAGAGAAAGAGGAAATATATTCAGGATATATTATATGAGAAAAGAATCTATTTTCTTTTTTTTTCTTTTTCTGTTTGTTTTGTTTTGTTTTATTTTGAGACAGGGTTTCTCTGTGTAGCCCTGGCTGTCCTGGAACTCACTCTGTAGACCAGGTTGGCCTCGAACTAAGAAATCTGCCTGCCTCTGCCTCCCAAGTGCTAGGATTAAAGGCGTGCGCCACCACTGCCCGACAAGAATCTATTTTCAATTAAAAGGCAAATGAAAAAAGAGGAAATGATATACGTGAATACTATGCAATGCTTACTCACAAAGATGTAGAATAATAGAATCATGCTGCTTAACATATTCACTTCCTTAACCATTCGTCTCTTCTTTGTGATTAGAACTCTTACATTCATCTCTTCTTCGTTGAAGTATACAGCATGTTATGAAGAACTATATTCACCATAATGTACATTGAAGAGGCTCTATTCCTTCTCTCCCGCCAAGCTGAAGTATTACACCCTTCCAGCAAGGCTTCCTGTGACTGGAGGTGCTTCCCCACCTCCAGTCTTTGGTAACTACTTTTCTACTGGGTGCTTCTACTGAATTTGATTTGTTAAAACTATAGGTAAGTAAGTTTACTTAATATTTATTTTATAATGCCTGAGTCATTTCATTTAACACTATGTCCGCTGGCTTCATTAATGCTGTAAATGACAAATTTTGCTCCTTTCAAAGGGCTGCATGTTATTTCATTGTGCATATGCAAAATAGCTAGAAACCAATTTACCCCTTTACTCCTTTATCTATTGGAGGGTACTGCAATGGTTTCGTGTCTTGGTTGTTTTGAACAATGATGCCTAGGACATAGGGGTACAGATTACAGATGTCCCTTCTGCACACTGAGTCTGATTCCTTTGGCTTTTATTAGGACTGGAATTTGGTTTGTCTCCCACAGACTCATGTTTCTGGAAGCTTGGTTCTTTGTGTACCAGCGTGTAGGTGATGGAACCCTTTATAAAGTGAAGTCCCTGGGATGCTGTTTTTGGAAGGAGCAAATGGTAGTCTCATCTCATGGACTGATTTAGTTCTCACAATGGAAAGCCTGCTTCCTGGCTTTCCTCTCTCACCCACACCCCCACAAACTTCCATCATGAGGCCACCTGTCAACAGAACCTCAGGAAGTCTGAAGCATTGCAATCACCTGGTTTGCGGGCTTCCATCATCGCCAACCGGAAGCAGAATAAACCTCTTTCAACATGCGCACACTGGGCATTCTGTTGTGGTGATGGAGAGCTAAGACAAATAGATACCCAGAAGTGAAATGGCTGAGTTGTATGGTAATTTGGTTTTAATTATTTTGTGAGGAAACCCTGAACTGTTTCCCAAACTGTCTGCGCTCACTTACGACGCCACCCACGGTGCACAGGTGTTCCTGTTCCTCCACTTCCTTGCCAACTCTTGTTATCTCTCATCATTTTTATAATAACCAACCTAACATGTTGTGGGTGACAGCCCATCATGGCTGGGCAGTTGTATATCTTCCTTTGAGAAGTGTTTATTCAGGTGTTCTGCTCACTTTTAAATAGCTATGGTTATTTGTTTTCCTGTTGTTGAGTAGCTTGAGCTCCTTGTATATATTGAGTTCCTTGTTATAAGGATGACTGAGTAAGGTCCTATTCTCTGTAAGATGCTTTGGTGCTCTGTTAATTGTCTCCTTTGCTATGAAGAAAACTTTCAGTTTCATGAAATCTTGTGGGAGGGGGCTAGGAGGTGGTGGTATTGTGTGTGCATGTGTGTATGTGTGTGTGTGTGTGTGTGTGTGTGTGTGTGTAGCTTTCATTCCCCACACTTAGACAATCTTATTTAAATAACTCTCAGACAAATGTCATGGAGCTTTGTTTTTCTTTTCTTTTAGCCACTTCACAGGCTCAGATCTCATGTTCAGCTCTTTAAACTACTTGGAGTCATTCTTCCTTATGTGACCGAAAGACTTTCATTGTCTTATAAACTGAGGAGAGACTTAGAATCATATTCCAGAGGCTAAGGAGACACGAAGAGCAAACACATTGTGTACCCTGAAGTCAGTGCTGGGGCAGAAAAAGGACATTCGTGTAAAAACTGATATGTACACAGAATCTGGAGTTTATTGAGTAGCACTGTATATCGATGTTGGTTTGTTAACATTCACAATTACACTGTGGTAATATTAACAAGCTAAAAACGAGGCGAAGAGTATATGGAGATTCTACTTTTGCAACTTTTCTGTGAATCTAACACTTTTCTAAGTTAGAAACTTAGTAAAATTATCATATTCAATGTCTGTCTTCCAGCTCCATCTTGGTCCACATTCACCCGATAAAAGGAAGTTCTGCAGCTGTCGGGATCCAGAATGGTGGACTGAACTTTCTCAGGAGATCACTAAGAAACCAGATGTCATTGTCAAAATCAACCAGATTCCAGAGAGATAGGTAAGCCATGGCTCTTTGGAACATGAAGTTGTGTCTGTGTGAATTTCAAAGAAAATAAAGCTCAGAAGGGGAGAATGAGAACTTACTGAAGTATGCTTACAATTTTAAACTGACTAAGATAGAAAAAAATGGAATACATAAAACTCATGTGGCAAACTTAAGAATTTTCATATAGAATACAGAGGCAGTCATACTCTGGGGAAGTGTGTCTATATGACCTCCCCAGCAGACAAACCGTATGCATTCAACAATGGTGGCCCCAAATGAAAGGTTTTGTAAGTGTAGGTTATCACCTGAATCCACTCATGGGACATAGGAAGTTTGAATTAAACTCAACAGATGAGTTATTATTTACAGAAACTCCTGGCTTTTGATGGGAAAATAGCACAAGACCTAGGTCTTGCCATGTACCAGGTTTTATTTGTTAAAAGGTCCAGGGAAGAAAAGTATATAGGGCCTTATTACATAAACCTTTCTCCATTCCCTCACTAATATACCTTGCCCACACCCCGTCCTCCTTTCAGGACAGTGATCAAACTTGCTATGTACCTTGAACTTCTGATCTACTTGCCTCTATCGTTGCTGTTCTGGGACTATATGTACGGATATGTTTTGTAATGCCATTCCATGATGAACAGGAAGCGTGGTGCCTCGGCAGGTCCATGCTGAAGTACCAGTCACACAACAGGTCTAGAATAAAGTGAAGCTCATTCGGGGAATGGGAAGGCAGACAGGGAAGGACAGAAAGAGAGGAGAGAGAAAGAAGTGAAGAGGCCAGAGAGAGAGAAAGGCCAGAGGGGAGGAGAGGTGAGTGGAGGGGGGAAGAGAGGAGGAGAAGGAGGAGGAGGAGAGGAGAAGGGGCATTGGGAGGGGTGAGAGGGAGAGGGAGAGGGAAGGGGAGGAGGAGGGGGAGGGGCATTGGGAGGAGGAGGGGGAGAGCCATTGGGAGGAGGAGGAGGGGGAGGAGGAGGGGAGAGGGAGGGGGAGGGAGAGGGAGAGGGGGAGGGGGAGGGAGAGGAGAGGGAAGGGGAGAGGGAGAGAGGCCAAACAGTCATTTTATAGCAAGCTAGGTAAATGCTGGGTGGAGTCTAGAAGAAATGCTAATAACACATTCAATTTTACACAGTGTAGGGGCATTGAATTTAGGGCTTTTTGTGTGTACTCTACCAACTGAACTGATGACCAGCCATGATTTAGAGCTCTTAATCATGAAAAAAAAAATCCCCATGCTTTAAAGTGTTTTCTGTAGTTATTATTTCTTCCTAGGTAAAATAGTTGTATTCTAACTAATATAGTTATTATATCTATATTTATATCTATATCTATATAATTATAACTGTTATCTATATATCTATCTATAATTAATTTGGCCTACTATTTGGCTTGCTCAGCCTGCTTTTTTATACAATCCTGGACCACCTGCCCAGGGGTGGCACTACACACAAGGGGCTGGGCCTTCCCATAGCAAACACTAATCAAGAAAATGCTCTGTAGATTTGTCTATAGGCCAATGATGGAGGTAATTTCTAAGTTGAGATTCCTTCTTCTTGGATACGTCTAGGTTTGTGTCAAGTTGCAAAAAGCTAAGCGACACACATAGGACAGAGGTGTAGACTGACACTGACCATTGAAAAAATGAGGGTGGCCAGAACCAGAGCCCTGGGTTGATTTTTCTAGATCCCTTATTCAGTCTGGGAGAAATTTTAGCTTGGAAGCTCAACTTTCAGATGATGAGAAGATCTATTAGTAAGATGGGAGAAGAGAACATATTTTGTTGACTAGTTAGCTTGTTTGGTTTATGATTTAGGCATATGGTGTGTGGGTTTCCATTTGTAGTCCCTGACAGTGTTCAAATCAGGCCTGTTTTTCCACCTTACAAAGTAAACTGGCTATCATATATCTGTTCCCACTTAGAGCACTCTGGAATGCAACACCCTCGCTAAAGACAATAGCTACCACTGTCCTCTGGGGCCTTGGCACCTATCTGTTGTCACATCTTCAAGGCTGACGGGAAGGCTTTCCTCCTGTCTCTTAGAAGGCTTGTCTTTGTTTTGGACTACTGAGCATCATTTCATCCTTGAAACACCATTCTGACACTCCCATCTGTCTAGGCCTCTATCATCTGGGATTCTACTTTTTTTCTGGGAAGTCCTTAATGCTGTACATCTTTTCTGCACAAGTGCCGCAGAGCTATTCATAGCTGTGGTTTTCCACATGTGGCAGAATCCTTATTTCCTATAAGGATTCTGAGTGAAGTTCTGGTTTGTATGAGGCCCTAAGTTTATGGTGCCTCCTGAACTAGGTGGTTGAGTGACTGTGACCTTCAGTGGTCTCCTCAACACATGGCTAAAGGCTATAGTTAGAGGAGGCACTGATTGATAAGCACCTATATGTTAATTGCTTTATTCTATGTGAGTGCACATGTGTGTGTGTGTGCGTGTGCGTGTGCGTGTGAGTGTGCGTGTGCGTGTGTGTGTGTGCCAGCTATGTGTAGATACCTGTTGCAGCTCCAGGAAGGATTATGATTCTCTGGAATTAGAGGTTATTGTGATCCACCTAACTTTAGTGCTGGAAACTGAACTTGCGTCCCTTGGAAGAGCAATGAGTACTCTTAGCCACTGAACCATCTCTTTAGTCCCACAAAATACATTTAAATAAGATGTAAGACTGAAAGATAGATATGTTTGAGAATCAGTATAACTAGGGTCTGGGTATGATGACACACACGTTTAACCCCAACACGTGGCAGGCCAAAGTAGGAATATTGCTGCAATTCCCAGGCCAGCTGATCTATGTAAAAGTTCCCTGGAACTTTTTCCAGGACATGTAGAGCTAGCTACATAGCAATACCCTGTCTCAAGTCAATCAATCAATCAATCAATCAATCAATGAACCAATCAACTGGCACAGCAAGTTATTGAGCACTCCTTGTTGACTTATTAATCAGAGCATGCTTCTCTGCCAGACTTGAAGACTTTTTTTCTGTCCGTCATTTACAATCACTTATAGGACTCAACAGCTCTCATTTGGAGAAATGTGAAGCTCTAGGCTGTCAAGAACTGGCCAGGAGGAGCCAAAACTCTGTGGCTGTATCCTAATCAGAGAAACTCCTGGGCTCTGGAGGGCCATTTTTTTCTTTTCTAGTCATGTATGAGATCACAACTCACTTCATTCCTAATTTTTGGTTTGACACTGAGCCAGAATTTAGAGAAGGATGCTCAGGTTGATTGAAGTGCCTCCTCCTTCTTGCTTCTCCCAACAAAGGCTTTATTCATGCAGTAAACTACTAAAGATACATTGTTTTTTACTAATGTTTCCACAGAGTTGTGTCTATAAAGTCAACATACGTCTCTTCTTTTTTCTTCCACAACAGCATTATAGTGGTATAACTGATAAAAAGAAAAAGAGTCGCACATATTCAATGTGTGCAATTTCATGAGCTTGAAGATGTAAGCGCTTGCGTTGCTACCACCAAAATTAAGGCAATGAACCTATCAAACATCTCTTCTGGTAGAGACACACAAACAAGTATTCCTCTAAGAGACCTCTTAACCTGAGCTCTTCCTTCTTGATAGATTGTGAAGTTCCCACTGTCGTATCATTAATTATCGCTAATAGAGTGGGCCACAGTTATCCAGAACTCAGCGCTCTCCCATACAGAGATGTTAGACACTCTGCTGGCGTGCATTCAGTACGTTCCTCTCCTGTACTTACAAACCTTTGACAATGTAAGAGCTTTTCTAAAGGACACTGCAAAGGTTTCAATAGAACAGGCTGCTGCAAGGGCTCTGCTATTTGAATGCTTGACCCCCTGCTGTTCGCACATTTTTTTTTTTAGGGGGGAGGTTTAGAAGGTGTGGTTTTGAGGGAGGAAATATAATTCACTGGGGAAAGGCTTTGAGTGTTTACTGTCCTGCACCACTTCTTGTTTTCAATGCTTACTATTCAAGACGTGAGCTCTCAGCTCCCTCTTCTTGCTGTCATGCCTGTTGCTTGCTTCTATGCTGCCTGCCTTGGACTCTCATCTATCTGGAAGTAGAAGCCTAAATAAACCCTTCTTTCTGTAAATATCCTTGGTCACGGTGTTTTATCACAGGAACAGAAATAAAGGCTGTAACATATATCTAGGTTTTACATTTTTAAAAATTTACTTTGTTTTTAATTATGTGTTTGTGTGTGTGTCTGTGAGTGGGCTTGTGCACACAAGTATAATTGTCTACAAAGGAAAACAGTGAGTGTCAAATTTCCTGGAGCTGGAGACACAGGATTTTGCTGGTAATGGACCCCAGGTCCTCTGAAAAAGCAGGATGCATTCTTAACTACTTAGCCAACTCTCAAGTCAGATATTGGGATAAGAAATTCATTCTTTATAAATCTTTTGTCACATATATTTTTGATTTGATATGACTTAATTTTCAACTATATTTTCTCTTGTACTTTTTCTTGGTGGTTTGATTCATCCAGAAATATGTGTGAAGCATCTAGCATATTAGGCTTTCTGTAGGTGCTAAGGATTAACAGTGAGTGAACAGATAAAAAGTACTGTTGTAACAAAGGCTTCATTTTAATGAACCCCTGTAATAAAAAGCAATAACTCAAATGCACACTCTGTCCGAAGGTCTTCAGTGTTATGAAGAAAAATGAAGCAGTAAACAAGGCTAGGACAGGGGAGGCATGGTGCAGGTTCCATTTTACATAGGAAGGTTAGTGAAGGTCCAACAGCAAGGATGCTATCTGAGTAAACACTGATGAACATGAAGGGGCGAGGCACTTGCATCTGAGAGAAAGGCATGGGATGCAGCAAGTGCAAGAACCACTGGGAAACAGCCTGGTGGGGAAGCACCCACATATGCATCTGCAGCCGCAATCAGCAGCCTCGAGGAGGCTGGGACAGAATAGAGGACAGGAGAGCCTGAGGTGAGACCGGGATGCTAAGGGGAATACATATGCAGTCTCATGTAGCATTTTAAGCACGATTTCTGACTCTTGTTCCTCAGATGCCAGAAATAACTCTCACTAGTTCTGTAAAGCAAAATGCGCCCTAGGAGGGAAAAATCACTACACTAGAAAATCATTGCGTCAGGGAACACGTGGTAACTAAACGGTGGACCTTCTAGTCTGCAGCCATATATCTGGGAATCTGCTTTAAGCAAGCCTCCATTCCCATTCAGCACAATTCTTAACTACCTTCTACCTCAGGAGAGTTACTAGGCTTGAAGCCACATTCAATTTTCTTCATTTTTTTTCTCTCTCTAAACGTCTCATTTCTCTTTCCTTCCCCTTCTTTTATTACCTGTGAGCCAGAGAATGGTTGTATCTGTGGAAAACAATTACAAGAATTAAAGCATCCCTATGTGTCTTTTTTTTTTTCTCCAGGATTTAAAAAAAAGTAGAAGTCTAAACTGGAAAAACCACCATGAAGAAATAACGACATTTACCTTCAACAGTCTTTAAAATGGACATAGCTCAGAGTTGTATTATCATCCATTTGATTTAAACCCTACTGTAAGGACCAGCTACAAACCCATTTGGATTTCATTTAGTTTGCCCACAGTTAATTAGTGTTCTGGTAAGAGGATGATCTCCCACTTGTGGGATCTAGCTTGGGAACCACGGAAGGAATTATTTTATATGGATACACTCAAAGTTCCAAGAAATAGCTGTGTCACAAACCCTCTGAACATGACTTCTGAGCTGGTGACAGCATCTGCTGCCTGGGACTGGCTTACAGTATACGGCAAACGAAGGAGGCAGGCATGTGATCTCTGTGTAACAGAAGGGATTCTAACATGGCTTTTGAAACAATCTTGTTTCTAGCTCACGGGATAGCCAATTAACAGTGCTAGGAACGGTTCAAGGCAACGCCCGGCAGTGCCAGCGTGCTTTCGCTTACTGTTGTGAGGAGCGGTCATCCTCTGTCGATAAGAAGGGTGAGAAAATAGGACCCAGAAAAGCACAAAGTGCACATATGCACAGCCACATCTCCATCTTCATCATCTTGAGAACTAGTAATCATTGCCAGTGGGAAGAGAATGAAAAACAGGAGCCCAGTTGGGTCAGTCAATAGCTACCTACCCAGGATAAATTGCTAATCACAAGCCCAGCTAGCACGGGTTGATAAATAACAAGGTTACTTGACCCGAGGAAAGGACCTGTTTTCTCTCATGTTGGTAATTACATCAATTCAGAGGGAGACAAGTTGGCTTTCAGCGGCTTAGAGCCAGATGATGTTGTAAATCAATTACACGTTCTCAGATCCCTCTCACAGGGTTGCCGAGCCCGTGTATATCCAGCAGCTGATTCCAGTTTGTGTTTGCTGAGTTGATTGGTGATAGCCTCTGAGGCCAGTGTGTATTTGTCCAGAAGGCTTGGGCTCCAGCGCAGGCACAACTCTGTTTCTGGGCTTTATCTTGCATACCTGAGGATCTTGTTGAAATGCAAATCCTTATTCAATAGTGGTGTGTGTGTGTATGTATATGTGTGTGTATGTGTGTGGTGTGATGTGTCTGGTGTGTACATGTGCATGTTGAGTTTGTGTGTGTGTGTGTGTTTGTGTGGTATATAATGTGTGTGTCTGTATGTGTATGCAGGGGATGTGCGTCTGTCTATGTGTGGTGTGTATGAGTATGTGTGTAAGTGGTGTGCTGATGTGTGTATGTGTTTGTGTATGCGTGTATGTGTATGCTGTATGTGCGCATATGTGTATGTGTATTCGTGTTACCTGTGAGTGTGTGTGTCTGTGATGTGTGAGTGTGTATTCATGGTAACTGTGTGTGTGTGTGCATATGATATGTGAGTGTGTGTTTGTGTGTGCATGTGTTGAGATTCTGAGTTGTTAATAAGCTCCCAGGTGACACCAATGTCCCTGAACCATGTACCATGTTTGCTTAGAGGAATAATGGGAGAAAGAGGGCTCACAGGAGTCTGAGGTGATTGGGATTTGAAGGGAATAGAGATGGAGGAGTTCTGTGGATTTAGGATGATGGTCAACAGGACGTGTCTAATCTCCACCTTTCTACATAGAAAAAGACCCAAGCAACAAACGAACAATTACACTTGATCACAGTGACTGAAGAGGAGAAAAACCTGCGTGGGGCACAGAAAGCTAGACACAGAAAGAAAGGAAGGGTACATCGTACTGCAGCTATCCCACATCCAAGTGACATCAGCTCAAACCAAGAGGGACTTTCTTCGTAGAAAAAGCTGAGCAAGAAAACCCCATCACCACCACAGATAGCTGCAGTCATCATTACTGATCAGCTCATTGTTCTCTATGGCTCTGGGCCAAGCTTAGAAAGCTGCTTAGGGTTCACACTACTCCCAGAGAGGATGCTTCATTGTGCCCCAATCCCTGTGGCCCAAGCTTCTATTTAACTATTCTGTTTTGAATGGGAGCCACAGGAGACCATGTCCTGCTGCAGAGGCCACTGGCTACTATAGTATGTCACTACTCAGCCTTTGCTGTCTTGTTTACACACATGGGAATACATCACTCACAGGCTGAGTGACGGCATTACAACACACCTCCTAGGAGGCATACCATTCCCATCCCAGTTGCCTCTATTACTGAGCTTTCTCATTCCGGTCCACAGGGGAGATGCCATCTGCGGCAGCCTGAACTAATTTGTGCCCTTGCTCCAAGGGAGTAGAGCTTTGTATTGGGAAGCAACCCTGATGTTTGCATCTCAGCCCACATAGCAAACTGTCCCCAGTGAAGCACTGTGCAGGCAGAGCAGTTGTGACAATCTGTGAGTGAGCACAAGCCTGGTGGTTGTACTTCCAGGAACTGGAACTCTGTAGGAGGGGCCAGTCAAAACCTCAATATCCTGGCTCACATGATGCCTTGCTTTCTGTATGCCAGAAGTACTTGTACTATGAGATAGCTGTATGAGCCCCTTTGGTGGGGCTGCTGTGGCAGCCCTTGAGGTACAAGGAAATGCCATGCATATCTTCATGAACCTTAATATCATAGTACCTCTCCCAGAGGTACTGTGTTTCACACTCCAGGATCCAAAGAAAACACTTCATGGTACCCTCTCTCCTGACACCTGAGCTGTGACTCTAGTGATTCTGGGTCCCTGAATATACCTATACTGATGCTCCCTGGGCATCGGGGCTATGAAGGATTCCATTTTCCCTCAATCCACTGGTGTGCCTTAGTCTCAGGGTTAAAGTCTATAGAACAGGGAGGGAATCCCCGTCACCTGATTGGGGGTCATTGGGGAAATGTATGGAACAAGGACTCAATAGCAGAAGGGAATCCTGGAGAATTCACAAATATTCTAAAATGATAAGATATGTTCTCAAAGTACCAAGGCTCCAAGGGGGGGGGGCACCCAATATTTCGAGACAAAAGGCAATAGAAATAGAACACGTCAAAACTTACAAAGTGCAGCAAAAGCAACCCTGAGGTGATTTTATACTAAAAACACTTATCTGTAAAACAGTAAGGGAGAAAAGTAATAATAAAGGGACCAAATGTTTAACCCAAGGAGCAGAGATGAAGAGAACCCATTCGGTCCGAAGTTAGCAGAAAGAAGGGAATCATTAATGCCGGAACAAAGAGAATGAAAGAATTATTAAAAAGTTAAACCAAGAGGGTTTTTTTGTTGTTGTTGTTGTAGTTTTTTAAAAATAAAACTAAAGGTATGCAAAGTAAGAACTAAAGAGAGGACCCAGTAAAATCAGAAGCAAAAGTAAAGACATTACAACAGATAACTAAAAGGAATCATAAGGAATATTACAAATAACTATATGCCAACGAATTGGATAAATTAGAGGAAATGGATGGCATCCCAGAAAATCATAACCTACCGAGATTGAATCAGGAAGAAACAGCTTGAGCAAGCCATTAACGATAAAGAATGTGAAGAAGTAATTAAATATATACCAACAAAGAAAAAGCCAGGACCGCTTGGCATCATAGCTACCAGGTATTGCAAAGAATATCTAGCAGATATTTCAAAGAATCACCAATATTAAAATAAATTAAAGCTGAAGGAATACTCGTAAATGCATCACATAAGGGAAGCATGACTGTGGTACTCAAGCCAGACAATGACATCACAACAGAAGAAAACTACAGATCAACATCTCTAATAAACACTGATGTAAAAATCCTAAACAGAATTAGTAGCAAGCCAAGTTCAACAATAAATTAAAAGGCTCACACACCACAAGCAGCAAGAATTATCTTTGGCATGAAAGGCTGCTTTTAAATCATGCAAATCAATCAATGCAATGTACTATATCAGTAGGATAAAACTCAAAACGAGATAATCATCTTAGATGATACAAAAAAAAAATTGACCTGATTCAGAATATTTTCTTGCTGACATTTCTTGAGGGAGCATAATAAGGTCCATTTATAAAAATCCTACAGCTAACATCATAATCAATGAATAACTAAAACTTTACAGCATTTTTCACACTAGGCATATGAAAATAACCTAAAGAACATCTTTAACAGAGGAATGAATAAAGATATAATACATACAAAGATAGAATGGAATATTATTTATCCCATAAAGAAAGAGAACTTGACATTTGACCACAACATGACATAGCTGGAAGACTTTATGTCAAGTGAAATAGAAAAAAAAAAAAGGTAAAACAGAGAATAAAGCATGAAACATTAGCTGTGGATACACAGGGGTAGAAGAAATGAGGACACGTGTGTCAAATGAGACAATAAGATTGATCTATAACACATGAGTGCAAGGAAATATGGCAGAACATGAAGACAATAGCTTACAGAAATCTTGGGTACTCTAGATTTTTCTTAAGTAGATAGAGTTTGGATCTATTGAATATGTACAATGTAATATAAGCCACGGTTGTTCATTGCCCATCTTCAGATTTTACTCAGGAGGCAGCAGGCTTACACTACAGGCTCTTGGACCCTTACAATAACTCCCTATGCAGGGATCTCTTCCTGACTGTCCCCACCATTCGTTCTCCCTTTTTTCTGAGTTCAATATCTGATACAAGGCAGACATTCCCACCTTACTACTTTTGTTTATAGCAGCACGGCACTGGAAGTACTAGTCACAGCAGCCAGTGAAGGAGAATACAGGAGAGGCATCCAAACCTGAAAGGGAGACATGCAATCACCTTTATTGCAAATGACATGACTTATATGAAGAACATCCTAAAAATTCACACACACACACACACACACACACCCTGTTGAGAGGCTAGAAAGATGGCTCAGTGGTTTAGAGTGCTTACTACGCGTGGTGCTCAGTTTTTATGTTAACTTGACACATGCTTGAGTTATCTGGGAAGAAGTATTCTCAACTGAGAAAAAGTTTCCATAAGTCTGGTCTTTAGGCAGATCTGTGAGGCATTGTTGTTGTTGTTAATGATTGGTGTGGGAGAGACCGGCAACTCAGATGGTCTTGAGTTGTATAAAAAAGAAGGCTGAGCAAGCCACAAGGAGCAAGCCAGTAAGCAGCCTTCCTTCATGACTTTTACATCACTTCCTGCCTCTAGCTTTCTGCCTTGGGTTCCTGACCTGATTTCCCTCAGTGATGAAGTCTGACCTGACAGTTGCAAGATGAAGTAAATCCTTTCCTTCTCAAGTGGATTGGATGATGGTGTTTGACCACCGCATCGGAAACCTTAACTAAGACTCTGCACTTGCAGAGAACCCAGGTTAAGTTCTTGGCACCCACATGGCAACTCAATAGCTGTTGGAATCTCTAGTTCCAGGATATCCAAAGCTTTCTTCTGGTCTTCTTGGGTTCCTGCATGCATGTAGTACACATAAGCTTATGCACATGTACACACACACACACACACACACACACACAGACACACACACACACAGACACACACACACACAGACACACACATATACACTAAATTAATTAAAAATATTTTTGGTTTCACATACAAATTGTAAAATATATAGCCATCATGCAAATTAGTAGCATTTGTATGTACAAATGACAAGTTGTCTGAAAAGTAAAATTTAAATATCAATAATAAAGATATATAAATAATATATTTTATTAACTTATTATTTATAAATAATAAAAAATAAAGAAACGAAATATTTAGGAATAAACATAAACGGGAAAGAGACCTCGTTGTATGCTGAAAACATCATAATATTACTGAAATAAAGTGAAGGCTCGAGTAAGTGGAAAGGTATTATATGTTCATGGATAAGAATTAATATTAATAAAATGTTTACTTCAGTTAAAGCTGTGGTTCTTAACCTGTGGTAGTGACCCCTTGGGGGGTTGAAGGATGTTTTCATAGGGTTGCAAATCAGATGTTTACATTACGATTCATAACTGTAGCAAAATTACAGTTATGAAGTAGCAATGAAACAATTTTATGGTTGGGGGGGCACCACAACATGAGGAACTGTATTAAAGGGTCACAGCATTAGGAAGGCTGAGACCAATTAAAGCAATGTACAGATTTATCCTACTCTCTGTGATAAATTCCAATAGCATCCTTCATAGGAATAGACAAAGTAATCTGAGAATTTGTACGAAGCACACATTAACAGCTGCAACAATAACAAAACCAAGTAGCCGAAGCAATACCGAGGAAGCAAAGCAAAGCAAAGCAAAGCTGCAGGCTGTGTCCTTCCCGGATTAAAACCTTATAAGGCAATGGTGAGCTAGCTAGACAACAGGGCACTAATATCATAGCAGACCATTAGGACAGAATAGAGAGGCCAGGAGTAAATCCAAATGGACATGGTGGATTCAACAAGACCAAGGAGACACAATGGGGAGTGTTATAGGGCACTAGATAGGCTGGGAAAACTGGCTTTGCACACACAAAGAATTGAAACTAGTTCTTATTGCACAATATGCAAAAAATCAACTAAAAATGGAAAAAAGGCTCACGTGTTCATCTTGAAAACATAAAAGAGAACACTGGGGAAAATCTGCACATGAACTCTAGCAATGAATTTTTTTTTAATTGCACCAATACCTCATGCTACAGAAGAGGAGAAAAAAGTTCACCAAACTAAGCATATTCTTTATGACAAACCAACAAAATCAAAAGAGAATATGCTCATTGGGAAAAACAGGTTGTGTAGCCAGTAAAGAGTAAACACCTTCCATGAATAAGTGACTCCCACTTTAGTACCCCAAACACCCCGAATAACCTGATTAAAGCGTGTGCAAAACACCTAGATAGACATTTCTCCAAACACAGACAGATATAAAAATGGCACAGATCAATTGTACATGCATATTGAGTTAGGATGTCTCCTTCTTGTACATATACAAAACAAACACTGGCCATATTTGGAAGAGGGGGCAGGAACCCTGGTGCACTCTTGGTGGCGATGTAAATTGGTACAGTCAGTTTTTGAAAACTGCATGGTACTTTCAAGTGAAATTAAAAATAAAATTTTTATAAAACCCAGGAATTGCTCTCATGGGGCATACCAAAAGGAATTAAATGATCAAACATTGGGGTGCTGCTTTGACTCTTACGTTCATGGTGTTTTGTTTTGTTTTTCAGCAGCCAAGTTATAGAAACAACTTGAGTGTCTATTAACAAACAATTAAAGACGGTTGACATAGAAATGAACTGCCCCAGAGACCTTACCCTTACACTCATTAATTAGTTAATATTTCTACCCTCATCAGAGAAATTTCTGTTTTTCAGTAGCTGGTGATTAGCATTGAGACTCATAAAGGGCCAATGTGCAGAGAGACTGTGAAGTACTCATCTCTAAACAGGACATGGATATTACCCCCTACCACATACACACACGAAAGAGAGAGAGAGAGAGAGAGAGAGAGAGAGAGAGAGAGAGAGAGAGAGAGAGAGAGAGAGATGTTAGTGGTTGTTGAAGAGGGGATGAAGAAATTATAAAAATGGAGATTTAGTAGAGACAGCATCCCCAGACAAGACAGCAGTGATGCATAGATGAGGTCACAGTGGCTGTGAGTCCTGCTCAGGACCAGTGTGAGATCTTAAATCCCTGCATGGAAGAAGGGCTCATAAATCCCCACCCCTGGCTGAGGGACTATTGGCGGCAACTGATGCCTGATGGGGAATCAAGAATCTGTTTATTCAGGGATGTTTTCCTAAGGAGGCCACTCATGCTTCAGGATATGTTCCTAAATCCATGGACATACAGGTAGCACTAAGTGGGTTCAGTGGCTAAGTTGGGAGGGAAAAGTAACAGGAAGGTTAGGGGAGGAATTGGAGAGGAATGGATTGGAGTATGTGATCAAAACACACACGCACTATGGAATTCTCAACAATGAAAAGAATTTAAAAATAAAATATTTTGATGAAAAAGAAATGATGGTATATGTGTAAGTATACATTCATATAGATTATTCATAATGTTATTTGTATATATTATATATAATTTATGTATATACTATTATCCACATATATTATATATATTATTCATCATTAAAAAGCAAAGGATCCTTCCATTTAATTACAATATAATTAACCTGAATGAATGAGTCCTAGGTGCCCTGAGGTTCCACTGCCAGCCAGACACTGAGAGAGGATATAAGCTTTTACTAATTCATAGAATCAGGAAATAAAATGTAAAACATAACAGACATAAGGAACGGAACTGGCTTTGCTGAATGGGGTAGAAGTTATGAAGATTTATATACCAGAGGATTCAGAGTAGAAGGCAGGCGAAATGAATTTTGTTCAGTGATCTCAGGTACCAAACAAAGGCAGTGGGGTATGGGACTTTGACTGGGTTTCTATTAGGTAGGAATATTTTTGCACTTTTGGATGATAAACTGCAGCTAATGCATAATGTAGTTTATCTCTGGTTGTGTTCGAAGATTTCATGGAAGCAGAGGTCTCATAATGCAGCATTGTATGTTACACAGGCTCCTGAACATTGAGTGTCCTGGGCAGGACTCTCCCCCATACTCCATCACTGATCCTCTTCCTTCCTGGCTTCTAGAGCCTGTGATACTGGTCTCACTGTGAGCTCCTTCGGAGTGTGTTATTCTAGCTCCTGTCCAGGTCTAGTGACCCAGGATCTGCATTTTACCAACGGACCTACTTCCATGCAGAGTATTGGAGATATCCCGGGCTCTTGTCTGAGTTCCACTCCTTCTGCCTCCCCCAGCTCTTGGTGCACACATGTCCACTGAGGAGAAGGAGGAGTCCTCTATGCACTCTGCATTCTCCCACAGCTTTTGGTCTGTCAGATGGTGGGGTAGCATCCTTCATCTCGTGAAAGCATGCACTGTTGGGTGGAATTTTTCCCCCTCCCTTTGGAGGCCAGCCCTTGAGGTGAAATCACTGACACCTGCATGTCATGATGGGTGGTGGAGGCAGGGGCGGCCCCTAAATCTTCTCAGTGCCTGGCTGTTCCTCAGAGAATCTCAGATTCATCCCCAGAGACCACCTCCGCATTACAACACGGAAGCCGCAGACCTCTGCTGCGCTTTTCTAGACCATTCTCCTGCTGGCGGCCCAGATTTTAAGAAGGTCCTCATTGATGAATGGAAGTATCTGTATTCACAAGGAACATGCCACAGGCAGCCGGGACTGTTTTCCCCTCGCAGCTTCCTGTCATTTGTGGTGTTCTCTTGGAAAACCGCAGGGCTCGGCAGTAACGAGCGGCTGTTTACAGAGCTCCAGCTGTAATTAAGTCAGATCGGATCTGCTCTTTAGTACGGTGAGGAAATACACCGCCATCCATCATGTCCAAACTGGGTGGGGGTGGGATAAAAGCATTCTTCAGCTTGTGCACTCTCAAGCTGGGAAACATGTGAAGGAAAAGATACTTTTGTGGATTAGAGCAGGGGAAGGCAAACTTCAAGGGACCACCGTATGGAAGGAGGAAGCAGAGACAAAAGCTGGTCTGAGAATCAACAGGGTCTCGCAGTGTTAGGGGCCCGGTAGAAGGGAGAGTTAGGGGCAGATTGACGGCTACCCATGTGAGGTGATACCTACAATGGACACTTTCACAGGTTTCTGGCTTTTCACTCATGCTCATTGAATTGATCGAATTCTGAAGAAGACGTTCATTTATTTTGTTATGGCTCTGTCTTCTCCATGAAAACAGCAAGCTAGGAGAGCTCTTGGTCATTTGTGCTGTTACATCTGAAGCCCTGACTGAAGAACGTGTTAGCTTCTTGTGGCCACCCAAACAAATCAGCATAAACTGTGTGGCTTCAATTAGCAGAGATTTCCCTGTTACTGTTCGGATGATCAGAGCACAGCTACGAGGCTCTCAGCAAGGCTGGCTTCCTTCGGTAGACATGGGCCCAGTCTACCCGATTTTTTTCTCTATGCATTGGCCATTCCTGAGAATAAGAGCTTCAATTCCTTAGCTTATGGCTGTGTCACTCCAAAAATTGTATCCACTAGAGACCCCTTCGTCTGACTTTCCCTTATATAATAATCAGTTATTGGAACCAGCCAACTTAAATATGGTATCATTTTAACTAATCACATCTGCAGAGATCGTAGTTCTAAATAAAGACACATTTTGAGGTCCTGGGGCGGGGCTTGAATTTTAGGGGTACACTGTTGAACCCACTATAGATGTTCAGTACTGTTGGATAAGTGTGTTGCGTGAGACTTCCTTTTTGCCTCCAGGTTTTTGTTTTGTTTTGTTTGTTTGTTTTTGTTTTTGAGACAGGGTTTCTCTGCATAGCCCTGGCTGTCCTGGAACTCACTTTGTAGACCAGGCTGGCCTGGAACTCAGAAATCCGCCTGCCTCTGCCTCTGCCTCCCAAGTGCTGGGATTAAAGGTATGCACTACCATACCTGGCTTGCCTCCAGGTTTAAAGACTGTAGAAAATAAAGACGACCCGCGACCCGCAGAATGAAGGAGCTGGGATTTGTTCTAAAGTAATCCAGGTGGAGCAAAATCTTGTTTGTTGAGCAAAAAAAAAAAAAAAAAAAAACAAAACCAAACCCAAAACCAGAAAAGATTTTATTACCCTCAGTAATATTCCAGTAGGATTATCTTAGGGTATAGACAATGTCTGTGGAATGTGGAAACTTTGGTTGATCTCTAAGCAGAGGCGAATGTTTGCAAGGCTCTTGGACATAGCCACCCATGAGGCACTGAGGGTTCTGACACTAGACCCAATATGGGGCTTCTCTGTAATCTGACTGCACATGGAAACACACAGGATAGCCTGAAAATGTAAGCGTTTTATGAAAGAAGTTGAATTGAGGGGGATTGCAGCCCTCTGGGGGGAGCAACAGTGTCAACCGTCTAGACCCACTCTTCTCCCCACCCTCGGAGCTCCCAGAGACTGGACCACTAACTAAAGAGTACACATGGAGAGACCCATGGCTCTAGCCACATACGTGGCAGAGGATGGCCTTGTTGGACATCAGTGAGAGGAGCTGCCCTTAGTCCTGTGGGGGTTCGATGCCCCAGTATAGGGGAATTCCAGGGCAGGAAGGTGGGAGTGGGTGGGTGGGTGGGTAGGGGAGCACCCTCATAGAGGTGGGGGTGGGAGTGGGGATGGGAGGGCGAGGGGATGGGGGTTTCCAGAGGGGAGACCTGGAAAGGGGATAACATTTGAAGTATAAATAAAGAAAATATCCAATAAAAGAAAAAAAAAGAGAAAATTTGTTAAGAAAAAGAACCCAAATCCTCTTCAAGTTGAAATCCTTCAGGTTGGACTTACACTACAGGTTGAGATTGTTTTAACTTTGAATTGGATGTGAGGTGAGGGCACTGTTAGATCCTCCGGGATCTCTAGTGGATTTTCTTTTTCCAAGCTTTTACTTCTTCCCAATATTTCTGACGCCTCAGAATAAAGGGAAAACGGATGGAGGGAGATAGTTTCTCTTCCTAAGCTGTCTTCAGTTTCTGTTTAGCTCTGGTTTTGATTTCTAATTCCATATATTATTGTGCACAAGATAAAGCCGAATCAGCTCTAGGGCAATGAGGCACTAAGAGACTTTGCCTGACGATGTGGACATAAGCCTTCTTGAAGCCAAAGCTGTATCTCTGAGTGATGTTGCCCAGGATCTCCAACCAATGAGGAATGACAAAGAGGAAGTTGTATTCTAATGGAGATGCTCAGGGACCTTGAGCTCCCTAAACTTCAGTTAGAGTAAAATAAGATCTCCTTTCTTTTATCAACTGTAACCTAGTGGCCTGGAAGTATAACATATTAGCTATTCTTCTCATTTGAGAAGCAGCCTGGTCTGTGGCCCCTTGGATGGCTATTAATGAGTAGCCTGTTGATTTTCTTTTTGCCTATTCCAATAGTTCTTAATGTTCCTAATGTTGTGACCCTTTAATACTATTTCTAATGTTGTGGTGACTCCAACCATAACATTATTTTCATTGCTACTTCATAGCTGTAATTTTGCTACTGGTATGGATTGCAATGTAACTATTTGTGTTTTCTGATGGTCTAAGGTGGTCCCCATGAAAGGGTCGCTGTATCCCCAAAGGGGTCAAGAACTGAAGGTTAAGAACCACTGGTATTTTCCTTTAACCATCCCTTCACATAGCATCATTAGTCCTTGTAAACTTGTATTCATTCTTGAGGATAAGAAATAGGTGGGAAAAAGACAATATTGCTATCCCTAGGTAACTAGCTATGAGCTGACCAGAAGGAACCCCACTGGAGAGGAACAGTTGTTAAGGACAAGAAAGATGGCTGACTACTGTGGCAGGGGACAGCTGGGACAGGCTTGTCTGATGTGCAAGCATCTTCAGAAGAATCCAGAATTCACAAGAAAGGAAAATTCATGAGAATTCCAGACTGGCTTTCCTGCAGCTCTATAGAAGGAGTTATCTGACTAATGCTCCTTGTGAGAATGACTTACAAGGGATTGGAGATGGAGAGTTGGTAGAGTGCTTGCCTACACTGCAAACACCCCTGCATAAACACAAGACTGGTGGTTCGTCCAGGTAATCCCTGCATTTGAGAGATAGAAGTGAGAGGATCAGAAGCTCAACAATTGTCACCAGCTACATGAGGCGCCTGAGGCCAGCCTGGACCACAGGAGACCCTGAATAAACTAAAGAATGTAAAATACAACCGAAGTGATGGAAACTTTGGATCAGATATTTGAATTTATTCTTCCTAATGTGTTGGCTTTTAACTTTCTGTATTCTGTGATTCAAATGGTCTGCTGTCTCCTTCCTTCCCCACCCCACCCCCACTTCCCATTATTCACTAACCATGGCTAATTTACTCCCCCATTGATCTGCGCGTCACTTCTAAAACACCACATCAACAATCATTGCACCAGTAAAGTGCGGTTTAGCTGCAGAGCTCTGACAGCCAGCTTGAGAGCTCTGTGTGTGGGACTCCTGTGGGACTGGGGCTCTGCCAAGCCCTGGAAGGCAGGCGGTGGTGTTTACTCACAGAAGAGCTGGCTGTGGGAAGGTATTGCATGGGAGGGTAATTAGCATATGGGTTTCTTAATTCCTAGTAGTTGTATTTGTTTTTATGTAAACAACAGGCAATGTCCTGTCCAGAGGACTCTGGAAATGAATGCTTCAAAGGATTATCCTCGCAGAAGATACTGGAAGTCAGCACACGTTGTTGGCAATGTGTGGCTTATTATCCTTGTGAGGAAAGTGGAAGGCTAGAAACCACAACAAGTAGCCAATGAAGGCCCCATCCTCTTCATGGGGAGAGATGGGCTCTGATCTAGGCTTCACAGAGGTTTTGCATGTGTGGAGGCCCCTCATGGACCAATGGTTAAATCCCAAGAACCTGCTTTGAGTAACTGGCATCTTAGCTTCTAGCACAGGGCTGGGCTTGACTTTTAAGGACCCTGATAACAGCTGGGGATTCTTCTTCCCTCCTGTTCTTCTGCCACCCACAGCCTTCCCAGAAACCTGATAAAAGAGAGGACAGCTGTATGTTTCTTTTATTCCCTGGCTTTGGTTTTCATACCTCTCCTTTTTGTTTCTGAACACTTTAAAACAAGCAAATATGTAAAATCTGACTCTGACTCTGGCTCTCCTGGCTGGTTGGTGGTTTCGCCATTTACTGTCATGTTCTTATTTCCAGACTTTCTTCTGTTTCTAAATTCTCTTCACTCCCTCTGTATGAATTAGAATTTGGGCTTGGCTGCTTCAAAGTAGGACAGATAAGACTCGTTCAAACTAGAGGAAAAAAATGCATCTCCTTCTACTGTGAAGACATGCGATGAGAGCTAATCAGAGGGACTGGGGATCCAGGCGGAGGTTGAAGAACTCAGGCCCCCTCCTTATTTGTCTTGTTATTCTTTGGGATGCTGTGCCTCTTCACCTTCAACATTCTATGATCCCTCCCTGATTGGAAGGCTATCCCAAAGCATCATAGACAGAAGGTGTCAGAAACATCACCTTCTGCCAAGGCCTGGGAATTGGCGCTCAGTGCTTCCACTCACTTTCTCTTAGCCACACAGGAGCAAGAGAGACGGCAGGAAGAAATTGCTAAGGCTGAAGTGGCCAAGTGCTCAGCTAAATCTCAGGGGGCTGAGTTTTAAAGGGAGGGTGTGGAGAGATGACTTAGAGCTCAACCTCTGACATATTACTTATGCTATCAAACTAGCTATCGAAAATGGCAGAGGATTGGAGCCAAGGAGAGCTGGACTGTTAGATTGTTAATGGGAAGCAAGAGTGAAAAGCTATAACCATGTCCTTCAGTACAACAATGTTGGTTGCCTGATGTCCAGTTCCCAGTAAGTTATCTGAGCAGCAGATACTGCCCACAACGTCCAATTTCCATCTGGTTATGTGGGCAGCAGCAGAACTTGACCCCTACCAGCTCTACTCTCAAACTTAGATGGGAACCAGGATAATGCAACTACACAATTAGCTGTTCTTCCAAACCAGCAGCTTGACTTTGGCATGTGATTGAACTTCCTTGAACTCAGATTTCCATATTTGTTAATTGGGCGATGATAAAGATATCTACTTTATAGTGAAGGAGAGAGTCCTAGGGTGCTTGTTGAAAGTGAGAGGAAATGTTGGTGGGAGCTCTTTTCCACAGCACAGAGCTTGCTTTGGAATCTGTATATAATATTCCTCAACAGAAAATCTACCAAGGGAGATGTGATAACTGTCATAATGCTCTAGGTGGGATGCTGTTGGGGTAAGGTTGGCACTTTTGTGTAATGAGGAAGTGGGGACTCCTTGTGGAGCCAGAAGCAAGGGTCTTTTTGGGGATCTGTATTTCTAAATGCAAGTCAGTATACCTTTCTCTCCAAGTCTTAAAGATCCTCCCAGAAGAGGGGGTGAACAGGTTATAAGGAAAGGCCATCCAGAGACTGCCTCACCTGGGGATCCATCCCATAAACAGTCACCAAACCCAGACACTATTGCTGATGCCAACAACATTTGAAATGTGAAGAAAATAGGTAATAAAAATATTAGCAATAAAAAAAAGAACTAGAAATAATGATCAACTTCAAGGAATCAGTAATTTCTGGACCCAACAGGGCAGTTGCACACATGAAGTCAACAATTGTGACAGCAGGCACAAGATGTGCACAAGCTCATGCAGCATAAAGTCCCACCATGGCAGGAGGGGTAAGGACAAAAATCCTAACATTATGTCTTAGTCAGGGTTTCTATTCCTGCACAAACATCATGACCAAGAAGCAAGTTGGGGAGGAAAGGGTTTATTCGGCTTACACTTCCATGCTGCTGTTCATCACCAAAGGAAGTCAGGACTGGAACTCAAGCAGGTCAGGAAGCAGGAGCTGATGCAGAGGCCATGGAGGGATGTTCTTTACTGGCTTGCCTCCCCTGGCTTGCTCAGCCTGCTCTCTTATAGAACCAAGACTACCAGCCCCCAGACGGTCCCACCCACATGGGGCCTTTCCCCCTTGGTCACTAATTGAGAAAATGCCTTACAGTTGTATCTCATGGAGGCATTTCCTCAACTGAAGCTCCTTTCTCTGTGATAACTCCAGCTGTGTCAAGTTGACACAAAACTAGCCAGTACGCAGTAGATGAGCAACTATTGGCATTTGAGAGCTGACAGGAGTGTGAGATTTCTTTGATGTGAGCCCTAGTAGTGTGACTATAGCCCAAGGCATTCTCCACTTCCAAAAGTCATTGGGCAGTAAAAACTGGAATCTATGGGGTATGGGGAAAAAACAAAACCTAAATTAGCTGGGCTGTGAGGTAACTGTGTAGAGGGCTGGATATGGGAGGAATTGGGGGAGGGAGGTCATTAAATATGACCCAAATACATTGTAATTCTGCCTTAAATTTCCCAGAAGAAAAGATGCCATCCCCATACAGAGAGACCTCCACGTCATTGTGCCTACCCTCTAATCTGCACCGGCACCTCATTCTTTCTGTTTCTCTTATGCCTCTCAGATCTTCTAGATCTCATTGAAGAGCCTTGCTGGAGGTTAGCTTGTCAAAGTACTTATTTCTGTGATGGGAATGGATGTGGGAAGGAACACTAGGGATTCTACAAGGGAGGCCTCAGTGCTATCATCAGGCAGCATCTATAATTTGTGCTGGAAGGACTCAGAACAGAAAGGAGCCTACCAGTTTCCCCTTAGGAGTTCATTTGATGCTTCTGAAAGCCTTCCTGCTAAGTGAAGTCAGGGAGCACTGATAGTCTAACTGAACCTGAGCTGGCCACACCTAGAAATGTTCCCAATGAAGGTGGTGAGTTAAAAAATATTCTCAGCTCCTCTTTGAGGCTGCTGTTCTGAGTGACAGTGGAGGTATGTATCACACAGTGCATGTTTCCAATGTGTTAGCTAGATATTTAAGTCCTTTACTATACACTGACAAATAGCCCTCAGAAAGTGAATTGTAATTGCAGCCATAAGGAGAAGTAGGACTACATGTGCATTACGTTGGATGAATAAAGGTCACAGTGCTGTGCCAGTTAGCTCTGATGAGTGAGTGAGTGCATTGGTATAAATTGCTACCATTCTGAGGAATGCTTTTCAGCAACTGGTTGCTCATGAATTTCGTCTCTTATGATTGTACACAGCACACTGGCCTGGTGACTTTTTGGGGTGTGTGTGTGTGTGTGTGTGTGTGAAAAATCATTAAGAAGTGCTACTATTTTGAAGTCTGCTCAACATTAAGGTGTATAGTATGAACACAAATACACATGGGTGATTGGTCATTGCCAAGAGCACCTGTGGCCTGGTTAAGTCTCCCTTGTAAATTGCTGCAACCAGGCTTTGAAGAATATAAATTTAAAAGCAGATATTTGCATATATCCATACATTCACTTACAATAGTCCTGAAATTAGTAGAATATGTCAGTCTTCTGATCAAAGTATGTGGTATCTTCAGCAGTAAGGTCTTACCAACAAGAGTGGGTAATCAAGAGTGTTAGAAATAGCTTGTGTTGTTTTGGCGGCATCTCTGGACACCAAATTGGTGTTGACCAAGTGGCTTCCTCCTTGAACCAAGTTTTCGTAATACTAGAAAGTTCTACTTGGAAAAAAGTCACCAACAGTCAACAAGACTGTGAACCCTGTGAACTACAATAATAACTGGTGTGGCATGATATGCCCATGGGCGTATTAGTGGCATGCATATTATGTTATGAAGATGACCAACTCCTTTCTGATTGGACTTAAGGCTCACTGCATGGGAGGAAACACTTCCCTGGTTCTGTAGATCTGTCCAAGAACAAGTGGTTAGGAGCTCACAAGCCCAGGTGTGAATTTACCATTATTCTGCTACATGGACATTGAATGAAGATACTCTCTACAGCTCCATCTCTGTATCACTCTGTACAGGGTGCTCTCAGACATCATCTGAGAAGTTTCATTTGCAGTAGATGGTGGTCAGCATACAACCTTACAACTGGCAAAAGCACAGAATATATTAGCAGAGTGCTGACACAAAGGGGACCTCTACATCATAACCTTTTCTCACAGGCTTAGGGGCCACCTGAAAAGAGAAGGCTGAACAAGTGTAAGAGCTGGAGTTGGGGAGAGCAGGAATGAAACAGTGTCTTCTAGACATGACTGGGCCACTACTGTCATGAATGTAGAGCAACTGTGTCTGTCGCACAAGACCTGCAGGAGATCAACAGCCTAGCATGGAGTTGGGAGGAGTTCATGAGGTCCCACCCCTACCTGAGGATCTACTAACAGTTGATGGCTTCTAAGGGAGTCAGTTTCTTTAAGGGTGTGGACTCTTGTATGTTGACCATGCTTTGGTGGATAGACCCAAACCTAGAAGTATAAGCACATATTGAATTTGGTAGATTTTTTTAAAAATGACACAAAATTAGGCATATGGGATGGTGGGGGATCAGGGAAGATTGGGTATGAATATAATGAAAATATATCATATAAAATTATCCCTTTTCAAAGTGGTGTTGAGAATGTTAGAGAACACCAATTTCACAGTATGTGTTGAAAAATGAGGATATGAATTGTGAAGGGCTGTATCTGGCAGGATTTGGGGAAGTCGCGAGGGTACATATCAAAATACATTGTTAGAAAGTCTAAAAGCATAAAAGTACTATATTTAAAAAGAAACATATATCAGAATAAAGCAGCATTCCTTTTTCAAAACTACTTACATTATTAAGCGTCAGCTGAATCACAAGTCTATACTGAGCCCTGTGCTAAAGTAAATCAGACAAGATCTAAACCTTGCTCCTAAGAAACTCATAACATTACCTGTAAGATTAACTGAGGTCACCACTTTGCGTGGCTTCTTGCATATATAAAGGGGCAAATTAAAATTCACACAACTTCTCCAGATAGGCAATATACCTTCTTCAAAAACACTAATTGTACATAAGATCTTTATAGCCATACATATTTTCTTTGCATCAGGACAATATTGATAAAATAATGTTTTTTTTTTTTAATTACAGGGACCAGTCTCTAAATTTCAATTAGAATGTTGGATGTTCATTGCCCACAGGAAAATCGAGAAACCTAGGTCACTCTCCAGCCTTCTGCACCTTGAGTCTTTCACATTCGTCTGTAGGCTGAGGAGTGTTCTTTCCCCTTACTCGAGGTTAGTTCCTATGTTTCTCTTCCTGCATTCCATCTGGCTCCTCCAAGATGGCTGTGCAAGTCCTTGCTTTTCTTGACCGTTACCCAGAGGCTGTCTTCTTAGTGGGCTGAGGTCTGTGCAGATAGAAATGTTCTGAGAACATCCCATGATGACAAGTCCCCCTCCAAAATGCTATTCACCCTTGGAAGTGCCCCATTTTACTCCCTCATCAGAAAGCCCTCTGGAGTCTCTCCTATAAACCTGCTTCTTTCTGGATTGCAATTACCATGAATACTACACTTGTCCAATAGATTTCTAACTCCACATTGTCTTTTATTCATCTTCTGGCCTCAACCATAACATCCTTCAGCATGCTTTTCTTTACTTCCCCCTAAGCCATGTCCACACATAAGCAGTTTCTCACTCTCCCTTGTTATGCTGTCTGATACACTTGCTTTGTTATTTGTTTTTGTTGTCTTTATCTCCCTCTGCTCTAAGACTTCTGAAGATAACATCATGCTGTACCTGCCTTAGCCCTACTGTGTAGGCATAGTAGATTGTTGTTAAACTAATGTATTTCTGAGCACAAATTGATGTTTGTCTCCATGAGAACTGCCAACATTTCTTAACTGTTGAGCCAGGATGGGTAACCTATGCCACACCATTCCTTTTGGCCCATCCATATTTAATTACACTCCTAGATCCTTAAAAAGGAGATGCCCAATTGCTCCTAATTGTGAACTACTTGTTTGGAGTATCATTCTGAAATCAAGGCAACAGGACAATTGCTTCTCAACTTTTCTACAACTGGAAATTCAGGCAGAGGTCTCCCATTCACTTCTCTGAAACCCTTGTATATTTCTAATTTACGTGTTGGCCTCAGAGACTTGGCCTCAAGTAATATGGAAAATAGACATTCAGGCTCCTCATCTCTGGAGGAAGGGGTTAGAGTTGGAGAAAAGGCCAAGGTCAGCAATATCTGCTTTCCATGTCACTTTACATTATTTTAAAAAGTCATTTTTCACTTTGAATAGAGTTCTTTTCATGAGGCTGTGTCCTAATAGAGTCTCTAAATAAATAACAAAGGCAAAGTACTTTGTGTGGGCCCAGACAATAGCAGGTACATTTTTCTTCCAGGTTGAGGAGGTTCTGGGAGGTGGGGCTGGCATGGGACAGGTACCATAGTGTTCTCTGAGTGTGGGAAGGTCCTTTGAGCTACTCAGGTCCGTCTTCATTTTAAGGTCAGCGGAGAGATGGCACTGTTGCGTGTGAGTGCTGCTCTGGTTCCCCCACACACACCCCCATTGTCGTATAGGTTATAATGATTTCCATTTTACTCGGGAGGGAACTCTTATGTAGAGAGGTAAGCCTGTCCAAGGTCACACTGTGTAGCTCACAAACATTCCTGACTCGCGCATGTCCTCACTGCAGGGACATTTCTTAAGAAAACGATGAGGCATACACTTGACTTGGGGAGCACAATGCTTTTATCATTGTGTTATGTTTTTGTTGTCGTGCCAATAACGACAATATTTTTCCTGTGGGATCCTGCTGTTTCGTCTGTTTCCTCACTTGCTGAAATGAGTCACAGACTTTTAAAAGCTTAAGGAGGCAGTTGAATAAACTGTCCTTGTTAAAGCACTCTAGGCTGAAGGAGGTTTAGCTGTTCCAGGTTATGTTAAAGATAGAGCTTTATTTTAAAGATAATTACATGTTCTTTTGGACAGAGCATAAATGCAAAAACATGTACACACAGCAAAACAAAACAAAACAAAACAAAACAAAACAAAACAAAACAAAACAAAACAAAACATGGCAGGCATAGTTTCAGTTGAGCCAGTGGGTGACTGAGCAGCTTGGGGTAACGACTTTTCTGTTCTCCAGACGAGGAGAGGACAGAGTATCCCAGTGAGTCACCCTTCATATGAAGCTCAGCACTAACTTTAGAAACCTGTCCCTTAATTTAGAAGGCCAGGAGTGAGGACTACTATGCCTGGAGTTTATAGTTGAGAAAGAGATACAGAGGCAGTAGGGGGGCCAGCAAGATGGCTCAGTAGGTAAGCACCCTGGACATCATGCCTGAAGACCTGAGTGTATCTCCTCTTCTACACATGTGAAATAAATAAATAAATAAATAAATAAATGAATAAATAAATGTAATACAAATTTTAAAAGGTACCGGAGGAAAAAAATGCATTGAAAGTAGAGCAATTTTGTAACGTATCATTTCATCGCTCTGAGAATCTCTGACATGTGTGATGAACTCAGTCCTTGATTGCCTGCCTTTTATTGTCTTTGACAATTTTTTCATCTTATTTAGTTCTATGAGAATTTCATAAATGCATTTTGTCCATAGCCAACCATCACCCCATTCCCCCCAAATCTCATCCCTTTCTACTTCCCTACCTACTGAACTTTGAGCACTTTAAAACCCATCAATTACAGTTGGTGCTGGACCTATATTCTTGGATGTGAGACTTTCCCCGGGAGTGTGGTCAACACACCTGAGAACACACCCTTAAAGAAAAGGGACTCTTTCTTCCCTAGAAACTTCAGCTAGGGTTAAGGACTTCATGCCCGCTATTCTTCTCCGTGCTGGGATTCTGTGTGAGCTGCCACAGGTCTTGTGTATGCTGATTCATCTGTTCCATGCAACTGCTCTGCTGTGTCCAGAAAACACTAGTTACTTGTAGTCATCTACTGCCTCTGGTTCTTGACAATCTTTTACCTCATCTTCTACAATGATCCCTGAACCTTGGGAAGAGGTAGTGTGATATAAATGTCCCATTTAGGGCTGAGTATTCTATGTCTCTTAGTCCCTGTACCTTGATCAGTTGTGGGTCTCTATGCTGAATGCTATCTACTGCAAAAGGAGGCGTCTTTGATGAGGGTTGAGAGATGCACTAATCCTATAGGTATAATGCTAAGTCATTAGGAGTTAGTTTCATCCTATGTCCATTTAATAGAATAGTAGTGGGTCCTCCCCTAGGGCCTATAATGTGTCTAACCACAGATTCTCTGATATGAGTGCCAAATATAAGTTTCAACTTGTAGAGCCGGCCTTAAACACAACCTGAAAGTGGTTGGTTACTCCCTTGACATTTGTGCTATTACCACACCAGTGGGTATGTCTTGCCAGGTTAGTCATTGTTGTAGCTTGCTTTGCTGACTTTACTGTCTTCTTGATGTCTATACTCTCTGGAACTGGAACCTACTTCTCTCCACCTTTGTCCACTTACTCTGCTGTCTTATCCCAATTCAACAAGTGCCAGTTGGACACTGGTGACTTCCAAATGAAGTTTCCAGTCCAGATTCTTCCCCAAATCCCAAGCTCATATCAACTGGCCACTGTGAGATTCATGTCTAATATATTGCTCAAAATCACAATGTGCCCAGTGGTGTTATTGTTTAATCACTAACCATTCACCTATTGGTCCATTTCCACCCATTATAGCTTAATAAAAATCTGTCTTTCTGTATTCTCAGTAGGGTGAAATTTTAATTAACCTATGATTCTTTTTTTTTTATCTTTTCCTCCTTTATTTATTTATTTATTTATATTTTTTATTGGATATTTTCTTTATTTACATTTCAAATATGTTCCCTTTTCCAGGTCTACCCTTTGGAACCCCCCTATCCCATCCCTCATCCCTCTGCCTCTATGAGGGTGCTCTACCACCCACCTACCCACTCCCATCCTCCCTCACTGGCATTCTCCTACACCCTCAGGCCCAAGGACCTCTCCTCCCACTGATGTCCAACAAGGGCATCCTCTGCCACATATGTGGCTGGAGCCATGGGTCCCTCCATGTATATTCTTTGTTTGGTGGTCCAGTCACCGGGAGCTCCTGGGGTCTGGCCTGTTGACACTGTTGCTCCCTCCATGGGGCTGCAAACCGACTCTGTCCCTTCCATCCCTTCTCCAACTCTTCCATCTGGGACCCCTGAACTCAGTCCAATGGTTGGCTGAGAGCTTCTGCCTCTGTATTTGTCAGGCTCTGGCAGAGCCTCTCAGGAGACAGCCATATCAGGCTTCTATCAGCAAGCACTCCCCGGCATCCACAATATCTTCCAGGTTTTGCGGCTATATATGGGATGGATCCCCAAGTGGGGCAGTCTCTGGACTCTTCAGTCTCTTCAGTCTCTGCTCTATATGTTGTCTGCATATTTCCTCCTGTGGGTAATTTGTTCACCCTTCTAAAAAAAGTACTGAAGCATCCACACTTTTGGTCTTCCTTCTTCTTAGGCTTCATATGGTCTGTGAATTGAATCTTGGATCTTCTAAACTTTTGGGCTCATATTCACTTATCAGTGAGTACAAACCGTGTTTGTTCTTTTGTGTCTGGCTCACCTCACTCAGGATGATATTTTCAAGTTCTATCCATTTGCCTGCAAATTTCATGACATTGTTGTTTTTAATAGCTGAGTAGTATTCCATTGTGTAAAATGCACTACATTTTCTGTATCAATTCCTCTGTTGAGGGACATCTGGGTTCTTTCCAGCTTCTGGCTATTATAAATAAGGCTGCTATGAACATAGTGGAACATATGTCCTTATTACATGTTAGGGCATCTTCTGAGTATATGCCCAGGAATGGTACAGCTGGGTCCTTTGGTAGTACTATGTCCAGTTTTCTAAGGAACTGCCAAACTGATTTCCAGAGATTGTATCAGCTTGCAATCCCACCAGCAGTTCAACCTCTGATTCTTTTTTTCTGATTCTCCACAGGTAAAGTATGAACAAATCATTTAAAGAGACTTTGGCTCCACCTACCTCTCACCATGTATGTCTCCATCAACCTAGCCCAAACCATTCTTTATCTACTCAGAACACACTAGTGTGATCCATGTAAATAGTTTTGAGTGATATTGTATTCTGCTTATTGCTTTGAATACAATTCAAAATTCTTACATCCCTCTGCATAGGTCCCTGCATCTTGCTTCCTTCACCCAACCTGTAGTTCGAATTTTGGCTTCTTGGAAAACCCAATTATGAAATTAAAAAAAGAAACAATTATATTATGTGAATATGCTTTTTATTTTTGGTTTTAATCCTAGGTGTGAGATAAGAGGCTGCTTCAGGCTAGTGATTATGATTTGCCTCGAGCGCAAGCAGGGGCGTGAGCTTTGCTAGATACAGATAGTTTAATTCTGAAGAGATAGACTCTTGAGAGAGTATAAATGGGCATGAGTCCTGAGAGGACCTGTGGTGGCTGCTGTTTTCCTTGTTGCTGCCCCTGCTGTTGCTGGTCCCTGTTGGTTCCTTCTGCTGCATTTGCTGTTCTGTTTGCTGGATTGCTGGATTGCTGGATTGCTGGATTGCTGGATTGCTGGATTGCTGGATTGCTGGATTGCTGGATTGCTGGATTGCTGGATTGATGCATTGATGCATTGATGCATTGATGCATTCCTGGATTGCTGGATTGCTGGATTGCTGGATATTCTGGTGATGAAGATTGGATTTACCCCAATGTATTCAATGTCTCCAATCAGCAGGAAGTAGCCTGCAGAGGTCTACTCTCCCTTCCCCTTCTAAGTTTCTTTCTCTCCCAGCTATGTTGGGAAGTTGAAAAGGATTAGGGTAGAATAAGTGTTGGAAGGAAGATAGAAATTTAAGAACCCAGTAAAATAGCTAAACAAATTTGCCAAGATCCAGCCCATCATCTCCTTGATCTGATCCTTTAGCATATCCCCTCTGCCTCAATTTACCTCAAACAATAATCTTCTTTCTAGTCACTGAACAGGCCAACCATATTCTCTTTTAAGAAGGCTCCATTAAAATACAAATTTTTTTGTTCTATTCTCAGAGTTTCTGATCCAGCAGGCTCTAAGTATGCCTGGTTAATTTTCATCTCTGAAATGCTGAAAGGGCTCTTCTTGCTATTTTAGGAGTCACACTAAGAATAACTTGGTGTGCTGATAAATATACTTGAAGTATGACCTATGATATAGTATAAAACCAACTGGTTCACCTAACTATTGAAAAATCTAATAATTGCCTCTCCAGAGCACATCATTGTAAACACTAACGAAGAACAGGGTTTGGAACAACAAGTAGAGAAAGAATTTATTGCACAATTGCTGTATGCTAGCAGTTCTAATGTGTGAAGTAAAATATTCCATTTGGTCCTAATTCTAAATATTACAAGATTATGTCACACATTAGTGAAATTACTTCTCAGTCACACAAAGGAGACTTAATCAAGGTCTGTGTTGATCTTGAAGTTCTCCCTATTAAAAAACAAAACAAAAGAAAACAACAACAAAAAATATGTAGATATGTAGTCCTCTTTGAATTTTGTCACTTGTCACCAGGGCCATCACAGCAAGGTTAGGAGATGAAGGACTTAAGCAACTGAAGGTGACTTAGGGCATAGATACTGTCTGACATTATAGGCGATTAGCTTCTGTCTCGGGGAGTTTGAAAGGGGAGCCCTGATGAGCAAAGCTATATACAAAGTCGGCTAACCGTGTGGGGGATGCAGCTGAGGAGCAGGTCACAGCCTGTGGGCCAAGTGCAGCCAGAGAACATGTTCCTTTTCCTGGTTATTGCCTGATAATCCAGGAGCCAGTAAGCACAGATCAAAGGAGACTGAAAAGCTCATATACTGAGATTTCTGGTGCCAGGTGCTGAAATAACTTTCCTTTGAGGGCAAGTAAATTCCCTCAATTGATGGAACAGAAGTGGCTCCAGGCAAAGGCCCCACTTGCTGCCTCGTTTAATTGCCTTCCTACCCTTCCTCTGGATGAAGCTTCAATCACTGTACTTTCTAAGCTTGGAACCTCTGGGACAGGTTTCCACTGGCAAGCTTTGTGAGCTACAGGGGTGATTATCCAGGCATCAAAATTGCTTTCCTTGGGTCTTTTAAAAGCCAAGCTCAGGTTGTGCTCCTCTGAATTGCCTGGAATGCTGCCTTCTTGCTCACCATCCTCTGCCAGTGCAGACAGCCGAGCTACCTGGCCTAAAGGAAGCCACTCTAAGCCTCGAGTGCTCCAGACCTTCCAGTGGTTCTCACCCTTCCCAGTGCTGAGACCCTTTAATACAGTTCCTCAGGTTGCGGTGACCTCCAACCATAAAATTATTTTTGTTGCTACTTCATAAATGTAATTTTGCTACAGTTATGAACTGTATTGTAAATATCTGATATGCAGGATATCTGATTTGAAACCTCAAAGGGGCTGTGACCCACGCACGGGTTGAGAACTGCTGCCTTATACTGACCTGAAAATCTACAGCAATGTAACGAAATCCCCAGAACAATGAAGGTCAAGTTGCATGCTCTGAAATGGTTTGCTCTTCACATTTGTGACTGGGATCTTTGATGGAGGCTTTTGAATATCTATAGTCCATGAAGCACTTAGAGGGACTAAAAATAGCAGAGGAAAAGTAACCCTGAGTCAGTAGCCCTTTCTTTCTGAAGATGAGCAGGCACAGGAGTTTCTGTTGCTTTTACACTGTATATTAATTGCTACAATTGCCTTAGAGTGGGTCAATTCCAGTGACATGACTCTGCAGGGAGGGGTAGCTGCTTCCTCCTCCTCCTCCTCCTCCTCTTCCTCCTCCTCCTCCTCCTCCTTGTCATCTTCTCTTCCCCATCCTCCTCCCCTCCTGCCTTCTCCTTCAGACGTCTTCCCTTTTGAGACATGGTCTCAGCATGTACTCTTTGGATGTCCTGGAACTCAGTCTGTAGATCACACAGACCCCAAACTCACAGAGACCCTCTTGCCTCTGTCTCCCAAGTGCTGGGATAAAAGACATGCACCATCACACCAATCAGGGAGAGGCTTCTTGGGAGCTGAAGGAAGGTTTGGTGCTATAGTCATGGGGGTGTGTTTGGTGAGAATAAGTCAGAGGCTCAAGGCACATAACATTCAGAACTGCCAAGTCCCACTATGATTTTGTGTCTCCTTCCTTCTTCCCTTAGAGGTCAAATGAAAACCATCAAAAAGAACATTCTTATAATTAATTATTCCCTATGTCAAGTCCTTATTATTTTGTTTCTTAGTTTTATGGTGCTGGGGATGGAACCCAGGGTCTCATACACACTAAGCAAGCACTCTGTACTGGGCTTATGTCCGTGGTCCCTCAAGTCCTCTTATCATTCTCAGGATGGATTGAAAACTGTTTATATCCTTAGTCCTAGTGAGGTCTTTTATACATCAAAGTCTAAAACAGAAAAGGACATGATATGGTGTGTGTGTGTATGTGCATGTGTGCATGTGCGCGTGAGCATGAGTGTGAGCGAGCGGACAAACCTGTGGGTGCCTGCAGAGTCCAGTTTTAGACTATGACTCCTGGAGATGGAGTCATTGGCAGTTGTGAGCTACCCATCATGGATTCTGGGAACTGAACTCTAGTCCTTTGCAAGAGATGCAAGAATTTTTAAGGGCTGAGTTATCTATTCAGTCTCAAAGACACAGTGTTTTCTAGCCACTGTGAATACTCTCAGGCAGGGTAGTCTATACCTTAACTCTATTATGACCACTTCTTATCTCCAGAGGTCCTGGAGGGTACACAAAATAGAGGAACAAAATGAGACACTTTTTAAAAATATAAACCTTGGTTCTGAAGGTATGCATGCAAATACACACTAGATAACCAGATTCTGTTGAACGCAACACAATCAGGTTCAAATACTCGTCGTTGACCCAAGGAGTAGTAGTGGCTTGACTCCCACTGTGGTTTGGATAATTGTTCCCCAGATACCCATATGTTAAAGATTTGATCACCAGCCTGTGGCCATATTGGGAGGTGGCAGAACCTTTAAGAGGTGAAGCCTAGTGGGAGGAAGTTAGGTTATTGGATGATGTGCCTTTGAGGCATGCTAGGGCCCATTTTCTTCCTTTCTCTATTTGCTTGCAGACTGCTGTGAGATGGACATGCTCTAACACATGCACCCACCACGATGTACTGGTGGTGTATGACTCAAAGTAACATGGCTGAGTGACCATGAACTTAATCCTTAGAATCAGAAAATAAATAAGCCTTTTATTTTTTTTTAAGTTGTGAATCTCAGGTATTTTGCTATAATATCAAGAGGCTGCCTGACAAGGCCTTGATGCAAAAGAAGCAAGGTTCCAGGATCATGATCCAGTCTATTTCTCTCACGGCCATTTTACTTGGGGCAAAGGAACAGCAGGTTAGTTAGCCGCCCAGTGTGGCTCTCTAGTAGGTCAGGAAGAAACATTTATTCCTAAAAAGCTTGGCGAAAGCGTTGTGTTTGGGGAGGATGTCCTCCCCAAAAGAAGCAGGGTGCACTTCTGCAAAGCAGGATAGTGTTCCCAGAAGAGCATTTATTTTACCTCTTATATGAGGTACAGGTATCAAAGAAACTTTAGTCATGGGAGATAGACCTGGGGAGTCTTTTTTCCCATTGACTGTCATTCCTGATAGTCAGGAAAGAAAAGGTAAGAAAGAAAAGACCCAATTCAGTAAGAGACAACCCATTGGACATTTGAAACTTTTGGAATAAAGCAGATTTAATTTGACTTCATCTTTAGTACCTCATTAAAAGAATACAAGATACTGGGGATTTTGTAAGCCAAGAATAAAATAAATCTCAGGGTTTGTTCTCTTCTGCATTCAGACGAGAGAGAAGGAAAGGCCCAGATATGGATTTGGACTTCACTTCTAAGTGTGAACCTTCCTCACTTTCATCAGTAGCCATCTGGCATTCAGTTCTCCACGGCAGTTCTCTCAAATGACTGGCAACTTCCAACAGTTTCCTTGGCACTGCCACTGAGAAGGCTCTGTCCTTAGCAATGTTCAAGAAACAGTCAAAGCTCAACGTAAGCAGGTAACGATACTTAGGCAGTCACCACTTTATTCAGTTTCAATATACAGGAGTCCTCGTCTCTCTGTGCAAACTTCCAATGCAGAGACATCCTTTAGTCCCTTGTCACAAAGCATCTTGACAGAGATGGCAGTCATTGGAAGTATAACAACATTCATGGGCCCAGAAAAATTCTCCCCTTGGGATTTCCACATCACTGTGTTCACATGTCTGAATAGCAGTTCTTACATGGTACTATAATTATCTGTTTATATGTCTGTTGCTTCCAGTAGATTTTCACACTTAGAGGTGAGAAGACACACCCATTTCATCTACATCACTGAGCACAGATATTCAGGGAGAACTTGAATGGAATTTAGATAGATAGATAGATAGATAGATAGATAGATAGATAGATAGTGCATGCTGGGGTATAAATTGGTTTTACAAAAGGTAAACCAATGGCCCATTTTTAGAATAAAAATTTCTTAACTTTTTCAGAAAGGATCCCCCCACACCCATGAAGTAGGGCCTTTTACAAGGAGTTATCAGGAAAAAAAAGCTAATATTCAAAGCAATAATCCCAGGGTACTTTTGACAAGGACAAAATTGTTTGTTCTGGCAATTATCCTAACATTTAGAACTGGCAATTGATTTGACTGTCTTAACCCAGGAATTTATGCAGGTTCTCAAGACATCAAGTTGTACCTCTTTCCCTCCCTCCCTCCTTCTCTCTCTCTCTCTCTCTCTCTCTCTCTCTCTCTCACACACACACACACACACACACACACAAATGAGGAAGACTTCAGTTAAGACTGAAGAAAAAGACACATAGATTCAAATAGGATAGTGCTAAGTTCTGTGATGAATAAAGCTCATAGATTCTTATAGCCTTGAACATATTATGAAAGAAATTTGATGGAGAAAATGCCCCCCAACCCCCACTATTCACTCTGCATGCTCAGATAAACTCTAGGTGGCATAGTGGTGCATGTCTTTGATCTCCAATCTTGGAAGGAAAGTAGATATCTGTGAGTTCAAGGCCGTCCTGGTTGCACAGTGAGTTTCAGGATAGCTGGGGCCACATACACAGACTCTGTATCAATAGAAGGAGGAGAGGAAAGAATGAGGAGGAGGAAGAGGGAAAGAAGCAAAAGAAATGAGGGAAAAAGGAAGAAAGGAATGAAGCAAAGAAAGAAGGAAGGAGAAAAGAGAAAAGCAAGTCTATTTTCTGCAACCTACACATATATGTATCTTGCTGTTCTGTGTCTATCTTTGAGGACACATACATTACCACCCACACACTAATATTCAATGCTGTGCTGCTAGACAAGATGAGTACAACTCTAAGCCTCAGCTAGTGTCTACATTATTTGGAATAATGCTTTGTAGAACACTGTTTCTGGGCAAGGGCAGTACTTAGATCTTGGGAATGAATTAAAGTTGTCATAAAATAAAGCACAAGTGGATAATAAACACATGAAAAATTTCTCCATAACCCTAGTCCTCAGAAATGCTAATTAAGACTACAACAACTCTGTATCTCACTTCAGTCAGAAAGACAGTCACAAAGAAACAAGTGCTTGTATTTGTCACAGTTCTGTACAGAAACAGAACTAATTCAAGGAGTCTATATTACAAACAGAACTTATTAGATTGGCTTACATGAACATAGTTGGGTAGTTCAATAATGGTTATCAAATGCTGTAGAGATTAATAGCATGGTATCTGCTTAGTCCACAAGGGTGGATGCTTCAGCAGTCTTAAACTGATGATGAATGGTCTGTAGAATTCTTGAAGGACCATAGGACTCCAGTGCTTGATGGAAGGATGATGCTGAGTTCCGATATTAGAAAAAGATGGCAGCAATGCCTGCAACAAAGTAGATACACTGACTGGCAGTCAGTGAAAGAGAAAAGGTGAAAGCAGTGTCTTTTATTTAGAACCCCTGTGGAGCTGGACCATCACCAGGAGATACCATCAACTCAGAGGAAGATTTTCCTGGAAATGCCTTTTCAGAAAAGGGCCTTAGGAACCTTCCCAGGGGCAAGTCTCTTAGTTGATTACAGAGAAGAGCTGGCTGACAACAAAGTTCAACTATCATTGTGCTGGTTGAACTGTCAACGATGAAAACCACTCTTGATGTTTCTCCCAAAACTAAGCTTAGATCTATTATATGAGCCAGCAAACCATTTCTGGACATTTATTGAGAAGTCTGTAAGTTAACAAGCACACAGGCATTTGTCCATCACTGTTTCTTACATCACTTTTCATTATAGCTAAGTTATGGACCATCCTAGGTATCCATCAACAGAGGAATAGATGAAGAAAATGTTATTTACATAAACAATGGAATTATTTTCCAATCACGAAGAAGAATGGTTATATCATTTCCAGGAAAATGGATGTAACCTGAGTTAATCATTAATGAATTAAGAGTCTCAGAAAGACACATAAATATTGTAGTTTCTCTTGTTTATGGCTCCCAGATGTTATATAGATATATAAAGCAATATAATATGAGAGTAGTAGTGCAACTGTTAAGGGCAGTGGTTGTCAACCTTCCTAATGCTGTGACCCTTTAATGCAGTTCTTCATGTGGTAGTGACCCCAACCACAAAATTATTTCATTGTTACCTCATAACTGTAATGTTTCTACTGTTATCAATAGTAATGTAAATATCTGACTGCAGTTTATCTGATATACAACACGTATGGAAGGGTTGTTTGACCCCCAAAGGGGTTGTAATCCACAGATTGAGAAACACTGGTACAGGGGAACAAAGAGAACTATCAGAAGGGGACAGGGGAGAGAGGAAGGAAAACACAGGGTATGCAGGAGGGGAACAGGGTCAATGCACACTATTTCTATGAAAATGTTCTTTTGAAGCCCAGTACTATATCTATTGTATATATATGATAATATAAAAAAAGAAAATATTGTTATCATAGGGTTATTCTTGTAATGCAATCTTCATGAATGTTTTCTGATGCATTAGGTCTTTTGTGGAGTATCTTCTCTAGTCGACAGTATTTCCTGAAACTATAGGCTATAAGAATATTTATGCTGTCATTTGGGTAGCTTCCTTTCTGTGAAATGTTACCATTAAAATATACATGGAAATACAATGGACATTGGCAATTGTGAAAGGAATTGTATTTTCCATTTTATTGTTGTTCCCTCCCCCCAACAGTAAGGGCAATTGGTTCTTTAAACTCACTAGCTAGCACTTCAAGAAAGCAATGTCTCTCAAGGTTATAAAGCATACAGGTTCCCTTTAAAGGCAAAAATGAATTCTTCACAAGTCCCTGGTGACTAAGGACAGTGGATTTTAACTCATGAAACATTTCAAAAAGGGAATGTGAAGATCTATAGTCCTTCCAGTAGCCAATAATTTGCTAGAGTTTTACATTTACCAATAAAGCAGTGAACAGAATGTGCTCCTAGAATTGAGTCAGGTAGAACTGTGGGTAATTTCAGTTTTTTTTTTTAAGTCAATAAGGAAAAATAATAGCTGGCTTCTCACCCTGAAAATCCAAAGTCTAAAGAGAAGCAAGCTTTTGATATGTATATGGATAGACATTTTAAACTTCATTTACATAAGGTTTAGAGAAAGGAGAAGAATATACAGTGTGGTTCATATAATAAATACTTAGGAAATAATTATGGCTATTTTAAAAGTCTGTAATAGCCTTTTTCTCCTTTTTTGATCTATTTTAACTCAGACACTCTACTTTTACTAACATGTTCATATGTTAAGCTTTGGAGCAGGACAGTGATTTAACCAGGATACATAAATAAATGAATAAATGAATGTCACAAGAAACTAAAGCCTATTCAACTTTTGAGTCTTCAGCTTTTAAAGTAATATAAAGGAAGAACTCAAATCCATTTCTAAAATAAGCTTCTCTCTGCTCTCTCTCTCTCTCTCTCTCTCTCTCTCTCTCTCATTCCCTCTTTCCTAATAACCAAGTAATCCCATCCATCAAACCTCAATGCTAATGAACTTGGGGCCTTTGCTTTCTAAATAAAAGTGATTTCTATGTTGCCGTGTCTCTGAAATTAACTATGGGATTATTGGAATTGTTAGTTATAGCTCTTCTGGTGATTTGAGAGTGAAGAGTACTCAAGTTAGAGACAGCAAGGGCAGTTAGCACTAGAGATAACCAGATGGCGAGAGGCAAGCACAAGAACATAAGTAACAGAAACCAATGCTACATGACAACATCAGAACCCAGTTCTCCCACCACATCAATCTCTGGATACCCTTAGGAACCTCAAAAGCAAGATTCAGATCGAAAATTCTGTCTCACGAATATGATAGAGGAATTTAAGAAGGACATAAATAACTCACTTAAATAAATATAGGAGAACACAGGTAAACTAGTAGAAGCCCTTAAAGAGGAAACAAACAAATCTCTTAAAGAAATACAGGAAAACACAATCAAGCAGGTAAGGAATTGAACAAAACCATCCAGGAACTAAAAAAATGGAAATAGAAACATTAAAGAAAACACAAAGGGAGACAGCCTTAGAGATCAAAAACCTAGGGAAGAGATTGGGAGTCACAAATGCAAGCATCATCAACAGAATACAAGGGATAGATGAGAGAATCACAGGCGTGGAAGATATCCTAGAACACATTGACACAACAGTCAAATAAAATACAAAAAGCAAAAATTCCTAACTCAAAACATTCAAGAAATCCAGGTCATTAAGAACAATAAGTATAGAAGAGAGTGAAGATTCCCAACTCAAAGGGTCAGCTAACATCTTCAACAAAATTATAGGAGAGTGAAGAGGAGGCAGGAGAAAGGAAGAGATGATTAAAGGGTATAAGGAAGAAGAGAGAGAGAGCAGTCAATCATAAATAATCAATAGTTATGAATATATTTTCTCCTAAGAGAGACATTATAGATAGACCACAGATGGCAGTAAACCTGGAAAATGGAGTTGGATGGGTTAGAGTCAGAGGGTTATAGCATGTAACTCATGACTCCTTAATCTCAGCTTATTTTATTGAGCAGCTTGTCAAGAAAATGATAGGAAATTTTACTGAGCAACTGTTGTGTCCTAAGACCTTTCTTGAGAAAATGCAACACACATGTCTACTTACCACAGACAGAGAGCCCATGATAGACCAAGATACTCATGCCACTAAAGTTCAACCTGGTGAACCAATGAGCGTTACCTTCAGGAATATGGGTGAGGGCGGTTTACCTATAGGAGCAGAAATGACTCAGAGACAACTGCATTACCAAAGCCCACCCCAGTCCTGTCGACGTGTTACAAAATCTTGGAACCTGAAACACACTTCATAGCCTGCAGGCAACTCGACAGATTGGAGAATGTCCTTTCTAAATGACTCAGTTGTTCTCAGTTGTTCTAAACCTCTTCAGGCAGCTTGGCTGGTTTCTGTTTCTTCCAGGCAGCTGGTCTTCTTTGCAGTTTGGCTTATTTGAGAGTGGCTCTCTTTAGTGCAGTCTTTACTGTTTACTGTTGGGAAGGAGGGGCCTAGTGGATCTAGTCAGTTTTAGAGACTTCCTGAGTTGTTTTGAGTTTTTTTACTTCCCGTCTTAACAAGTTTTCCTATAGGATAGAGTGTTTCAGTCTTGAAGCTGCCGTACAACTGCAACTTGTCTGTGTTTTGATGCCCATTGGTTAAAACTTATTCTGGATGTTTCTCTGAGAGTATGGTAAGGTTTACATCTTAAAGAGTGGTCACTGAGTAAAGCAGAACTTCCTATAATGTGAGTGGATATCTTCCAGTATAATGAAAGCTTAAGTGATAAAAGGGTGCTTGCCCCTCCCTGATCAACTGTGGATTGTCTAGCAGATGGTCTTCCTACTTCATTTGTTGCATCGGCTCTGCCTGGATCCACAGCAGAATGCAGAATGTACTCAACTGTGCCTCTTTTCAGAGTATTTAAGTCTCCAGTCTGCCGGTATACTTACACTCTTAGACTTTGTTTTAAGTCTTTACAATCATCTAATTGATTTAGTTTCTCTGGAGAATTCTGACAAATACAATAACCTATGAGACTTACCATTTTGCAACTTGATGGTTACTGGGTTGCTCCTCTCTTGTAGCAGGAACAAAATGCAGCTTGCCTTTCTCTATGATTTCCAGAGTGTTTCCCAAGGAGTCTCCACCCACAGGACTCTGTACTTGTCCAAAGGATGGACTACATCTAAATCAACTGGAAGGCTTGCTAAAACCTTTTATTTCCTAAATCCACTTCAGATACCCAAATCTCTGGTTTGGTGATCCTACATCACACACACACACACACACACACACACACACACACACACACACACACACATCATTTTCTAGGTTTGGTGGTCATAAAAATTGAGAACTTCTAGTTTCCATGGTACTTGTCTTGTTGCTGTGACAAAGTACCTGAGAAAAGCAATTTAAAGAAGCAACTCAAGGGTATTGTCCTTTGTGTCAGAGATGTAATGGTGTCAAGATCTTGAAGTGGCTGGTCATGTTGTAGTTGTGTCTGCAGTCAGAAAAGAGAAAGCAATGAACTATCATACTTAGCTCCCATTCTCCTTTCTATTTGGTCCAGGACGCCAACCTACAGAATGCACCATCTATAGTTATGGTGTGTCTTTCCACATAACCTCACAGAGATGCTCAGAGGCTGGATTCATAGATGATTCTGGATCCTGACAAGTTGATAATCAATATTATCCCTTTTGGTATGTTTTTCTGATTTTGTATGGACAGTGAAATTATGGGCAAGATACCATTGTAATTAAGACCAAAATAGTAGGTGAGAGATAATCCAACAGGGGGGATAATAGACATTTAGACAATAAATTCTATATGATTTAGATATTTCTGTCTGGGCCTGGAGAGATGGCTCAGTAGTTAAGAGCACTGACTGCTCTTCCAGAGGTCATCAGTTCGATTCCAAGCAACCACATGGTGGCTCAAAAACCATCTGTAATGAGATCTGATGCCCTCTTCTGGTCTGTCTGAAAAGAGTGACAATATATTCACATACCTAAAATAAATAAATCTAAAAGAGAAAGTTTTAGGTATTTCCATCCACACATGGGACATAGAAGGGTTATACATTTCTTTTAAAAAAGGGGCTGCAATTACTGTTACTGGTTGGGATTATGTGACAGATTCAAACGGTATATTACAGAAATTGACTAAGGTATGTTTTATTATTTAAAAGAAAATGGTGGGAAAATGATAAGAATGTATAAATATTCAAATGAGAATGGCAGTGAAGCCCCCAAAGAAGAAACAGGTAGTTGTGTGGGATGTAGAACAACAGTGCCCAGGACCTAGTTTAGGAATGAATCCATGAGAGTTGATGAGGCACTGAAGTATCCAACTGCTGACTGCAGCCAACTCTTCCTTCCCTACAGGAAGGTGGGGGAGAAGAGGTGAGAGAGAACCCTGCCTCCATTGTGTGGTTGCCAAGTGTGTAATGTACAACATATGGGCTATGTTTTCATCACCATTATACTAAAGAGATTTTGACCCACCTGGTAAGAGAAATGAGTAGGTTTGCAAAAGCAATTAGCACATGGAATCAATTATGAGGAAGGTCGTATCAACATCTGGCTTACTGAAAACCCACATTTCCTATAACTTCAGGATATATGAACAGCAATACACACAATAGATTGAGGCCAATCACATATAAAGAATGACTTATGTCTACCCAGGCCCACCCTGTGTTTATGAGCATGGTATTGATTTCCTGTTTGCTTTTTTTCAGAATTGACATAGAAAATGTTCTTTAACCCCTAAAAAAGTTCATGAAGCCTTGATGGACAGATAAGTGAATGTTGACAGAAAAACTCAATTCTTTACTTTCATTTTTTTTTCCTTCTCTGGTACATTGATGAATTTTTCAGAGACTTGCTGGTTATGTGCAAGGTGATGACAAGAAATAAAGTTCCCCTTTAAGAAGCACAGAGAGCCCGTTTCCTTTCTATACAGAAAATTTAGGAAATAAGTATGCCATGAAAAATCCTTAGCTATTAAAGCTGCACAAGACATTTTTTTTCAGTTAAATTGATTACACTGATATTTCTCACAAAAACATAATAAACCTCTTCCACTATTTTAGCAAGATCTGCTAATTTATAGACGCATGACTTCTAGGTTTATTTTGAAAACTGTTGGGAAAAGAATTGACTATGAAAAAAAATGAGAGAGAGAATCCAAGGATCCTGAAGTTACTTGATAAAACCAAACTGAACACACAACAAAGACAAGCAAAATCTAGTTATAAAGCTTGAAGGCTCCTTGGATCTTGTGTGGCCACCAGACAGGGTGAATACAGAAAGCAAACAATATGTCAGCAGAAATGGTGAATGCAGATGTTGGCATGATATGGCTTACTGCCCAAATCAGCTGGTCCCTTGTTTGTTGAAGGGCCCAAAAGCCAGGAATAACTTTTAAATTACTAAAGGTTTATAATAATAGAGAATAAGCAGGAGTGGATCCATGTGGCTGTCAAAGCTCTAAAGTATTTACCACTCTTCCCTTTCCAGAAAGCATTTGCTGCCCTCAATCAAATATAAATGAGGAGTTTAGAGTCTTTTCCAATGGCTGCCCATCTGCATGCCTGCTTGGAGCCTGTTCCCTGACCTGTCCCTTGGAGATGTGTAAGCTTACCAGCTGTGCACAGCCAACAGTTGGCTCCTTATCCACAATTTTATATTTGGTGGTCTCAGTACCTGGCAGTCAATCATGCTGTAAAGATATCATGTGAAAAATTGCAGATGTAAAAACTTCTTATGCTTTTAATGTTTGTATCATATATTATTATGATTTTTCTGCTTTGTCATTACCATTACTCTCTTACTATGCTGAATGTGTAACTTAGATTTTTTTTTATGGAAAGTTAGAAGGAGAATATGTATGACATTGGTATTCTGTGGAGAGTCAAGGAGCCTCAGAACATCTTAGAGCATTTTCCCTAGGGATAAAGGAAGGCTGCTGAAAAGGAAGATGATTTTGTTGGGGATTGGGATTTTTTTTTTTCAGAACTGCATCATTTGTTTCACTAATAACTCTATGAGGAATGTTTCTCATTACAGGTTTTGAAACTAGAGAACTAAAGCTTAGAGAACTTAAGCAATTGCACAAGGCCACAGATGTGGCAGAAACCAAAGCTGCAATTTAGAACTAAGGTTTGCTCAACTTCTGAGTCTACACGTCTACACTACCTACCTTAAAGAACCTCCAAGAGAGAGATGGGAAGCCATCAGTGTCTCTGGCCAGTTCCTTTGTCCACTCAACTTGTGCAAATGGGTCTCATGGTTCTCTCTTGAAGTTTTAACTAGCGAATTTGTTTGTTCATTGTCACATAGATGTGAGCATATTGTATCATCTGTCTGGGTAACAAATTAGACAAACTGGCATTACTGTCAATACTATCATAAAGAATCTCAAACTATTGCCTGCAACAATGCAATAATATACTGTTGTTTTGTTTCTCCTCCTCCTCCTCCTCCTCCTCCTCCTCCTCCTCCTCCTCCTCCTCCTCCTCCTCCTCCTCCTCCTTCCTTCTCCCCTCTTCTTCCTCCCCCTCCTACTTCCCTTCCCTGTCCCCCTACTTCTTCTCTCCTCCTCCTCTTCCCCCTCTCCTCCTCTTCCTTCTCCTCCTCCTTGTAATTTGATGTAATTTGAGGCCTGTGAGTGCTAAGCAAGTACTCTGTCACTGATTTATGTACACATCCCTGGAACAGCTTTTGAATTAGCATGCAGAGATTGTGTACCAAGCTTATTTCACTGAAATCTTTCATCAGCTAACATGCTTTGAGCACACATTGTACATTGAAGAGAAAAGAATACTGAACATACATGACATCAAAACCCTTCCAAGCATTCTGACATTGGAGTTGAACAGATGACACAGGGTCCCAATGTGGAAGGTAATGGAAGCAGAGAGATGGATGAAATGTCTCCTTCTAGGACAGGGCCAGACCGAGTCATTAGCTAACTGTTCAAAATGGAGATACAGAGGCAATCCAAAGCCTAGGCAAGTGACATTGGCTGGAGCAAACAGAGAAAGACAATGAAATGACTAAAAAATAAAAATAATAAAGTGACCATAGAGAGAGCACCCTGGACACTACACTGGCAAGCAGACCACTGTTTGTACACCATTTCATTTACTCTTCCCAGCCACATTGTGAGGCACACAATTGCTGTGTGCTGCTTCAGGGACCCACCAGGATCCTTAACATCATTAAGACAATCGGAGAACACCTAAGGAGAGAAGACCTAGGAATACTGTAGAGGGGGGGAAGCAGAGAAGTGGAATTCTGATTGACAGGGTACACCAGGAACCTTCTTTATGGATAAAGAAACCACAGAGAAAGTCCTGGGCTTATGTAAGGGCAAATGAAAGTAACTGGGACACTCCAGGAAGAGCAGTAACAGAAAAGTGTGGTCATATGAGAGAAGGCTGGCCAGCACCCTAGAACTCCACTGCTGCTTGGCAAACATCTGGATTCTTGCTGCATTGGTCAGTCACATCTGTGTCCCTGATGATCCCTGGTAGTAAAGAATTTAGCATGAAGGCCATGTTGTTGGGAATTATAAACATGGTTCAAGAATGGATTTGAGACTTGAGGCAAGGCAAGATGGAGATGTTTAGAACTGGTTTTCTTTAATTTTTTTTCTTCTAAACAATCCACTCATGAAAGTTAGACTTTGAAACTCATTTTTTTCCCCCTTGACCCAATAGATTCTTTACTGGGCAATGAACTGTCAGACTAACTTGAGTAGTAGATTTATAATTGAAAATCACCAAACTTGATTTCAGGCATTTCATGAGTTCGGCTGCTGCAAGTTTCTGCCAATCCAGAACACATGGTAATTCAAGCCACTCAGGTGAGGGTTCACTGAGCCTGCACCCAGGGTTTCAGGAGCATCATATGGCATCTTGGGGTTTTGTGTCATGGTATTGTAAGCTGTTGGAAATGGAAGAAACTCTAGGAAGCACCTAGTCTGTCTAAGCCACTTCAATATTCATAAAGGGAAACCATGGTGTAAAACTGATCATGTGATTTGTCAATGGTGACACTGAGTTGGTAGAACAAATGCATGCAATGTGCACTTTTGGTGAAGGGAAGTCTGGGTAGCATGTTCTTAAGGATGGCCACTTGGTGGCAGGGTATCTGCCTCAGAGCCATCCTTGAAGGGCTGGTGGAATTAAGGTGAATGAATAAAAGGAGCTCCACTTACCATCCTGCAAAAGACTCTGTGCTCCCTATATGGATTCTCAGAATTGGAAGACCAGATTCTAAATACCACAACATTCTGCTGGCGGGCATAGGAGTAGCTGAGATCTAGCTCCTGCTCTTGCCAGTGTCCATCAGACAGCTTTGCTGACAACTAGCAGGCAAGGGGAATCAGCATCCTGTCAGTGTCACTGAACCGGAGCAACAGGGACAGTGGGGCTGCTATTTCTATGGTGGGCTAGAAAGGAATGTATGTATGCTTCTTTGATAGGTTTTGGCATCTACTGCCATCCTTGACCTATTATTGTTCAACACCTCTGATGAGGAAAGGATCAGACTCTTAAGGTGTCAGAATCTTCAAAAAGGAAGGATGGGCTAACAGCAGCAGGTGAGGTAACACAGCTGGCTGTGGTAATGGACTTACAGCAACAGATGGTAACAAAATTTAGAATGGGTAGCAGAGGCATGAGAGGAGTGTGGCTGTGAGACCGAATGAACAAGAGGTAAAAATGAACTTGCAGATGTTGGCTCATCTGAACGCTACCAACCGATGGCCTTCTTCTATTCTCTGGATCTAGCTGTTCCTGTTCCTGTTGAGACCATCTTCATCATACATAGGTCCTCCTCCTTTTCCTCCTCCTCCTTCTCTTCTTTCTCTTCCTCCTTCTTTTCCTTCTCCTCTTTCTTCTCCTTTCTCCCTTCTCCTCCTCCTCTTCCTCCTCTTCTTCCTTCTTCTTCTTTGGCTTCACAACTGAGCACAGCCTGGGACAAATAAATCCCTTCCTTACAAGACTCACATGATGTGGAACTCCTCTGGTAGTGGCTTTACCTGGGAAACTTCACAGGATGACCATGCTATTCTTGGACCTAGACTTCAGTCTGGAACACCATCTGCCCATCCTCCTTCATTTCTTCCTCCTTTACCAGGCTCAGACTTGCACCACAGCAGTAGGGATGCTGCCTAGACTCCCCAGCTTATGCAGAGGCTCTGCCACCTCAGCTTCTCCCTGTCTTCCCTTTTCTCAGTGTCTCCTGAATCTCCTTCATATTGGATTCTTATAAACATGGCTTCTGTCTTGTTTACACTTCCCACCCATCAAGTCCTCTGTCATGAGTTTCAGAACTTTCTTTATCTCAACATTTCCCACTTCTTCCCCACAGACTCAACACCTCAAGGGTTCTCTCATTTCTCCTTGTTTTATACTTTTCCTGTCTAGATTTCATGTCTAAACTATTGAGTTCAAATTTATCCTCACCCGTGGATAAGCTACCATTAGCCTTATTTTTCTTGGAAGGTTTCTTTAGAATTTTGACTCTTTTCCAATTCTTAATGAGGAGCATCCTGTTCTAAAGACCCAACTGGTCATGGTCTCTAATGACCCTCGTTGGCTGAACACTATACATTTGAATCAATACTGGCAATAGTTTCTGGAGGTCTGTGCTGTTGCTGTTCCTCTTTACAAGTGATAAAAACTGAGGCAAAGAACATCTGTGATTGGTCCATGAACATAGAGCAAGCAGATCCCGTGAAACTGGATTGGAGCCAAGGGGATTCAAGGAAGGGAAAAAGAGAATGATCAGAGGAGAAGGATGAGTTCAAGAAGGTCCTTTTTCAGTGAGCATGCTGGAGAGCTTCCATTCTCCCACTGGTTCTGAACCTCCTTTAATTAATTAATTCTATTTTATTTTTGTGTATATATTCATGTGTGTAAGGGTATGTGTGCATGTTTGTACATGTGCATGTGTATGCATGTGCTTATGCTAGTGTGTGTGTGTGTGTATGTGTGTGTGTGTGTGTGTGTGTGTGTGTGTGTGTATGTGTGTGTGTGTATGTGTGAAGGCCAAAGGTTAGCCTTGGGAGATTTCTTAGGTACTGCCCCCTCCCCCATCTTTTGAGACAAGGTCTCTCATTGACCTCGATGCTGAGTAGGCTAGGCTAAGCTGCCTGGCCACTGAGTCTCATGAACCAGATTACAAGCACGCACCAACATACCTGGCTTTTAAAAACAAACAAACAAACAAACAAACAAACAACAACAACAACAACAACAAACCTCTGGGTTCTGGGAATTAAGCTCATGTCCTCATGGCTTACAAGGCAATCATTTTAGTGATTGAGCCACATCCCTAAGCCTTCAGTTTTATTTGTATTCAACAAAATGAATGACTTGGATGACATGAGTTTCTGTTTACTTATGTGCTTGCTTGTTAGTTTGTTGACAGTTTACTGAGCTGTGGAATGCTTCATGGTAGCCAGATTCTTGCCTTTTCTGTTCTTGACTTGTGTTAACATCTGGAAGCATCATGGCTCCTGGACATTGTCAATTTGCAGGTGTCTCAGTCCCACCCACTAAGCTCTAATCATGCAAGAACCTGCTTGCTTTCTCCTTTTTATTCATCTCTTAACAAAAGTCTACACCGAGCTTCATGCAAAGCTGCAGCAGATGGGGCTTGTTCTTTCATAAGTTTCTGAACACTATACCTGACCTTGGGCAGTGCCATTGTGTACACAGCAGGGACGGTGACAGAACATTCTCAGTCCCTGTGTGTCACCAGCCCGGGGCTCTCCCAAGACCCAGCACATTAGAGCCGAGCTGTTGAAATCCCTGAGCATCTGTGCAGGTGGACAGGAACAAAAGGACAGAAACAGCTGATCAGCTTGAAATGTCTAGGCGGCTAAATCAGGATTAACCTTTCTGGCTTTTGTGCTGATGAGATTTTGAGAGCTCTGCACGTTTCCCAGCTTAAAAGCAGACATTTTGCTAAATAAGATTTGTTCTGTTTCATGAATAGCAGCCTAAATTTATACCACTAGATGAAAGATAGTAATGCCTTTGAATGAAAATCCACGTATTAACTTCCTATTCTGTTTAAATTAATTGGATTCATGTTAGGATGTAAATCTTTATCAATTTATGTTTCAGGCTGTGAGTTACTACGGGAAAAGATAAATCAACACAGATGTTTCCTATAACCTAATTTTTCAATCTGTCTGTGGATGACGTCATCTTTCTTGTAACGGGATAATTACTTGATAGCTCTTGTTCTTCCATTGTCTAGCATGTAGGAAGTGATTAAAATTATGTCAGTAACTAGGTATTGAAGGACACAGGAGAAATATCTTTCACCATAAAAATGATAGTAATATGATTGTAATTTATTTTTTTTAAAAAGAAATGAAATAAAAAATTTAAAAATTCTGGGAGAGTGATAATATACTTTTGTAATCCTAGCACTCCCAAGTGCTACTCCAAGGCAGGCATAGGAGGACCCAAAGGGTGAGTTTGGGGCCAGTGTGAGCTATATAGTGAGTTGCTGTTTCAGAAAATTAAACAAATTTTGTGTGTACATGTGTGTGTTACAAGCTTTCAGAGACAAGTTGAATTCTTAAAGTGTTGTAGGTTAAAATGAAGACTTGGACTGTCAAAGGCTGTAGATGAAGTTATTTACCTACAGTGGGCTGCAGAGTCAGTTTTGGACTCCTGTGCTCTGCTCTTATAGCCAGTGCTTTATAACTATCACCTTTACAAACTTCAGAGGAGCCATACAGAGGTATAGAAGTCCGCTATCTCTGCAGAGATGAGAAGGCATGTCTGCTACTGCAATAGCCGCATGACCCTTAGAAGTCACCAGTGTCTGTGAGCTGCTGTTTCTTCTTCTGTACTATACGGATGGTTTGATTACGCCCATTTCTTTCTATTTTAAAAAAATCAAGTAATTTTTACATGAAGAAAGGCATCATGGGATACAGAAATTTCCCATCTCACAGCAGCTACAAAATTGTGGTCCATCGAGTAGTTGTAGGTCACATGTATTCTTTTTGAGATGCATTGATATTAAATGTGAACTAGCTGCTAAATTGTTAAATTGGAAAAATTTGTAGAGTTTATTCTCTTTTTTGCCTTTTTAATTAGACATTTTCTTTATTTACATTTCAAATGCTATCCCAAAAGTTCCATTTACCCTCTTCCCGCCCTGCTCCCCTACCCATCCACTCCCACTTTTTGGACCTGGCATTCCCCTGTACTGGGGCATATAAAGTTTGCAAGACCAAGGGGTCTCTCTTCCCAATGATGACTGACTAGGCCATCTTCTGCTATATGTGCAGCTAGAGATATGAGCTCTGGGGGCACTGGTTAGTTCATATTGTTGTTCCACCTATAGGGTTGCAGACCCCTTCAGCTCCTTGGGTGCTTTCTCTAGCTTCTCCATTGGAGGCCCTGTGTTCCATTTTATAGATGACTGTGAGCAACCACTTCTGTATTTGCCAGGCACTGGCATAGTCTCATATGAGACAGCTATACCAGGGTCCCTTCAGCAAAACCTTGCTGGCATATGCAATAGTGTCTGTGTTTGGTGGCTGATTATGGGATGGCTCCCTGGGTGGGGTAGTCTCTGGATAGTCCATCCTTTCATCTTACCTCCAAAATTTTTCTCTGTAACTCCTTTCATGGGTATTTTGTTCCCTATTCTAAGGAGGAATGAAGTATCCACCGTGGTCTTCCCTCTTCTTGATTTTCTTGTGTTTTGCAAATTGTATCTTGGGTGTTCTATGATTCTGGACTAATATCCACTTATCAGTGAGTGTATATCTAATGACTTCTTTTGTGATTGGGTTACCTCACTAAGGATAATATCCTTCAGATACATCCATTTGTTCAAGAATTTCATAAATTCATTGTTTTTAATAGCTGAGTAGTACTCCATTGTGAAAATGTACCACATTTTCTGTATCCATTCTTCTGTAGAGGAACATCTGGGTTCTTTCCAGCTTCTGGCTATTATAAATAAGGCTGCTATGAACATAGTGGAGCACTTGCCCTTATTACCAATTGGAACATCTTCTGGATATATGCCCAGGAGAGGTATTGCTGGATCTTCTGGTAGTATTATGTCCAATTTTCTGAGGAACTGCCAGACTGACTTCCAGAGTGGTTGTACCAGCTTGCAATCCCACCAGCAATGGAGGAGTGTTCCTCTTTTTCCACATCCTTGCCAGCATCTGCTGTCACCTGAATTTTTAATATTAGCCATTCTGACTGGTGTGAGGTGGGATCTCAAGGTTGTTTTGATTTGCATTTCGCTGATGATTAAGGATGTTGAACATTTTTTCAGGTGCTTCTCAGCCCTTCAGCATTCCTCACTTGAGAATTCTTTGTCTAGCTCTGTACCCCATTTTTTAATGGAGTTATTTGAATTTCTGGAGTCCAGCTTCTTGAGCTCTTTGAATATACTGGATATTAGTCCCCTATCAGATTAAGGATTGGTAAAAATCCTTTTCCAATATGTTGTTGGCCTTTTTGTCTTATTGAGAGTGTCTTTTGCCTTACAGGAGCTTTGCAATTTCATGAGGTCCCATTTGTCAATCCTTGATCTTACTGCACAAGCCATTGCTGTTCTGTTTCTGTTTTCCCCAGTGCCCATATCTTCGAGGCTTTCCCCCTCTCTCTCTTCTATAAATTTCAGTGTCTGTGGTTTTATGTGGAGTTCTTTGATCCACTTAGAGTTGAGCTTTGTACAAGGAGATAAGAATGCATCAATTCACATTCTTCTACATGATAACCGCCAGTTGTGCCAGCACCATTTGTTGAAAATGCTGTCTTTTTTTCCAATGGATGGTTTTAGCTCCCTTGTCAGAGATCAAGTGACCATAGGTGTGTGGATTCATTTCTGGGTCTTCAAATCTATTCCATTGATCTACCTGTCTGTCACTGTACCAATACATGCAGTTTTTAAATCACAATTGCTCTGTAGTACAGCTTAAGATCAGGCCTGGTGATTCCACCAGAGGTTCTTTTATTGTTGAGAATAGTTTATATAATCCTAGGTTTTTTATTATTCCAGATGAATTTGCAAATTGCCCTTTCTAACTCAGTGAAGAATTGAGTTGGAATTTTGATGGGGATTGCATTGGATCTGTAGATTGCTTTCAGCAGGATAGCCATTTTTACTATATTAATCCTGCCAATTCATGAGCATGGGAGATCTTTCCATCTTTTGAGATCTTCTTTAATTTCTTTCTTCAGAGACTTGAAGTTCTTATCATACAGATCTTTCACTTCCTTAGTTAGAGTCACACCAAGGTATTTTATATTATTTGTGACTATTGTGATGGGTGTTGTTTCCCTAATTTCTTTTTCAGCCCATTTATCCTTTGTGTAGAGAAAGGCCATTGATTTGTTTGAGTTAATTTTATATCCCGCTAGTGCACTGAAGGGGCAGGTTTAGGAGTTCTCTGGTAGAATTTTTAGGGTCACTTATATATACTTTCATATCATCTCCACATAGTGATATTTTGACTTTTTCCTTTCCAATTTGTATCCCCTTGATGTCCTTTTGTTGTTGAATTGCTCTGGCTAGGACTTCAAGTACTATATTGAATAGGTAGGGAGAAAGTGGAAAGCCTGTCTAGTCCCTGATTTTAGTGGGATTGCTTAAAGTTTCTCTCCATTTAGTTTGATGTTGGCTACTGGTCTGCTGTAGATTGCTTTTATTATGTTTAGGTATGGACCTTAAATTCCCGATCTTTCCAAGACTCTTTATCATGAAGGGTGCTCGATTTGTCAAATGCTTTGTCAGCATCTAACAAGATGATCATGTGGTTTTTGTCTTTGAGTTTGTTCATTAGTGAATTACGTTGTTGGATTTCCGTATAATAAACCATCCTTGCATCCCTGGAATGAAGCCTACTTGGTCATGATGGATGATAATTTTGATGTGTTCTTGGATTCGGTTTGTGAGGATTTTATTGAGTATTTTTGCATTGATATTCATAAGGGAAATGGGTCTGAAATTCTCTTTTTTGTTGGGTCTTTGTGTGGTTTAGGTATCAGAGTAATTGTGGCTTCATAGAATGAATTGGGTAGAGTACCTTCTGTTTCAATTTTGTGGAATAGTTTGAGGAGGGTTGGAATTAGGTCTTCTTTGAAGGTCTGATAGAACTCTGCACTAAACCCATCTGGTCCTGGGCTTTTTTTTTTTTTTTTTTTTTCGTTTGGGAGACTATTGATGACTGCTTCTATTTCTTTAGGAGAAATGGGACTGTTGAGGTCATTAAGCTGATCCTGACTTAACTTTGGTACTTGTTATCTGTCTAGGAAGTTGTCCATTTCATCCAGGTTTTCCAGTTTTGTTGAATATAGGCTTTTGTAGTAGGATCTGATGATGTTTTGGATTTCCTCAGGTTCTGTTGTTATGTCTCCTTTTTCATTTCTGATTTTGTTAATTAGAATACTGTTCCTGTGCCCTCTAGTTAGTCTGGCTAAGGGTTTATCTATCTTGTTGATTTTCTCAAAGAACCAGCTCCTGGTTTGGTTGATTCTTTGAATAGTTCTCTTTGTTTCCACTTGGTTGATTTCAACCCTAAGTTTGATTATTTCCTGACGTCTACTCCTCTTGGGTTAATTTGCTTCCTTTAGTTCTAGAGCTTCTAGGTGTGCTGTCAGGCTGCTAGTGTATGCTCTGTCTAGTTTCATTTTGGAGGCACTCAGGGCTATGAGTTTTCCTTTTAGGACTGCCTTCATTTTGTCCCATAAGTCTGGGTATGTTGTGGCTTCATTTTCATTAAACTCTAAAAAGTCTTTAATTTCTTTCTTTATTTCTTCCTTGACCAAAGTATTATTGAGTAGAGTGTTGTTCAGTTTCCATGTGAATGTTGGCTTTCTATTATTTAAGCTGTTATTGAAGATCAGTCTGATAGCCTGCATGGGATAATTTCAGTATTTTTGTATCTGTTGAGGCCTGTTTTGTGGCTGATTATATGGTCAATTTTGGAGGAGGTATCATGTGGTGCTGAGAAGATGGTATATCCTTTTGTTTTAGGATAAAATGTTCTGTAAATATCTATTAAATCCATTTTTCCATAACTTCTGTTAGTGTCCATGTGTCTCTGTTTAGTTTCTGTTTCCAGGATCTGTCCATTGGTGAGAGTGGGGTGTTGAAGTCTCCCACTATTATTGTGTGAGGTTCAATGTGTGCTTTGAGCTTTACTAAAGTTTCTTTAATGAATGTGGCTGCCCTTGCATTTGGAGCATAGATATTCAGAATTGAGAGTTCATCTTGGTAGATTTTACCTTTGATGAGTATGAAGTGCCCCTCCTTGTCTTTTTTGATAACTTTGGGTTGGACGTCAATTTTATTCGATATTAGAATGGCTACTCCAGCTTGTTTCTTCGGACCATTTGGTTGGAAAATTGTTTTCCAGCCTTTCCCTCTGAGGTAGTGTCTGTCTTTTTCCCTGAGATGGGTTTCCTGTAAGCAGCAAAATGTTGGGTCCTGTTTGTGTAGCCAGTCTATTAGTATATGTCTTTTTATTGGGGAATTAAGTCCATTGATGTTAAGAGAAATTAAAGAAAAGTAATTGTTGTTTCCTGTTATTTTTGTTGTTAAAGTTGGGATTCTGTTCTTTTTTTTTTTTTTTTTTTTTCCATTTTTTATTAGGTATTTAGCTCATTTACATTTCCAATGCTATACCAAAAGTCCCCCATACCCACCCACCCCCACTCCCCTACCTGCCCACTCCCCCTTTTTGGCCCTGGCGTTCCCCTGTTCTGGGGCATATAAAGTTTGTGTGTCCAATGGGCCTCTCTTTCCAGTGATGGCCGACTAGGCCATCTTTTGATACATATGCAGCTAGAGTCAAGAGCTCCGGGGTATTGGTTAGTTCATAATGTTGATCCACCTATAGGGTTGCAGATCCCTTTAGCTCCTTGGGTACTTTCTCTAGCTCCTCCATTGGGAGCCCTGTGATCCATCCATTAGCTGACTGTGGGCATCCACTTCTGTGTTTGCTAGACCCCGGCATAGTCTCACAAGAGACAGCTACATCTGGGTCCTTTCGATAAAATCTTGCTAGTGTATGCAATGGTGTCAGCGTTTGGATGCTGATTATGGGGTGGATCCCTGGATAAGGCAGTCTCTACATGGTCCACCCTTTAATCTCAGCTCCAAACTTTGTCTCTGTAACTCCTTCCAAGGGTGATTTGTTCCCACTTCTAAGGAGGGGCATAGTGTCCACACTTCAGTCTTCATTTTTCTTGAGTTTCATGTCTTTAGGAAATTGTAACTTATATCTTGGGTATCCTAGGTTTTGGGCTAATATCCACTTATCAGTGAGTACATATTGTGTGAGTTCCTTTGTGAATGTGTTACCTCACTCAGGATGATGCCCTCCAGGTCCATCCATTTGGCTAGGAATTTCATAAATTCATTCTTTTTAATAGCTGAGTAGTACTCCATTGTGTAGATGTACCACATTTTCTGTATCCATTCCTCTGTTGAGGGGCATCTGGGTTCTTTCCAGCTTCTGGCTATTATAAATAAGGCTGCTATGAACATAGTGGAGCATGTGTCCTTCTTACCAGTTGGGGCATCTTCTGGATATATGCCCAGGAGAGGTATTGCTGGATCCTCCGGTAGTACTATGTCCAATTTTCTGAGGAACCGCCAGACGGATTTCCAGAGTGGTTGTACAAGCCTGCAATCCCACCAACAATGGAGGAGTGTTCCTCTTTCTCCACATCCTCGCCAGCATCTGCTGTCACCTGAATTTTTGATCTTAGACATTCTGACTGGTGTGAGGTGGAATCTTAGGGTTGTTTTGATTTGCATTTCCCTGATGATTAAGGATGTTGAACATTTTTTCAGGTGCTTCTCTGCCATTCGGTATTCCTCAGGTGAGAATTCTTTGTTCAGTTCTGAGCCCCATTTTTTAATGGGGTTGTTTGATTTTCTGAAGTCCACCTTCTTGAGTTCTTTATATATGTTGGATATTAGTCCCCTATCTGATTTAGGATAGGTAAAGATCCTTTCCCAATCTGTTGGTGGTCTCTTTGTCTTATTGACGGTGTCTTTTGCCTTGCAGAAACTTTGGAGTTTCATTAGGTCCCATTTGTCAATTCTCGATCTTACAGCACAAGCCATTGCTGTTCTGTTCAGGAATTTTTCCCCTGTGCCCATATCTTCAAGGCTTTTCCCCACTTTCTCCTCTATAAGTTTCAGTGTCTCTGGTTTTATGTGAAGTTCTTTGATCCATTTAGATTTGACCTTAGTACAAGGAGATAAGTATGGATCGATTCGCATTCTTCTACATGATAACAACCAGTTGTGCCAGCACCATTTGTTGAAAATGCTGTCTTTCTTCCACTGGATGGTTTTAGCTCCCTTGTCGAAGATCAAGTGACCATAGGTGTGTGGGTTCATTTCTGGGTCTTCAATTCTATTCCATTGGTCTACTTGTCTGTCTCTATACCAGTACCATGCAGTTTTTACCACAATTGCTCTGTAGTAAAGCTTTAGGTCCGGCATGGTGATTCCACCAGAGGTTCTTTTATCCTTGAGAAGAGTTTTTGCTATCCTAGGTTTTTTGTTATTCCAGATGAATTTGCAAATTGCTCCTTCTAATTCGTTGAAGAATTGAGTTGGAATTTTGATGGGGATTGCATTGAATCTGTAGATTGCTTTTGGCAAGATAGCCATTTTTACAATATTGATCCTGCCAATCCATGAGCATGGGAGATCTTTCCATCTTCTGAGATCTTCTTTAATTTCTTTCTTCAGAGACTTGAAGTTTTTATCATACAGATCTTTCACTTCCTTAGTTAGAGTCACGCCGAGATATTTTATATTATTTGTGACTATTGAGAAGGGTGTTGTTTCCCTAATTTCTTTCTCAGCCTGTTTATTCTTTGTGTAGAGAAAGGCCATTGACTTGTTTGAGTTAATTTTATATCCAGCTACTTCACCGAAGCTGTTTATCAGGTTTAGGAGTTCTCTGTTGGAATTTTTAGGGTCACTTATATATACTATCATATCATCTGCAAAAAGTGATATTTTGACTTCCTCCTTTCCAATTTGTATCCCCTTGATCTCCTTTTGTTGTCGAATTGCTTTGGCTAATACTTCAAGTACTATGTTGAAAAGGTAGGGAGAAAGTGGGCAGCCTTGTCTAGTCCCTGATTTTAGTGGGATTGCTTCCAGCTTCTCTCCATTTACTTTGATGTTGGCTACTGGTTTGCTGTAGATTGCTTTTATCATGTTTAGGTATGGGCCTTGAATTCCTGATCTTTCCAGAACTTTTATCATGAATGGGTGTTGGATCTTGTCAAATGCTTTTTCTGCATCCAACGAGATGATCATGTGGTTTTTGTCTTTGAGTTTGTTTATATAGTGGATTACATTGATGGATTTTCGTATATTAAACCATCCCTGCATTCCTGGAATAAAACCTACTTGGTCAGGATGGATGATTGCTTTAATGTGTTCTTGGATTCGGTTAGCGAGAATTTTATTGAGGATTTTTGCATCGATATTCATAAGAGAAATTGGTCTGAAGTTCTCTATCTTTGTTGGATCTTTCTGTGGTTTAGGTATCAGAGTAATAGTGGCTTCATAAAATGAGTTGGGTAGAGTACTTTCTACTTCTATCTTGTGAAAAAGTTTGTGCAGAACTGGAATTAGATCTTCTTTGAAGGTCTGATAGAACTCTGCACTAAACCCGTCTGGTCCTGGGCTTTTTTTGGCTGGGAGACTATTTATAACTGCTTCTATTTCTTTGGGGGATATGGGACTGTTTAGAAGGTCAACTTGATCCTGATTCAACTTTGGTACCTGGTATCTGTCCAGAAATTTGTCCATTTCGTCCAGGTTTTCCAATTTTGTTGAGTATAGCCTTTTGTAGAAGGATCTGATGGTGTTTTGGATTTCTTCAGGATCTGTTGTTATGTCTCCCTTTTCAGTTCTGATTTTGTTAATTAGGATTTTGTCTCTGTGCCCTCTAGTGAGTCTAGCTAAGGGTTTATCTATCTTGTTGATTTTCTCAAAGAACCAACTCCTCGTTTGGTTAATTCTTTGAATAGTTCTTCTTGTTTCCACTTGGTTGATTTCACCCCTGAGTTTGATTATTTCCTGCCGTCTACTCCTCTTGGGTGAATTTGCTTCCTTTTTTTCTAGAGCTTTTAGATGTGTTGTCAAGCTGCTAGTATGTGCTCTCTCCCGTTTCTTCATGGAGGCACTCAGAGCTATGAGTTTCCCTCTTAGAAATGCTTTCATTGTGTCCCAAAGGTTTGGGTACGTTGTGGCTTCATTTTCATTAAACTCTAAAAAGTCTTTAATTTCTTTCTTTATTCCTTCCTTGACCAAGGTATCATTGAGAAGAGTGTTGTTCAGTTTCCACGTGAGTGTTGGCTTTCTGTTATTTTTTTTGTTATTGAAGATCAGCCTTAGTGCATGGTGATCTGATAGGATACATGGGACAATTTCAATATTTTTGAATCTGTTGAGGCCTGTTTTGTGACCTATTATGTGGTCAATTTTGGAGAAGGTACCATGAGGTGCTGAGAAGAAGGTATATCCTTTTGTTTTAGGATAAAATGTTCTGTAGATATCTGTCAGATCCATTTGTTTCATCACTTCTGTTAGTTTCAGTGTGTCCCTGTTTAGTTTCTGTTTCCATGATCTGTCCATTGGTGAAAGTGGTGTGTTGAAGTCTCCCACTATTATTGTGTGAGGTGCAATGTGTGCTTTGAGCTTTATTAAAGTTTCTTTAATGAATGTGGCTGCCCTTGTATTTGGCGCATAGATATTCAGAATTGAGAGTTCCTCTTGGAGGATTTTACCTTTGATGAGAACAAAGTGCCCCTCCTTGTCTTTTTTGATGACTTTGGGTTGGAAGTCAATCTTATCAGATATTAGGATGGCTACTCCAGCTTGTTTCTTCAGTCCATTTGCTTGGAAAATTGTTTTCCAGCCTTTTATTCTGAGGTAGTGTCTATCTTTTTCTCTGAGATGTGTCTCCTGTAAACAGCAAAATGTTGGGTCTTGTTTGTGTAGCCAGTTTGTTAGTCTATGTCTTTTTATTGGGGAGTTGAGACCATTGATGTTAAGAGATATTAAGGAAAAGTAATTGTTGCTTCCTGTTATTTTTGTTGTTAAAGTTGGCATTCTGTTCTTGTGGCTGTCTTCTTTTAGGTTTGTTGAGGGATTACCTTCTTGTTTTTTCTAGGGCATTGTTCCCGTTCTTGTATTGGTTTTTTTCTGTTATTACCCTTTGAAGGGCTGGATTCGTGGAGAGATAATGTGAGAATTTGGTTTTGTCGTGGAATACTTTGGTTTCTCCATCTATGGTAATTGAGAGTTTGGCTGGGTATAGTAGCCTGGGCTGGAATTTGTGTTCTTTTAGTGTCTGTATAACATCTGTCCAGGCTCTTCTGGCTTTCATAGTCTCTGGTGAAAAATCTGGTGTAATTCTGATAGGCTTGCCTTTGTATGTTACTTGACCTTTTTCCCTTACCGCTTTTAGTATTCTATCTTTATTTAGTGCATTTGTTGTTCTGATTATTATGTGTCGGGAGGAATTTCTTTTCTGGTCCAGTCTATTTGGAGTTCTGTAGGCTTCTTGTATGTTCATAGGTATCTCTTTCTTTATATTTGGGAAGTTTTCTTCAATAATTTTGTTGAAGATGTTTGCTGGTCCTTTGAGTTGAAAATCTTCATTCTCATCCACTCCTATTATCCGTAGGTTTGGTCTTCTCATTGTGTCCTGGATTTCCTGGATATTTTGAGTTAGGATCTTTTTGCATTTTCCATTTTCTTTGATTGTTGTGCCGATGTTCTCTATGGAATCTTCTGCACCTGAGATTCTCTCTTCCATCTCTTGTATTCTGTTGCTGATGCTCAAATCTATGGTTCCAGATTTCTTTCCTAGGGTTTCTATCTCCAGTGTTGCCTCACTTTGAGTTTTCTTTATTGTTTCTACTTCCCTTTTTAGGTCTAGTATGGTTTTGTTCATTTCCATCACCTGTTTGTATGTTTTTTCCTCTTTTTCTGTAAGGACTTCTACCTGTTTGATTGTGTTTTCCTGTTTTTCTTTAAGGACTTGTAACTCTTTGGCAGTGTTCTCCTGTATTTCTTTAAGTGATTTATTAAAGTCCTTCTTGATGTCCTCTACCATCATCATGAGATATGCTTTTAAATCTAGGTCTAGGTTTTCGGGTGTGTTGGGGTGCCCTGGACTGGGCGAAGTGGGAGTACTGGGTTCTGATGATGGTGAGTGGTCTTGGTTCCTGTTAGTAGGATTCCTACGTTTACCTTTCGCCATCTGGTAATCTCTGGAGTTAGTAGTTATAGTTGACTCTGTTTAGAGATTGTTCTTCTGGTGATTCTGTTACCGTCTCTCAGCAGACCTGGGAGACAGATTCTCTCCTCTGAGTTTCAGTGCTCAGAGCACTCTCTGCTGGCAAGCTCTCTTACAGGGAAGGTGCGCAGATATCTTGTTTTTGGACCTCCTCCTGGTCGAAGAAGAAGGCCCAAAACAGGGCCTCTCTCAGAAGCTGTGTTGCTTTGGCAGTTCCCAGAAGCTGTCAGCTTCTGTGGTGCAGACTCTCACCTGTGCAGACTAAAATCCTAAGTTCCAGGGAGTCCTGGAACCAAGATGGTGACCGCTGCTCCTGAGGCCAAGGCCGTCTCCCGAGCCAGGCGGACACCTGTCCTCTGGTCCGGATGGTGGCCGGTTATCTGCGGCCCGCCCAGGCTGCTGCCTCAGCGGCTCTGTGCTTCTGCCCGTCCCAGAAGCTGTCCGGTTCTCTGGCGCACCCTCTCACCTGTTCAGACTAATTTCCTAAGTTCTGCTGAGTCCCGGAACCAAGATGGCGACCGCTGCTGCTGAGGCTGAGGTCGCCTCCCAAGCCAGGCGGACACCTGTCCTCTGGTCCGGATGGTGGCCGGTTGTCTGCGGCCCGCCCAGGCTGCTGCCTCAGCGGCTCTGTGCTTCTGCCCGTCCCAGAAGCTGTCCGGTTCTCTGGCGCACCCTCTAACCTGTTCAGACTAATTTCCTAGGTCCCGCGGAGTCCCGGAACCCAGATGGCGACCGCTGCTGCTGAGGCTGAGGTCGCCTCCCAAGCCAGGCGGACACCTGTCCTCTGGGGATTCTGTTCTTGTGGCTGTCTTTTTGTAGGTTTGTTGAAGGATTCCTTTCTTGCTTTTTCTAGGGTGTTGTTTCTGTCCTTGTGTTGGTGTCTCCCCGTTACTATTCTTCCAAGGACTGGATTCATGGAAAGATATTGTGTGAATTTGGTTTTGTCATGGAATACTTTGGTTTCTCCATCTTTAGTAATTGAGAGTTTGGCTGGGTATAGTAGCCTGAGCTGGCATTTTTTTCTCTTAGTGTCTGTATAACATCTGTCCAGGATCTTCTGGCTTTCATAGTCTCTGGTGAGAAGTCTGTGAGTAATTCTAATAGGCCTGCTTTCATATGTTACCTGACCTTTTCCCCTTACTGCTTTGAATATTCTATCTTTATTTTGTGCATTTGTTGTTCTGATTATTGCGTGTCTTGAGGGAGTTTATTCTTATTAACAGGAGTTAGTGAAAAATCCCAAAAGATCCAGCAATACCAATTTGCATTCTCTTTGGGGCAGACACCCAGAGTCCAGTAGTCCCTGCCTCTTGGGCTAAGATGGGACACCTGGGCTCCTGTCATAGCTTTTTGCATATGATGCTTTAGTTAGTTCTGTTCCGTGCATCATTTTTGTACGTGGCCTTATTTGCAGCTTGTCTCATGGAAATACAGCTCACAATGATCAACATTGGCCCCCTCTTGATTCACCCTGAGATTTGAGGCTGAAATGCTCTTGCCTCCCCACAAGCCATTCCTTCTGTAAGTAGCTCACAGGAAGGCAATCTTGAGAACACTGAATGATTTTAGTGGCTGGAGGATGGAGTGCAGAGAAACGTTTAGCCTGCTCAGTGATGCTTCACTGGCTCACGTTCAACAGCACTGACTCCCATTTCCCGCTCTTTGTCTATTTAAGCCATTAGCAAAAAGCTGTTTGAAAAGATCTTGTATATTAATAACAGCTGTTTTGGAATGTGTTTCAAAACTCTCAGATGTTATGCTTTACCGTATCTTCTCTTCTAGGGAGTTCTGTCATGCACAAGCAAGTTTTTACAAGACAGGGCAGTAAGAAAGAAAAGGAAGTTGATATTGAGTTTCTTGGTTCTTGGATAACATACACAAATTATCAGGTACAGAGACTGGGCTAATGGCCTCATACTGTATTGTCAGCAAAGGTGTGTGTGTTTGTGTGTGTGTGTATGTGTGTATGTGTGTGTATGTGTAGAGGGGTGGGTGGGTAAGCTAGATATAGCACATTAAATTTTATTTTTTCACTAATGGGGGCTTGACTACAGGACCTCATACATGCTAAACCAATATTCCACCACTGAACCATTCTCCAATCCACTTTTTACTTTTAATTTGAAAACACGATGTCCAGAAAGTTCTCACACTATCAGCCCTCCTTCCACAACCTCTTGAGTAGCAGGGATCACCAGGCCCAGCTTCTGTTTAAGGATGCTTTTTATCCCAGTTTTGTCTGTCTGTAGACTCAGCCAGAAGGCATTGATCAAAGCAGAAAACTCCTGCATCATTAGGCTTTGTAGATTTGAAGAGCTCTGCCAGGAGAGGAGAGTTCTACTGTCGTGTAAGGCTACTGAATTCTCTTTCAGAGTCAGTGTCTTCTGCTGGCAGGCTGTGCCATCAAGAAGGGCATTGGAATCCTTGATTGAGCCTTACAGTTTAAAAGGTAGTGGATTTCTATCTGTAAGAGGTACAGCCAGTACTTTCCAGGGCATTTGCAAACTCTACACAAGCTAATCTGGGTGTTACCCATAGTGCAGTGTTTCCAGAGTGAGTGCTGACCCACAGCAAGGAGCTACCTCCCAGGAAAGGCAGCAAATACATATCTTATTGTACACCTCTTCTTTGACTGCTAATGTCAATCATTATTACATTTTATTTTGGTTACCCTGGTTACCCTTTGATTTAGTACGGATTATATTTTTTTATTTCTTATGAAATAGTTCTTAATTTATATGATCTTTTTACAAAATGGAGGAAAACTGCCTGTAATAACCATTTTCTGCCTTAGTATCATTGCCACTTGACTTTTGTGTGTCAGTTGTGCATAGAACATCTTTGGTCCTGTGAATCAAGCCATAGTTTCTGGCCTGCCTGTTAAGTAGTAATAGAGATCACTACAACATGCTGATGTGATTTTGGAAATACTTAATTCCATTCGTATCACATTTGTATTGTCATATAAGGCCAAAGCTCTCAGAACCTAGGATTTAGCCTGCCCCTTTATTCATTGTCATCTTATTACTTGATGGTTGGCTTGCATGCACAGACTGCTATGAGAACATCTGATAGCACCTGGAGAAGATGAGAAATGGTTTGGGCAGACCTAGGCAGATGATGGTGAGTTTAGAGCTTCTCCATGTCAACATCTCCATTCCAGAGTGCTCTGTGAGATTACTCCTGGAGAGATATGAACAAGGACCTACTCACTTGAGATGGAGAACTGACCAGACCAAAGTAAGGGTGCCATCAAAGTTCACCTTGGTGAACCAATGTGTTTTATTGGAGTTACTTACAGGAATATAGGTGAGGGGTTACTTAAAAGATCTGATATGTCTCAAAAAATAATTGCATCACTAAATCCCATCCAAGCATGGTGGCAGCTTGTGAAAGCTAGAAATCTGGAAATCTGGAGCTCAGTGCACAGCCTGTGGGGCCCTGAGCAGGTTGGAGAGAGTCCTTATAGGGCATCCAATTGTTCTGAGTCTCTGCCAGGCAGGCTGGCAAGCCTTTATTCTTCCAGGCATCTTAACTTGTTTGAAGGTATAGTTAAATAGTCCTTTCTGTTTCTGTATGGTTGGGGAGGGAGGAGCCTAGTGAATTTGGTTTATTTCAGGAACTTCTTGAAGCTATTTTAGGTTGTTTCCTTTGGAGCTGCAGGATGGAACACTTCACTTCCCCAAAGAGCATCTCATTGTTTTACCCTATGTCTTAATGAGCTTCCCTTCAAGATGGGAGTGTTTAATCTTGGAGGAAACTCCTACACAATTAGGAGCAGACTAAAATAAGATTGTGCGACCACCCAGAACTTATCAGCTATGTGAGTGCGTATTTTCTGTGTGTAAACATACAATCTTGAAAAAAAGAATATATATTCAACATTGGTTATGACAGGGAGATGGCTAAAAGGTAGAATTTTATATTGTTTGAATTTGTTACATCACACACAGTTTTTCAAAAAGTGATTTTTTTCTTTCAAATAAGTATTTCTGTGCATATGTATGTATATTGGTAAGATCAGGTGGTTGTGTATTTATCATTTCTTTGTGTTGGTAATCTTTAAATTCTTCTTTAATAGCTACTTTGAAACCTGTATTTTTGATCAGTGATGATTATCTTCCTGTGTTATGCCAAACAGTTTCAGTTATTTCTTCTATGCTCTGTTCTCATTAACCATTCTAATCTTTTTCTCCTCCCTCATACCCATGCTCCAGAAACTACTATTTTGCACTTCTTTGCAATCAACTGTTTAGCTTTCATATATACATGAGAACTGGGGTTGTTTGTCTTTCCATGCCTGGATCTCTTCATTTAATGCAATGTTCTTCAGTTGCATCCCTGTTGGTATAATTGGAAGAATTAAATAATTCTATGGCAGAATGAGATTCCACTATATATGAAAACCATATTTTCTTTATTCATTCAACCATCAGAAGTCCTCTAAGCTGCTTCTGATTGATTGTGAACACTTTTGAGAGCAGATGTCCCTTCTACATCCAGATTTAAATTTCTTAAAATCATATACATACATGCAACACTAAAGGGACTGAGCAGGTTGTGTGTGCATGTGCATGTGCGTGTGTGTGTGTGTGTGTGTGTGTGTGTGTGTGTGTGTGTGTATGTGTGTGTGTGTCTAAAGTAGAGGCTATGATTTCAAAAGGATGCCGAGGAGTGCATGAAAGAGTTTGGAGGGAGGAATGGAGAGTGGAAAATAATGTAATTAAATTTTAATTTAAAAATTTTAAAGATTTTGGTAATTTCTCAAGCTTAGAATAAATTTAAGACACTTCTTTTGATGAGACTATAAAATGGCTCAGCAGGCAGTTGATTCTTGCAACACTTCAGTAGAGGAAGTATTCCACATAAAACACTTAGCTTTATACCAGTCAAGCATGTATTTGATGTAAGAGCATCTGTTGAACAAAACTTAGATCCGGACTTTCCCCCACTCCCCCCAAGAATATTTTTACTCTCAACACCAAAGTAAGATTTAGAAGTCGTTCTTGCTGACCAGGAATTTGTGTTGTTTATTGGAAGACTAGAGCAAGGACAGTGGGAAGTCAATATGTGGTGTGTTTGTGCCAGGGGCTCACAAATCTGAATTGTTCAGCAGGAGGACTGCAGTGCAGAGTGCAGTCTGCCATTTCAGAGAAGGTCATTGTTTGGAGATGGTGATTCCTGTGTTCTTGAGAAAGCTTAGAGGTGTTTGGTTTGTTTTTATTTCCCTTCCTTCCCTAGCCTCAGGTTTCCTGCAGCTGAAGTGGGATTAGCTGCTGATTAGCCAGGAATTGCTGACTTGGATCAACTCTGTTTAGCACAATCCCATTGTCCCCATCACATCCCCCTATTCCATTACCCTGGCTGAAGCACGTGCTTGGGTTGTGTGCGCCAGATGGTCAGCTTGCGTTTCTCCAAAGAGTTGTTCATTAGAGTAGATTAGTGAGGAAAAGACTTGTAGGAATTATATAAATAAATAAATAAATAAATAAATAAATTACTTATTATATCTTTGTGCTATTACTCGAAGATCCCACAAGGGAAACAGAAAGGCAGAGAGGCACTGTGGAGCCTGAATCCCTGTTGCCCTCAAAGCAGATTAGGCAGGAGTCTGCCAGACAGCTTGTATCTTCTGATGCCACCTTGCAAGCATGGCTTATGGTGTATTATATCCTTAATTTATTTATTTATTTATTCTTAATTTATTTGCTGGATGGGCTTGTTTTCAATATTTTATCCATTGTCATTCAAATGCTTTGGTTTCAAAAGTGTATTATTATTCTCAGTTGATTTGTGTGTATTTGTTTATATACCACATCATTTTATTTAGAGACCCCATTTTTTTCCCACTGTGAGACATAATAAAATTTGTGTGAAATCCAAGGAGAAAAACAGAACTCTGAGAGAATTCAGATTTAATTCATCTTTTTTCAGAATTGTGCTTATGGAATCGGGCAGAGGCCGCTTAGGTCCTACTTGCAGTTAAGACAGCTACTTGTCTGGCACAGAAAGATGGATTTTTTTTTTAATTTCCCAACAGACCAGACATAATTGTGCTAATTACTTTTAATGATTCAGTCACTTCTGTGATCTTGAGAGTGTGAAACTCAATATATAAGCTTTTTCAAATTAATTCCAATCTTCTAAAAGCATAGAGTTTGAAGTTGCTTGTGTTTTCTTTGCGTAAAGAATTTGATTGTCTTTATCAATTCTGCTTTCAAACACCCTTAGTCTTTCAAAGTGCATAGAGGGGCAAGGGTTAGAAGCCTGGAGGCTTGAGAGTCTGGAGAGAGGCATAAGCCACACCTGGAAGCAGAATTGTCTGGAAAATAAGGGAGGATCTTACAGATGAAAAAGTTCGATTTCTGTATTTGATACATTTCTATTGCTATGATATGACACCATGACCAAAACAACTTGTTTGGGCTTCCAGTTTCAGAGGGATAAAAGTTCATGGTAGGGAAGTACGACAACAAGTGGCATGCATGGTGGCTGGAGCAAACAGCTGAGAGCTCACGTGTCAGCCATAAGTATGAAACAGAGGGAGCCAATGAAAGGAGGATGGGTTTTCTCAATGCTTGACTGCAGCGGCATTCTTTCTTCAATAAGACTCACTGCACTGCCTGCACCTCTCCAAACAGCATCGCCAACCAAAACTGAGAAATGTCTACCCTAGTTCCAATGCTTGAGACTATGGGAGACATTTCTCATTCAAAAACTCCACATTCTACTGCGAGGCCCCCACAGGTTCTCGGCCATATAAAAACGCAAAATGCATTTAGTCTGACTTCAAAAATCCCCCTGATCTTTCAGGGCCTCAACACTGCTTAAAAGTTCAAAGTCCAGAGTCTTCTGAGACGCAAGGCAATCTCTTAATTGTAACCCCGTGTAAAATCAAAAGGTAAATTATACCCTTTCAACATATAATGGTACAGAATATATATTACCATTCCAAAGGGGAGGGAAGGGGGTGGGTAGTGAGGTAATTCTTGCTCAAACCACCAAAACCCTGAAGAGCAAACACCAAATCTTGCAGGTCCATGTCTGGTGCTAAAGAGCTTCTTCAGCTCTGCTTCTTCAGCTCTGCTGCCTGCAACACACTTGTCCTGGTTCCAATCCCTGACTGCAGCTTTCCTCGGCAGCTATCCACAGCTCTGGAACCGACAACATCTTGGGGACTTTACTGCAATCACGATTTCATCTTCACCACTTTGGTCATGCCTCTTGGAGGCTGCATGCAGCGACTCTCACCTGCTACACGGTGACTGGCCTCAGCAGCTCTCTGAAGCGATGAAGAAGAATTGGCATCACCCTTACATTTGCATCCTTCATGACTCTAAAGCAAGCACAGCATGGATGACATTGCCAAGTCTGGCCGCCATATTGGAAGGGATCTTTCACCCTGCTTTGGATCACATTAGCAGTAGAGCTTTTGTTCCGTTGCTTTTTCAGAACAGAAATCTTAGGTGCTTCTTTATAGACTGGAAGCTTTGCTGGGTGAGCGTTTTCTCTGAAGGCATCCTTCACTTCATTCCGGGGCTGAGTAAGAGGTCTCTCTCTGTGCTAATCTCCTTAGCTTTTTATCCTTAAGCATTGGCTGCAACAGTAACTCCTGGGGTTTTTAGTCTCCAGTCTGTACATTTTGTATTTCGTTCTGTCCACTTGTCCCTTGTCACTGTTGACCTTTCTAAGGGTTATTAATGCTAACCATGCCACACATTCATTATTATGTTGGTTTTAAACTGCCTCAGCCAAAGAAATTAGTCTTTAATTTTTACTTTAACCTCAGGCAAGTTCTTAGGATAAGGGCAGCTGGATTCTTTGCCAAAATAACACAGCAATGGCCTCCATCCCAACTGTGAATCCTTTTTCCATCCAAAATCGCTTGAGCAGGGTCTACACACAATCTGTGCTGCTCTTACCAGTACTGTCTTCCAATGCAATGTCTTCTATTGCAATGGTCCAGTTAGCTCTGCTTAAAGCAGTCAGTCCTTTTTCTAATCCATAGTTCCAAAGTCTTCCATGTTCCTTTAAAAAGCAACAGGTTCATCACTGCAAAAGACTGCTCTCTGTTGCCAACTTCTGTGTTAGTTAACTTTCTGTTGCTGTAGTAAGGTAGCATGACCAGGGTGTCCTAAACAAGACTACAACTGGCCTTGTGGTACAAGAGGGATAAACTTGCTTCAGTGATATACTCCCTCCTGCTAGGCTGCACCACCTAAACTTCCTCTAACAGTATCACCAACCTGAGGCCAAATGTTCAAGCACTTGAGACTATAGGAGATGTATCTCATTTAAACCACCACACTTTCAAACTCTGGCTGACCACTCAATGACTCTGTGCTCTCTCACTTCTTTATACAATGATATTGACAGAAATAGTTGACTGGCTGTAAGATATGATTCTTGATGCTTTACATGGGTTATCTCAGCTCTCTGTAGTAGAAACTTCCTTGAAGCTGTTGGCAGTAGTTTTGGGGGATGACATAATAACATACCAACCACATGAATGGAAAAGTCTTATAATTGTGATAAGAAGCTGATCTTGATGGATCATACCTGCAATCTTAGCACTCAGAAGGTCAAAGCAAGAAGATGCTGAGTTCAGGACCCACTTGGGCCACATAGTGGGATTTTTTTCTTTGTTAAACAACAACAACAACAAAAACCAACCAAAAAACAAAAACCCAACAATGAGAGAAAACGGCAGAAGAACCTTTATAGTTTATAGGTTAAAGAACCTATAAAGTGTCCATTGTTGTGCTTTCTAAATTTTACTTTGAAAATAGCTTCTTGTCTCATATATGGGTTGCTGTTGTTGTTGTTTTTATTTGTTTTCTTCTTGTTCCAAGTTCTGCTGGTAGGATCTGTTTGCCACTAGGTTTTAAAAGAAGGCTGTAGAACCCTGAATGTTCTCATCATCACGAAAAACAACAAAGTCACGCTTCTTCAACAAGGGATCCCCCTTTCCTGCAGTCACTCCTTTTTGTGGATGACCATTCCTGCATCTGCCATTTCTACATGGCATTCCCCTTCAGAGTGAGTTTTAGTTCTCCCTCTTCCAGATATCCAAGTCCTACCTTCCAATTCAGTAAGCTGAAAAATGATCACACACACACACAAACACACACACACACACACACACACACACACACGAGAGAGAGAGAGAGAGAGAGAGAGAGAGAGAGAGAGAGAGAGAGAAACACTACACCACATTACTCAGTTTCTTGAAACAGAATAGTAGCCTTAACGCTACATTCTGCTCTAGATTTCCGTGATTGTTTTGAACACGTCCCCAGACTCACTGTAACCCATAGTTAAGTTTTTATGCTCTGACCTTTCTTTCAGATCTCTTCCATTTGGGGTCTCATGCCATTGACATTGCCCCTCTTCCTTCCCTCTTTTCATCATCTGTTTTCCCACCATCATATCCTTTCAAGACTCCTCTCATGCCTAGATTATTGCAGAGCTTGAACGAACTCCCCCATTGCCCTTGCTCACCTCTCCTTCCCCATTCCCTATCTGCTTACATAAAGGACAGCACTGCGCCTCAGAACTCTTATATTCCCAGAAGTGACAATTCTACAGCATCCAACAACTTTTTTTTTTAATGTTTTTTGTTTTTTAAAGAACAAGAAGTCATTTCCACTACCAACCATATGTCTCTGGTTAGAAATTTGAAACTGAAGAGTGCAGAGTTTGGAAAGAGAAATGTGCAAATCAGTCACTTTTCTGTGAGTTTAAAATTTTTTTTCTTAACTTCTAACTTGCATACTTCTGAACTTCTATGACAGTGGTAGGGAGAGCATGGCCTGTGTGCAGCACGGCGTGGAAAGACATATTGTTTGATCTGCTAGCGTGTATTTTTCTTTTAAGGTGACATCTTATTGTGTCACCTTATTATGATTAAGAGTTTCGTATATAGCTGTTGTCCAACTGTCCAAAAAGAACTCTAGTCTGTGAGGTATTTATCTATACAAATCTTTAAAATCAAGAAGAAAGAGTTTGATCCACCAAAGCCAAACTCTTTAGAAACATCAGTGAAGAAATACCTAAAGTTGGCACACAGTGGACCTGCGTCACAGGGGGAAGGCAATAAGTAATTTACTCTAGGAGAGAATTATAATTTATTTAACTCCTTTTGTTTCGTGGAGAAGAATGAAATGACAAGGCACCTGTAGCTCCTGAAACGTGTGCTTTGGATGGGAACGCTGGACCTTTGCCCTGCCTGTTACAGGTAGACTCGGTTTCAATTTTATTTTATTTACTAGTAGAGACAGACAACAGAAGCAAATATATAAACATCATTGGCCCCATGATGGGAGGGACTAGAAACCCTGTGTCCTGATCATGTTGATTCAGATCTCATGCTCTCTAGTGCAGTTGGGCAGGTCAAGTCAGTGATGTTGGTTTCTTTCCAATTTCTCTTCTCAGCATCAAATTGTACCTGCATCTGTCATTTGCTGTGGTCCAAGCTGTGTGAAGCTGATGAATATGCGAGAGTTACAATTGTACATCACTGCCAAGATATGTGACCCTCCTGAGATTGCAGTCATTCCAAGGAGGTGAATTCCTGTGTCATTGTGGGTATCATGCATGACCTATTGGGTCACCAGCAGCGAAATCCTCACGATATCCAGGTCATTGTGGTAGTTCAAATTTTCATTCCAAAGAAGGGGAGTCACATGCTATCCTTCTCTTTACAAGTGACTAGTGTAGGATAGAATCTCTGTCCAACTTAGAAACAGTTTCTCCTCATTATCAAGAATGTTCTGAAAGCAAATCAGCTGCTGTTTTAGTCATCAGTACCACTTTCTGGTGGGTTTACTATTCCTCCCTGTCTTAGAAATAGTTTTCTTTTAATTTTATCCCCCTATCCTGCCACCCTTTAAAACTCTTTTCCTCATTTCCCACATTTCTACTGTGCTCTGTCTTCCTCTCCCATCCTGTAATTTTTTGGAGTCACAGGCTCAGTCTTGGGTCTTTGGCTCATTTTACCCTAGATTCATCCTATACACATTTTCATCAGTATCAAGATTTCAATAGGAGCACTTATGGACAAAATTTAGACACAGTCAGAATCAGCTAGCCAGTGTACCTCGAGTAAATGTGTTGGTGACTGAGAAACAGCTGTGAGCCAGTTTTGCAGTGCTGGCAATCCAGATGTTAGAGATCAACTCTTTGATTCAAGCTTGGCTGAGGAGTTAGGTCTAGTGATTTAGTGATTTTCTCTGTTGCTGAAGAGAATGGCTGAGGCATCTCAGGGTACGTTCATCAGAAGTATAACCATTTTTGGTTAATTACGCTAACAAGAGCAAGTGGTTGGGAGCAAGCATTCCCTTTCTTCCACGTGACAATTTGAATTTTACTCTAAGGGTTAGTTGTGAGTGGAAAAAAAACAGGGAAAGGATGGACTATTACAGCTACTTTCATGTCTAACATAGATAATGACACAAGGCAAAGAGTAGCACGCCATAGGTAGTCAGGGTTCTCTATCCTAAACTTCAGAGAGATGCTTTCCACCAAGGATGAGAGCAAAAGTACTTGAACAAGTGTTAGTTCATGTATTTATAGTGGGGATAGTTCTTACGTACATAGCAATTCTTTGAAATATATGGGCTTCACTAACTGAAAAGCTGTACACAGGTCTTTTCTGGCTCTGTCTACTCTCGCTACATCATCTTTCAATTACCCTATGTGAAGATTTTCTTGACAAATCATAATGAAACACTAACTTATATGCAGTGGTACCACTGATTGTTGTTATTGAAAACTGCTATGCTAACCAACAAAAACACTGGTAAAGATTTTCTTTTTAATGCTACTGATTGCGAGAGTGACAGGCACTTTAGGCTAGAACACCCATCTTCTGCTTGCAGGCATTTTAGTTTTCAATGGTTTAACACTGTAGACCATCTGCCACAGTGACTACTGAATGCTATTAGTTTTCAAAGACACTCTTCGTGGTAGGAAACCATGGGATTATGAATTGACTCTGGCAACCTTTTATTAGTATGATCTTTCTATTTTGGTTCATGGAAAAGCTAACTTACATTGATTGTCTTATTTGTTAAGTAGTCTTTTGTGAGCTAATTTAGAGACCTACTATTAACTCAAGCATTATATGGAGTGGGAAATTTGGCTTAACTTTTGAGCCCAAGGTTATAGATAAAATTTTGGAGCGCACATCTTTTAAAAACTGGGTTGTAAAGGGATAGGAGGAAGGGAGGGAGGAAGAAAGAAAAGAGGGAAGAGAGTGTAGAACTCCTTATTTGCTCTAACCTGAAAAGGCAAGTTATATCAAGAGGAAATGAAATACCTACCCTACGGGAACATACACTCTGTCAAAGAACTTATAATTTAGCGAAACCCTTAATAAGATACAACAATGTATGTCTGAGCGCTAAATGGGTGGTATCAAATACACATGTTATTAAAGGTCAAAACCCATAAAATTTTTTTAGCTGAAAGAATATATTTCAGTCTGTCTGGACTTGCTTACATTTAGACCACTTGCCTTGTTCTCTCATGTAGCAGGGAGGAGCTGTATGTGGGAAGTGTATATGGGCAAATTTCTCACATTCGAATTATGAGAAGTGCTTCTGTGGGGGGTGGTGTAAAAAAAAAAGAGTTACACTCATGGTTGCACTTGCTATGATAGATTTATATGTTATTGTCTTACATGCCATAGGTGTCAATTGGCAAGGATATCAGCTATACTCTTTTTTTTTTAAAAAAACAATGTTTTTTTTAAGTTGTTGGATCTGAAATGATGATTTTCAGTACTGTCTCACAGTTATTAAGCAGAGGTGTCCAGAGACTCTTCCTTAAGACTTTCTCCAAGGGCAATTGTGTACTTGGCTTTCTTTCCTTCCTTTCTACTCCCTAAGGGGACACATGACTTACACATATGTAGTAGGTCCATACAACGGTAAGTCACTCATTATTTGTGATTCTGGAATGGGCAGGTACAGAAAACTTCAGTGTGGCTGGTGTGGATCCCTCCATCATTCTCTGGAGTCCTTTCAACCCCCCAGAATCTTTTCATCTAGTGTCTCCCCTGTGAAAACACAGAGAAGGCTCAATTCTTTCAGTGTTCTTCTGTTCATCCCTGTCACACAAGCTTCACCCTCCTTCCTTTTCTCATCCTAAGAAGTTATAATTTGTTGTTACCATGAACCTCTTCTCCTGGCTACATGTTTTGAAAAAGGCTAGATTACTCCAACCTCAGGGAGTAGATTCAAGTTGGCCTAACAATCACCTGTAACTCCAGTTCCAGAGGCAATGATGCCTTTTTCTGACCTCTGCAGGTACCAGGAATGCATGTGGTACACACATATACATGTTGGCAAAACACCTACACACATGCAGTAAAGATAAATGCATCTTGGAAATAAAACCCTGCCTACCTTGCTCATTTGATCAATTACCAGTGTTTTGCTTGGCATGTCCCCAGGCTGGTGCTATGATGACGATGTATTTTATGATGAACGTGAATATATTGCTATTACTTTTCTTCACAGCAGATCAAATATAAAGTCTTTATGCTTTCATCAGTGTCTCCAGTGTACACTGCAGGAGCTTTGAACAAGTTACTGTGAAAGCTACTCAGAAGAAAAGATGCTTCCGTGAGAGGCCACTAGTAAGTAATTCCTTGTGAAAGACAAGATGCACTATGTAACTATGTCCTTCCCAGCTTGGTGACTTCTTGCCTCTGGTGTTGGTGTAAATTTTCATGATGTAACTATGAAGTTCATAATTAAATTCTTGTGACCTCTTTGGAGTATACTCTGAATGGTTTAATTACTTTTTATGGCTTATTGTTATGCTTCCTCAGGGGGTTGCCTGTTTTGAGTCATTTCATTCTTCTGGATTGTGTGGTGTGATTCTTAAAATAGCAGTTATTCAGGACTGAAACTCCTCTGTCTCCTTGTATTTTGAACTGAGTGCTGAATCCCTTTGAGGAGCTTCATGTAGGAGGTCTGAGAACTATGAACACTCTGGGAGTAGACGAAAGCTTCAAGTAAGGCAAGAACATACATAAGAAAGAAACCGAACACAAGAGACAATAAAAATAAAAACCACCAGAGCTTTCAAAACTCAAAAAGAAGCCTGTTTCATTAAGGGTCTGAGAAGCATGCTATTTTAAGTCACTGGCTAATCTTCAATTACCCAAATCCCTCACTCATCACTTCTGTCCTCTGGGGGGACACACGCCTATCATTTTTCTTCTGTTCTTTTATTCTCTTTTGTCCCTGAGATATCCTGCTAAATTGTTTTCTTGGTGTTAGTCTATCCCCGGTGATTAGAAATGAAGTAGACGATATTAGTAGCTGCTTATATCTCACACCAAGCAGGCAATGCATTGCTGTATGAAAATGAGCACTTTATCATGTCGACTTCTCTCTTGAGAGTTGTAAAATCACAGTCAAAAGCTACTATAAGTCCAGAGATGATGATGAGGGATTCCTAGAAATTCAAGAGTTTATCTTCCTGTGGCCGAACAGCAGGTGCATAGTAGTGTACCCTACAACACAGAACTATTCATTCAGAGTACCATTGTTTCCCTATTTCAGCTATATGAAATCTTGTTGTCTTTTATTCTTATCCCACCCTGGAAAGATGTGTATGTCTGGATTAACAGACAGCTTTATTCAGGGATGTGACTCAATATAAATACCTGAGGTGTTGCTGCATGCTGGTCTCTGCAGAGTATCTATTTGTTAAACGTACACTCAATGAGCTTAATCCAAGACTCTTTTCCATAGTGTCTGGGTGTTGTGATTTCTAGATAGCATATTTTTCACCCTCAACTTTGTCTTTTGTCTGTAAAAGTTCTGTTTCTGGTGTGTAAAGTGGCGTGGGAACGGTGAGGATATGCATGTATGCCTCTGCTACTTCTGTGTTTGGATACCTGGGAAAAAGGCTTTCACAAATTCCATCGTTGTTCTCTCTGTCTCTGTTGGTATTCATTTACCTTTCTCCTCACTGCAGATTATATCTTTGTCCTATTGTGCTGGAACATATAACTTCTTCCCCCAGACAGACTTTGGACAACTTCCTGTTGTCTATCTCTGAAAAGCTTGTTTTGTGTATTTTATCTAGTGTTTCCTGAAGTTGTATCAGATAGAAAATTAGGTCTGATCCCTCTTACTCCATCTGAGGTCAAAGCTAAAGTCTCTTTACAATTCAGTCTTGTACCATTGTTTGAATTATTGGCTGTAATTCTTAATTATTTCCTTTAAAAAGTCTTTGGTGATAACTACTCTCCAGGTGAAGTTCTAGTCTTTAGTCAAATCGCAAGGCCCTTTTTAATATTTCTCAACCCCTTCCATTCCCCACTCCATCTCACTCTGCCTTTTATATACAGAAATATCTATAGTGAAGCAACCAATTGAGAGCAAATGCTGAGCTCCACCCTGCCCTGCTGTTTGAGCAGAGATTCTGTTCCCTTTGTTTATTCCACTTTGTGTTTTGAGACAGATGAACTCTTACCAACACTATAAATCCTCCTTCAAATATAACCCCAAATGTTTAATTCCCTCACTGGTCTGGAAACATCTTCCTTACCTAGCCATTTCATTTTCTATAGAGATAGGGCATATGGCATGTATTCTTTAAATATCACCCAGTAAATGTTGTAGTTTTGTTATATATTATTTAGTTTTCTTTACAACACTTCAAAAACATGAGTTATTATTAATTTGGGGTCTGGATCAAATAGTTTTATGTTAACTTGACAGAAGTTAAAGTTATGTTAAGGGAGGGAGCCTCAGTTAAGAAAATGACTTCATAAGATCTGGTTATAGGCAGGTCTGTAAGGCATTTTCTTAATTAGTAACTGATGGAGGAGGCCACAGCCTATTGTGGGTGGTGCCATCCCCAGGATGGTGGTTCTGAATTCTATAAGAAAGCAGGCTGAGCAAACGATGGGGAGAAAGCCATTAAGCAGCACTCCCCTGTGGCCTTTAAATCAGGTCCTGCTTCCAGGTTCCTGCCCCTCTTGAGTTCCTATCCTGACTTCTGTTGTTGATGAATTGTGATATGAGCGCATAAGCCAAATAAACCCTTTTGTCTCCTCAAGTTGCTTTTTGGTAATGGTGTTTCATCTCAGCGATAGAAACCCTAAGACAGTACCTAAGCAAAAACATGCATCAACAAGTAGCAGTGTGCTAACCTTGGTTTTAGAGGGTAGGCATGGAATTTTACCCTTACCTAGCAGAGTATCTGATCCTGAGGAAATCTTTAGCAAGGACATGCTATCCATGGATAATGACTCTCAGACAGTCTAGAGCAGTGGTTCTAAACTTTCCCTTTAATACTTAATATTTGCAATAAATAAAAAATTATTTTGTTTTTTTTCATTGGTTATTTTATTTGTTCACATTTTAAATGTTGTTCTCCTTCCCAGTTTGCCCTCTACAAGCCCCCTATCCCATCCCCCTCCCCTGCCTCTATGAGGGTGCTCCTTCTACCCACCTACTCACACCTGACCAACCTAGCAACCCATATGCTGGGGCATTGAGCCTCCACAGGAACAAGGGCCTCCCTTCCCATTGGTGCCAGATGACACATATGCTGCTGGAGCCATGGGGTCCCTCCATGTATATTCTTTGGTTAGTGATTTAGTCCCCGGGAGCTCTGGGGATCCAGTTAGTTGATATTGTTGTTCTTCCTATGGGTTTGCAAAAAACAAAATATTTTCATTGTTACTTTAGAGCTGTAATTTTGTTAAGTGTTATGAGTTGTAGTGTACATATCTGTGTTTTTTGGTGGTCTTAGATAACCCCTGTGAAAAGATTATTCAACCTTTTAGTGGGATCACCACACACAGGTTGAGAATGGCTGTTTGAATGCTTAATACATGAAAGCATCTGTTCTAAAACCTTAAGGTAGGTTTTGTTGCCAACGACCAGCCTCATCTTGGAGAGGGGTGTCTGAGGAAGGGGTGTTCAGAAGCAGTGAAAAGAACTACTTGAAGTCAATACTGGAGTACAAGCTGACGGCCATAAATTCTGCTTGAGATAGGTTTCTCTGGAGATCTCCAGACAGCTTATCCTTCTAGCTCAGCTCTCACAGACCAAAGCCAAGTCTTCCATTTACATATCAATTAAATCATCTACCTCAGGTTCCCTTTTAATTATTCCATGAATTACCATTTTTTGACTTTAGTCCCTTGACTCCTAGGAAGACAGCAAGCACATTTTTCTTACCATTGCAATGAATTCAGAGATCTGCCTGCCTTTGTAAGCACAGACAATAAGCTAGCTGGGTGAAATCTGGTTCTGAGACTGCTCCCAACCACATCTGGGTCTAAAATTCACTCTGTCCTAGGTTGATCTTGAACTCAGGAATCTGCCTTCCTTTGTATCTGGCTGCTTTTGTATCATTCTCACAAGCTGGCTCATCGTGCAGCTGCCTCTATTCTTTTAGATCTGTGAAGCCCCTCAGTTAATTCACATTGCATCCTTATATTTTGCATAGTTGAGAAATTACATGGTTTTGAACTCGTGTTTTCAGAGTTCTTTCCAACAGTCTTAAGGGCTGTATTGAAGGCCACAGCATTTAACATTTTTCTTAGGACTTTAGACACATCCTTGCCTCCTGGACTTGAGTTGTCTATGATTATCATAGAGTCATTAACCTTGGGAGAGAGTACAGCCCCCAATAACCTTGACAGGGGAAATATTTCCCTAAGGAAGAACATGAAGTAATATATATTACCTGCTGTCAAGATTAGCCTTTCAAAATGCAGAAATTGTTTCAGTGCTCTTTGCTGCACTGAATTTCACTGGCTGGAACATAGATGTGAGAGAGCTAGAGAACGTGATACAAAACTGAAGTCAGACTACAGTTAGGACAATGGCCTGCATTTTGAAATGTATGTAGCTGGGATTTATTTCAACTCCTAGAGATTGTTTTTTAATCATTCCGTATACTTCTTTGTCCTACTATTTCCTGTTTCTTACATCATTGTATTTCTAGGCAATAACAAATGCAATAAAATAAATGAGTAAGAAAGTAGTGTGGTGAATGTGTAAATATAGACTATTGATAGGTTGTTCCACAGTGGAACTGCTTATTTCTTTAAATCTCATCTCTGAGAAAAAGAAAGTTAAGAGTCGGAGACTATCCCCAAACCCCACCAAAACAGGTTCCTGTGGCATGTCCTTCTGCAGGGACATGGTATTCCCTATCACTGGTTTAAGTTGGGTCTTATGCTGCAGAGGTAGAAAGAAATGCCCATGAGCCAGCTTGATTTGTTAAGAGAAATTTAGGAGGGTTTTCTATGGACATCTTTAGCTTACTTGTAAGAAAACCACTCCCCTTTTCATAGTGGGATTTTCTCAGACTCACCAGTGGTATAAATAATGACAAAGTTTAGGCCTTTTGCTAGGGTAGTCTCCCAGCTAGCTTAACCCAACTTTCTTTTTTTTTTCCATTTTTTATTAGGTATTTAGCTCATTTACATTTCCAATGCTATACCAAAAGTCCCCCACCCACCCCCACTCCCCTACCCACCCACTCCCCCTTTTTGGCCCTGGTGTTCCCCTGTACTGGGGCATATAAAGTTTGCGTGTCCAATGGGCCTCTCTTTCCAGTGATGGCCAACTAGGCCATCTTTTGATACATATGTAGCTAGAGTCAAGAGCTCCGGGGTACTGGTTAGTTCATAATGTTGTTCCACCTATACGGTTGCAGATCCCTTTAGCTCCTTGGGTACTTTCTCTAGCTCCTACATTGGGAGCCCTGTGATCCATACATTAGCTGACTGTAAGCATCCACTTCTGTATTTGCTAGGCCCCGGCATAGTCTCACAAGAGACACCTACATCTGGGTCCTTTCGATAAAATATTGCTAGTGTATGCGATGGTGTCAGCGTTTGGATGCTGATTATGGGGTGGATCCCTGGATATGGCAGTCTCTACATGGTCCATCCTTTCGTCTCAGCTCCAAACTTTGTCTCTGCAACTCCTTCCATGGGTGTTTTGTTCCCACTTCTAAGGAGGGGCATAGTGTCCACACTTCAGTCTTCATTTTTCTTGAGTTTCATATGTTTAGCAAAGTGTATCTTATATCTTGGGTATCCTAGGTTTTGGGCTAATATCCACTTATCAGTGAGTACATACTGTGTGAGTTCCTTTGTGAATGTGTTACCTCACTCAGGATGCTGCCCTCCAGGTCCATCCATTTGGCTAGGAATTTCATAAATTCATTCTTTTTAATAGCTGAGTAGTACTCCATTGTGTAGATGTACCACATTTTCTGTATCCATTCCTCTGTTGAGGGGCATCTGGGTTCTTTCCAGCTTCTGGCTATTATAAATAAGGCTGCTATGAACATAGTGGAGCATGTGTCCTTCTTACCAGTTGGGGCATCTTCTGGATATATGCCCAGGAGAGGTATTGCTGGATCCTCTGGTAGTACTATGTCCAATTTTCTGAGGAACCGCCAGACTGATTTCCAGAGTGGTTGTACAAGCCTGCAATCCCACCAACAATGGAGGAGTGTTCCTCTTTTTCCACATCCTCGCCAGCATCTGCTGTCACCTGAATATTTGATCTTAGCCATTCTGACTGATGTGAGGTGGAATCTCAGGGTTGTTTTGATTTGCATTTCCCTGATGATTAAGGATGTTGAACATTTTTTCAGGTGCTTCTCTGCCATTCGGTATTCCTCAGGTGAGAATTCTTTGTTCAGTTCTGAGCCCCATTTTTTAATGGGGTTATTTGATTTTCTGAAGTCCACCTTCTTGAGTTCTTTATATATGTTGGATATTAGTCCCCTATCTGAATTAGGATAGGTAAAGATCCTTTCCCAATCTTTTGATGGTCTTTTTGTCTTATTGACGGTGTCTTTTGCCTTGCAGAAACTTTGGAATTTCATTAGGTCCCATTTGTCAATTCTCGATCTTACAGCACAAGCCATTGCTGTTCTGTTCAGGAAATTTTCCCCTGTGCTCATATCTTCAAGGCTTTCCCCCACTTTCTCCTCTATAAGTTTTTAACCCAACTTTCTGGCCAACAACCAAGTGGCTAGCTTTACACATCTCTGCTCCATGTCTGTTCCCCTCCAAGTGGACACCTCCTGATTCTCTGGCTTCTGCTTTCGTTCCCTTGTGTCACTCCTTTGCCTGGAAATTCCACCCTCCTCCTTCCTTCCCAAGTTATTGGCTGTCAAGATCTTTATTATAACCAATCAGTAGTGAGACAACCTCTGATCCACTTCTAGATTGCCTTTAGGCAGTTAAGGAAGGACGAAGATTTACAAAGTAGAAATAAAAATGACAATACCAGAATCTTGCCTTGACTTACTGCTCTGCTAGTACAGAATTAACAATGCAAAATATACAAAGTGAAGAAAGGTAACTCCAACACCTTCTCACTGAGAACAAAATTAGCCATCACAGAATGGGGATTGGGTAGGAACCCCTTTCCCTTATATAGTTTACACAGTTACTTATGACTCATGCAGATAAGTGAGGGCATTTGCTCTCTGGTCAGTGGAGCTGATCAATTACTAAAGAATAGCTAATGATGTGAGCACATGCTCTGGGTAATCAGGGCATTTATTTTTATCAGTTATGTCCTGAAACAACTGAAGTGAAGGAGGATTCATTTTGGCTCATGGTTTCAGGGGCTTCTGTCCTTGGCTTTGTGTTCCTGGGGTTTTGCTTGGTGGTGTGATTATGTGGAAGGACCTTCTATCAGCGAGAATTAGAGAAAGGAACTTAGGGAAAGATAGAACCTTCAAGGATGCACCTCTAGTGACATTTTCCTCCAAAAGGTCTCATATCTCATTTTTATCACCTGTCAATAATGCCATTATATGGGAATCTTTCAATGAGTTATTCCATTCATCATATCACACCCCCCCCATGATTAATTGTTTCTGGTAATATCCTCACAGGAACACCAGAGATGAGGCTTGCTCATCTCCCAGGCAACTTTCAATCCAGTCAAGTTGACAACTAAGACGGATGGTCATATCCATTTGTAATTTTACTCATTGTGATATAAGTCATAGTTCTCCAAGAGGATCATCCATCAGCATGCCAGCTTCATTTCTACAGAGAAGCAATGTTACAGAATGGATAAGCAAGGTGGCTCTAGAAACATAAGCGATGAACATAGGCACCCTTTTAGAACCTTTCTTTGCCTTGGTTTTTGTATGTGTGAAACTGAATGCATCAAAACTTACCTTGTTGGATTAATGTTAGGATTAAATGAGTTCTTCATGTCTTCTCAGCATAGTGCATAGCGAGAATGCACTAGATATTAGTAGACCTTGTGATTTCTACTACTTCTTTCATCTGTCCCACTTTTGTTGTTGTGACTGTAGTCATACCAGTCTGGGTTCTTGTTAGTACTTGGTGGATCTTGGAAGTGATTCTAATCCTCCCCATCTTCAGCATCTCTCTTTTTTTTAAATTTCTTTCCCAATTTATCTGATATTCAACAAATACATAATCTGGAAGATGGCTGAATATCATTTTTCAATTAGAAAACATTGAATGTTAAAAATAAACTCCTAACTCCTTTGTCTCCCACTACTTCCTTTCAGGAACTGTTATCTCATCCCAGACAAACCTTTCTTACATTGTGCACTTTCCAACCTCTGAGCTTTGCTAACTGTGGACCATCTTGTATTACCTCCTTCCTGTTTATTCTCCTGTCTCCAATCATAACTTCCCATTTGAAGGCCAGCCCACATGCTTTGATGCATGGAGCTACTATTACTTTCATGGTTCCACAAGAAGTGACATGCCTCTTTTTACTGTCCTCAGAGATTTATCTGGATAACTTTTAGGATCACTGTTACCTGGCACTGTATATTTAACTTAAGCACTATCATTATTCAGAAATGTAGAGCAGATTCATGCTTGATAGACACAACATTAAATAACCTTTCTTTTTAGTGCTTGGTATGTGAACACTGAATGAATGTTTGCCTTTCTTTGAGTTTCTGTCTCTAACAAAGGATTTCAGGTAGCAGGAGGCAAATAAGTCCTGAAATATTTCTCATGATTTGGAAAAAAAAGCAAGAAACAAAAGAAACATTTGTCATTTGTTTCCCACCAGCACTGGCTGTTATTAGGTTTAATATAGTAAAGCCTTCTTGACTTTTTCTGTTGAGTAGATTTTGAACTTGGAGAAATCACAGCATTTGTGGGTCCAAATTTTCTGTGGTGTAAACAAAGGCCCAGAGGAAAAACATGTCTGAGACAAGATGCAGGTCCAGGGACCAACAGAGCTGATAATGAGCTCTGTCCTAGGTGAGTGTGTTTTCTTGTCTGTTGTTCTTAAATAACCTTTTAGTCCAGGAAGAGCAAGGAGAAAGTTTGAGTAAAGTTTCTTTTTTTTTTTTTTTTTTCCATTTTTTATTAGGTATTTAACTCATTTACATTTCCAATGCTATACCAAAAGTCCCCCATATCCACCCACCCCCACTCCCCTGCCCACCCACTCCCCCTTTTTGGCCCTGGTATTCCCCTGTACTGGGGCATATAAAGTTTGCAAGTCCAATGGGCCTCTCTTTCCAGTGATGGCCGACTAACCAGTACCCCGGAGCTCTTGACTCTAGCTGCATGTAAAGTTTCTTTTGAACTTTATAATGATTTGCAAAGGGAAAAATATTTAAAGCATATCTCAAAGAAAGGAAATTTAGAATCCAGGTTGTACATCATACCCAAGAGTAAGGGATGATGAAAGCATTATAAATAGTGACCTATCAGGTCACTGAGTACCTAGGTCCTTCCTGAGCGATAGGCACCGACTCACATACTTTACTAGGGTGTGTAAATAGTCACTGCACACTAGAGTCTGCACTTTCCTATGTCTCTGTTATGATTCTTAACCCCCCTTTTTTGCAAGTGGCAATCAGATACTTGCTCAGAGAAAGGTTTTCTTTATGTCCAAAATTTAGCGTCTAAATTTTACTTCAATGGAATCATGAATATTCAATTAGAGGATGTGTGTGATGCATGTGATGCAGAGTAAGGTCTCAGGAGCTGTTTGTCTCTTTCTTTTTCCTGCAGCTGTAAGAAGAAACCAACCTGAAGCCATTTTGAATAATATTGCCATTTTGAATAGAGATTAAATAAAGCTCCCCCCAAGACCTCCCTGGGTAACTGACACCCTGCTTGGCAAGTTGAGACAAGAATGATAAGGAAGTCGTCGCCCCTACCTGGTTGAATAAACCAGCTAGTGAGAAAAGGATAAATATACTACAAAGACATGTTCCTAAGGAAGTCCCTCATCCCTAAATCCTGATTGGTGGAAACACGTAAATGTAACTTGGCATAGTTGTTCATGGTTTTCAAGCTTAAAAGCTCTATATCATTCTGGCCTGTGGTTGCAGTTCAGCCTCAAGTTTGTTCTATGGCCCTGATTGATTACAATTAACAATTGTCATCTGCATTGACCAGATATTTGAGTTGTATTGGATCTAAGTGAACTACATAACACAGCCATAGCTAGGAAGTATGTAGTGTGTGTTTCCCCTTCCTACTTTATATGCATGTGGAATATAAAGTCTCTCAAATGGTCTGTGATTGAATTCAAAGAGAACACGTTCTCCAGGCAGCTACTGTTAACCTGATGGAGTTTGCACAGAAGATAGAACTTGTTTTCCTTCCTATGGCACAACGTGTTTGGTCGATGAAGATGTCTTCCCCCCCTCACTTCTAAGTATGTTCAATTATGCCTGTTGGCTCAGTTTCCATACTGCCCCAGTCTTCTGGCTTCGAGTTGGTTCTAATGCTAGAACACTCTTAATGCCTGCCTTATCCCTTGTGTTCTAAAATGGCTTCAGGAAACTAGGATGTGACTTACTGAGAGGTGAGTGTAGAGGGTCATGCTCTGCTGTGTTTCCTTGGGCAACTTTCTTACTGTGACTAGTTTTTCATGTTCTAAAATGAAGAAAAGAGGCAAGAAAAAAGGAAGGAAGGAAGGAAGGAAGGAAGGAAGGAAGGAAGGAAGGAAGGAGGGAGGGAGGGAGGGAGGGAGGGAGGGAGGGAGGGAGGGAGGAAGGAAGGAAGAAAGAAAGAAAGAAAGAAAGAAAGAAAGAAAGAAAGAAAGAAAGAAGCAATGAATCTAGAAAAAATGCTTATGCAAATTCATACTAGAGAAAAAGTATCTTGTGTCTTCCGGTGGGAGAATGCATGAGCTTGGACAGACTTGCTCAGAAAGCTGGGTTGTCAGATTTGGAGACATAATCAGAGATTATATGTTTTATATTTAATCTTTTAAATAGAATATTCCTATTCAAATATTTTACAGAAATCTACAATTAGTTTTTGTCAAACATCCTTAACCTAAATAAAGAATGGAATTGAGTCTAAAGTTTAATTAATTTTTCACTGGAGTCTGTTTTAAACTTGACAATGGGTTCAACAGAAGCATAGAATACACACCAAGGCATAAAATCATGGGTTTTGGAAAGGGAAGACAGTGACTTATTTTCAAAAATACTTTTATTATAAATATTTGAAAATTAATGAAAAACTATATTTATGTATTTGTATTCCTTGAAGTACCACAATAAATATACGCTATTATTTTTTACAATGAATTTTTACATGGTCATTACATTTTTTAATGCAGTCATTTTGAATGAATCATTTTTACTTTGGGTCTTTCATAAAAGAATGTTTCAGCTAAAGTTTGTAGTCTTTACTGTGTAAGATTTTTATTGTACTTATTTCTCTCTTTACTGCCTCTTATCTGCTTCAGTGTTTTGGCAAGAAGAGAAGTTCACATACTTCTAAATACAGAAAAGTCCAGTAATATATGTTTTTGTTATCTAACAAAAATTAAAGTTATATGGTCTTGCTGAATTTTTTATTATTCACCAGTGAGAAGAAGGCATTCACATGGGAGAGAGGAAGACTTTTTGGCCTCATAAAGCCCCATCACCCTCTAGATGTATGAAGTACCCTATTCTGTCCTGCATGTGAGCATAGCTTGGGCTCTGCACCATCCACTGGGATGACATTGGGGTCAGCTGTCAGTTGATGTAAGCCATGCATCTAGGTCCAGAGACTTATTGTGTTTTGCATTTTTATGAACAAGAAACAAACAAAACCATTTCAGACTTTTGAGCAGATCTACACTGGTTTTAAAATGTTTGTCCCAGATGTTGGGTTGAGCCTTGGCTGTAGAGAAGTAAAAATTGGAAACAGGCTAATGCAGGCATCTGCTGAGAAGATGGTAGATTGCTAGTGACAGCAATGGCCCTCATAAGAACTGTCCAGATTCTAGATGTACTTGAAGCAACAAGATTTCCTGAGATTGATGAGCTACAAAATGCAAGCGTCAACAATGATGCCAGGGTTGAGTCAACCCTAAGAATGGAACTGTCCTCCAGTGACACCAAATCTCAACAACAACAACAACAAAAAAATGTCTTAGGAGGAACCAAAAGGCATTCTCTCTGCTCTTTCATCTCCTGGCTCTGAGAAGTTTTTTTTCTTCCAACTTGCATCAGATTTAGGTAAAAACAAAAAAGAGTTTTCCCATATCAGAGTTAAAAGTCTGAAAGCAGTTTGTTGCTCTTTTTAATTGCTCAAAGTTGAAAATTTAAATACAGAACCTTCATAGACTGTCTATTAAGGCTATAGTAATTGATATTACGGGTAGCATTTAAACATCCCTGGAGTACACAAGTTTAAGAACATCCAACTCTCTGTTATCTGTGCTGGAGCAGGTGTCTCCATCAGTAAGAAATCTGAGGAATCTCAATTGAGGAAAGGACTTTATTCAACAGGGCAAGCACATCATGCCTTTTCTTGATTAATAATTGATGTTGGAAGGTCCAGCCTACTGTGGGTGGTGGCAACCATAGGCAGATGCTTCTAAGTTATAAAAAAAGAGCAGGTTGGGCAATCCATCAGCAAGCCAGAAAGCAAGCAAGCAACAAGCAAGCAAGCCAGCCAGTGACGAAGCAGTATTCCTTCAGTTCCTGATTCCACACTCTTACCTTTGGTGACCTAAGAATTGCAAGCTCAGATAAAACCTTTCTGCCCCAACTTGCTTTTGGTTGTGATGTTTTACCACAGCAAGAGAAACCCCAAGGCAGCACTGCATCTCTGAACCCCACCTACTTTGTCCAAACAGCACCAATGCTCTTTTCTTTAACTATCATCTGCTAATATCTATGAAGATGACACCAATCAGTCAAACCACTGTGAGAAATTATACATCATTATTTGCTTATATCACCCATTTAAAGAATGCTATATGCTTTTTATCCATTTGATTAGGAAGAAAGAATAGAGAAGTTTTTTTCTCCTTAAAAATAAATGTTTCTTATCTGGCTATGGCTATAGAACAAATAAAATTGAAACATTTCAAGAACATAATTACACTTTCTCCTTGAAACTCTAAGCAAGAGAACATTGTGTCATCATATTTTCTCAGTTCGGGCAGGGAAATCTATGCTAGCTGCTGAATGGCTGTAAAATGTTCTGGAACAAGTGTTAAATAGAATCAGGGGACCAAGAGAAGGGAACTGGGGTGCTCTAAGTTGAAAATGTTTTTCACTCCAGATAAGCATAAAGTTTGGCATAAACTGTCTCCTTTAGAAAACTATTGCTTTTAGTCCTCAAATGAACTCCTTTCCCTGTCTTCTTGAGTTATTAGTATTCATACTAATTACACCCAATTGCACAACCTTTAGTACTTCTACTTTGATCCATCACACAAGCATGCTTGATGAGTCATTGAGATGTAACCCATCATGTGATTGGCCTAAGCAGGGTTTGAAAGTCATATCCTTAACGTTCCAAGGAAAGGATGGCATCAGCCTAAGAAGCCTATCCAAACATGTCTCTTTCTCACCCTTCCTTCTTCCTCCCTGACTCTGCCCTTCTGATTCAAAATCAAACAAAAATAATCCCTGCATGCAAAATGCAGTGGCCTCGAAAACACCGGAAGCGTGGCCGCAAGGACATGCTTATCTGTTTTATGATGGGCATTGAGTGTTAATCATGATGTGAACTGAATAACACCTCAAAATTGAGACACTGCAAAGCTTTGGTTTCTTCTTTTACAGGAACGATTAACGCGAACAAGTGTGTGTTTATTACCTGTACCTGAGATAATAACTTATAACTGCCATTGAATGATATTGCCTGGAAATTCAGATCCTCACGAATTCAAATCTGCATAGGTTGTATGTATACAGTGCCAGAAAAAAAAATGCTGGAAAAAGTTCTACATCTGTAACTTTATTTAAAAGACAAACAATTGATGTAAAATACTAATGAATGTTAAACTTGCAACATGTATCCTGGCATATGACAATGGTAGTACAGAAAATACAACCCACACGTGTGCTTATATGATATGAACAAAACCATCCAGTTTAAATCAATACTTATAAAGTATATTTTGATAAACCTTCTTTCAACATTTCACAGAACATTTAGCAACATTCGTATGCTGAGCTATAAATTAACAATGTATCTTAGCCCTAATCTCCCCCCCCTTTCCACACAAATATAAATAAAACAAAAAAAAATATCATCCTGAGTGAGGTAACCCAATCACAAAAGAACACACATGGTATGCACTTACTGATAAGTGGATATTAGCCCAGAAGCTCGGAATACCCAAGATACAGTTCACAAACCACATGAAACTCAAGAAGAAGGAAGACCAAAGTATGGATACTTTGGTCCTTCTTAGAAGGGGGAGAATTGCCCATGGAAGGAGTTACAAAGTGTGGAGCAGAGACTGAAGGTATGATCATCCAGAGACTGCCTCACCTGGGGATCCATCCCACATACAGACACCAAACCTAGACATTACTGTGGATGCCAACAAGTACTTGCTGACAGAAGCGTGTTATAGCTGTCTCCTGAGAGGCTCTGCCAGTACCTGACAAATACAGAGGTGGAGGCTCTCAGCCAACCTTAGACTGAGCACAAGATTCCCAATGGGGAGCTAGAGAAAGGACCCAAGGAGCTGAAGGGGTTTGCAGCCCTATAGGAGGAACAACAATATGAACCAACCAGTACCCCCAGGGCTCCCAGGGACTAAACCACCAACCAAAGAGTACACATGGTGGGACTCATGGCTCCAGCTGCATATTTAGCAGAGGATGGCCTTGTAGGTCATGAGTGAGAGGAGAGTCCCTTGGTCCTGTGAAGGTTATATGCCCCAGTATAGGGGAATGCCAGGGCTAGGAACAGGAGTAGGTGGGTTGGTGAGCATGGGGAGAGGGGAAGAGGATAGGAGGAGGGAGTTTTCGGAGGGGAAATCAGGAAAGGGGATAACATTTGAAATGTCAATAAAGAAAATATCTAATAAAATATATAAATATATATTAATATATGACACACACACACATATATATATATATTATATAATAAAAACAGACTGAATTTTTGAGGAAGTAAGGAGGCACACAGTAGAGGCTAAAAGGATGAAGGGTAGGAAATGATATAATTATATTTGAATTTAAAAAATTAAAATTACTAAGGGAAAAGACAAGAAATCAAGGAGCCAGGAATGCTTAGAAAAGCCCAGAATGCTTGGGAATTGAGTAACATACTTGTCAACGGATCAAATAAGAACTCAGAAGGGAAATCTGAATAAGTATATAACTGAACAGGCATCCTGAGGTGTTGGCACACATCTCCTATCCCAGTACTTGAGAGGCAGAGGCAGCCTGATCTACAGTCTGAGTTCCTGGACAGCCAATGCTACACAGAGAAACTCTGTCTCAAACAAAGAAGCAAGCAAACAAAAAGGAAACAAACAAATAAACAAATGAACACACAAACAAATAACAACATTTGTGGGATGCAGATAAACCGAGGATTAGAGTAAAATTTGTTTATTTATAACACTGTCTTAAAAACTGATTAAGTACAGAAAAGGTACTGTGCATTTGGGGTTCTGTGTCCGTGTGTCTGTATCCACGGATTCAACTTACTGTGGATTGAAAGCATTTGAGAAAGAAATTGCATCTGTGCTGAGCATGTTCAGCCTCTGTCCTTGTCATTATCTGCTAAATAATACAGCACAGCTGTTTGCAAGATGCAGATTGTATTTGGAATGACAAGTGATCTAGAGAAGATTTAAAGGAAATTGCAGGTTGCACACATGCTATTCACACTCATAAATATAATGCCAGTTATGTAGAAGGATGTTTAGTATCCTGGTGAGATTTGGAGTCAATTCCTTCTTCATCTCTTTTGGATAGGTAAATAAGATACAATTTTTTTTGTAAGGAAGATTGGCTCATGCAATGATGGTATGTTAGGTTTCTCTCTCCAACAATTGGATATAATACTGATTAAAAATCAGGGTTGTTGATATAAAATTAACAACTTAATTCTAACATTTATGGAAAAGGTATAAAGCATCCGGAAGAGAGCAAAGTGAGACAATTTAGTTTATCTCACTTCAAGGTCTACCACAGTCCTAAAGGAAACAGGGCGGTAAGGATTACAGCTAGAGAAGTGGCTTAACGGAGCAAAGTAAGTCCAGCAATTGTCCCGTGAGTTTTGTAATTGACATGTGACAAATGTTTCAAGTTTTTCAATAAAGACATATTTTCAGCACATAATATAAGATGATGGGACACTGAATGGAAAAATATTAAGCAAACCTTCTCTTTCATATATTAAACAGAAGATCCACTAAAAACTAAATAGGGAAGCCAAGAGCTGGCTGGAGGCATTTCCAAAATGTTTAATGGACAAACGTCTTATATTCAGAACAGAGACTAAACCATAAAATATCCATGTGAGCCAATAATAAAAAGACAGCTTAAAATTGGACAATTTTAAAGGATTCTTTACAAATAAAATGAATAGAATAGGAATAAACACAAAAACTCATGAATCAATTAGCTATTAGGAAACTGTAGAGTAATACCCCAATGAGGTACTGTAGTATCTCCCAGGATGGACACAATTAAAGTGATGATTGGCAGCAAGTTTTGCTGGCACTGTGAAACAACTACCATTGTCGTCTATCATTAATGAAAGGCTAATTGCTACAGCTTCTGAAGGGGGAAATGATTTGACTTTTTTTTTAATTAGATATTTTCTTTATTTACATTTCAAATGCTATCACAAAAGTTCCCTATACCCTCCCCCTCGCCCTGCTCCCCTTCCTACCTACTCCCACTTCTTGGCCCTGGCATTCCCCTGTACTGGGGCATATAAAGTTTGCAAGACCAAGGGGCCTCTCTTCCCAATGATGGCCATTTTAAATGGTTTTGTTAAGTTCACATAATCCTGCTCCTTTTCTCGATCCTTTCCAATCCTGACCCAAAATAAATTAACGTAATTGTCCTCCATAGAAAATGAGTTAGGTGAATTTATAGCAGCTTTATTCTTACCAGGGTAGAGCTCGAAGCAACCCAGAGGGATGTACAAAGCATGGTGGTTGGTCATATAGTGGAATATAGTCACACAAAGGGAACAGAGCCTAAAACTTCCCGGTAACAACGTTGGGAATAAGCAGTATGTGGAAGAGAGAAGTTAGCTTCAGATGTCATGAAGTTATACAGATTCACACTTTCTATGCACGGAGAATTCCTTACCTCTGTGGGTGGGAATTGAATGAAAGACACAATGGGGAGAGGTCTCAGGGTGTGAAGAACGTAAGAATATTTGTGTGCTCTGCTAGAGTAGTGTTTATATGAAATCATATGTGTTTCAAAATTTACCAAAGTGTATAATTAGGACTGAAAACAAATTAATATTAACTACTACTAATAAAAAAGTAGTTGTAGTGAATGAAAAACTCTCTGTCTTCCCATCCAGTCAGGCATAGCATGTCCCAGTAATACAGGCTGGGGACAGTGGTGGGGTATTTCTCTGCGGTTCTAAGAGTAAAGTCACTAGCTCTGCACAGTTTTCATGAGACCTATGAGATTTCTTGGCCATTGGTCTCTCCAAGTTGGAGGAGTGGTGTCACTAACTTGAGGTGTCTTGGACCTACTTCAAGGTGACTCAGGGTTCATTTTCCTTCTGTTCTACAGCTCATTTAGGAAAATTTCATGCAAGACTAGCTCATAGGTCAAATGGTTGATTGAGTATTGGCCTTACCCCAAGCCCATCTCCCCTTGTCCTCAGTTCAGGTCATTTCCGTCACATCCTTCATCTTTTCAACCTCAGTTCTTGGATAAGAAAAAACTCTGTCAGATCATTCCTGCTAAGGATGTTGGTATGGGGACAGAAAGATGCCAAGAGCATGCTCTTTATCTCATGACAGAAAATGAATGCTGTCTTTCTTTGTTGTAACTGAAGTCACATTTTCTGTTCACGTATCAAAGCCTCTTTTGTGGTGATTCTGGGGTATCTGCGCAGCAGAATAGCCACGCCTTCTCCTTATGGTTCTTCCTGTATACCTGCTTTCAGGATGGATTCACAGTTGGATTTTCCTTTCTGAAAAGACAAGACTGTTCTCATACCAGCCTTGGGGCACAGCTCAGAGATAAGACCTCTAGGAAGGCTTTAGCAGATTGCATAGATCCCACATTTAGTGTTCTCTGTGGTTTGTTTGTTTGTTTGTTTGTTTTTGTTTGTTTTAGCCTTTCCTCAAAACCCAACACACTCAGTACAGAGCTGGTTGGGGGAGAGAGTGTCACTTTCCTCTGTAGTGTAAGCTGCTGATAGTAGCCTGTGCCCCACTGAATTACTTCCGACTTATACTAGGCCAAGTAACCCTAACTAAGCTCAGTAGCCCACATTGGGACTGTTGAAAAGAAGGGTGTAAGTAGAGAGGGAGAGGCATGAAGAAGGAGAGTAGGGTTAAAAAGGGCTAATAACTATTATACAGGCATATGAAGCTGTCAAACAATAAAAGAGCTGTGTGTGTGTGTGATATAATGCTAGAAAAAAGTATAAATTCACGTGTAATTTAACTAAGCCTTAAACAGGAAAGTTTATTAACTGCTGGTCCCATATGCCCCTGGGCATTCTTACTTTACCTGTCCGTTATCTTGCTCTGGTATACTCATGGCCAAGATGAGTGATGTTGTCTTCCATAAGACCCATTTCTACTGGGGCCAGCTGGAAAAACCCTGTGTGACAATTACCCTTAACGACAGGGGCTATGGTTTTTAGCCTGCCTTCATAAATATGATGTCTGGCACATCATGATAAATTTCTTTTTGCCAAGTGAATGAAAAAGTGAGAAAATGAGACTATCAGTTAAGCAACACAATTGTTTTATTTTATTCATGTTTGTTTATGTATAAGTGAGTGTAAGATATCAGTGTTGTAGTCCTTGTGTAGAGCTCAGGACATTCCCTCTTGCTTCCATGTGGAACCTATGGATCAAACTCAGGTATTCAGCTCTGCATGTAAATAGCTCCGTGGCATCCAGGGAGCCATATCAATGGACTAAGCACACTTAAATTTTTGAAACTTATTTAGGCTATAGGAAAAGACGAATTTTTAAAACACAAAATCACCACACAAAATTATAGAATCTTAGAGGCTCTATTTTTAAAGAAATGTGTCCTAATGGTTTTATAAAGGGATTTCCCCTTTGTGCAGAGGCCATCCCAGTCCATTAAAATTATTTATCAATGAGTTTGTTTTTGATGATTGAGGTGAATGAATCAGGAGTCATGGATATCATACTTCTGCTTCTGTGACACCATTGGAGAGTTACCTTTTATTGGGTGCAACCACAACCCTGGATCCGCTTCAGTGGTCTTAAATACCCTACATTAGGCTCCATCAATCACAAAGCTTAGGGACTCAATATGGACACATCATATGTTTGTCTGGCTTTTGTAAAGAGGATTATCACATCTTATACATTACCAAGTGTTTAGACTGAAGCCACATCCGTAGCCAGCAGAATTATCAGCATGTGTTCAGGTATCCCAGGGTTTTCCCCTTTCTGTAGAGAAGGGTTCCTGGTAACTCAAAGACCACTAATGTCTTTGGCTAACAACTGGATCTCATTTTGTTGTTTTTGTAAGTGGTGAAAACCCCATAGTTGTATTCTAGGGATTTCTCCCTAGGATAAAGAGTCATGTCTCCCACATCTTGTACTTTGTGAGCTAGTTAATTGTCAAGCAAACTAATGAATGAATAAGGAAATCAATGCACATCAAATACCCTTTTCTCAATCTCTCTTTCCTCCCTGGCATTAAAATTAATACTTCTGCAATGACATCTAAGAAACTGAAATCAAGTGTTTTATCTGAGAGTACGATCATCTAAGAACATGATTAAACATAACTGTTGATTTCTTGTTTAGAGAAAGTATTTCTAGTTTGTGTTTCTTGTAGTGCGGTCAGCACTTAATCAGTGTGGTAGTTAGGATGACCACGGCCCCCCTTTTGTCTGGCATTTGAACACTTGGTGCTCAGTTGGTGGCACTCTTTGGATAGATTGAGCCACTGGGAACTTCTGGAGGAAGCATGCCCCATGAGAACAGACTTTTGGAGTTTAAAGACTCGTGCCACCTGCCTCCTCCTAGCTCACTCTATTTGCTTTGTGGCTTGTGGCTCAAGATGTGCCTCCTCGGCATCTTGCTCCTTCTGCCATGTCTGCCACTTGATGACATGTTCCCCTAACATGGCAGACTCTTATCCCTCTGGAGCCTAAGCCCAGATAAACTCTTCTCTAAATTGCCTTGGTTACGGTGTTTTATCACAGCAATGGAAAAGTAACTCATAAAATTAGTTGAGCTTGCTGTATCAATGAGTTACAAAAAGACTCCTATGCCAAGAACTACTTCTTAACTTCCAATGAATGGTTTCTTGAGAAAGCAAGAATTACAGCTCTACTTTTGTCAAATTGGTAAAGCCTTCTTCCTGGTCTGCAGACATGGCTCTGGGGATTGTACTGTTAAAGTGGGATAACCTGCTTTGGTCTGAATGTTTCTCTCCTCAGAGATTACATATTAAAAATGTCACTCCCAAGGTGCTGGTGTTCACTGCTGTGGCCTTGGGCGGTGAAGACATAGCAAGAAGAGAACTTTCATGGTTCTTAATTCCATGTTTTAGAGATTTGTTAATTATATCGCCCTTCTGTCAGACAAACACTCTGATCCTCACAGAGTGCTAACAGGCAAAGCATGCCCGCCCTTATTTACATACCAATCTAGCTTTTAACTGATCAGCTATGTGAGTCTGGCTATTAGACAATCAATTCAAATATGAAGTTCTATGGACCTTGAGCCATTCATATTTGGTTCATCAGTGATAGAGTTAAAAAGTTTCAGTATTTGCTCTGTCCTTGGGGAAGATTCTGGCAGGGAGTTGGCGAGTTTTCACTGATTCCTTAGACAACCTCATTAAGCATGAAAATATGCATGCTTCTACTCCAAGACAATTCCTGCTGACCCTTGCCTTGCTCCAGTTGCTTTCTGAGATAAATCCTGGAAACGCATTTGCAAGTAGGAGCAAGTGGCTTATCTCTCAGATAGGGCTTTGGGAGATGACTCCTAGGTTTTAAATCTCTTTGTTATTGCTGTCTCCCTGGGAAGGGGAAAGAGCTAAACAGAGACACAGGATAAGAAGATTCTATAAGTAGATCAAGAAGAAAAAAAAAAGAATAGAAAAAGGATGATTAGGGAGGAACCAGGTCTGGATGTGTCCCAAAGGCCACAGGCCTGGAGGTTTCAGAAAGAGGTCAACAGGGTAAGATGGCCACTGTCCTTGTCTGCTTAGACCTATGTTACAAGGTGCCACAAACTCAGTAGCTTATGATGACCAGTTCTTCCTAAGTTGCAAAAGATGAAAACTCTAAGATGGGGACACTAGCAGACTCAATGTCTGATAAGTGTGTGTATTCTGTTTTGTAGATAGGTGTGCTCTCACATGGTGGAGGGAGAAAGAGGCTCCCCAGGGTCTCCTTTCCTAAAGCACTAGTCCCATCATGAATGTTCTCCTCACCTCCCAAGGCCACAGCAGTGAACACCAGCACCTTGTGAGTGACATTTTTAATATGGGAACTGAGGGGAGAGAAACATTTAGACCATAGCAGCCAGCTAGAGATTGTAGAGAATAAGGGGTTAAAGGGACTATTGGGGCCCCTCAACAGAGTGGGAAGGAGGAGAGCAGACTGTGGAATAATATGAAAGCAATGGAGGAGGAGCTGGGCTACAACCTGCCTGTCCGAGAAATGACCCCATGTTCTCTGGAAATCATTTTCCTATCTGTCACCTTTTCCTTTCCGTTCTGTTGGCCCAGACTAAGTTAAAGACTTTCCCCCCATGGAGTCAGGGATAGGAAATAACTTCCTGTAAGTGGAGGATTTGAGCAAAATTGGCCTAGCTGTCTCTCTTTGGTCCTCTTCATATTCGGCTTCATTATTCTGATGGGATTTGATGGCGATGAGTGTCTCTGCTTTGACATTTGAAATATATCCATGGCTTCTACATGCTGTGGAATGTGACCCGAGTCTTTAAAAGCTCACATTCTTTGGAATACTGAAATATCTATAAAGACACATAGAGAGGAGAAAGCTTGAATAGACAGGAAGTGACACAGTTTTGGGGATGGAGAGGACCAAGAGAGTACCTTTGTTTTAGAGACTGAACATTTGTTTTGGAAACTTTGTCTCGCGTTGGGGTGGGCTTGCTTGTTGATGTTCTCCAGAACAAGTCAAGAGAAGGACTTTTTTTGCTTCTGTTTGCCTCCAGTGTGTGTGACACTGAGTTAGCCATGGTGCAGCCAGTGTAGCTTTGTAACAAACTGGAGTTACATACCCTGTGAGGGAAAGGTGTTTGGCTTTTGTCTCTTCCACTGGTTCAAGAGATGCAGTAGGAGAAAGGTCACTAAGGGAGAGGTTAAAAAGCCTGCTCTCTTGGGAACATTCTGTATTCTTTGCCAAATGACCTTCATCAGGTCACCAAACATATCTGACTCATTTCTGCTCTCTAAAATGGTCTTTATAACATATGTTTAACTTCTTGGGTAGTTTTGGGATCAGGTGAAATATGTTGAAAAACACTTTAACCTATAGGATGCTCGTTACTAAAATGTAATGTCAAGTCAGTAAAGAAGCAAAGGGAAAAGCAACTGAAAAGGTCAGCTTAGGAACTTTGGGAAGGCCATGAAACACTTGCCCCTCCGGGAGGGAGAGGCTAATTACCATTTCTTAGACCATAGTGTGGGAACTGACCTGCTTGTGGGGACACATTCTGCAGGACTGACTGTTGCACACCTTCAGACAAAGGAAGTCCTTGTCACCTCATTCCCTAAAGACCAATCAGTTTAAAGGGTACACTGTTCTGCCAATCATATTGTACCTAGTTGCTGATGCTCTATTCTGCCCCTGGAAACTATATAAAAACTCGCCAACCCGGTCCTGGGGGTTGCCGACTCTCCTTCGGGTCTGGGACGACCCCAGTGCACTGGAACAATAAATTCCTCTTGCTTTTTGCATTGATCCCAGATCCACGTGGTTCACTCAGGGGGTCCCCAGTAAGCTAAAGCTCACCAGAGTCTTACACAGCATTGAATCAAACCATGGATAATACCTCCTCTTTTTCATGATCTCCATCCTTTACAATTTGCTGTGACCCAACAAGCCAGTCTTTGGTGGAAACCATACACAGCTAAAGTGACTTCACCCTTAAGCCAGGAATGGAGAGGACTGGGTCCTCTGAAAATTGAATGTCTGGTGTTCTGCTCAGTTTTAAATTGTTTTTCATTGGATCCAGCATACATTTAATATTCAATGAATGCATGTTACAACTTCTAGTCTCTGCTTCCAGTCATATATTAGTGTTGCTCATGGCCCAAATCACAAACAATATCAGAGGATGTCTTTAAGAAAAAAAAAAGGCAAGTTTTATTGAAATAATACAGTCAAAATGAGCACATTCCTGGACCCATTCAAGAAGCATACACATTTACAGCATCTACAGTGCTAGACTTTGGACTTTGTTTTCTCTTGTCTACTGATCCCTTCAATCTTCTCAGCATCTCCTATGGCCGAGTCTGGACTTTGTTTTCTCTTGTCTACTGATGCCTTCTCTCTTCTCAGTATCTCCAGCACCACTGCTCCCATCTCTCTGTGACTACCATGCACAAGTCACTGCTATAGTTGCCCTCTCAAAATTATTTCCTCAGTCTCCCTAGTGAACTCTCTGATCCTGCCCTTTTCTTATCAAAGAGGGCAGTGCTGCTTTTCTGACATAAGTTGAACCATGCCTGCTTCTGCAAACTCAAGGCTCCATCAGGTAGAGCTCTCCCCAGGGTCATGCTGCTATAGCAGCATCTGAGACCCTCAAGTACCTTCACCTCTATGTCAGTGACTTGAACTCAGTGCCTATTTTCTTGCCTACTCTCCTCTAGCCATAAGGCTGGTGCTTTCATTGTTTGTTTGGTTGTTGTTGTTGTTTTTTTAAGTAGAAAATGTAAATGAACTCTTACCTCCGAGATTCTGTACCTCACTCTCCTGCCCGAAAGGCTATTTTATCTAATGTCTTTGTGTCTATTTGGACACCATTGTTAATTTATGTAAAGATGCTATGCTTTATAGTTGTGCCCACCTGGTAACTATTTCCTTACTGTCTCTAAACTTAATTAATTCCTGCCTCTTTGCTCTGCTCTGCTCCAGGTGTGTGGGGAGGCTGCCTGCTTTGTGCACTGCTATGTCAGGCACCAAGCAGGTCTCCATACACGGTTGTTCAATGGATGAATGGACGTGCATAACAGTCTAGGGCAGTGCTTATTTAGTCCCCTGTTTGCAGAAGTGAGGTCAACACTCAGAACAATATGATGCTTTTTTCACGTTAAGGAAAAACAAAAAGCAAACCCCAGAGAGCTTTTTTTAAAAAATGATTTTACAAATAAGGTGTGCATTATAAACATATCTTTCCTAACATTTGGATTAATTTTTTTAAAAAAGAGGTTATTTAGGAATAAGTAATGTCTTACCCTGAAGAAATGTTTTTAAGGGGATTTCAGATATGCTGGCAGGTTCTACAGGGTGGCAGCTTGGGGCAGAGATCAGTCAGGTTGCTTGGCCTTGGATTGGGCCTTCTGGCTCCCTCCTGAGCACCCTGGAAGAACAGACTATTGGCCCAGCTCACTTGAATGTGAACTGTGCTTAGGTCCCATTCTAGCTCTGTCTCAGAGTACGTCCTTAAAGCTCCTTTCATTCCAGTGTGTAAAAGATGATCCGAGGGGACATCCACTAGAAGACTTGTTTTAGTGTCTGCCCTGATACTTAAAACACTTCCATAGGATTTTGTGTGTGTGTGTGTGTGTGTGTGTGTGTGTGTGTGTGTGTGTGTGTGTGGTGTGTCAGCAGGTTGCTTAAGGTTTCTTTCTCGGCCTGCGAGAGTTGATGACAAGCTAGTTCAGTGAACGGAAAGGTCCTTTGAAATGAGAAAATACTGTGCCTCTAAAGGAAAGCGAAGGGAGACCAAAGCTAAAAAGAATTTTGATTTTCAAATGCAGGCTTACTTGTTTGCAAGAAAAGTGTGCTTATATTCACTTCAGATGTGATTCACTTCTCAAGAAAAAAAAATACATTCGGTGTACTCTTCTTTTGGGCATTACATTTGGCCATTTTATGCTGTTTTGCCATTTCCTGTAGGAAACAAGGACGTTTATTCTATCCAGCAGTTCCAAGGGATTGTGAAAGATCTTTTGAGCTGGAAGAGCAGCCGAGGAAATAAACGAGGAGGCCTGATGGATACCGTGTAGGCCCTATGTGTGTTTCAACAGTATCCAGGTTATGAAATCTATAGCCATGCGTTGTTGGCAGACAGATCACACAAGCCAATTCAGTTCATCTTTGAGGGTGCCTCTCTGATGAAGTTGTGTTCACTTTGCATACAGGAACTGTCACTGTTTGCATGCATGTAACAGGACAGACATGGCGCATTCTCGAGGCATACCACAAAGATCTAACTTCACACCCTCCATTGTCATAGTGCAGGATGAAATCAGTAAAGACTTCTTCAAGGAAAGATTTTATTTATTCCTTAGCTTCCAGTTGCATGGTGAATAAACTGCTGAGGACTGAAAGAGATGGGAGACCACATTCAAACCTGGGGAAAAACCTGGAGGTCAGCTGAGAATCGCTCTAGGTAACGTTTGTATAACTTAACTTCTGAAGCTCAGGCTGGGGAGAGTATGCTTGTCTTTCACGATCCCTTGGAGCTGCTGAGGGGCAACTGTTCCGCAGTTGATGAAGGCAGATGGGCCTCCCTCTGTTTCTCACTGTATCTTATGATCATAGATTATTTGCAAATAAAGATTGCTCTATTATACAGGCTGTCTCTGGACCACTCTGTTTCCTGTTTGTCTTTTCAGAATCTTCTGCACAATTGTGATGAGGTTAAACAATGGGGGGATTATTTTATATAAATTGTCTAGTTATAAATGTACTCACAATTATGTTAAATTTACTCAGAGTAGCCTAACTGTTGATCATACTCTCTGTTATTGAATAGCAGCCAATTAGTAATCTCCCCCTCTTGTATCGTTGCTTGTCTGTAGAGACATCTTCCATGGAAAGCTGTAAGATCAGTAGGAGTGCCATCAAACACCATGGGAAGGCTGAACAGGTTGGCTATTACACTGTAGGAAAGATATACAGAAGAAAATAGCAAAACCCAAGTGAATGGATTCTACTGGAGCTAATCATCTGAAATGGTGCCTAATCTTCCCTAAAGCTGTATTATTATGAAAAATAGAGAATGTGAAACCATCGACTCTTCCTTTGAATGCATCAGTAAACAGTATAACCCCATCTGGTGCTCTTTTAACCACTGGCTTTCTCAGACTTTTGTTTTGATTGGCACAGGAAGGTTTACAGTTGAAATGTCCCCCAGAGGCTCCTGCACTGAGCATGATACTCAGTGACAGAAATGGCTAGAGTTGGGATTTTGGGGCAGTGACTGGATCAAAAAGACTCTGTGGTTTCCTCAATAGATTGGTTCATGCATGCATCACGTTATAATTTGATGGGCTGTTCGGACTTGGTAAAAATGTGAATGGTAACATTTTGTTGAAGGAAATGGATCTCTGGGGAAGGTATGCCCTTGGATAATATATATTGTCCTTGGCTCCTCATCTTACCATGACATGAACAGCTTTGCTCTTGTGAAGTTCTTCCTCAGCCTAGAAACAGAGAACAGGCTCATAGACAGAAATATCAATATCAGTAAGAGAATCTCCCTATACTTACATGGCCTCTTAAAGGTCTTTTGTCACAGTGGTAGACATTAATGACTATTGTGGGAACTAAAAAAAAAAAAAAGGAGCCTGGGGAAGGAAGGGGGAGGGGAGGATAGCCCACGTCTGGCCAGAGTTCCTTCTATGCTCTGGGCAGGTGGATTCAGGAGGGCTGCCAGACACTTTCCACTCAGCCCCCAGGTGGGCATCCAAGCCTCTGAACCACTCAACGGGGGGTGGGGGTGGACAAGGGGCAGCCCCCGACCTGGGGGCCCCAGGGCCACACCCTGTAGCCCCGGGGTTATGGGAGAGAGAGATAAGGGAAGAGGTTCCCAACACTGACCAGAGAGAGGGGAGAGAGAGAGTGAGGGGCACGAAGTAAGAGCATAAGAGGTAAGAGAGTGAGGTAGGGCTGAATAGCCATTTTTATGGTCTTCACTGTTGCTAGGTAGCTGGGGAGGAGTTTAGCCTGAAGGTCAGAAGCTTGGGCCATTGCCTACGTGACTACTAACCATGCTTCTCTTGTAGGAGTTGTGGGGGGACAGTAACTTATGCAGGGGCCAGGATTCTAGGAGCATGAGGGAACGCCTACCATGTCATAAAGGTGAATTATGACCATCAGGGGTCAGACCTCAGCTTGACTGGAGACCAGCCTCCAATTCCCCACAGACTATTAGTGGTAGACAGTAATATAATGAACAAATAAATTTAAGTGACCAGAATGCCCTTCAATTCTAGTGGTGGGTAGAGGAAAAATTACTTCAAAATGATAGTGACAAAGAGTCTGTAGTTGCATGTCATTCGAGGGAGGGAATTTATCATGAACAGCAGCAGTATACTTCAGGTGGTAGATTTTTGGTTGATTATGTTTGTGGATAATGCCATGCCTGGGTAAATGGTCTTGAGTTTTGTAAGAAAACAAACTGAGCAAGCCACAAGGAGCAAGCCAGTAAGTAGCAGTGCTCCATGGCCTTTGCTTTAGCCAGATTTCTGCCCTGTCTGAGTTTCTGCCCTGACATCCTTCAGTGATAAACAGTAATGCAGAAGTGTAAGCAAAACAAACCCCGTGCTCCTCAAGTTGCTTTGGTTATGGTATTTCATCACATCAATAGAGACCCTGCCTAAGACAGAAACCAAAACAAGAATCTTAGCAGATACTCTGGCATGTTCTTTTCATCTTTACCACATGTTACTTTCTTCCCATTTGGATCACTTAGCTGCTGTTTAACAATCCAGTATTAAAGTATTGACAAAATTTAGAAAATAAAACACTTGCTTCCCATCTTCCATTTTAAGCAAACACTCCTCTTTCATGCTATTTGCTGTGATTATTTTCCTTGTGAATACAGTGAGTCCCACCTTGCCTCTAGCATCTTAACTTTCATTCAGGAAAATACTTTTAAAATGATGCTTATCCCTCCCCAAATAGCATTACCTAAGATCTGCAGGGACCTAGGTGACCTCACACTCCCACATCCTTTGACAAGTGCTATTGTTTCTGGAAACCAGGGTAGGTTTGGGGGACTCTGGCGCCGTAACTTTGGAGGCTTTCCTACAGCTGGTTGACCTTTGAACTCTCTGAAGACTGACTGCATGAGCCCCTGGAAAAGGATGACTCAACTGTGTTCCTCCGTAGAGTTTCTGGAATCCTCAGGCCCCATCTGCCTATCTTCATCTCCACAGCAGCTCCTGTTAACACTGGGTTAATCCAAGCTCCTGTTGACACTGGGTGTCTGCCAGTGGCTTCCTCCCAGCTTACTCAGCTCTCAGTGACAATACACATCCTACCTCTGCGTGCCCATCACAGCCTTTCCTTGTTGCCCTCAATGCCAAGTGCGTGTTGGAGAGAGAGACACAAAGAAGAACTTCGGGTTTCTGACATCCTAACTTTAGTCAGACTCTCTAACATACGTTCAAGTTTTTCATGACTCTAGGATTCGTTCTACGGGGGGTAGGGTGTGTGTGTGGGGGGAAGGTTTCACCAAGATTCTGTAACATCGCCATGACAGGATACCATAGTCATTCCTACTTTAGAAAAAGAAGTTACAGGTATGAAAAACATAGAGAATACTTGCTCTAGATTTTGGTTTTCGAGACTATTATGTGGTAAAACTAAGTTTGGTCTTGGGTCACCTCTCTCCTAGCCCAGCATGTTATTCCCCACCGCCATTTTCAGCATGGCTTTTGATGACAAGCAACAAACAATCAAGCTCACTTGGGAACTTGGTGCCTTAGTTGGTTCTTAATGCATAGGACACTGATACTCCATCAGGATCTGTAATAGTCAGTTTGGGGCTACTTTGCAACACGTTTTGTTTACATGTTATTGTGAAGATAAATTATCTGTAACCCCACTATATTTATTCACAGTAGCCTCATCCAGAAAAATTGATAGTATTTAAGCCACAGTAGAAATACTCTGATTTGTCATAAGATATAAGAAAAAAAGAGCAATACTGTTTTAGTATTAGTAAAAAAAAAATCAGTTAAAAAGGCAACTCTTTTAATATTTAACTTTGGAATGATTGAGCTTGAAAGAAAAGAAGATGAAGAAGCTGATAGAAAACAAAGAAAAAACACTTCAGTAAGATTTTTGAAGTAGGAATAGTTCCTAGGGTTTTAGAAGTAAGTGCTCACACCACACCACCTAATCTCATTTGAAGTTTCAAAGCTTTCCTTGAATGTAATGTAGCACTTTGGGTCGTTAAGCTTTTGTACCTTTAGCGCTGCAAAACAACAGAGACTCTTTATGTATCATTTACCAATTCCTTTTCTTCTGTGAGTCAACAGTAGCACTCTCCACTCAAATGAAGATCATGGCTGGAAGGTGGAAGCCAGCAGGCAGCGGGGCTAGGAGGAGCCGGTTTTCCCATGGGGGTTTTGTAATTTAGCAAATATTTTACCTTTTTCTCATGTAAAGTGTATTTTTTTTTCAGGCTGGAAATGGATTAGGCATGCTTTTGAGAAAATGACATTAAAAACCTTTCATAGAATACAAAAGTGAAGGCAATGGATAATTATTTTTTTTAACTGGTAGCATTATCCTTTTCTCTGTTCTTTAATTTTCATGCCGATGCCGAGGTCTCTGCGGGGCCTCTTCTTTTAAGTCTGTTGTTCCTGGGCGCTTATTACAGGGGATGTAAGCATGGCTTCAGATGATCCGGTGTGCATTGTGGCTGTGACAAGCTTGCCGGTTATTAGGTTCTGACCTGTCCCCACTCAGCATTCTTACATTTGGTTCTTCTTTTCACAGCACACTTAGTCACTGGGGTGGAAAAACAGGTTTTAACTCAAGTAACAAAAAACTTGCTTCTTTGTAATTCATGGAACTAGAGTTTAAACAGAACCTTGGAGGTGGAGACTCGGAAATCCTGGATTTGACACTGTTAAGGGAGTTGGAGACTTTGCTATTTTCAATACACGCCACAAGGTCATTAATTAAACATTAAAGCAAGTAATTTGAACTGAATCAGGATCAGTTCATATGACCCCCTCCCCATCACCCCTTTCCCAGGCTCCCACCTTGGTCCATGCTAAATGTACTTAATTTAAGCCTCACCCAGAACTTGTAAGATTCTCATCTCAATAGTCCACACCACAGATAATACTGTAATTTCCCCCTGTTTGTGAGAGAAGGAACAATGGAAATCCCTAAATGGGATTATTTTCACCTTTATTGCCTAGCTAGTGATATTGGTATAATTGACTTAAGTTACCTACTGATTCAGTGTGTTCTGGCACACTGCTTGCAAGTTCTGCTTATATGAGCCCCTTTGAAGTTAGCCCTGGAATGACTTTGTTCTCTGGGGATGCTGGGTTGAACTCACAAATGGACATTCGTTCCCCAGAGGGTATGAAATCTGCCTTCCCTGAAGTTCTCTGTGAAGCAATGCATACCATGGGGTCCTATTTATTTTTTACTTTCTACTCGGAATGGCAGCCCTGAAACACTTCACTGAAAATGGTCCATTGCATCATTAGGTTCAAATCAGTGGCTGAAAGCCTTTGCTCCTGATTTCAAGATTTCTAGGTCCCAAGCAAACCAGACTAGTGATTTTTTTTTCTTTCTTTCTGTTGAGTTGCAGTTGAGGTGCTTTTGAAATTTTATAAAGTAACATTTCAGAGAAGTTCTTTCTGATCACCCCCCCGCCCCCATCCCCCGGGACACAGCAAACAAGTGGAGGAAAGGTGGCTGGGAGTCATGATATTTTTACTGTGTAAATACTGACACTTAATTTCAAACTGATATTATTGAAAGCTTTTATGTATGTCCCTTCATCCTTAATGTTCTTTTGTCATGTATTTTGTTATAGCAAGGAGGCCAATAATGTACCAGCTGATCTCAACCAGAAAAGTCTATACTACTGCAAGCTCAGAAGGTCTGATGGAACATGTGTGCCTCTCTCATATTCATGATATATATATATATATATATGTATATATATATATATATATATATATATACACACACACACATATATATATATACACACATATATATTTGACAGAGTTTCTCTGTAGCCCTGGCTGTCCTGGACCTCACTTTGTAGACCAGGCTGGCCTCGAACTCAGAAATCCGCCTGCCTCTGCCTCCCAAGTGCTGGGATTAAAGGCGTGTGCCACCACTGCCGGGCATATTCATGATATCTTAAGTTCTAAAATTTCTTTCAAAATTTTTTACTTAAAATACTGGTTTCAAATAGCATATTTGTCGTAATAAACAAGGCAGAGTAGATCCACTATGAATGTATACAGTACTTATACATATGTTTTTATGTATATTAATAGTGAAAAGCAAACATAATTTTGATTAATCACCAATAAACACTGTTAGCATATTTTAATTATTTTCTGATCATTTCTTTGGTCCCATACAATGTAACCTTTTATAGTATAAGCTGTCTTCTCAAATGTTTTTGCGTTTTTGCAGAAAAGAATTGGGAATAGAAGAACTTACTTGCGAGGTGACTTTAAGCATGTCCCCCAATTTTTTTTTTTCAGTGAGGCGCATATTTTAATTTGCAAAGCTGGAGACACAGTATTGGTGAAGTCTATAGTGAGAATTACAGGAGATGCTAATATGTAGGCGAGCACTGATATGCCACCTCTTAGGGCTATCTGAATGGTAGGGACCATTATTAGTGTTAAAGGAGCTGCAGGATCCCATGAGATGGCTCATTACAGTGCCTGGAGAGTTGAGCTGAGAAATCTACATTTCTCAATCAGAGACCTTGGCCACTTATCCAGAATATCACCCCACTGGGGATACAGAGTGTGTGGACCACGTTGCTTAATTGATTCCCACCGGCGAGATCAGCTCCTCTAGAGAGTTGGTTTCTATGAATCAGATAAGGGCTGGCCTCATTCACCTCCAGAATCCGAATTCTCGGAATGTAGAATTTTAAAATTAGAACAGGGGAAACTCTTCTGGAACTGAGCTGAGACTGCAAATTAAAATGTCAAGATTATTTAGCATTAGCATTCTTGCCGCCGAAAGTTTGTAGGGAAAAACAAATGCAATCACAACCCGGGTTTTGAGTAGGCTCCAAATTTCCACAGGAAATGGGGAACTCTGTTCATTTCAGCTATACGAATTGCTATTATTTATTTCTGCATCCATATGTTTTGTGTTTGGGAATGTTTCAAGGGTCCATAGGTCAACCTTTCCCCTTGAAGTTTGTTCCTTCCCCCTCTCCTACTGTTCCCACAGGTTCCAAAGGATCTTTTTCCTCTTCCTTAGGTTTTTTCTGCACAGTCTCTGTTCCCACCTCCTAACCACCTTAGTTTCTCATTTGCTTATTTGTGTATAATTCAAAGCACTGTGAATTAAAATCACCAACTCTAATTCTACTCCTTTTTTCCCCAGCTTGTACTTGGGAAGGGTGAGCAGTTGTGATACATAGGAGAGTTGAAGGCATGATCTGTTCCCAAAGACCTGCCATTTTGGATAGAATACTGCTTCTCTCAAGCCCTGAGGTTCATTCTTTTCAGTCCTACTCTGAAAAGCCCTTTCCCACCATGCCTTTCGCTTTTCTCTGCGAATGTCTGGGCTGCCTGCTCCTTAAGGATCCTTTATGGTTGTTCTCTGTCCATCTGTAAGTCCTTGCTCTCCCACCTTTCCCATGCATTCCTGTAGGCTGCAGAGCTCTCTTGTGCCTCTCAAACTTTTATACTCCTCTGCTGCCAGGTTAGGGATGATTCGTGATTTCTGTATGCAAAATAATAATTGTGGAAAAAAGTTTTCATTTGGTCTCATCAAATTATTTTGTCGCAATGTTGTCAATCATTTGTTGATTTTTGGATCCTATCGTGTGATATCTTTGTATAGTTAGTTTTCTTCGTATAGTTTCTGTTTTCAGATCAATACCCCTCGTGCTCTCCCCCCCACCCCTGTGCTATGTCATTTCTAATTGTATGTTCTCCCCTCACACGACCACCCAGATAACTTCTTCCTCTCAAAGTGTTTACAATATTCAAAGTCTTGTACATCATAAATGAATAATGGCTGGCTATTTGAACCTTGCAAGCATAAATCAACAGTGGAGAATGAACAAGTTGTATTGCTTGGACAAATGAAATGACACTTTTGGCATGACTGCTTGTTCTTATAAACTCAAGTGATTCTTGACCCAGCATATCATAGCCTGAGCCATAAGAAAACCCCTCAATATTTTAAATGTCCCATGTCTTTTCTGTAATATTTCTTGTAGAATTTTTAATATTCCTATTAGTGTGTTGTACCTTTTATTCAAATTTATGACTGATTTTCTGTTTACATCAGAAAAAATGGAAAAATATTTTATTGATAATAGGTTAAATATTCAGACTGTAAATGTCTCATTTAAGCAGAGAACTTGGCAAACTATATTTTGAACATCATCATGAACTGTGTAAGGTGTATTGCAATGGGTATATAACTTTATTACAAGAATGGAAATTAATTGAAAATAATACATATGTAATTACCTCAATATAGTCATAACATTAGATATGTTGCTAAATACCCCAAATTTATGAGGTTTTAATTACTTCTTTGGAATTCTGTGCACTGTGTTTTGATCTTATTTACTTTTCCTCACCTGTCTTTGATTCCCTACCGACCCAAATCTGCTTCCTTTCCCCCACCAATCAAATCCAATTTGTGCTGCCAATATAGTGTTGGATGGGGGGAACCTTCCTGTAGAGTTTAGTCAACTTACTGGGGGTAATATTCTTTGATAAAACTACACTCCCTCTCCTAGGAGCTATAAGTAGCTCCTTGACTTGGGGTGTGACTTCATGCCCATTTCCTCTCTCCAGCATGGCATTAGTAGGACCTGAGCATTCCCAGGTCTTGTGCTATAACAATTGCTCAGAGTTCACATGTGCTATTGCCCTGTTGTATTCGGAGGGCACTGTTTTCTTGTATTCACCCAGTGCCTCTGGCTCTTATAGTGTTTCTTCCTATTCTTTCATAATGATCACTGAACCTTAGGGTTGAGGATTCTGAAGTATCTTATTCATTGTACCTTGGCCAGTTGTAGGTTTCTATGTTAATCACTGTGTACTGCAAGGAGAAGAATCTTATATTCTCTGATGAGGGTTCTACGATAATATATAGATTATATTTTAAGTAAATCAACATAACATGTTGGTATTTTATATGTTAATAATGGATATATAATCTCTCTATATATTGTCTTAGTCAGGGTTTCTATTCTTGCACAACCATCATGACCAAGAAGCAAGTTGGGGAGGAAAGGGTTTATTCGGCTTACACTTCCATACTGCTGTTCATCACCATGGAAGTCAGGATTGGAACTCAAGCAGGTCAGGAAGCAGGAGTTGATGCAGAGGCCATGGAAGGATGTTCCTTACTGACTTGATCCCCTGGCTTGCTCAGCCTGTTCTCTTATAGAACCAAGACTACCAGCCCAGAGATGGTCCCACCCACAAGGGGCCTTTCCCCCTTGATCACTAATTGAGAAAATGCCTTATGGATGTCATGGAGGCATTTCCTCAACTGAAGCTCCTTTCTCTGTGATAATTCCAGCTGTGTCAAGTTGATGCACAAAAACAGCCAGTACAGTGATATATAGCAGATAAATCATGTAATATATAATGTGATATATAGCATATTTATCATGTGATGTATAGCATTTTCATGGGATATATAGCATATATCATATGATAGATAGCATATAAATCATGTGATATATAGCATATATATCCTGTGATATAAATATATATAATGACAAATCAGAAAGAGTCACTTTAATACTATGCCCATTAAGCAAGTATTGTCCAATGGTAGTGTCAGGTATAAGTTTTGTCATGTAGAGAAGGACTAAAATTCAAGCTTTAAAAAGAGATTGGCTGTTCTCACTCACTTCATGTCATGTTTATGTCACTTTTGCCCCACAGGGCAATGTCTTGACAGGCCAGTAATTACAGTAATGCACTGGGTTCATGGCTAGGTAAGACTGATGGTTCCTTTTTTCTCATGATAGTATGCATAGTTCCTTCCAGCATTATGCTAGTAAATGGGGATGAAGTTTTCAGGTTAGTACCAGCTTGGTATCTTCAAGCTCTGAGACTCAAGTACATGATATCTTCAGCAATAGAGTATTACTGTCAAATTGGGATGGGGGTCAGGGAAAATAAGCCAGTAACATTGGCAATGGCCTGTAATGTTTAAGGATGGGTCTATAGGACTATAATCTATATGGATCAGTGGCCATCAACTACAAAAGAGGCAACTGATTCCTTGTTTTGAATATTTTATTTATTAGCCTGTGGTGTTTCCAAATGACTTGTCCCATTATAAGGTTGTATGAGTGTGTGTGTATTTAAAGAGTCCACAGAAAGGTCATTAATGTTATTTATCCATCCTTTAGTTCATATTCTACCCTATCCTTCTGTCTTCCATCCCAATTTAACCCTTTCTATTCCATTAATCCCCCTTTGGCCTTTGTCCAGTGTGCTTATAATTTCTTAGCACTAGGATTTCATATAAAATAATAAGCAATACTTAAGGAAATTCGTACTTCATGCCAGGCCCTGAATTGAACACCAAGAGAGGGTACCTGATTTTATTCTCAGGATAACTGCAGTAGATATGATTATTATCATCCTTGTTTTACACGTTGGAGACTGAGGTGAGAGTGAGCAGGAGAGCATCTTCAGCTGTAAAGGCTGAGAAGACAGACTCCACCAGGTTTCAGGTCTTGCCCTCAAGTATCTTGTCTACTTAGAGGAAACCTTGCCTATGAAGAGTTTGCTGAGCTAACCTGTGCAATGTGGACTTCTTTCCCTTCTATTGAAGCCCACTGACCTGGCTGTTTTGGGTGGAGACAGAAGGTTCTTTGCAACTTTGATGTAAGTACACCTTCTTGTCTTGAAATATTTGCTGTCTTTAATTATATGGACTTCCATGATTAATAATAGCTAATGGTCTCCCAGTGAGTTTTAGTCTATTGATAGCTGAGGCTGAAGCAAATGGTAGGTGTCACTCTCTTGGGTAACAATTAGTAAGACACAGTGAAAGGAAAAAAACCTGAAGCTCTGAGAGGAGAGCACCAGTGTCTGCTCAATCCACTTATTCCACACACAAGGCTTAAGAGAAGTGGAGACGATGCTCCAGGGATTAACTTCGTTCTTACTGGAGAAACTGCAGCCCATGATCACTCTGGAAATAATTGAAAAGTTATCCTTGAACTTCAGGTGGAATTTCATAGGATGTCTAGATACAGACAAGTGTCTCTAGAAAAGCACAGTGGAATTTTAAAGACCTGGGGAGTTACTACATCTGATCAATGAATACTTTCTGATTGATTTGTGTCAGGCCAATAGCTGTCCATTTAGTTGATTATCATGAAGAAATCCACATGAACAAAATTCCCCGGATTAATTGCTAATATCTTACAGTTTCCTTGATAGATAAAGTATGAGGCTGCTTATACAATGACAAAAAGAGATGATTTACTTGCAGAAGTTCTGATGATTTACGTAATGTCTGAATAAACTCAGAGACTACTTTACAAAACCATAAGAGGACAAACTTGGGCTTTGTCACATTATTGACCATATACAGGAAAAGTCCAATCCTGTTTCCTTCTTTTAATGAAATATAGAATTCTAATGGGGAAACAATGGAAACCCATTTTCTCAAAAAAATAAAAAATCTTCAGAACTAAAGGCGTTGACTCATACTGGAGCCATGAGGTCAAAGTGTGGAGGAAAATATATTACTAATAAATGTCATGTCAAAAGCTCTGAGTTCATAATGCCAACCACATGTTAGTTAAGATATCTCCTGGAATACCAGGAAGTTAGAGAGGCCTTTAACTGAAATCTTTTTAATGATGGTCTCTTTTACACATATTATATGAATAAAAATACTTGTATTCTACCATTTGGGCGGATGTCACTAATAAATTTAGGAGTTCTAGGTTTGGGAGGCTAAAATTCCTAATTTAAATTGTAGCTTTTCACTCATCAGTTTGTGTTGTTAAGGAAATTGCCCAGCTTATCATTTTCACTGCGTAGCTTTACTTTTGTTGCTGTGTAATGGGCTCAGTGGTAGTTCTGCCTTTGCTGACTGACTGTGAAAATTAGTAAGAATAATTCTTAGTGAGGTGACCCAAACTCAGAAGGAAAAGTCCACATGTCCTCCTTCGTATGTATACCGTGTAAGGCATATGTGTACATATGTAAGCACATGTATACTATACATATAAACACAGTGGGTGTATAGTGTGCCATTTCTAGAGGAGACCAAAATAGGGTAGTATTAGGAGGTAAGGAAGGGGAGACTGTAGGGAAAAGAATGTATAGGTAATCAAAGAGAAAATAAAATTTTTTTCTAGTTTTTTCTAGTTAAAATTTAAAGAAAGAAGGTGATAACACACATCGTATGGCTTGAGAAATCACTCTTACAACAGCAGAGCTAGCATTTATTTTATTTTTTAAAGGTTATTCCATCTCCCATAGTTAGCAGTTCTGAATTACGGTATGTTTATGTTCTCATATTTTACAGGGAATTTGATACTTGTTCATTAACTTCCATCTCAAGTTAGCAAATTTTAAATTTTAACATCTAGGTATCTGAAGAGAGACAATGCTCAATCGATGGAATCCATACCATCTGGGCTGTTCTTGAGTTTGAGCAGATGTGGAAATGAATTGGCATCCAATATAGAGAAGAGCTTGCCATGATGCAAGTCACCTGGATGCGTGGGCTAGCTTAGGGTGAATTATTTCAAATAGGAGGACCCTGTTTGGTTTGCTTTGCTGTGGTGGGGGTTCGTGGTGTCCCTTTGAGTTTCAGCTCCAAATTCAGCTGTTTTGTTTTGTTTTGTCATATTTGTGGGCCTGATGCTCTACTGGCCCCAACTTCTTGGGGACCAAATGGTCTTCAGCTGTATAAGACAGAAGATCGGAGTAAGAATTATTCTTATCTGTGTCACTGTGACTCTCAGGAACAAGTGTTCACAGGAGGGGGGGGACAGCAGAGTTATGGTTATAAATAGACAAAGCATTCAAGAAGTCTTTAGAACCATCTCCTAATGGGTGAGGCAAAATAATAAGCTTAAAAACTTCAACTCTCACATGCCCTTTAAATATACTTAATGAAAGTGTCCAGATTTGAGTGCCGGGAAAAGCCTTGCAGTGTGGGTGGGCTTAAGGATTTTATTTAGGATGAGGAAATTACAAGTCCACATTTCTATCAGAAATTTCTTTTCTTCTCCTACTCTGTCCCAGTAGGAGTATTTTGGACTCTGTATTTTGCTCTGGCTTCAGTGGGAGGCAGGAGTGAGAACAGGCTACTTGACAGGAGAAATGAGTTACTGTACTCTAGTGTAAGCTGACATCCAAAATGGCCACTGCTGTAGGTTTCCAGCATAATGGTTTCAATGTCTACATGGGTCATAGGGTCTGTGTGTGTTTTATACTGTGTACTTCTAATGCCCGGGACCTTCTTTCCTACTGAGCAGTTGCAGTCAAGTGAAAATAAATTTCAGTGGTGCAGAGAAGATAACACAATAGCTCTCTAAATTCAATTTCTCCATTCTATTCCTATTTCTAGGCGCCATTTCACCATGAGTTTAATGAGCTAAGCAGCTACTTGATTGACTGGTATGGAGTTTCTAGCCATCACTACTAGTAGCTTCATAATCCCTTGTCAATTCACTGATAGACATTTTCAAATACCTTTGGAATTCAACCATCACCTATAAAAATAACTTTTCCTGTTTAAAAAAATAGCAAAAGACAAAAACAGAACGTAAGTTTTTCCTTAGACAATGGAGGCAATTTTGAACATAAGCCTATAGTAAAATTAACCAATCTACATATCCTATTGTCTGGAATAACTATTAGTGGTCCTTCTTATAACTCTCAAAAGCATTTGGGTTTGTGCCTCGTATTAATTATTAGGCATATGGAAATTTGAAGCCTAAGCATGCCTGGACCACTTTCATACCAATGTTAAGGAATATACAAGACACAAACCTGGCAATATGTGTGACTTCTAGAATTATTAGTGTGCTTAAGAGCACTATTGTAATCAGTGTTCATTCTCAAGTGCCTGGTAACTCGGTACTCAAGTATGTTCTTTGTATAAAGCTTGAAGTAATCACTGATTAAAATGCTTTATATTTAAGCACAGTCTCTTAAACAGAGCAGACTCAACCTATCTTTAAAAGCAATCATAGTGGGGGAAATTAAGTAAGGAAAATTAATGACTGGAGGCAGAAAGATCACTAAAAGTTAAGTTGAAGTCTACAATTTATTTTACCAAGCACATGAATGGCTTAAAGGGTAGTAGGAGCAGACCAAAGTTGTACTTATTGAACTTCTTAGTAGCCAATGAAAATAAATAAGCATAGTCACATGACTCACAATGTCCACTGGGGCAGATGGTAGAGATACGAGAAGCATCTCTGCTATAGGACTGCGATGTGCAAAGAAGCTAAAAGATGCTGAAAAGGTAGGGAGAAAGTGGGCAGCCTTGTCTAGTCCTTGATTTTAGTGGGATTGCTTCCAGCTTCTCTCCATTTACTTTGATGTTGGCTACTGGTTTGCTGTAGATTGCTTTTATCATGTTTAGGTATGGGCCTTGAATTCCTGATCTTTCCAACACTTTTATCATGAATGGGTGTTGGATCTTGTCAAATGCTTTTTTTGCATCTAACGAGATGATCATGTGGTTTTTGTCTTTGAGTTTGTTTATATAATGGATTACATTGATGGATTTTCGTATATTAAACCATCCCTGCATCCCTGGAATAAAACCTACTTGGTCAGGATGGATGATTGCTTTAATGTGTTCTTGGATTCGGTTAGCGAGAATTTTATTGAGGATTTTTGCATCGATATTCATAAGAGAAATTGGTCTGACACCATTGCATACACTAGCAAGATTTTATCGAAAGGACCCAGATGTAGCTGTCTCTTGTGAGACTATGCCGGGGCCTAGCAAACACAGAAGTGGATACTCACAGTCATCTAATGGATGGATCACAGGGCTCCCAATGGAGGAGCTAGAGAAAGTATCCAAGGAGCTAAAGGGATCTGCAACCCTATATGCGGAACAACATTATGAACTAACCAGTACCCCGGAGCTCTTGACTCTAGCTGCATATGTATCAAAAGATGGCCTAGTCGGCCATCACTGGAAAGAGAGGCCCATTGGACACGCAAACTTTATATGCCCCAGTACAGGGGAACACCAGGGCCAAAAAGTGGGAATGGGTGGGTAGGGGAGTGAGGGTGGGTGGGTATGGGGGACTTTTGGTATAGCATTGGAAATGTAAATGAGCTAAATACCTAATAAAAAATGAAAAAAAAAAACAAACAGATGCTCTGGAAAAGCCACATCTCATTTCTACCCTTCTACCTACTTTGGAAGCCTTACCACACCAACTCTTCTCAGCTCAGTCCCCAACTCCTATTTGCAATACTTCTGTGCTTTTTTTCCTTCTATTTCCAGGTACCACATACCATCGACCCCAAATTAACTGTGTCCTCCGAAATACCTGCTCCTCTTTCTAGACCACTGCATGATCACTCCTCTGTAAAATTATTTATGCTTCACGGTCCAAGTCATTAAGCTACCATTCATTTCTTGACTCAACCTCTCACATGAGTTACAGTCTTGCTTACCAAGCCAACATCTGTGGAGCTCTTAGTCTCTAAGATTCCTAATTAACTGAATACTTTTTGCCTCAATTTCAGTAGCTCATTTCTACAGACACATTCCAGAGGTATTTTATCTTCTGAAATAGTAGATTTCTCATTCTGAAAAAAAAAGATGAACAACAACAACAACAACAAGATGTGAAGCAATTTATCACATCTCTGTAGATCAACTTATAACTTTTAAAATCAAAATCAAAAGTCTTAAAGTAGGTAAGGCTCTTGTTTAATGTGACTGGTACCCCTTTTCTATCATCATTAGCCTTTCATATGCAATTGGCATGCTTGCTTTTGCTCTTATTGAACCAAATGTTTCTTCTTTTGCTCTCTCTTGTCCTCTCCTCTCCTTTCCATTCCCCCTTTCCTTTTCTCCTCTCCCTCATCCTGTCTCTTATCTCCTCTTCTCTTTCCTATTTTCTCTCTCTCTTTCACGCAGCAGTCTTTTTGCTCATGCACTTACTTGTAAATCTTCTCTGACTTGAATCATTTCTTTGTTTTGTTTTGAGAAAATATTTCCTAAAATTTCTACAACATGGCAGGCTCTTCATGCACTTCAATCATTGTGTATCTCCAGATTAGTTGTCTATCTACAACCAAACTAGGCATGTCAAATAGAAGCTGTTTCCCTCTTATTTGTGTATGTATCTATGATGCCCCCACCACTTTTTCTCTTACTTGTTGAAAACAGATTTTTTTCTACTCAATAATTAGATTCGATAGACAAATTTAAATCTTATTCAATGAAATTTAATCTTAGGACATTGGCATTATGGTTTATTGTGGGGAGCAGGTGTGGCGGCAGTCCCAAAGGCGCCAGGGACTGTAGCTAAGTCGTATGACTTGCACCTGACTTCCTCATATAAGCCACAAACATCTTGAGAGCTGCGCAGGTGCACCAGGATACCGGTGAATCCAATTTGGTGGAGATTTGCCCCTGCTGCCCTGATTAGCTGAAGCTGCGTGCCTGGTGAGGTGGCGTGGCCTGCTGTGCGTGGATGAGAGAGTGTATAAAAGGAGAGGCCCAGGGTTCGGGGGCGATATATAAACACGGGAGATATAAACAAGGGAGATATAGAGGAAGAAGAAACAGGACTGAATAAACGTGTGCAGAAGGATCCTGTAGCAGCGTCGTTCTTCCTGGCCTGTTGGGCACACGTAACAGTTGGTGCTGAAACCCGGGACGGGACGAGAAGACCTAGGACGAGAAGACCTGGGACGAGAAAACCCGGGACAAGAAACATCTTCAGGCATGAGTGAAGACCCCCTACTACAGGGAGGATTCAGAACTGCATAACAGGGAAGAAGGGGTTAATAAAGTGTTCCCGTAAAACAGACTGTTGAGAAGGATCTGGCGTGGATTCAGAACTCTTCAGCTGGGGAACGGTACTGATGAAGAGAAAGAAGAAAGATGAAGACGGAATAAACTGCTGTTAGAAGGACTGGTGGTCACATCGTTCTTGCTGGTCGAGAGCAGGCGCGACAATTGGTGGCTGGTACGGGGAACCGACTCCCCCACCGAGTTCAGAACTTTCAGCAGTCAGTGGTTGCCGGCAGGGTAAGTTCACGGTGAGTGAAACTTGCGACCCCAGGAGTTTGGGAAGGACCTCGGATAAAATAGAGGTGAGCATAAAGTTGCCAGGAAGTAGGCACAAAGTAACCCAGGAGTTTGGGAAGGACCTCGGATAAAATAGAGGCGAATATAAAGTTGCCAGGAAGCAGGCTTTGGGACAAGTTAAGGTTCCTGGTTTGGGGACAAGTTAAGGAACTATGATAACCTCAGTGTAGTGATCAATAGATCCTCGCTGTGTAGTTATGCTTTTTTCTCCCATTGACCCTTTGTGGGTAGGTCTGATAGTTTTGGTCTTGTTTGTTCTGATATATGGACTCTGTTACTGTTTGAAATTGTGTGTAAAGGTAGTCAAGACAGGTCAGAAAATCCTTACAGAGCAACAAGAAAGTATGTCGGAAGAGAAGGGCTTAAAAAGAAAAAGGAAAAAGAAAGGAGACACAGTGTTATCAGGTGGACAGAAAGGACAAAATAAAAGAGCCGAGGTGGAAGAGGAAGGCGAATTAGCTTCTATGCCTCCTCCCTATGCCTCCTCAGCAGTGAAAACTTGACTCTCATATTGACTCCCCAGATGGACACACAGGTCATTGAGGTTATGGTCTCATTACCACGAGGTATTGTGTCCATCTCCCCTGGGATCGACCAGATCAGGTGTTGACCTGGGCGAGAGGGTCTGTTTGTGTTTCCACAGGACCAGATGGAACCTCTTTGGGTGCCAGAGAGATTGGTGAGACGCTGCAAGAATGAGGCTCCTGATCCAGTTGCCCCTGTGGATGTGGTGGATGATCCCACAAGCACAAAGGATGGAGCCGAGATGAGAGATCCTTTCGGTATTCCAGAAGCCGATACCAGCTCGACATGACATTCAAATTTTTCCACGCTTTTTGATCCCTGAATTCCCCTTAAAGAGATAGCCTCGCTGGCCATCTATCCCTTGCTTCAGGGAAGATGAGCGGGGATGAGAGCCCTGGGATGTATGCTTGTTATAGTGTGTGTGTGTTTTGTGTTTGGCACATGTGTTAGGTGCAGAGTGTGCGGGTCTGCACTTTCGCCATGGTAGCATAGGCTTTTGCTGCAGTGGAGGCGGGACAATCTCCTCAGATTCGGTTTGCCGCTCTAAAAGAAATTATGCTGCGTTATGCCGTGGGGTGCGAGGCTAAGCACTGCACAGAGGATAGCTTGCTGTTGGCATCCTGTGGAAGGCACGTCTGATTGCATGAAGGTTCAGTGTCCTAGTTCCCTTCCCCCAGGAAAAACGACACGGGAGCTGGCCAAGACCTCTCTGGGTGATGAGCCTAAGGGATGGTTTTGTGTAGGGCCCCTATGCCTGCACACTGGGGATCAGACCTCTACCTTCACCCATGAGGCTTGCTTGCAGCAATTAAGATCTGGCCATAGGTTCATTAACATCCTGGCCTTTTGATGCACCTGCCGCAAGCAAAACACAATCTCCCCAGGTGTGGCTTGGCATGATAGAGAGGTAGTCAGTGATAAGACTCCCTGGGCATGTCACCAACCTAAGACAGGGATCAAACCAATGCTGTTTGTCACCCAAGGACGGGTAAGGGACATGGCTGCGGGGGGCTATCTACAGACATTCTCTCTGCCAAAAAAGAAAAAAGGGGGAATTGTGGGGAGCAGGTGTGGCGGCAGTCCCAAAGGCGCCAGGGACTGTAGCTAAGTCGTATGACTTGCACCTGACTTCCTCATATAAGCCACAAACATCTTGAGAGCTGCGCAGGTGCACCAGGATACCGGTGAATCCAATTTGGTGGAGATTTGCCCCTGCTGCCCTGATTAGCTGAAGCTGCGTGCCTGGTGAGGTGGCGTGGCCTGCTGTGCGTGGATGAGAGAGTGTATAAAAGGAGAGGCCCAGGGTTCGGGGGCGATATATAAACACGGGAGATATAAACAAGGGAGATATAGAGGAAGAAGAAACAGGACTGAATAAACGTGTGCAGAAGGATCCTGTAGCAGCGTCGTTCTTCCTGGCCTGTTGAGTGCGCGCAACAGTTTATAAATATCTATTGGAGGGTTTGGAGAGAGACAAGCACTTACCAGCATATTATTTAGAAACACTGTAACATTATCATTCCTTTGTAATCTGTAACCTCTTGGTATCTATTAGTAGCAGTAGACAGTGAAATAAAGATTTAGGACTAGCTAAAAGTATGTAACTTCATATTGTAAAGTATGTACTGTATGTAGAAAGATAAAAAGTATAAAGCTAGGAAAATGTTACATTTGATCAATGTCCTTTTTTGGGGGGGGTGATGTGTGAGGATGGGAATTTACTGTGGCAGCACAGGCACAACTTTCTATAAATTATTGTCCAACGGTCTTGGTCTCACAGGTTGTTACGTCATTGAGTTTGACTCAGCACCTTGCTTGCTGTTGTACTGCATGGTGTTCAGGTACCGGTTTTGTTCCCACAATGCTTCACTATTGACAGGGCCTCCCTATCACAAAGGAACAAGACCCCTATTGATTAACATCTCACTTTAGTGCCTGCCACAGGCCATGGCCACTCCATTTAACTTTGAACCTATACACTTCCACTATGGGACTCTGGGAACTGTGATTTGCATTGTACAAACTCTAGCCCATTGGAAGCCCACAGTCATATAATCTTGGGAAATAGGAATTTAGCAACATCCTAATTGTACAATGGACCTTTAGTGCTCAGCTGACTCGGGCCTTTTCTCTCTTTCTCTTCTTTACTTGAAAGTGTGTTTCCTGTTTATATGAACTGGGGTGATTCAGAGGCCCCCACAGGCAATAAATCTTACAGCATAAAGGCAGATCAAGATAGGAAAACATTCTCTCCCCCGCTGTAACTGATAAGGCACCCCTGGAGCCAGGAGTATGCTTTTTATATATTTAAAATTTCCACAGTGTGGGTTGTGCACAAAGGACCTAGAGCTGGAGAGCATTTCTCCCTATTCCAGTTTCTGGCAGTAGAAACTCTGGGATGCAAACATGAGACTGAGACCAGGGATGGAAGGGTAGGAATCTGATGCATTTGGTAGTTATAAACAGAAGAAAGGCAATTGCTTTCACACATCCCTCCCTGAACCTTTTATTTGTGTTCTCTATTGTAAAATAGAAGAAAGAGAGCCCTATCCATTTGACTACAAAATGAACTACTAAAGCAGAGGAATAAATTTTCTCCATCTTATGGGTTATTTGTTTAATTTACTCAAGTAGTTCAAATAACAGGCCGTTAGCGTCATTTACTAAGCAGTAGTCTCCCTTTATAGACTAAGGCTGAGAGGAGTTCTTCCTTAAGCCTGAGGACTCCAGTCTTTTCCAAGTCATTCTTAACACGCATCTTCATCTCTTGTCTGCGCCTATTCCCACCACTAAACATACTTTGATGCTATCCATGTAGGGTTTATTCATGGTTCCTTCTAACAGCAGGCTAAGCAAAAGCTGGAGTCCTGACAAATGCCCACTCAGATACTGGGCATAAAAAACTCAAATCTTATTTTGTCCAGTCATTTCAGAAGAGAGTGAGCTAAGCAGACGCAGGGTTTGGGAACTCTTCCAGCATGGATGAAGAATGTACCTAGGTCACGGTGTGCAATGAAAGCTGTGCAAAGTCCAACTTCTGAAGGAGAAATCTACCAACTCCCAAGACGAGTTTGGTGGGTCTTAGTGAGCACAGGAGGAATGAAGAACATGTCAAGAAGAAATGGAAAGTGTATAAAGAAAAGAGACAAAGGAACGACCCTTTAAACCCCCCACTGCATGGGACCCAGTGGCCCAGGACTGGGCCATAAATCTCATAACAGCTTTTCAGAGTTTAAGGGGTTTCTGTTTAGAAGTCGGCCCAGACACCTGATTCAGTTTCACTGTGTGGGTGTTTATCTTTGTGGCATTCAGCTTGGGTTTTAAAGGGCGATGAGTGACTAGTGAAGATGACCACGATCTATACTGAGTTTTTTCAAAGTAAACATTTCAACCTAGTCAGAATCGCTATTATCAAGAAATCTGACAAGTGTTAGAGAGGATGTGGGGAAAGAGGGAAGCTTCTTCGCTGCTAGTGGGAGTACAAATTAAGACATCCATTACAGAAGTCTTACTGCTAACGGCAAGGGAGAAAGGATGGTGATAGAGTGGTAAGATGCTGGACCAAATATTGAAAACATTTCTCTGTTTGATCCTGTGAGTAAGGATTTTGACCAAACCATGCAGCTGTCTCCCTGTGTGTAGAGTTAAAATTGATGTTCTGAAATCCTATATTCCTTACTGTACATCTTTCACAGCATTAGGGGGTGTTTTAATGTCATAGTGGTGCATGTTTCTTGCAGGGCGGAGAGAAGACATTTGTGTAAAGTTCTTTACATAGAGGTTAAGAACTAAATGATATTTACAGAGGGAATTCCATGTGTACATGCTCCAATACAGACAGGTAACATGAAATCATGACAAGAGAGATTAAGATATGGCAAAGGAATTTATACTCTAGATAAATTGGTTCTCATGGCCAAACCTGGTATAACAGAAAATTCCACTTATATGCCAGAGAGATGGAAATCCTCTCTGAGAAAATGCCAATGTGTACAAAAATTAGAATTGCTTTCAGGAAAGTGATGACTTCCCCTCAGGAAAACTTCCCGTAGCCTGATAGATCTGCTGCCTGCTTCCTATTGCTGAGAAGTACTCACGTGTCCTCTAATGATGAAACAAAAAGGCTAAACCACAACACAAATGGCCAAAGAGTAGACAAAGCCTTAATTAACAAAAGGAAGGAAAGACAAATTGAATCTTTTCTGACCTCTGGAGTCCCCTCTGTTATAGCACTAGACTTGGCAGGGGCCTCCAGTCTGTGGGAAGGTGGTGACCCCTGAATAGCAAATCTTCAAGCTGTGAGCAAGGATTCTTAAGTGTGGATTTCTCCCAATAGGCTTGGAAACAAAGGAACACCAGGATCTGCATGTGAGACTTGATAAGGATGGAGAGTTATGGTAGAAACCAGGACTATGGTTCTAGTTCAATGCAGAGTTGGAAATACAAAGGCAGAGGTTTCTGAGTAAACTTGCTCTCCCTCTCTGACCTGTCTCAATAGGGCTTTCTAGGTGAAAAGATATAGTATATAGGACCCAATCTTAGTTTTCCAATCTTCATTTTGATCAGTTCTGCTTATTTCTCAGATGATGCAAGACATGTTTCTTGGATGCAGCAGAAGAGTTGGATCCTGTTTTTAGAGTCTAATCTGTTAGTCTGGTTCTTTATGTTGGACAGTTGAGACCATTGATGTTACCAGATATGCATAAGCCATATTTACTGATTCCTGTTACTTTGTTGTAGCTGTGTGCCCCCACCCCAACCCTCCTGCTTCCTTTGGTTTTTTAGATTGATATTACTCATTCCTTATATTTTCTTGGGTGTGACTATCTGCTTCGGTTAAAATTTTCCTTCTAGAGCCTTCTGTTAGGACTGGGTTTGCTTAAATTTGGTCTTATCATAAAACATCTTTCTTAATCTATTATGTTTGAAAGTTTTGCTGGGTATAGAAGTCTGGGCTGTCACCTGTGTTCTCCTCAAGTTGGTAGAACATCTATCCAGGCCCTTCTAGCCTTTAGAGTTTCCATTGAAAAGTCAGGTGTAATTGTAATAAGTCAGCCTTTATATGTTGCTTATTTTTTTTTCTGTTGCAGCTTTTATATTCTTTCTTTGTTCTGTATTTTTAGTGTTTTGACTATTTGATGTATATATTTGTACCTTTATAAGCATCTCCTTCTTTATGTTGGAGAAATTTTTTTTCTTAGATTTCATTGGAAATATTCTCTGTGTCTTTGACCTGGGTTTCTTCTCCTTCCTCTATTTATAAATTAGGGTGTGTGTGTGTGAGAGAGAGAGATTTCCTGGATGTTTTTTGTGCTTGGATTTGTTTAGATTTAACATTTTATTTAACAGAGGTACTCATTTATTTTACCTTATTTTAGAAGAGTAGCTGGGGTTCTCTCTTCCATCTCTTGTATTCTGCTGGTGAGAGTTGCCTCTGTGTCCTAAACTTTTATTTCTAGATCTCCCTCAGTTTGGGTTTTCTTGATTGATTCTATTTCCACTTTTAGTCTTGAATTGTTTTAGTCACTTCCTTTCACTGTTTATGTTTTCATAGATTTCTTTGAAGGATTTATTTATTTCCTTTAAAGGACTTTTATCTTATTCATAAAGGCTATTTTAAAGTCTTTGTTCTGTGCTTCAGCTGTGTTGTAATTCTCAAGAAATACTATTGTAGAGTTGCAGGGCTCTAGTGGAGATGTATTGTCCTGGCTGTTGTTGATTGTGTTTTTATGCTAGTGTCTAGACATCTGGGTTTGGGAAGATTATAATTCTAAGTGTTGATATCTGGTGTTTTCTTTTTTGGATGGGTGTTTTGGTCCTTGGTTTCTGTTGCTCTTTCTGGTTCGTAGGAGATTATGTTACCTAGTAGGGAATTCTTCTGGAATTCTGATAGGTGTGGTCACTGGGAGTTCAGGGTAAAATTTCTTTCTAGATATTGGGAGTTGATACTTAGGAATGAGGATGAACTTGGGGGAGGTACACAGGAGGGAGGAAATCAGGGTGTTCCACCAGGATCTGCTTAGTCCCTTCAGAGAATGGGGAGAAGCCACAATAGGTAGTCTACTACAGAACTGGCGGTAAGTCTGGGAGGTTGGATTTCAAAGTGAGGAGGGAGACATGAGAATCCATGGTTGGACTATTTGCCTTCCTGGTTGGAATGCCCCAGGGAATGCCTGCTAGAGCTGGGGACAAGGCCAAGCAATGAGTCAGGGAAAGCAAAGTTGGAGGGGAAGATTCACTGAAGATGGGGGCAGAGAGGGAGGTGAGACCACAGCAGGTGGTCTGCTGCACAGTGGGGCATGAGAATGGGGGATTGGATTGGAAGAAAGGAGAGGTAAGATCTGCAGTTATCTGCTTCCCTGGCAGAAGGCATACATGCTTTTGAAGAAATTCTAGAGGCAGTATTTGTTAAAGACTCATTTAATGTGATTGTCTTGCTTTACAAACTACTTCTCTAAACAACGAATTTATAGCATGATGTTAAGAAATATGCTTATTGATATTAGTATGGCAAGCTGGTCATTTACCTGTCAGCAGAAGGAGCAAAGAGTTGGCTTTAGCCTTCTTTGTTAATTCAGTTTACATTGGATATAAATTGCTATTGCAAATTTGACATGAGTGACTGCTTTCATCTTTTACCTGCTGGTTGACTGTATGGACAAAAATGTTGTAGAGACTTTTAAAAGGTCCTGTTAATAGGAAACCATTTTAGGTTGTTCACTTTAAACTTTTTAAAATCATTCACTTTTGACACAACAGTCACTACCTCAGATAGTTACTTAGAATATTCTAGAGCTGTGATTCTCAACCTGTGGGTGGCATCCCCTTTGGCAAACCTCTATTTCTAAAAATATTTACATCATGGTTCATAGTGTTAGCAAAATTATAGTTAAGAAGTAGAAACAAAAATAATTTTATAGTTGAGGGTTACCACAACATGAGGAACTGTATTAGGAAGGTTGAAAACCACTGTCCTAGAATGCTCTTGAGAAGTGCCCAGTGAAGAGAAAGCAAGGAAGACACCATCATTGGGAGTATACTTTTAAAGATGTTAATTAAAAAAATCATTTATTTTGGGGAAAAACATGTGTGTCATGTTTTCAAATACTAGATATGGTCATTTATGGAGTAGATACAATTTTTAAAATTTCTCCTCCTTTTCAAATATTTCCAAACTTAATTTTTTATCTTATTTTGCTCATCTTGTAGCTGGCTTGTTATTTTCATTCAATAATAGTTGGCATTGATAATATTTGAATTAAATATACAAAGGCCTTTATACGTGACAGTCCAACACTGTATTCTTTTACAAATCTTCCTGGTGTTTGTTCCTTATGCAGGAGTCTGATGTAACGAAACAGCTAATTACAGTTACCTTATGCTTCTACAGAGCTCCAATACATGGTCCAGCCTGTCCCACAATCACATTTAACTTATATTTAACCTTATGTGATACTGACTCATGTTAATCATCATGTAAACATTTATTTCATGTAACTTTGTATTTTAATGTTCACCACAAACTTGTACAATTATTGTCTCCTTACTTATGTTCTGGGTCTTTTCAACCTGTTAGGTTTTATCATGGGGTCTTTGATGGACCCTCCTCTGGGTTCTCTGTTGTTCTCTTCACTGACCATACGCCAGCCTTGAAGCAGTTAACAAGAGATTCAAGAGATCGGCACCCGAAACCCCCAAAAGAAGTTCAGTGACCTCTAAAAGAGGACTAATTGACCATGGGCCATACAACTTCTTTTTCTTCTTGTCATTCATGTATGTGTCAGGCCCACTGACACATACGTGAAGAGCTCCATAGGAGGGAGGAAAGCAGGATCTGCTTGGTACCCTGAGAATGGGGGCAGAGAGGGAGGAAAGGCCATAGTCCGTCTGCAACTGAGCTGGGGATGAGACCGGGGATTGCTTGGGTTTAGAGGAGAGAAGCGAGAGTGAAGGACTGGAGATTTCCTACCAGCTTCCCTGGCCAGTGTGAGTTTTTTAAAATTTAATTTTCCTTAGAGATCTTCCGAAGATCAAAGAAAATACAAAAATACTACAAAATATAATATATAGGGAATTATTACTGGGTCTATTGCGGGCTCCTTTATAAATGTAAATAACATGCATTATGGATCCCTAGTGGCCTGATTTTGTTATATATTGAAGGATTTTGTGACTTCTTCTTTGTAGGAGTTATTTAAATGTGACTTACAAGTTATTCCTGGCTATACTGAAAACAAAGGACAGAATAATGGAATAATGTAGTAAATAAAGGAATTATGTAGAAAGGCAATCCCCTCCCCAGGGTGAAGCGATATAGGCAATTAGTAACTTCGGAGAGAGGCAGAATTAGTCTTCTCAAGTGGAGAGACCTCTATTTGGTTTCTCAATACCAAGCAATCAGCCCTGAAATAATATGCATGTAGGATGGTAAAATGTTGTCTTTCTTAGAGATTCTTGTTAAAGCAATATCTGCTGGATCTTAAGGAAGATCCTGAAGCTAGAAGAATATCTATTGGTGATCCTAGGAGCCTTGTTCCTTTAACCTTACCATGGTGAATCATGATTCACTCAAAGTGTTTCAAAGAAAATTTTCTGGTGAACAAAATGAGAGAAGCTACCTACTCTAGTCTCATCAAGCCCCGTAGGTGTTTTGTTTTATATAGATGATCTTGTCAGAATTCATATTTATAAAATGCACCCCAAGATTTTGTACTCGGGCACACTCTCACAGGCTAGATCAATGATTAAATGCCATCCTCAAAAGTAGTGTCTGGCTGGAAACTGACTCTCCTGGTTTTCTTTTTTTTTTTTTTTTTTTTTTTTTTTTTCCATTTTTTATTAGGTATTTAGCTCATTTACATTTCCAATGCTATACCAAAAGTCCCCCTTACCCACCCACCCCCACTCCCCTACCCACCCACTCCCCCCCTTTGGCCCTGGCGTTCCCCTGTACCGGGGCACACAAAGTCTGCGTGTCCAATGGGCCTCTCTTTCCAGTGATGGCCGACTAGGCCATCTTTTGATACATATGCAGCTAGAGTCAAGAGCTCAGGGGTACTGGTTAGTTCATAATGTTGTTCCACCTATAGGGTTGAAGATCCCTTTAGCTCCTTGGGTACTTTCTCTAGCTCCTCCATTGGGAGCCCTGTGATCCATCCATTAGCTGACTGTGAGCATCCACTTCTGTGTTTGCTAGGCCCCGGCATAGTCTCACAAGAGACAGCTACATCTGGGTCCTTTCGATAAAATCTTGCTAGTATATGCAATGGTGTCAGCGTTTGGATGCTGATTATGGGGTGGATCCCTGGGTATGGCAGTCTCTACATGGTCCATCCTTTCATCTCAGCTCCAAACTTTGTTTCTGTAACTCCTTCCATGGGTGTTTTGTTCCCACTTCTAAGGAGGGGCATAGTGTCCACACTTCAGTCTTCATTTTTCTTGAGTTTCATGTGTTTAGGAAATTGTATCTTATATCGTGGGTATCCTAGGTTTTGGGCTAGTATCCACTTATCAGTGAGTACATATTGTGTGAGTTCCTTTGTGATTGTGTTACCTCACTCAGGATGATGCTCTCCAGGTCCATCCATTTGGCTAGGAATTTCATAAATTCATTCTTTTTAATAGCTGAGTAGTACTCCATTGTGTAGATGTACCACATTTTCTGTATCCATTCCTCTGTTGAGGGGCATCTGGGTTCTTTCCAGTTTCTGGCTATTATAAATAAGGCTGCTATGAACATAGTGGAGCATGTGTCCTTCTTACCAGTTGGGGCTTCTTCTGGATATATGCCCAGGAGAGGTATTGCTGGATCCTCCGGTAGTACTATGTCCAATTTTCTGAGGAACCGCCAGACTGATTTCCAGAGTGGTTGTACAAGCCTGCAATTCCACCAACAATGGAGGAGTGTTCCTCTTTCTCCACATCCTCGCCAGCATCTGCTGTCACCTGAATTTTTGATCTTCGCCATTCTCACTGGTGTGAGGTGGAATCTCAGGGTTGTTTTGATTTGCATTTCCCTGATGATTAAGGATGTTGAACATTTTTTCAGGTGCTTCTCTGCCATTCGGTATTCCTCAGGTGAGAATTCTTTGTTCAGTTCTGAGCCCCATTTTTTAATGGGGTTATTTGATTTTCTGAAGTCCACCTTCTTGAGTTCTTTATATATGTTGGATATTAGTCCCCTATCTGATTTAGGATAGGTAAAGATCCTTTCCCAGTCTGTTGGTGGTCTTTTTGTCTTATAGACAGTGTCTTTTGCCTTGCAGAAACTTTGGAGTTTCATTAGGTCCCATTTGTCAATTCTCGATCTTACAGCACAAGCCATTGCTGTTCTGTTCAGGAATTTTTCCCCTGTGCCCATATCTTCAAGGCTTTTCCCCACTTTCTCCTCTATAAGTTTCAGTGTCTCTGGTTTTATGTGAAGTTCCTTGATCCACTTAGATTTGACCTTAGTACAAGGAGATAAGTATGGATCGATTCGCATTCTTCTACATGATAACAACCAGTTGTGCCAGCACCAATTGTTGAAAATGCTGTCTTTCTTCCACTGGATGGTTTTGGCTCCCTTGTCGAAGATCAAGTGACCATAGGTGTGTGGGTTCATTTCTGGGTCTTCAATTCTATTCCATTGGTCCACTTGTCTGTCTCTATACCAGTACCATGCAGTTTTTATCACAATTGCTCTGTAGTAAAGCTTTAGGTCAGGCATGGTGATTCCACCAGAGGTTCTTTTATCCTTGAGAAGAGTTTTTGCTATCCTCGGTTTTTTGTTATTCCAGATGAATTTGCAAATTGCTCCTTCTAATTCTTGAAGAATTGAGTTGGAATTTTAATGGGGATTGCATTGAATCTGTAGATTGCTTTTGGCAAGATAGCCATTTTTACAATGTTGGTCCTGCCAATCCATGAGCATGGGAGATCTTTCCATCTTCTGAGATCTTCTTTAATTTCTTTCTTCAGGGACTTGAAGTTTTTATCATACAGATCTTTCACTTCCTTCGTTAGAGTCACGCCGAGATATTTTATATTATTTGTGGCTATTGAGAAGGGTGTTGTTTCCCTAATTTCTTTCTCAGCCTGTTTATTCTTTGTGTAGAGAAAGGCCATTGACTTGTTTGAGTTAATTTTATATCCAGCTACTTCACCGAAGCTGTTTATCAGGTTTAGGAGTTCTCTGGTGGAATTTTTAGGGTCACTTATATATACTATCATATCATCTGCAAAAAGTGATATTTTGACTTCCTCTTTTCCAATTTGTATCCCCTTGATCTCCTTTTGTTGTCGAATTGCTCTGGCTAATACTTCAAGTACTATGTTGAAAAGGTAGGGAGAAAGTGGGCAGCCTTGTCTAGTCCCTGATTTTAGTGGGATTGCTTCCAGCTTCTCTCCATTTACTTTGATGTTGGCTACTGGTTTGCTGTAGATTGCTTTTATCATGTTTAGGTATTGGCCTTGAATTCCTGATCTTTCCAGAACTTTTATCATGAATGGGTGTTGGATCTTGTCAAATGCTTTTTCTGCATCTAACGAGATGATCATGTGGTTTTTGTCTTTGAGTTTGTTTATATAATGGATTACATTGATGGATTTTCGTATATTAAACCATCCCTGCATCCCTGGAATAAAACCTACTTGGTCAGGATGGATGATTGCTTTAATGTGTTCTTGGATTCGGTTAGCGAGAATTTTATTAAGGATTTTTGCATCGATGTTCATAAGAGAAATTGGTCTGAAGTTCTCTATCTTTGTTGGATCTTTCTGTGGTTTAGGTATCAGAGTAATAGTGGCTTCATAAAATGAGTTGGGTAGAATACCTTCTACTTCTATCTTGTGAAAAAGTTTGTGCAGAACTGGAGTTAGATCTTCTTTGAAGGTCTGATAGAACTCTGCACTAAACCCGTCTGGTCCTGGGCTTTTTTTGGCTGGGAGACTATTAATAACTGCTTCTATTTCTTTAGGGGATATGGGACTGTTTAGAAGGTCAACTTGATCCTGATTCAACTTTGGTACCTGGTATCTGTCCAGAAATTTGTCCATTTCGTCCAGGTTTTCCAGTTTTGTTGAGTATAGCCTTTTGTAGAAGGATCTGATGGTGTTTTGGATTTCTTCAGGATCTGTTGTTATGTCTCCCTTTTCAGTTCTGATTTTGTTAATTAGGATTTTGTCCCTGTGCCCTTTAGTGAGTCTAGCTAAGGGTTTATCTATCTTGTTGATTTTCTCAAAGAACCAACTCCTCGTTTGGTTAATTCTTTGAATAGTTCTTCTTGTTTCCACTTGGTTGATTTCACCCCTGAGTTTGATTATTTCCTGCCGTCTACTCCTCTTGGGTGAATTTGCTTCCTTTTTTTCTAGAGCTTTTAGATGTGTTGTCAAGCTGCTAGTATGTGCTCTCTCCCGTTTTTTCTTGAAGGCACTCATAGCTATGAGTTTCCCTCTTAGAAATGCTTTCATTGTGTCCCAAAGGTTTGGGTACGTTGTGGCTTCATTTTCATTAAACTCTAAAAAGTCTTTAATTTCTTTCTTTATTCCTTCCTTGACCAAGGTATCATTGAGAAGAGTGTTGTTCAGTTTCCATGTGAATGTTGGCTTTCTGTTATTTATTTTGTTATTGAAGATTAGCCTTAGTGCATGGTGATCTGATAGGATACATGGGACAATTTCAATATTTTTGAATCTGTTGAGGCCTGATTTGTGACCTATTATGTGGTCAATTTTGGAGAAGGTACCATGAGGTGCTGAGAAGAAGGTATATCCTTTTGTTTTAGGGAAAAATGTTCTGTAGATATCTGTCAGATCCATTTGTTTCATCACTTCTGTTAGTTTCAGTGTGTCCCTGTTTAGTTTCTGTTTCCATGATCTGTCCATTGGTGAAAGTGGTGTGTTGAAGTCTCCCACTATTATTGTGTGAGGCGCAATGTGTGCTTTGAGCTTTACTAAAGTTTCTTTAGTGAATGTGGCTGCTCTTGTATTTGGAGCATAGATATTCAGAATTGAGAGTTCCTCTTGGAGGATTTTACCTTTGATGAGAATGAAGTGTCCCTCCTTGTCTTTTTTGATGACTTTGGGTTGGAAGTCAATCTTATCAGATATTAGGATGGCTACTCCTGCTTGTTTCTTCATACCATTTGCTTGGAAAATTGTTTTCCAGCCTTTCATTCTGAGGTAGTGTCTATCTTTTTCTCTGAGATGAGTTTCCTGTAAGCAGCAAAATGTTGGGTCTTGTTTGTGTAGCCAGTTTGTTAGTCTATGTCTTTTTATTGGCGAGTTGAGACCATTGATGTTAAGAGATATTAAGGAAAAGTAATTGTTGCTTCCTGTTATTTTAGTTGTTAAAGGTGGCATTCTGTTCTTGTGGCTGTCTTCTTTTAGGTTTGTTGAGGGATTACCTTCTTGTTTTTTCTAGGGCGTTGTTCCCGTTCTTGTATTGGTTTTTTTCTGTTATTATCCTTTGAAGGGCTGGATTCGTGGAGAGATAATGCGTGAATTTGGTTTTGTCGTGGAATACTTTGGTTTCTCCCTCTATGATAATTGAGAGTTTGGCTGGGTATAGTAGCCTGGGCTGCAGTTTGTGTTCTCTTAGTGTCTGTATAACATCTGTCCAGGCTCTTCTGGCTTTCATAGTCTCTGGTGAAAAATCTGGTGTAATTCTGATAGGCTTGCCTTTATATGTTACTTGACCTTTTTCCCTTACTGCTTTTAGTATTCTATCTTTATTTAGTGCATTTGATGTTCTGATTATTATGTGTCGGGAGGAATTTCTTTTCTGGTCCAGTCTATTTGGAGTTCTGTAGGCTTCTTGTATGTTCATATGCATCTCATTCTTTAGATTTGGGAAGTTTTCTTCAATAATTTTGTTGAAGATGTTTGCTGGACCTTTGAGTTGAAAATCTTCATTCTCATCCACTCCTATTATCCGTATGTTTGGTCTTCTTATTGTGTCCTGGATTTCCTGGATATTTTGAGTTAGGATCTTTTTGCATTTTCCATTTTCTTTGATTGTTGTGCCGATGTTCTCTATGGAATCTTCTGCACCTGAGATTCTCTCTTCCATCTCTTGTATTCTGTTGCTGATGCTCAAATCTATGGTTCCAGATTTCTTTCCTAGGGTTTCTATCTCTAGTGTTGCCTCGCTTTGAGTTTTCTTTATTGTGTCTACTTCCCTTTTTAGGTCTAGTATGGTTTTGTTCATTTCCATCACCTGTTTGTATGTTTTTTCCTCTTTTTCTGTAAGGACTTCTACCTGTTTGATTGTGTTTTCCTGTTTTTCTTTAAGGACTTGTAACTCTTTAGCAGTGTTCTCCTGTATTTCTTTAAGTGATTTATTAAAGTCCTTCTTGATGTCCTCTACCATCATCATGAGATATGCTTTTAAATCTAGGTCTAGGTTCTCAGGTGTGTTGGGGTTCCCTGGACTGGGCGAAGTGGGTGTGCTGGGTTCTGGTGATGGTGAGTGGTCTTGGTTCCTGTTAGTAAGATTCCTCCGTTTACCTTTCGCCATCTGGTAATCTCTGGAGTTAGTAGTTATAGTTGACTCTGTTTAGAGATTGTTCTTCTGGTGATTCTGTTACCGTCTATCAGCAGACCTGGGAGACAGATTCTCTCCTCTGAGTTTCAGTGCTCAGAGCACTCTCTGCTGGCAAGCTCTCTTACAGGGAAGGTGCGCAGATATCTTGTATTTGGACCTCCTCCTGGCCGAAGAAGAAGGCCCAAAACAGGACCTTTCTCAGACACTGTGTTGCTTTGGCAGTTCCCAGGTGGTACAGACTCTCACCTAAGCAGACTAAATTCCTAAGTTCCTTGGAGTCCCGGGACCAAGATGGCGACCGCTGCTGCTGTGGCTTAGGCCGCCTCCCCAGCCGGGCGGGCACCTGTCCTCTGGTCCGGAAGGTGGCCGGCTGTCCCCGGCCCACACAGGGTGCTGCCTCAGCGCCTCTGTGCTTCTGCCTGTTCCAGAAGCTGTCAGGTTCTCTGGTGCACCCTCTCACCTGTTCAGACTAATTTCCTAAGTTCGGCGGGTCCCGGACCAAGATGGCGACCGCTGCTGCTGTGGCTTAGGCCGCCTCCCCAGCCGGGTGGGCACCTGTCCTCTGGTCCGGAAGGTGGCCGGCTGTCCCCGGCCCACGCAGGGTGCTGCCTCAGCGCCTCTGTGCTTCCGCCTGTTCCAGAAGCTGTCAGGTTCCCTGGCGCACCCTCTCACCTGTTCAGACTAATTTCCTAAGTTCGGCGGGTCCCGGACCAAGATGGCGACCGCTGCTGCTGTGGCTTAGGCCGCCTCCCCAGCCGGGTGGGCACCTGTCCTCTGGTCCGGAAGGTGGCCGGCTGTCCCCGGCCCACGCAGGGTGCTGTCTCAGCGCCTCTGTGCTTCCGCCTGTTCCAGAAGCTGTCAGGTTCTCTGGCGCACCCTCTCACCTGTTCAGACTAATTTCCTAAGTTCGGCGGGTCCCGGACCCTCTCCTGGTTTTCAAATCAATACCATTAAAATGGCGGCTAAGAACCATACTCCTTTAAAGAAATAATGAGTAACGTTTTATTCTACCCCCCCCCCCCCCCACACACACACAATGTTTGGCTAGAAATCATAAACTTTTGGATTAGTGTATCTCCAATATCAAATAGGAAAATCTTGTCCCTGTGGGAAGAATGAGCAGGCAACATCGCTTGGAGAGACAGATTCCTACAGGCACGTGGCCTCAGAATACAAACCATGTTTACACAGTTTCCCAGGAAATCAAAGTTCTTGCTAGACAGTTCTTTTCTTTATTGTGAGTAATGCCTACTTTGCTCTCATTACTGTTGATTTTATCTTACTGCTGTGGAGATAGAAATTGAAAAAGAAGCTTCAGGTTTCGGGTATTGAAGACTGCAGTGCACACATCTGAGGGCTGGAGAATGCCTCAGCTTTTCTTCAAATGGAAGCTGAACCACATTCAGCAATGAACTCAGAGTTTCATTCCTGTCTCCATTTGGTATCAGATAGCATCTTTTGCATAGGCACTGCAGAGAAACCTTTCCAATATATATTTGAGATTACTCACTTAGGTATAATGTTAAAGGTCCTGTCCTCCTGCCTCACTAAACTATCTACAAATAGATATAAGCATCTGAATATCTGAGAAGACTGAAGACAGCTTTAGGTTGCCAGTGAGGACATATTGGTAATTGCCTGGAGAGCGAAAAGTAGGCAAGGTCATGTGTTGACTGTACTGGGTGATACAGTGTGTGAATACTCCAACAATGACCCACAGGCCATGACAAATGCCCAGGGAACCCTCCATCTCAGTGTGCAAGTTGATGCCTCACTTAAAGAATTCATTCTCAGGTTGAATTTGAACCTTAGACCATGGGTCTTACTTTCCTATTTTTATTCTTGATATTTAGATACAAATAAAATTTCTGTAGAGGACAAGAACAAACACTAGGTTGGAGGACCTGAAAGCTGTTTCTAACGAAAGCTGCGTGCCTTGCCAGGGTGACTCATAAATTTCTGAAATGTGTTTACTTATTATGTCTTTTTTTAAAAATATTTTTTATTATTACGTATTTTCCACAATTACATTTAGAATGCTATCCCAAAAGTCCACCATACCCTCCCCCCCACTTCCCTACCCACCCATTCCCATTTTTTGGCCCTGGCATTCCCTGTACTGGGGCATATAAAGTTTGCGTGTCCAATGGGCCTCTCTTTCCAGTGATGGCCGACTAGGCCATCTTTTGATATATATGCAGCTAGAGTCAAGAGCTCCGGGGTACTGGTTAGTTCATAATGTTGTTGCACCTACAGGGTTGCAGATCTCTTTAGCTCCTTGGATACTTTCTCTAGCTCCTCCATTGGGGGTCCTGTGATCCATCCAATAGCTGACTGGGAGCATCTACTTATGTGTTTGCTAGGCTCCGGCCTAGTCTCACAAGAGACAGCTATATCAGGGTCCTTTCACCAAAATCTTGCTAGTGTATGCAATGGTGTCATCGTTTGGAGGCTATTTATGGGATGGATCTCTGGATATGGCAGTCTCTAGATGGTTCATTCTTTTGTCTCAGCTCCAAACTTTGTCTCTTTAACTCCTTCCATGGGTGATTGTTTCCAATTCTAAGAAGGGGCAAAGTGTCCACACTTTGGTCTTCGTTCTTCTTCAGTTTCATGTGTTTTGCAAATTGTATCTTATATCTTGGGTATACTAAGTTTCTGAGCTAATATCCACTTATCAGTGAGTACATATTATTTGAGTTCTTATGTGATTGTGTTACCTCACTCAGGATGACGCCCTCCAGGGCCATCCATTTGCCTAGGAATTTCATAAATTCATTCTTTTTAATAGCTGTGTAGTACTCCATTGTGTAAATGTACCACATTTTTTGTATCCATTCCTCTGTTGAGGGGCATCTGGGTTCTTTCCAGCTTCTGGCTATTATAAATAAGGCTGCTATGAACATAGTGGAGCATGCGTCCTTCTTAGCGGTTGGGACGTCTTCTGGATATATGCCCAGGAGAGGTATTGCTGGATCCTCCGGTAGTACTATGTCCAATTTTGTGAGAAACTATCAGATTGATTTCCAGAGTGGTTGTACAAGCTTGCAATCCCACCAAAAATGGAGGAGTGTTCCTCTTTCTCCACATTCTCGCCAGCATCTGCTGTCACCTGAATTTTTGATCTTAGCCATTCTGACTGGTGTGAGATGGAATCTCAGGGTTGTTTTGATTTGCATTTCTCTGATGATTAAGGATGCTGAGCATTTTTTCAGGTGCTTCTCAGCCATTCGGTTTTCCTCAGGTGAGAATTCTTTGTTTAGCTCTGAGCCCCATTTTTTAATGGGGTTATTCGATTTTCTGAGTCCACCTTCTTGAGTTCTTTATATATATTGGATATTAGTCCCCTATCTGATTTAGGATAGGTAAAGATCCTTTCCCAATCTGTTGGTGGCCTTTTTGTCTTATTGACGGTGTCTTTTGCCTTACAGAAGCTTTGCAGTTTCATGAGGTCCCATTTGTCAATTCTCGATCTTACAGCACAAGCCATTGCTATTCTAATCAGGAATTTTTCCCCTGTGCCCACATCTTCGAGGCTTTTCCCCACTTTCTCCTCTATAAGTTTCAGTGTCTCTGGTTTTATGTGAAGTTCTTTGATCCACTTAGATTTGACCTTAGTACAAGGAGATAGGAATGGATGGATTCGCATTCTTCTACATGATAACAACCAGTTGTGCCAGTACCATTTGTTGAAAATGCTGTCTTTCTTCCACTTGATGGTTTTAGCTCCCTTGTCGAAGATCAAGTGACCATAGGTGTGTGGGTTCATTTCTGGGTCTTCAATTCTATTCCATTGGTCTACTTGTCTGTCTCTATACCAGTACCATGCAGTTTTTTTAAAATCACAATTGCTCTGTAGTAAAGCTTTAGGTCAGGCATGGTGATTCCACCAGAGGTTCTTTTATCCTTGAGAAGAGTTTTTGCTATCTTAGGTTTTTTGTTATTCCAGATGAATTTGCAGATTTCTCTTTCTTTTTTTTTTTCCATTTTTTATTAGGTATTTAACTCATTTACATTTCCAATGCTATACCAAAAGTCCCCCATATCCACCCACCCCCACTCCCCTGCCCACCCACTCCCCCTTTTTGGCCCTGGTGTTCCCCTGTACTGGGGCATATAAAGTTTGCAAGTCCAATGGGCCTCTCTTTCCAGTGATGGCCGACTAGGCCATCTTTTGATATATATGCAGCTAGAGTCAAGAGCTCCGGGGTACTGGTTAGATTTCTCTTTCTAATTCGTTGAAGAATTGAGTTGGAATTTTGATGGGGATTGCATTGAATCTGTAGATTGCTTTTGGCAAGATAGCCATTTTTACAATGTTGATCCTGCCAATCCATGCACATGGGAGATCTTTCCATCTTCTGAGATCTTCTTTAATTTCTTTCTTCAGAGACTTGAAGTTTTTATCATACAGATCTTTCACTTCCTTAGTTAGAGTCACGCCAAGATATTTTATATTATTTGTGACTATTGAGAAGGGTGTTGTTTCCCTAATTTCTTTCTCAAACTGTTTATTCTTTAGGTAGAAAAAGGCCATTGACTTGTTTGAGTTAATTTTATATCCAGCTACTTCACCGAAGCTGTTTATCAGGTTTAGGAGTTCTCTGGTGGAATTTTTAGGGTCACTTATATATACTATCATATCACCTGCAAAGAGTGATATTTTGACTTCATCTTTTCCAATTTGTATCCCCTTGATCTCCTTTTGTTGTCTAATTGCTCTGGCTAGGACTTCAAGTACTATGTTGAAGAGGTAGGGAGAAAGTGGGCAGACTTGTCTAGTCCCTGATTTTAGTGGGATTGCTTCCAGCTTCTCTCCATTTACTTTGATGTTGGCTACTGGTTTGCTGTAGATTGCTTTTATCATGTTTAGGTATGGGCCTTGAATTCCTGATCTTTCCAAAACTTTTATCATGAATGGGTGTTGAATCTTGTCAAATGCTTTTTCTGCATCTAACGAGATGATCATGTGGTTTTTGTCTTTGAGTTTGTTTATATAATGGATTACATGGATGGATTTACGTATATTAAGCCATCTCTGCATCCCTGGAATAAAACCTACTTGGTCAGGATGGATGATTGCTTTAATGTGTTCTTGGATTTGGTTAGCGAGAATTTTATTGAGGATTTTTGCATCGATATTCATAAGGGAAATTGGTCTGAAGTTCTCTATCTTTGTTGGATTTTTCTGTGGTTTAGGTATCAGAGTAATTGTGGCTTCATAGAATGAGTTGGATAGAGTACCTTCTACTTCTATTTTGTGGAAGAGTTTGTGCAGAACTGGAATTAGATCTTCTTTGAAGGTCTGATAGAACTCTGCACTAAACCCATCTGGTCCTGGGCTTTCTTTGGCTGAGAGACTATTAATGATTGCTTCTATTTCTTTAGGGGATATGGGACTGTTTAGATCATCAACTTGATCCTGATTTAACTTTGGTACCTGGTATCTGTCTAGGAATTTGTCCATTTCCTCCAGGTTTTCCATTTTTGTTGAGTATAGCCTTTCGGAGAAGGATCTGATGGTGTTTTGGATTTCTTCAGGATCTGTTGTTATGTCTCCCTTTTCATTTCTGATTTTGTTAATTAGTATGCTGTACCTGTGCCCTCTATGAGCCTACCTAAGGGTTTATCTATCTTGTTGATTTTCTCAAAGAACCAACTCCTCGTTTGGTTAATTCTTTGAATAGTTCTTCTTGTTTTCACTTGGTTGATTTTGCCCTTGAGTTTGATTATTTCCTGCCGTCTACTCCTCTTGGGTGAATTTTCTTCCTTTCTTTCAAGAGCATTTAGATGTGTTGACAAGCTGTAAGTGTGTGCTCTCTCTAGTTTCTTTTTGGGGGCACTCAGAGCTATGAGTTTCCCTCTTAGAAATGCTTTCATTGTGTCCCACAGGTTTGGTTATGTTGTGGCTTCATTTTCATTAAACTCTAAATGTCTTTAATTTCTTTCTTTATTCCTTCCTTGACCAAGGTATCATTGAGAAGAGTGTTGTTCAGTTTCCAGATGAATGTTGGCTTTCCATTATTTATGTTGTTATTGAAGATCAGCCTTAGTCCATGGTGGTCTGATAGGATGCATGGGACAATTTCAATATTTTTATATCTGTTGAGGCCTGTTTTGTGACTGATTATATGGTCAATTTTGGAGAAGGTCCCATGAGGTGCTGCGAAGATGGTATATCCTTTTTTTTTTTTAGGATAAAATATTCTGTAGATATCTGCTAGATCCATTTTTTTCATAACTTCTGTTAGTTTCACTGTGTCCCTGTTCAGTTTCTGTTTCCACGATCTGTCCATTGATGAAAGTGGTGTGTTGAAGTCTCCCACTATTATTGTGTGAGGCTCAATGTGTGCTTTGAGCTTTACTAAAGTGTCTTTAATGAATGTGGCTGCCCTTGCATTTGGAGCATAGATATTCAGAATTGAGAGTTCCTCTTGGAGGATTTTACCTGTGACGAGTATGAAGTGTCCCTTCTTGTCTTTTTTGATAACTTTGCATTGGAAGTCGATTTTATTAGATATTAGAATGGCTACTCCAGATTGTTTCTTCAGACCATTTGCTTGTAAATTTGTTTTCCAGCCTTTTACTCTGAGGTAGTGTCTGTCTTTTTCCCTGAGATGGGTTTCCTGTAAGCAGCAGAATGTTGGGTCCTATTTGTGTAGCCAGTCTGTTAGTCTATGTCTTTTTATTGGGGAATTGAGTCCATTGATATTAAGAGATATTAAGGAAAAGTAATTGTTGCTTCCTTTTATTTTTGTTGTTAGAGTTGGCATTCTGTTCTTGTGGCTGTCTTCTTTTTGGTTTGTTGAGGGATTACTTTCTTGCTTTTCCTAGGGCGTGATTTCCGTCCTTGTATTGTTTTTTTTTTTTCTTTCTGTTATTATCCTTTGAAGGGCTGGATTTGTAGAAAGATAATGTGTGAATTTAGTTTTGTCGTGGAATACTTTGGTTTCTCCATCTATGGTAATTGAGAGTTTGGCCAGGTATAGTAGCCTGGGCTGGCATTTGTGTTCTCTTAGTGTCTGTATTACATCTGTCCAGGCTCTTCTGGCTTTCATAGTCTCTGGTGAAAAGTCTGGTGTAATTCTGATAGGCCTGCCTTTATATGTTAGTCGACCTTTCGCCCTTACTGCTTTTAATATTCTCTCTTTATTTAGTGCATTTGTTGTTCTGATTATTATGTGTCGGCGAGGAATTTCTATTCTGGTCCAGTCTATTTGGAGTTCTGTAGGCTTCTTGTATGTTCATGGGCATCTCTTTCTTTAGGTTTGGGAAGTTTTCTTCTATAATTTTGTTGAAGATGTTTGCTGGTCCTTTGAGTTGAAAATCTTCATTCTCATCCACTCCTATTATGCGTAGGTTTGGTCTTCTCAATGTGTCCTGGATTTCCTGGATGTTTTGAGTTAGGATCCTTTTGCATTTTGTATTTTCTTTGACTGTTGTGTCGATGTTCTCTATGGAATCTTCTGCACCTGAGATTCTCTCTTCCATCTCTTGTATTCTGTTGCTGATGCTAGCATCTATGGTTCCAGATTTCTTTCCTAGGGTTTCTATCTCCAGCGTTGCCTCACTTTGGGTTTTCTTCATTGTGTCTACTTCCCTTTTTAGGTCTAGTATGGTTTTGTTCATTTCCATCACCTGTTTGGATATGTTTTCTTGTTTTTCTTTAAGGACTTCTACCTGTTTGGTTGTGTTTTCCTGTTTTACTTTAAGGACTTGTAATTCTTTGGCAGTGTTCTCCTGTATTTCTTTGTGAGTTATTGAAGTCCTTCTTAATGTCCTCTACCATCATCATGAGATATGCTTTTAAATCCGGGTCTAGCTTTTCGGTTGTGTTGGGGTGCCCAGGACTAGGTGGGGTGGGTGTGCTGCGTTCTGATGATGGTGAGTGGTCTTGATTTCTGTTAGTAGCATTCTTACATTTGCCTTTCGCCATCTGGTATTCTCTGGAGCTAGTTGTTATAGTTGTCTCTGGTTAGAGCTTGTTCCTTAGGTGATTATGTTAGCCTCTATCAGCAGAACTGGGAGACTAGCTCTATCCTTAGTTTCATGCTCAGAGTACTCTCTGCAGGCAAGCTCTCCTCTTGCAGGCAAGGTGCCCAGATATCTGGTGTTCGAACCTGCCTCCTGGCAGAAGTTGTGTTCCACTCACCAGAGGTCTTAAGATCCCGTGGAGGGTCCTGTGAGGACCTTGGGGGTGTCCAGAGACTCCGGGCACAAGGAAGTCCGCTGCTGTTGTAAACTGGAAGGGACTTGTGCCCCTGATCAGGCAGGGTTATCTGCTTCCTTAATTAATGCAGTCTTAGGACCCATGCGATTGGATTGGAGCAGATGCTGTGTTCCACTCACCAGAGATCTTAGGATCCAGTGAGGGATCCTGTGTGGTTCCTTGCGGGTGTCTGGAGACTCCGCGGGCAAAGCACCCTGGTGCTGGAATCTACTTTTTATGCCTTAAGGAAGATTTCGTCGCTTAGCATTTATTTCTCCAAACACTGTATTAAGCACCTATTGTGTTAGGAGTTTAGGAAAACAACAGTAATATTTTTAAAAAATGAATAATTTCTTTTTAAAATGTTATAGAGCATGCCTACTTTTTCTCTATACATGCAATTAATAAAATTTTTGTCTTACAACTGTAAGGCCAATGGTCTTATTTGAAGGATGGACTAAGTTGCTATGAGGATTTGAAAAGAGAAAGCAATTGTCAAGTGGAAAAAAATGAGAATATTGTTCTAAGAGTATTTTTGCTCTATGACATGAGTCTTGGGACTGGGGAAGTTGCCCAGTCAGTAAAAGTGATTGTTTTGTCCGTAAATAGAGGTAGGTTCAATACCCAGTGATCATAGAAAAGAATGGGTACAAAGTATACATACAGTTCTAGTTCTGGGAAGGCCAGAACAGGAGTAGCTCTGGGACTCACCTACCAGGAATCTAGCTAATGGAGCTCTAAGCTAAGGTGGAGATCCTTCCACAAAAAATAAGGTGGGGACAGCTGAGTAAGACACTGCTGGCTAACCTCTGGCCTCCACAATAGGCACACATATGTATGCACACACACACACACACACACACACACGCACAAACACATAGACGTATACAAAAATTAATCTTTTGTATTTGCGATAAATATTTTCTTCCAGTCATGTGGTTTTGTAAGCCCGGCATTTAATTTTAAACTCAATTATTACCTGGAGTTTCTTTGCCTACTTTTATTTCTTTCTGTTACGCCATAGATTTTTTATTTGCCAGAAGGAAGTGGAAATGATTGATGGCTCCCGTTTTTCTGAAAAATTGGACAACTTTAGTGCCATGTTTGCTTCTACCTTCAGCATTAACTTCCCAAACTAGTGTCCCCGGAGGAAATTTGTGTGGCAACAATTGTGTCCTATTGTAAAATTGTTTTTCCTGCTGTCATCTGGCTATGGCACGGCCAGCACAATCAGGAACGCTGTAACTGTGGCTACCTGAAGAAGGCCTGCACAGAAAAATGACATGAACATAGGGAGGAACTAGTCAGAAAGAAAAGAGGGCTCAGAGTGGTTAGAAGGGGGGGAGGGGGGAATACAAGAAGGTAAGAAGGGTGGGTCTTTTCAGAATGCTTTGTTAACTTGAATACAATGGTCAGAAGGTTAAATAAAATGTCTGACAGATGTGAAGCTTAAACATGAAATAGGTTTTCAATATCAGAAGACATTGAAAATTGTTAATTTTACTGTTTGTAATAAATATCCCTTTCTAGGGAGAAAAATAGTTTCCCCTTCATCAGACTTTGAATATTTGCTTCCCCAGAACTATCTTGTAATTTTCTATCTTTTCACTAACTTGTTTGCCAATTTGCATAATGAAAACAATTTAGAAGCAGAGAGACTCAAGTCTATAGAGGTATTAAATCATGTTCTCAAGCCAGCACATGCAATTTGTGGCCCAGTTGTGACCAGGAAACATGGTATTTTTTAAAAAGTCAGTCCTATAAACAGCTGGTATGTGAAATATGAAATATTCATGATGCTGAAATGTTCTCTCAGTTATATAACAATGTACAAGGTTAATGTCTTTGTGAATTATGCTACATGATACAAGTCCTGGTAGGCCACAAATATCTGTGTGCATCTATAATTAGTCATAAAAATCTTAGATGTTGTGATTACCTTGGAGTGAATGAGGCACATTTTCTTCGTGATGTCCTCCTGACTGTCTCTTTGCAGATTTACGGCCTGGAACACAGTGAGTTGTCTATTGCAACATCTGCCGGTCTTGTTGGTGTCTTATTAAAATAGAAAATCTAAGTATAAAATAGCATCATTGGATGTCACCTCTGGGTTAGACAAGTTTAATTGGGCAAAGGTTGTGCTTGAAACCTATGGCATTCGCTTCCTTTATCAGTTTTAATTTAATAACAGAGTTGATTTGATAAAAAGCAATTGGAAATTTGGGTAGGGATTTCACCTGACTCCATAATACATGGCTTAATAATGATATCCAGAATGTCTGTGAAGAACATTGCTATTTTCAAAGGTCCTTAGCAGATGTTACCACATCTACAGAGCAGACATACAATGTTAACTATGAGGGTACTGTATACTGGCAATCTGTGTGTACATTGACTTGAGCACATTCAGGGTCAGACTTTGGTGATTTCCCCACTGGAAGAGGCTGGACTATTTAAAGGCATTCTTCACTTAAAAGCTCTTTCCCAAGCCTATCTTTCCAGACTTAACTTCTCAGTTCTAACCCTTTAAAGGGCTTACTAAATAAGTGTCTTTGTTTTGTTTTCCAGTTCATTTTTTTCCCTCTCATTTTTATTCTCAGAATTGGCTTCATCGTCTTTATAATTATGCATTGTTCACGATGGTGTGGCTGGTTCATAAAGGTTATCAGAAACAAATGCAGAAAGTCCTTTCTTTGATAGAAACATGGCCACCACCAGGTCATCTTCAAATTTTCTTACTGACTGGACCTACTTCCTTCATACAATCCACTTGTTCTTTTCTCAGTGACCCTCACAGCAGAGTAATAAGCAGGAAAAAAAAATCCATTAGGACAAATGTGCTTTGACTAGAAATGGCTTTCTTCCCTAGTATAAATAAGTAGAAATCTAGAAGACTCTAAGCACCCATTTTTTAGATTAACGACAAGCAGGAAGGTGTCTCCTCACAGGAGAAAATCTAGTCGAGCCTTTATGCAGACCCATTTTTCCATCTGAAAGTGTTCTCCCTTACCCACACAGACAGACAGAAGCAGAGCACAAAGTCTGAATTGAGTGACAGGTCAGAGTGGAAACTGAGGCAGTTGTGGGCCGAAGTCCAAAAGAGGGCGAGCTACTTGGGGAAAGAAGAGCGTTCCTTGAGTTTGGGGTTAAAGCTAAGCAGAATTCCTAAGCAGGGTGAGCAGGGTGATGCTTCTGGACAAGAGGAGCGACCTGGCGTCTGCAAGCAGAACAGTTACCAAAGGTCGTGTGGGGCTAGGAAGCAGTTTCATGTTTGCAGTTAAGACAGAGACACTCACTGGACACACGGAAACTTCAGCAGACACTCCCTAAGGTCAGACATCAGCAATACCCAACATTAGACTCCAAAGAAAGCTGAGATGCAAGTCTAAAAGGATTAAGTCTATCCTTTCAGTTTAATTACAGAAAAATTCAAAGGCCACACCCTTTAAGGCAGAGAGCGGTTCTCATCCTTCCTAACGCTGCAACCCTTTAATACAGTTCCTTATGTTGTGGTGACCCTAACCATAAAATTATTTTTGCTGCTCCTTCATAACTGTTATTTTTCTACTCTTATGAGTCATAATTTATAATATCTGTGTTTAAGGCGATCCCTGTGAAAGGATGGTCTGAGCCCCACAGAAAGGGGTTGCAGGTTGAGACACACTGCTTTCAAGATTCAGATCCTCAGAAAAATAGGATCCAGAACGTAGCACCAACCCACAATTAGAGATTAAAGAAGCAGACTCAGGCAAGAAAATCAGACCCAGAAGTGACAGAGACGATGAAAGCAACTGAAGTGTTAAGAGAGTGTTTCAAAGGCATTATTAAATGTGTCATAATTTAGTGTAACTGGGAAAGATAGCATAAGGATGGAAGATAGAAAAGACTCAAAAGAATACAGCCGAAAAAAGTAAGTAAATGTATTTTAAAATGATCAGAAGAGGGTTAACATAATGGACCCTGAAGAAGTGATCATCACAACTGAGAAGACAGCGAGTAGCTGCTGTTTCAGAGTGAAGCCTTGTGTCTAGAATATAAAGAAATCCCTTAGCTTAATACGAAAGGGGCAGATGAATTAAAAATGAACAACTTTTCGAACATACTCTTCACAAAATAACATTTACGAATGGCCAGTTGGACATGGAAAAACAGAAACCATTAGTAAGCTACTACAAAAATATAGGTTAAAACTACTCTGAGATACTTGTACACATCCAGCCTTTCGATGTCAGGAACAGACAGAAGCAAACATTTCGAAGGATGTGGGGCTGTAAGAATCCTTATTCCTTTCTGCTGTAAATAGAACACTCAGTTTAGAAAGTAATTGGACGTTTCTGAAAAAATAACTATAAGATAATCAAGGAATTCTACTACTAGATGTGAATTTTCCAGAAAATATATGTCCCTCAATAGCCTAGAAATACATACATTCATAGTAGTTTCATTTAAACTAGTCAAAAACTGTAAGCACATCAATCAATCCATGAAGGAGGAATTAAATTATGAAACAATTATGCTTTAATTTTTTGTTGTAAGAGCACTTAACTCAATGTGCTACACATTATTGTTAACAATAAGTACAGTGTTGTGCAGCCTGTGTTTAGATTGTATTCATCTTACTTAACTGAAATTCTGTTCATTCATTGATGTGGTAGTCAGCATCCTCTATAGGAGCAGAACCAAGAGAATGAAGACACATTCCATGCAGATTAATATTACATTGACTTTCATATCATAGTGTGGGAAGACCAACAACGGCTGTCTTTAAACTTGAAAGGCCAAGACGCTGAGAGCTGCTCAGTCTGAGGCTGAGTTTCAGCAGTCTCTATCTGATGCCAATGGCCTTGAGGATTCCCAGGGAACCACTGGACTTCAGTTCACACTAGAAGACTGGATGGATTCTGATGTCAACAAAGGATGACGTCCTCATCTTCATCCTCGTCCACATCAACGGCAGCAACAGCAAACCCAGAAATGGACTCATCAGCAGTGAAGGCAAGCAGGCAAAAGACAGGAGGTATTCCCCCAGGGTTCCCTTGTATCTGGACCATTACTGGGAGGTAGTGTTTCCATTTTAATTAATCTAAGCAAGACAATCCTTTACAGGTGTGCTGAGGTTGGGCTCATGTGGGATTTTAGTTCGTTGACAGTCAATATTCACCAACAAAGTTAATAATTCCTCACTTTTCTGCTGCCTCAACCTAGAAAAATCATCTTTTCACCCGTAGATTCTATGATTTTGACTGTTCTAAAGACCCCTAAAGATATTAATGAAGTCTGGCAAGTTTTGCCCTATGACTGTTCAGTTTCACTTGTTTTAGCACAATGTGCTCAAGTTTCAGCTATTTGGCCACATACTGTAGAAACTTGCCTTTGAAGGTCCCGAATAACGTTCTTTTGAATATGCACACTTTTGTTTGTTTATCTGTTGGTGAGTATTTATCTGTTTCTTCTTTCTGGGTAGGATAATGCCAGAGCTGACATCAATACCCTGTCTGATCCCTTTGCACGATTCCACTCAGCAATAAAAACAAATGGGCTTCAGAGGGCAAGAACGTTAGTTTTGTTGGATTAAAATGAAAGGGCTAATCCTACTACTAGACTTATTCCAGATGTGGTGCAGTTACTTCCTTCAGTTTGTTATGGTCCCAGTTATTTATAGTAAATGCTATTTAGGTTAGAATCAAAAGGAATGAATTTGAATGCACCTAAGTCCCCACCTAATCTCAAAAGCATCATGATAAGAGATAAAAAGACAAATCAGAAGGACAGGATGCTCTATGCTTTCACTTACAGGAAAATTTCAAAATAAGCAACGCTTGTCAACAACAGAAAACCCACCAGTGATTACCCAGGACGGGTACTGTCAGTGGTGTGGGAGGTCAATGTGGACTGATCCAAGTGTTCTGTATTACACTTGGACTGGTGTTACCATAGACATACACATTCCTCAAACTCAACTGTACACTTGAACTGAAACTAACTGCGTGTAAACCAAGCACCTTTATAAAAATGGATTATAAAGTGATTATTAACAAGAATGCATTCATTTAGCCTTTGCTGCTGTATTCTGCTTGTCATTGGGATCCTTGACCTGGGGCTTCACTCTTACTCTCTGCTGCAAAAGCCCCTTGGTTTGGCTAAAGGGTCTGCTCTAAGGGGTGGGTTTGGCTGGACATTCACTATATGAGGTAGAGGGTAAGCAGCACACAGAAGCCCATGATGACCTCTCCCTGTAAGAGTTCCGCAGCGTGTCGGGAAAACTTGAGTATGATCACACCACAGCTGAAGGGTTACTATAGATTATAAAGATTGTAAATTAAGCTGCTTTTCTTTCAAAGACTTTTTAATCTTATCAATCATAATAAAAAAGTCATGTGGAAACCAGTGCCATGACAACTGTAGAAAACTATTTGAGTGTGTGTGTGTGTGTGTGTATTTCCAAAAGAAGTTTTAATATTTAGTTTGCTCACTGTTATTCTTATTTCTTTTTTTATTAGATATTTTCTTTATTTATATTTCAAATGTTATCCCCTTTCCTAGTTTCCCCTCTGAAAATCCACTATCTTCAACCCCCTCTCCCTGTTCCCCAACCCACCCATTCCTGCTTCCTGGTCCAGGCATTCCCCTATACTGGGGCATAGAACCTTCACAAAACCAAGTGTCTCTCCTCCAACTGATGACTAACAAGGCCATCCTTTGCTACATATGCAACTAGAGCCATGAGTCCCATTATGTGTTTTCTTTGATTGGTGGCTTAGTCCCAGGGAGCTCTGGGATTACTGGTTAGTTCATATTGTTCCTCCTAGGGGGGCTGCAAACCCCTCTCATTCCTTGGGTACTTTCTCTAGCTCCTTCATTGGGGACCCTGTGCTCTGTCTAATGGATGACTGTGAGCATCCACTTCTGTATTAGTCAGGCACTGGCAGAACCTCTCAGGAGACAGCTATATCAGGCTCCTGTCAGCAAGGTCTTGTTGGCATCTGCAATAGTGTCTGGGTTTGGTGGTTGTTTATGGGATGGATCCCCAGATGGGGCAGTTTCTGGATGGTCATTCCTTCAGTCTCTGCTTCAAACTTTGTCTCTGTAACTCCTTCCATGAATATTTTGTTCCCCCTTCTAAGAAGGATCGAAGTATCCACCTTTGATCTTCCTTCTTTGATCTTTCATGTGTTTTGCAAATTGTATCTTGGGTATTCTGAGCTTCTGGGCTAATATCCACTTATAAGTGAGTGTATATCATGTGTGCTCTTTTGTGATTGCGTTACCTCACTTAGGATGATATCCTCTAGATCCATCCATTTGTCTAACCATTTCATGAATTCATTGTTTTTAATAGCTGCATAATACTGTTCAACATCCTTAACCATCAAGGAAATGCAAATCAAAACAACTCTGAGATTCCACCTCATACCAGTCAGAATGGCTAAGATCAAAAACTCAGGTGACAGCAGATGCTGGTGAGCATGTGGAAAAAGAGGAACACTCCTCCATTGTTGGTGGGATTGCAAGCTGGTACAACCACTCTGGAAATCAGTTTGGCAGTTCCTCAGAAAATTGGACATAGTACTACCAGAAGATCCAGCAATACCTCTCCTGGGCATATACCCAGAAGATGCTCCAAATTGTAATAAGGATACATGCTCAACTATGTTCATAGCAGCCTTATTTATAATAGCCAGAAGCTGGAAAGAACCCAGAAGTCCTCAACAGAGGAGTGAATAGAGAAAATGTGGTAGTCTTATTTCTTAAAATAACTTTTAAGACAGAGGGCAGCCATGACTTCTGTTTCCACTACAGAATGTAAGTCATAGTCTGAGACATGTATGATACTTAGCATATGATGACTGGTTGGCCAATGTCAGTGCTGCCAGAATTCATTGAACAGAAAACTTATATAACTATGATGTGAAAATGATACAGTTTTCTGGGACTGAGGAGATAGCTGAACAGGTGCTGGGCTGCAGAAGCCCAAGGAGCTAAATTCAGATCCTAAGCACTATTCTCATATAATCCAAAGAGATGACCTACATCAATAACCCCAATAACATTAATCAGTGTTGAGGGTGCTGGAACAGGACTTTGCTGGGAGGCCAGTGTACCCGAAACAGCAAATTATTAAGTTCCAATGTCTGGCCTCCACAACAGCATGCATGTGCATGTGTCTTACACACAGTTGTGCACAAACACACACACACACACACACACACACACACACACACACATCCCATACTTTTCTTTTTTCTTCTCTATGAGAGATCTAAGGATGGCAAGTTCAAGGCTGAAAAGATCATGCCATAGTTCTTATGGGCACAACCTCTTATGTCTGTACTTCCATCCTTGACCCCCCCCCATTCATTTCAAATTGGTCCCAGGTGACTCCAGAGTGTTGATGTGCATTATGTGTGGGGTGCGATAGGGAGGGCCACAAGCGACCACCCATTCTCCTAGGGAAATTGTCTCCCTCGTAAGCCCTATCCACTTCTTCTTTTCATCCGCTAGTGACTATAAGTTACAGAAAGACTAGAAAATATAATACTTTAGCTGTGCACATTGCCTACCTGGATAAAAATTAGATTTTCTGAATAACAAACATCCAAACTAGTACTTAACCAGGAGAGGTATTCAAACTAATACTTAACTGTAAGAGTCATGCAAACTAGTACCTAACCAGCATTTCTGGCTTCCATCTGGTTTTCAGTGATCCCAGCAGGTGAATGCTAATGAGTGTTTTGTCAACACAACAGCTGGTTATGCCTTCCCTCTTGTCTAACCCATGTGGAGAAATCATCAATTCATCTATTAGACCCCCATCTGGCCACATCAAGAAACATCTCACTCATATGACGCTGCCAAATGAATGGTCACATTCCCAAGAGTTTGCCTTTTTATATGATTCTTATTAATTTGGTAGTTCTCTTATCAGGGTTTAAGCTATTACCAAATAAATTATTTTTCATAATGTAAAATAATCCCATTTATTTTGGCAAACACTGGTGTTGTTCTGTGTGTTGGGATATTTTTCTTAGCATAAATTATATATATACATCTATCTCTCTCTCTCTCCATATATATATATATATATGAAGTGTGTGCAAGTATGTGTACATTGGAGCAATCAGAAATGTCCTCTCCCCAAATGTCAGAGTAGGATCCTTTTCATACAAAACAAAACAAGACAGATGTACCTCATTGCAACTCAAAAACATTAATTCCACTGCTGGCCAGTGGCTGGTGACAGTAATTAATACTATCTCTCACAGTTCCAACAAAACAGAAAAAAATTGAACGATTACTTTATTGGCCTCTCAAATAGGATGATGGGACACTTTTTTAAGTCCTTTTGATCTGTGGCAGGAGAAACATTGTTCCATTTGAAAGCACGGCTGTTATTAAGAATAATAGGACTGAAAGTGGCGCCCAGACCTGGGGCATCCCATCATGATACAATTTGACACTACATCAGCTCTGCAGCAGGTGCTCTGCTGAGTGAAGTTAAAGTAGGGCTTCTGCCCTGTGGCCCAGATCCATTTTACAGCCATTATTATGATTTTTTTTTTTCAGGGCTAAATGGCCAATTGTGCAGTTAGGTTCTTGCCAATGCATTTGTCTGCAGTTTCAGCATCCATTTTTGTAATGAGCGGTAAGTACAAAATTGAACAGGAAGAGGGAAAATAAATGAATCACAAAGCTGGTGAGGGGCCCTTGAAAGTTCCACCCAAGTGTAGGTAAATGCTATAGGTGACGTATTTATGATAGCAACGACAGGGTAAATGGATTGAATTGGTAGATAATTGGGAGAGTATGTGGGGAAACTGAATGACTATAATGGATAAACGCGGAGCACAAATGGAACAAGTTTCTGATGTCTAAATTGGGTACAGCCAAGGCCAATGCTGATGTCATGCCAACAGAGAGCACAATTTTCTGGGCCAGAATGTTTTAGTCTGTCACAAACATGTGGTTTGAAGCGTTTTAAATTTAGTGATGCCTTTTAGGCAGAAATGCTGTAATTAGTCAGAGGAACATGGTGCAGGTGGAGGTAATGTATCTCTGAGAGGGCCTAGGGACCATGAACAAACTTTGCTCATCCCGGGGAAGAGGATGTGTCAACACTTCCCTCTGTGGCATCTGTTTTTCAGCTATCCATCTCTGTGACAGAGTACTGGAGACTAACAGCCTACAAGGATGAAGTATCTCTTTTGGATCATGGTTTCATAGATATGTGCCCATGATTATTTGGGCCCGTGTTAAGGTAGAACATTGTGTTATAGGAACTTACTCACCTCTCAGTAGTGAGGAGACAAAGGATGGAGAAGAGGAAAGATGTCCTAATATCCCTGCTTCATCTGCCAATGTTATTTGTATGCGTGCTTTCTGGGCTGGCGGTTTGGTATTGGAAAGATTGTTTCTTCCACTCTCAGCATTCCTTAATTGCCTATGGTTCTTTGTCTATGGGTGAGGTTCTGTGCTCCACCCCCAATTCACCGTGGTATGTCTATTATTGTTGTCCTTGTTCAGTACGTGCTTTGACGGTCATGTTGCTGAGACTATAAGACTATGGACATGCTTTCTGGCATTACTAGAATACACATTCTCACAGCAAACTCCCTGATCTTCTGGATTTTATTGCCTTTGTGCCTCTTCACTTTTCTGCAATCTTTCCTGAGCCTTACTTAGGTTTTAGGGGTTAACAAAAGCCCAGCACCAGGGTACGAGAAGTCATTCTCTGTGTTGCTGTTCAGAATTGCCTGAGACTCCCAAAACATTACAGTCTATTGCTGTTGTCCTAGGTTGTCCTCAGAGATAGAAGGTTAAGTCTCTGCTGCTAAAGACACCATTAACATCACACATAGGATTCTGGAGCTCCCTGAGGTGAAAGTGAACTCTACAGACTTGTCCACATAACCACAGAGAAGTGTGACCCTTTTCCTGCACCAAGGGAGTATGCTCTTTGCAACAGATAGAGATCATTACAGAAAACCATCACTCAGTCATGAATCCTTTAAGTCACGAATCTTAAAGGAGAACCTACAACCTTTTTCTTTTTTTAAAAAAAATAACCCACCCAGTCCATTCTGTGTTACCCATGTACTTTTAGGGTGTGGGTCCATCCATTAGATCAGTGGTTCTTAACTTTCCTAATGCTGAGACCCTTTAATATAGCTCCTCATGTTGTGGTCATCCCCAACCATAAAATTATTTTCATTGGTACTTCATAACTGTTATTTTCTACTGTTGAGAACTGAAATGTAAATATCTTATATGCAGATGGTCTTGGGCATCCTCTGTGAAAGGGTTATTTGATGCCTCCCAAAAGAGTCACAACGCATAGGTTGAGAACTGCACTAGAGCATGGTTGAGATATCAGGGGCCAAACCCTTAAAGAACACTGATTGACCATCCCTCAAAAGCCCTCAACTGTCAATTGCTCCTCAGTGAGAGGTGAGAGCTCATTAATTGCTCTCACTCCATGGGAGGACATTGCCTGGCTTGATCTTGTACAATTCTTCTGGGAGATGTTTTTAAAATATCTTTTAAAAAATGAAACAAAGTGTGAGACACGGAGACTGGGATCATAACTAGCTCTCTTTCCTTCTTTACGGTCCATAAATAACTAATTAAGCACATTTCCCAATTATAGGCTGACAAATTAATGAAGACTTCATTGTATATTCCTTATGGGTTAGCACTATGGGACATTTCTCATTTTCCAAAGGTTATTTATCTCCAGTGAGGCTGACTTTTAGCTGAATGAATGTTCTGATTATTTTGATTTATGACTCTGAATTTAATACAATATATTTAGCAATAAAAACAATGAGGGAAATGACTTAATTAGATCTAAATCTGTAGATCCTTCATAAATGTCCATAATAAAAAACAAAAACAAAACTGATTAAAATCAGCCTGTAATTTTTATTCTTTATAATTTTCCAGGAAGTGGTAAGAAGTAGAATTACATATGTACTAAACCTGGGACGTTCTTCTGGAATTTGTTTTTAGATAATCCTTTGACAAGATTACCCATTACATATGGCATATATATGAAGTTCAAGATACCTGAAGTGAAGGGATTATTTATTTATTTACATCCCAAATGCTCAACTCCCTCCCAGTCACCCCCACCCCCCACGGAGACCCAAAGAAGTTAAACAAGAAATAAACCGCAAGTAAGAATGCTTGAATCTCATTTGGAAGGGGGGAATAAAATAGTCATAGGAAGCAGAGGAAGGGAGGGAACTAAGTGGGAGAAAGTGGGGGAGCAGAAGCAGGTATGGGGCCGGAGAGAGGGCTTGAGGGCCAGGAGAATGAATGGAAATCTGCAACTGCCAGGGGTCGGGTGGGGGTGAGGGTGGGGTGAATCTCCAGGAAGTCCCAGAGACCTGGTATGGGGGAGGCTCCTAGGAGTCAATGGGGGTGACCTGTTTGTCTTTTTTTTTTTTCCTGTAAATTTACACCACTTTGAAATCATAGTGATTCCCAAATCTTTTCTCTGGTTAATTTTTTTTTCTCTTTTTCATAAAAGTAGAATGAAGAATACAGGAAAAGCAAAACAACAACAACAAACCCCCAGTAACATAAGGACCAAAAGCCAGCTAGGCAAGTATGGGTGACATGCAGGCACTGGAACAGCCAGGGAAAGCAGGCTGGCGGTGCTGGATTGATCGATGTCCTTCATCATTGATCTGATAGAATACCTGACAAAGCCGCTTAAGGAGGGAACAGCTTGTTGGCTCCTGGTTTAAGGCTATACAGTTCATCAGTGATTGATGTCATGGCAACAGGAGCGTGGGGATGCTGGTCACATCCCACCCACTCAGGGAGCAAAGGGTTGGTGCTCAGCTCACTTTCTCTTTTCTATTTACTCTGGGCCTCCAGCCTGTGGTACAGGACAGCTCACAGTTTTAGAGGGTCTTCCCAGTTTAATGGAACTAATCTAGAAAATAAGAGATTTGCATGGTGAGTTATAAGTCCCATTACATAGACTCGATTACCTATCACTCTACACACATGTGCTAACACACACACACACACACACACAATGAAGACTAGAGAATGAGGAGAGTTTGTCTTTTTTTTTTTTTCTATTAACTTACACCACTTTACAGTCATGGTAATCCTCCAAATTCTTATTTAGAGCTATAATATTATCATGGCCCATGAAATGTTTTCCTTTTTCCTCTAATCTGTTGATAAAGGCAGGGTAATCATTTTATTTTTCTTTTCTCCTGTGTTGATTATACAGCTACTGGTCCAAGAATCCATACATAAAAATGAAACAAGCTAGTGATGTAGCTTTGTGTGTATGTTTGTGTGTGTATGTCATGGTATGTGTGATAAGGCATATATGTGCGAGTCAGAAGACAGCCTGTAGAGTTGCTTCCACTATGTGGCTCCCTAAGATCCCACAGAAGTTCTCAGGCTAGACATCTAGCTTGCTGAGCCATCCATCTATCTTGCTCCCCCCCCCACCCCCAGTACAGTTTTAAATAATATATTTTCTCTAATTCAGCACCACTCACAACCACTAATCTCCACTGATATAATTTTTGCCTTTCTGAGTATATTGCAGAAACAGCACCTAACAAGATAAGTAACTTTGATACTGGTTTCTTATAGGTAGTACAATGTGCTTAGAATCGGCCAATTTTGTTTTCTGCATTGGCAGCTCATCCCTTTTCATTTTGGATAGCACTCCATAAAGGAAAAAGTTCTGTGGAAGGCATTCAGGTTGCTTCCGAATGACACATAATAATTTGTGGCTATTACAAGCAGGTGTGTTACCGACACTCACGTATAAGCATTTGTGGAAATACTATTTTCATTTTTTCTAAGATCTATACCCAGAAATGAGATTTTAGTGCTATGTAATGATTCTATATTTAACTATTTTTTTCAGAGCGAGCATTTAAATATGCATAAGCAAGATCTCAAATTTCCAGTTGTCCTACATCCTTGTCAGCACTTGGTATTGGATCTTTTCTTTTAGCCATTTTAATAAGTGTGTAGTGGCAACTTATGGGGGTTTTAATGTTGTTGATCCAGTTAAGTGATTGTTTACCACTGAGCATATAAGTTTTTCATTATTTATTTGTACTTTGACAAGTGGTTGTTAGTGTACTCATGGGATGCAATGGAGTATTATGTTGTAGAATGATTAATTCATGCTAATTAATCTATCACCCACTATACTTATCCTTGGTATGTAGTGAAAACCTTTGAACCTGACAACTTTGAGGCACCAACTTTTCAGTCATTGTTATTTACTGTGGCCATTCATGCAAAGTGGATCACTAATTCCCTTCCCCTTCTGTGTGGATGAAACTTTGTATGTATGACTAATGTCTCTCCTTTTCTTCTCAGGTCCACAGCCCGCTCTTCTGAAACTGCTCTCCTATAGTCCTTTCTCCTATAGTCCTTTCTCCTATAGTCCTTTCTCCTATAGTCCTTTCTCCTATAGTCCTTTCTCCTATAGTCCTTTCTCCTATAGTCCTTTCTCCTATAGTCCTTTCTTGGAGTCTAAATAGAAGAGAGAACAGGGGGTATTTGTTGAATTTTCAGAGGGACCTTTGTCAGGTCTATATTTGCAAATATTTGGTCTTCAACTTGTTTGTTGTCTTGATACTATTTTCCACAGAATAACATTTTTTCATTTGATGAGCTCTAACTTAGCAACTTTCACTCTCACAAACTGGTTTTGATGTTATTTCTAAGCACTCATTGACAATCTCTTAGAATATTTTCCTGCTTTTTACCCTGAAGGCTTATAATAAATTTTGCAAATACATTTCTGTCCATTTGAAGCTAATCTGTGTTTAACATAGAGGATTGGGCCTGGTTTCAATTTTTTTGCACGTGTAATATTGATTATTATAATATATGTAAACGGACCTCTCATCTTTGGGTTGTTTTTTAAAAATGTTTGCTAAAATCTAATGTTCATTATTTATTTGGATATTAGCCCTTTATCAGATGTGGGGTTAGTGAAGGTTTTTTTCACAATCTGTAGGTTGCTGATTTTCTTGACTTATGACATTTTTAATCATATAAAGAGTGTTTCCCCCCTTCTTTGCCCAAGAATATATTGTAAGAGCTGTCCCCATCTATAAAAGGAGTATGACTCATGGATATTACTGGATCATCATTTCCTCTGCTACATAGCTTCTCCACCCCTGGGCCTTTATAACATGCTCCCTGACTTCCTTTTATTTAATAAAGAAAAGGGTTCGGCCTAATAAAAGCACAGCTATTTAGCTATGTAAGGCAAGGGTTTGGAAGGAATTAGAAAATAATCTTGTGAAGGCAATAAGCAGGTTATTAGAGTAGGCTGGGTTTCTCATGATCACAGAATACTGAAACCTATTGTATCCATTCCCTAGGTGTTGTTCTTTCATGAGACACAAGGACATGCATTGTTTTAACTACAGGAGGTAGCTGGACACAATATTGTAGAAAATGTTTTATTAGTATATCTTGTTGAGAAGAGGGAGATTGCAATCTTTTCTCCTACATCATCAATATCTGGGGGGTAATTTTATGAAAGATGGAAGTGGTTTGTTTCTTTGCTGGGGGGGGAGGGAGGTGTCCAGTTGTTAAGGACAAAACGAACCCCAATTACCATTCACAACTTACAGGCCAGTGCTATCTCCTATTTCCTCTCTCCCTTTCCTACCTTCCTCTCAATCTTAACCAGTTACTCCCTCCAGCTCCAGAAATTTGGTACTTTTAGAGACCATTGAGCAGAGCATATGTTCAGTCAAGAAAACTGATTCAAAGTTCTCTTTTGCACTAGACAGAGAAAGTAAATAAGAAGGAAACTGGGTGTTATAAGGAAAAATGGATTTGCATTAGGAAGTTCTAGTCATTGAATCAATTTGCAATGAAAGCTAAAACCCCGCACATTACCAGTTTGGTAGGACTCCCATGCTTGTGTGGCCTGGTCTAGGGAGGGGTTCCTGTGACTAGAAGTAGGACTTATCTGGAGAGTAGAAACAGAAGAATTTGTACCAAATATGAAGAAAACCAGTGGTCTAGACTAAAGGTCACAAGTCTAGCAGTGGGGAGGAAAATAATTTAAACTATAAGAAAGCATAGAACTACTGCCAATTGAGAAAATAAATGGCTTATAAACAGAAGTAGCTAACCTCAGATAATATGAGGTTCCTTAGGGGTCTGATTTATATATTTGTTCAGGGAGGACTGAAAGCAATCTCTATAATTGTTATCAAAATTCTCTTTAATGGTTTGCTATCTTGAAAAGTTTCCCTGGTGTCTGCATGATAGAAACTGGCCAGCCCTGGTCATTGCCCTTTCTAGACCTAGTTTGCAGTGATTATAATTTTAATACTTAGAGCAGCTTCCAAATGTAGCCTTCTGTCCTGATGGGTGCTGAAGCTCAGAAGTAAATCAAGTTGACCTGATAACTCAATCTCCATGCACGCCGGACCACAGAGATCTCATGAAGAACGCAATGTTCTCTTCTGTATAATATGTGGCAGAGCAATTGAAGTGGGACAACTGTTAATGAGCTGAGAAGTTTATTTATTAAATATGAATCCGGTTTTAACCATGGAAATAGATCTAAGAGTCTTAGGTTTCCAGTATTATTATCTTGGGCACATATTTGCATGCGACTGTTTCTAGGTCAAACTAGCACATGCAGGCTAAGATCCATGCTGGGATGTTTTAAGTTCCAGTGTAAATGTCAATAGCAAAGCAGCAGAAAATCAAGATGCAGCGCTGTGATGATTCCATGGTATCCAGACCAGCTGGTATGTGCTTCTAATCTTTTTCATCCAGATCTTCAGGGTAATGTGAATACCTAACCACATCAAAGGTCCCCTAGATGTGTGCTGTTTTCCTGATCCCAGTGAGAGAAATCTCACTTCAGTCTAAGCCAGTGAGTCTCAATATGCCGTAAATTTACATATACCACAAACTCAGTAAAATAAAGACAATGTTGTAAGAGTCTATCATTCTTAGTTTACCAGAGCTATATATAGCCCTTTGGAAAATTATATTTTTGTTCATATAGTCTAATATGTATACACACACACACACACACATACATATTCTGTTTTAGAGAATTAAAATTCATTAAAAATGAGAATTACTGTTGGGAAATTTTGAATGTGCTGACACAGAATAAAACTGATATTTTATGTGGCTTTTATGATTAGTTTTCTAAATTTCCAGGATTGTGAAATTCCAAACCCTGGGAGTCATTGTCTTAAGTCCTTCGGAAGTCAGAACGGTTATTGCAGAGTAAGAGAGGCATCCTTAACTCTACAAAGAGCACAACCCAAACTTCTCCATGGAGTATTAAAAGGTATCTAATAAATAAAGTATATTTGATATGAATTATTCAGTATGTTTCTTAGCCCATCCATGATCAGTATGTCAGCTGTGTAGAAATTAAAAAACAGGTTGATAAATGGGCCGCCGGAGAATGCAGGGTGTAGCAAGCAGCTAGAGCTTCAAATGAATCAGGGTTATGCCATCGCCAGGCCAGTAAAGAGTTGCAAATTTTGAAAGGACTGGTCTCAGGGACATTTTTTGAGATGTCATATAATATGGAATAATGTCGCTGATGTGATTCAGCTTGCTTTGTGAGAAGAGCACTGTATGAAAGATTTAAAACAGTGCTCCAAGTTCAGACTCACTCCCCTGAGAAAAGTGACTTCAAAGTTTGTAAGAAGAAGTGGGGACAAAGAAATCCTAATGTTTATTTTTAGAAATGCAAATCCAGTAGAAACAAATGGAAACATAGCAAGCCCAGAATGTACATATACATCCTAGTTGGTTTCTGTTGCCATGATCAACACTGAGGGGAAGGGAGAGCAACTTAGACAGGGTTGGAAGATTTTATTTGGACTACATTTGTATGTTATATTCTGTCATCTAGGGAATCAGGGAAGCAGCTGGATCTTGGAATTTGGAGGCAGGAACTGAATTAGAGACAGTTGAAGAATTTTCTGCCTTGTTTAGCTAGTACATATTATATTAAATGTATAATAATCATATATTACCTTATTATATGTTAAAATGTATTATATAATAAATATAACATAATATATAATGTATTATTAATGTATTTGCATGATATAATATTAAATAATTTGTTTATATTCTATAATGAATAAATAATATGTATAATATGTAAATAATATGTATTTCATTTATATAAATAAATAAAACCAAGGCTTATCTCCCTAGGGAAGAAATAATCCAGAGTGTGTTGGCCTCTCTTACATCAATCAGCAATGGAGAAAATGCTCTACAGACATGCTACAATCCACCATGATGCAGACAATTCCTCTTTTGGGAGCCTTCTTCCCAGGTGACTTTGGATGGTGTCAAATTGCTGTGTAGAAGTTTTGAGATCGAAACATATCATCCTGCAGGAAAGCTCCTTAAGACCGGAAGTAAACAACTCAAAAGAGTTTCAGGAAATCCTTGAAACTGACCAGAAACACTAGGCTCTTCCTCCCCCAACTTAAATAGCAAAGATCGCTGAGAGTCACTCTCAGACAAGCCAGTCTGGAAAGGTGACTGTTAGGCAAACTCAGCCACCAGGAAGAAAGAGCAACCAGCCACACTGCCAAGAAGAAGCAAAGACAAAGCAAACTGCCCAGAAGAGGCTCAGACCCACTGATCACCAGGAAGGCACAGTCTCCAAACTGCTGAGGTGCCTGAGGCTGCGCAGTGTGCTCGGGGCTTCTAGATTTTGTGAGCTGTCATCCGTGCTGGGTGGGCGTTGGTGAGGCAGCTGGTGTTTGAGTCATTTCTGCTTCTGTTAAAGGTAACCCTTCACCCACATTCCTGTATGTAGCCCCAGGAAAACTTACTGGGTCATTAAACTGGGTTTTGGTGGTATCCATGCTTTGGTCTACTGTACGTATCCTATGTGAAATGAGTACATGTTGTTGAGATAGTCTGTTATACAACACACATTTAAAAACGCTAAGCCACAAAATTCATACATACATACATACATACATACATACGTACATACATATATACATGTGCATGATTTCTCTACATTGTCAGAATTCTCCAACCAACAGTGCTAAATGATGATGATGATGATGACGACGACGATGATGATGTAGGTCATTTCTGTCCCTTGGTGATGCAGAGCAGATATAGGCCAGATTAAACCAGACTAAAAGCAAATATAAGTTTATTAGGTGCTTCCGCCCCGTGCGGGTTCAGCAGTCCCAAAGAACAGGGCTGCGGAAGTCGTGCACCCTGACTTAGGATGGGGAAGCGTTATAGGCTATAGGTAAAGGGTGATGACGTGTTAGCCATAAGCTGGGTTTGTGCCCAAGTATGGTCAAGACCTGAGCACTTGGGCAGAGATCTGGGTGGCTGGCAGCCTCCGGGGAAGAGGCTGCCACAGCTGCCAGGAATGCTGACCTGGGTCCTTAGAGACTTTCCTTTGTTCAGAGGGTTTTTTTGTTTTTGTTTTTTGTTTTTTTTAGTAGTAGTAGTAGTAGTAGTAGTAGTAGTAGTAGTTGTTGTTGTTGTTGTTGTTTGCTTGTTTTGTGCCTTTGGGGTTGGGGAAGGAAGGCAGGCAGGGTTTCCTGGCTTGTGCAGGGGCAAGCAGGGGTTGGAGCCGAGCAACAACAACAGTAATAAACATGCCCATCTTGGCACTGGTGTCAGTTTGGGCTTCCTGAGCTCAAGGGTCATGCATCAAGCTTTGTGGAAAGTTTGGTGGAAAGTAATGGCTTCCTGTGAAGATGTGAGGTCCCGCATGCTCTCCAAGTCAATGTCGGAAGCTGTTCCTCTCACAGGCCCACAAATCATGGTTACTTTGCACATTGTGCCTTGCCTTTGTACACCACTGGTTTATATATTGGGTATATAGCAGATAGCACTGCATAGTTTGAAAAATATAGGGTTTTTTTTTTTTGTTCATCTGTTTGTTTAAAATCAGATAGCATTCTCTCACCCCCCCCCATTTCTTTTTTCCTTCCTTTCTTGACTTTGTGTTATTCCCCTCCCCCTCCTCCTCTTCCTCCTCCTCTTCTTTCTCTGTCTCTCCCTCTGTCTCTCTCTCTGTCTCTCCCTCTGTCTCTCCCTCTGTCTCTCCCTCTGTCTCTGTCTCTGTCTCTGTCTCTGTCTCTGTCTCTGCCTCTGTCTCTCCCCACAAGCTTTCTCCTGGTAGCTAGCTGGGAACTCACTGTGTATATGAGACCGTCTTTATGTTATGCATTCCTCCTGCCCCAGCCTCCCAGGTGCTGGAACCACAGACAGGTGTCAGCACACCTGGCTATCAGGTGGCCTGCACAGATGGTGCCAAGTACGAGGTAGACATTTCCAGGCCTTGTTACCCAGCACTTTGTCCTCCAGCTCCACTAGGAATCTATCCTCTTTTTCCTTCACCGTGCACTCTCTAGAGAGGCTTGAGCCTTAGGTCAAGAAGGTCTCGGGCTTTCTGCTTGTTTAAGACTTGATAGCATCATTTTGGGGGATGCATTCTTTCTAAAGGGAATTCCTTGACCATTCACTAACTTCTCCATTAACCCCAAGCACTTTAATTGGTCTCTGTATAGACTGCATTGAATGTTACCCCATGGATTGTTTGTTTTAGACTCTGAGGTCTTTATGAGCCCTCTGGGGACTAATATTTATTTGCCATTGGAATTTGAGAAAGGAAGGACCTCGCTGAATTGCTTCTGAAAGCCTTTTCTTTGGGAAACAAAAGGCCCCCCTCGTATTGTGTGAGTGCAGCTTCATGTATCAGCTCTTTATCACACACAGCTGCTCTATTTTAATTCTGCGGTTCTCAGAGAAAGACCTTCTGCTCTAACCAACGTTTTACTAGTGTTCTGAGAATGGCATGGTCTGCAGAAGAGTTTTTTAACAAAGGAGACCCCGAGACTCTGCAAGTGTTTCCCTATAGCTGATAGTAGGGTTATTGCTTAAAAAAAATTTGGGTCTCCTATCCGTGTGCATTTATGCACATGTGCGTGTGCATGCACACACACTGAAGGAATAGAGTCTGTAACGTTAGGGTGGCCTTAAAGCATGCTTACAGCTGGATCTGTCTGAGCCTGCCACACCTCATCCTTTTACTATTTAAATATCCCTTCTGCTAGTTACTGTGTTTAATTGTGGGGCAAAACAGGAGTTAATCATGGTCTTGGTGCCAAAGAAAACTTACTGCAGCCTCTAAATCTTAAGAGAATCACCATTATTTAAACACAGGGCCTACCTAGATATATTTAAACCTAGGCAGCTACTATTTCTTCCGTAGGAGACACAGAGGCCATTGGATATGATTGCCCTTGCTTTTTGCATATATACATGAAAAGTGGTTTCTTTGACAACTTTAACTGCTGCTTGGTCAGAAATTATGAAGCTGATGAAAAAGCTCAATGGCTGGTGCTTACTTTTCCTTTCAATGTTACTTAAACTTGAACTCTTTGCACTTTCCTTTTGGCTGGAGATACACTGAGAAAACCTTCATTCTGTGAGCTTGCTCAGCTTCCCTCCTTAGCCTGCTCACTCTCCACTGAACGAAGAGGAATGCCCATGCCAACAGGGAACCATAGCACTGGTGGCCCTAATGTCAAGGGCACAGGAGTTAGGAGAAGAGTTTGAACCCACTGCACACAGAGAGTGCAGCCTAGGGAAACCAAAGTCATGCCACCCAAATCATCACAGGCTTCTAGGATGGCTGACCCCCAAGTTTTAACCCAAATCTGTTTCTAAACTCCCATTTTGGTTAATCAGGCAGATTCTCCAGATTATTGTTGGCTAGTTTAGGAAGAACTCAGAAGCGAAGAGAGGGCTGCTCTGGCCATCCCCAGACTCCAGTTTAAGCAAATACAAGAGGAATGCTGTAGAGCCTCCATCCCTCTGATACTCAAGGTCATACTTTTACTGTTGGAAGTGTTGCAGATGTGACAACAATTGGCAAGAGCTTATCCTCAAAGGAATGTGACACCTTTTATTTTAGAAAGCCTGGTCTCTGTGTAAAAGAGGGAAGACTTATGAGTATAAGAGACGAGGAAAACACTTAATTTGGGGCTCACAGTTCCAGAGCATTAGAGTCTATGACTATCATGGCAAAAAGAATATGCAAACAGGCAGGCAGTTGTCATGGTGCTGGAGTGGCAGCTGAAAGCTTTTATCTTGATCCACAAACACAAGGCAAAAAATTGGTAACTGGCAAAGGCATGGGTTTTTGAAACCTCAAAGCCTGCCCCTAGTGACACATCTCTTCCAACAAAGCCACACCTCCCAATCCTTCCCAAAGAGTTCTGACAACTGGATATCAAAACTCCAAATATTTGAGCCCATAGAGGCCATTTGTATTGAAATCACCACAGATAGTAATTATGTTTAAGTTGTATATGTGTACATGGGCATAGACACATACAAAGAGTACTGAATATTTATAAGCAAATCAGAGTCACTGTGTATAGCAAGTCTCTTCAGGGCTTACACATTTGTGGTCATTGGTGAAAAACAAAACTCACTCTTAATTAAGGGGCATAATTGATGGTTTGGAACTTCAGAGATAAGAACGGACTTCTGATCATCTGTGGGCATAGAACAGACAGAGGCATCAGGCTCTGCTTTCTTTCCTCTTAGTCATGTTCTATCCTGGCACCCTGGGGACTCATGCCTCCCTGTATGTGCAGAGTAAGTGTTCCTTACAGAGGAAACTTCCAGTCATGATTTTATCATCAGAGTACATGCTAGTGTTAGAGAACTCAACTGTGATGATGGGGATGGCTTTGTAGACAAATGGGAAAGATTAGACAGAAGTATCAGAGTAAGAGACCCTTTGTGTGGCAAATAGGCTTAATAGAATTCCTCCATTAGCAGAAAGTTGGCACAGATCTTGTCTTTCCACAGCTTCCTCACTTATTGCAATAAAGAGAGTGTGAAATCCCATGCAAGCAAATTAATTTTAGAAAGCACTTAAAGGCTGATTCTAAAGAGCCCGTGTGACCACTGGAAAGCTACACCGAGTATAACCTGGTAACTACAGAGCAAATGTGATTCCCGAATCTTGATTTCAGATTGGAATACAAAGTATATTATGCAGGTCCATTTTCTATTTTACTTGTTCTATAGAATTGATCAGAGTGAGCAGGAAATATTCCATATCTTCTGAATACTTTATTCATCAATGTAATAATCACATAGGTTACTATTGTTTTACCTGAGAAGAAAGTGAATTGGATGGTCCATTAAAATTATTCTGGCTACAGTGGGGAGTGGGGCCATGGTTTATATGAAGAATTGAACAATAGATGAACAGTGCGGTGGTGGGAAAATGATTGCCATTTCTCTACCATTTTCCACCATGAGTTAAAACCAAAATGGCTTATGTATAATGTCTCAATTTCCCATTTGCTTTATTTATGATCCTGTTTATCAGTAGGATGCTACCAAAGTTATATCTTCTTGAAGGAAAGAAGTATTTGTTAATTTCAGAGTCACTCTTTTATTTTGGTTTGTTGGTTTTTATTGTTGTTGTTCGGTTGGTTTTGTTTAGGGTTGTAAGCTTCACAGTTCAGCTGGCTCCAATCTCATAGTCCTCCTGTACCCACCTTCCAAATGCTGGGAAGGATCACCTTCCTTACTGCAATATGGAGCTTTTACTACTCTCTTTGCAACAACTTTTATCCTCAAGAGTGGCTATGGCTTTCAGTTTGTGTTCACTGAGCATTAATCTTTTGTGAATGTGTCACAGGTTATAAGCACTATAATAAAACATGCATGTGTTGGTTGGCTTTTGTCAATATGTCACAGACTGGAGTCAGTTGGGAAGGGGGAATCTCAATTGAAGAATTACTTTCATCAGACTCGTTTGTAGCAAGTATGTGGGGGTGTTTTTCTTGACTATATAGGTAAGGCTCCATCAACACATGTACAACCCACCTGACCTCAGCTTTCTTTTCTTTTCTTTTCTTTCTTTCTTTCTTTCTTTCTTTCTTTCTTTCTTTCTTTCTTTCTTTCTCTCTCTCTCTCTCTCTCTCTCTCTCTTTCTTTCTTTCTTTCTTTCTTTTCCAGATGGGCCACATTTTCTTTTTTTTTTCTTTCTTTTTTTTTTATTACGTATTTTCCTCAATTACATTTCCAATGCTATCCCAAAAGTCCCCCACACCCTCCGCCCCCCCTCCCCGCTCCCTTACCCACCCATTCCCATTTTTTGGCTCTGGCGTTCCCCTGTACTGGGGCATATAAAGTTTGCCTGACCAATGGGCCTCTCTTCCCAGTGATGGCCGACTAGGCCATCTTTTGATACATATGCAGCTAGAGTCAAGAGCTCTGGGGTACTAGTTAGTTCATAATGTTGTTCCACCGATAGGGTTGCAGATCTCTTTAGCTCCTTAGATACTTTCTCTAGCTCCTCCATTGGGGGCCCTGTGATCCATCCAATAGTTGACTGTGAGCATCCACTTCTGTGTTTGCTAGGCCCCGGCCTAGTCTCACAAGAGACAGCTATATCATGGTCCTTGCAACAAAGGCTTGCTAGTGTATGCAATGGTGTCATCGTTTGGAGGCTAATTATGGGATGGATCCCTGGATATGGCAGTCTCTAGATGATCCATCCTTTTGTCTCAGCTCCAAACTTTGTCTCTGTAACTCCTTCCATGGGTGATTGTTTCCAATTCTAAGAAGGAGCAAAGTGTCCACACTTTGGTCTTCGTTCTTCTTCAGTTTTATGTGTTTTGCATATTGTACCTTATATCTCGCTATACTAAGTTTCTGGGCTAATATCCACTTATCAGTGAGTACATATCATTTGAGTTCTTTTGTGATTGGGTTACCTCACTCAGGATGATGCCCTCCAGGTCCATCCATTTGCCTAGGAATTTCATAAATTCATTCTTTTTAACAGCTGAGTAGTACTCCATTGTGTAAATGTACCACATTTTTTTGTATCCATTCCTCTGTTGAGGGGCATCTGGGTTCTTTCCAGCTTCTGGCTATTATAAATAAGGCTGCTATGAACATAGTGGAGCATGTGTCCTTCTTACCGGTTGGGACATCTTCTGGATATATGCCCAGGAGAGGTATTGCGGGATCATCCGGTAGTACTATGTCCAATTTCTATATGCCTGTCGGTGTGTCTAACTTTTCTTCATTTCCTCACCACTCACAATCAGGGTTCCAGGACAAAGGTACGTTAGATGTGGCAACCTGTTTCAGTTTCTACAGATTTCTGTCTAGACTTCCTGCCTTGACTTCCTCCAATAGGGTGGTTTGGTCAGTATGTTAGTACAGAAACCCAAGAGCAAATTAGAAGATAAATTGGTACCAGAGGGTGGGCGTAACTATCCTGAGCATTATCTTAGGGGAGGATTGTGGAAGTGTTTGAAGCTTTGGGCTAGAAAAGCCATTGAGTGCTCAGAACTTGATAGGCTGTTCTTAAGGCACACATTGTTCATTTTGGTCAGTGTTATCACGATAATAAAAGACAAACCAGAACAACATCATGCATGCCTTTGGTACAAATTGCAGGTTACCTCTATCACAATGTCCGTCTTACTTAACTATGTTTCTTCTTGAAAACAGAAGGATTTAGGACTCAATGATCAGCCCCTCTTATTTGAAACTCGAACAGACTGAGCTGTTGTTTCTCTTGTGTTTCTATGTTTGTGTTCACCCAGAGGAAAAAGCTTGAAACTTCATGCTCTGTGTATTTATTGTTGTATAATAAGCCATCTGAAAACTTAGGGTATAAAATGCAACATTTAGGTTACTCTTGAGTGTTTAGCTTGTGAAAAACTCAGTATGGGCACAAGTCCCTTCCGCTCGACTCGAGCCCCGGGCTACCTTGCCAGCAGAGTCTTGCCCAACACCCGCAAGGGCCCACACGGGACTCCCCACGGGATCCTAAGACCTCTGGTGAGTGGAACACAGCGCCTGCCCCAATCCAATCGCACGGAACCTGAGACTGCGGTACATAGGGAAGCAGGCTACCCGGGCCTGATCTGGGGCACAAGTCCCTTCCGCTGGACTCGAGCCCCGGGCTACCTTGCCAGCAGAGTCTTGCCCAACACCCGCAAGGGCCCACACGGGACTCCCCACGGGATCCTAAGACCTCTGGTGAGTGGATCATAGCGCCTGCCCCAATCCAATCGCGCGGAACCTGAGACTGCTGTACATAGGGAAGCAGGCTACCCGGGCTTGATCTGGGGCACAAACCCCTTCCGCTCCACTCGAGCCCCGGGCTACCTTGCCAGTGGAGTCGCCTGACACCCGCAGGGGCCCACACAGGATTCCACAGGAGATCCTAAGACCTCTAGTGAGTGGAACACAACTTCTGCCGGGAGTCTGGTTCGAACACCAGATATCTGGGTACCTGCCCTGCAAGAAGAGAGCTTGCCTGCAGAGAATACTCTGCCCACTGAAACTAAGGAGAGTGCTACCCTCCAGGTCTGCTTATAGAGGCTAACAGAGTCACCTGAAGAACAAGCTCTTAACAGTGACAACTAAAACAGCTAGCTTCAGAGATTACCAGATGGCGAAAGGCAAACGTAAGAATCCTACTAACAAAAATCAAGACCACTCACCATCATCAGAACGCAGCACTCCCACCCCACCTAGTCCTGGGCACCCCAACACAACCGAAAATCTAGACCCAGATTTAAAAACATTTCTCATGATGATGATAGAGGACATCAAGAAGGACTTTCATAAGTCATTTAAAGAATTACAGGAGAGCACTGCTAAAGAGTTACAGGCCCTTAAAGAAAAGCAGGAAAACACAGCCAAACAGGTAGAAATCAATAAAGAAAAACAGGAAAACACATCCAAACAGGTGATGGAAATGAACAAAACCATACTAGAACTAAAAGGGGAAGTAGACACAATAAAGAAAACCCAAAGCGAGGCAACGCTGGAGATAGAAACCCTAGGAAAGAGATCTGGAACCATAGATGCGAGCATCAGCAACAGAATACAAGAAATGGAAGAGAGAATCTCAGGTGCAGAAGATTCCATAGAGAACATCGACACAACAGTCAAAGAAAATACAAAATGCAAAAGGATCCTAACTCAAAACATCCAGGTAATCCAGGACACAATGAGAAGACCAAACCTACGGATAATAGGAATTGATGAGAATGAACATTTTCAACTTAAAGGGCCAGCTAATATCTTCAACAAAATAATAGAAGAAAACTTCCCAAACATAAAAAAAGAGATGCCCATGATCATACAAGAAGCCTACAGAACTCCAAATAGACTGGACCAGAAAAGAAATTCCTCCCGACACATAATAATCAGAACAACAAATGCACTAAATAAAGATAGAATATTAAAAGCAGTAAGGGAGAAAGGTCAAGTAACATATAAAGGAAGGCCTATCAGAATTACACCAGACTTTTCACCAGAGACTATGAAAGCCAGAAGAGCCTGGACAGATGTTATACAGACACTAAGAGCACACAAATGCCAGCCCAGGCTACTATGCCCGGCCAAACTCTCAATTACCATAGATGGAGAAACCAAAGTATTCCACGACAAAAACAAATTCACACAATATCTTTCCACAAATCCAGCCCTTCAAAGGATAATAACAGAAAAGAAGCAATACAAGGACGGAAATCACGCCCTAGAACAAGCAAGAAAGTAATCCCTCAACAAACCAAAAAGAAGACAGCCACAAGAACAGAATGCCAACTCTAACAATAAAAATAAAAGGAAGCAACAATTACTTTTCCTTAATATCTCTTAATATCAATGGACTCAATTCCCCAATAAAAAGACATAGACTAACAGACTGGCTACACAAATAGGACCCAACATTCTGCTGCTTACAGGAAACCCATCTCAGGGAAAAAGACAGACACTACCTCAGAGTGAAAGGCTGGAAAACAATTTTCCAAGCAAATGGTCTGAAGAAACAAGCTGGAGTAGCCATTCTAATGTCAGATAAAATCGACTTCCAACCCAAAGTTATCAAAAAAGACAAGGAGGGACACTTCATACTCATCAAAGGTAAAATCCTCCAAGAGGAACTCTCAATTCTGAATATCTACGCTCCAAATGCAAGGGCAGCCACATTCATTAGAGACACTTTAGTAAAGCTCAAAGCATACATTGCACCTCACACAATAATAGTGGGAGACTTCAACACACCACTTTCTTCAAAGGACAGATCTTGGAAACAGAAACTCAACAGGGACACAGTGAAACTAACAGAAGTTATGAAACAAATGGACCTGACAGATATCTACAGAACATTTTATCCTAAAACAAAAGTATATACCTTCTTCTCAGCACCTCACGGGACCTTCTCCAAAATTGACCATATAATTGGTCACAAAACAGGCCTCAACAGATACAAAAATATTGAAATTGTCTCATGTATTCTATCAGACCACCATGGCCTAAGACTGATCTTCAATAACAACATAAATAATGGAAAGCAAACATTCACGTGGAAACTGAACAACACTCTTCTCAATGATACCTTGGTCAAGGAAGGAATAAAGAAAGAAATTAAAGACTTTTTAAGAGTTTAATGAAAATGAAGCCACAACTTACCCAAACCTATGGGACACAATGAAAGCATTTCTAAGAGGGAAACTCATAGCTCTGAGTGCCTCCAAGAAGAAACGGGAGACAGCACATACTAGCAGCTTGACAACACATCTAAAAGCCCTAGAAAAAAAGGAAGCAAATTCACCCAAGAGGAGTAGACGGCAGGAAATAATCAAACTCAGGGGTGAAATCAACCAAGTGGAAACAAAAAGAACTATTCAAAGAATTAACCAAATGAGGAGTTGGTTCTCTGAGAAAATCAACAAGATAGATAAACCCTTAGCTAGACTCACTAAAGGGCACAGGGACAAAATCCTAATTAACAAAATCAGAAATGAAAAGGGAGACATAACAACAGATCCTGAAGAAATCCAAAACACCATCAGATCCTTCTACAAAAGGCTATACTCAACAAAACTGGAAAACCTGGACGAAATGGACAAATTTCTGGACAGATACCAGGTACCAAAGTTCAATCAGGATCAAGTTGATCATCTAAACAGTCCCATATCACCTAAAGAAATAGAAGCAGTGATTAATAGTCTACCAACCAAAAAAAGCCCAGGACCAGATGGGTTTAGTTCAGAGTTCTATCAGACCTTCAAAGAAGATCTAATTCCAGTTCTGCACAAACTATTTCACAAAATAGAAGTAGAAGGTACTCTACCCAACTCATTTTATGAAGCCACTATTACTCTGATACCTAAACCACAGAAAGACCCAACAAAGATAGAGAACTTCAGACCAATTTCTCTTATGAATACCGATGCAAAAATCCTCAATAAAATTCTCGCTAACCGAATCCAAGAACACATTAAAGCAATCATCCATCCTGACCAAGTAGGTTTTATTCCAGGGATGCAGGGATGGTTTAATATACGAAAATCCATCAATGTAATCCATTATATAAACAAACTCAAAGACAAAAACCACATGATCATCTCGTTAGATGCAGAAAAAGCATTTGACAAGATCCAACACCCATTCATGATAAAAGTTTTGGAAAGATCAGGAATTCAAGGCCCATACCTAAACATGATAAAAGCAATCTACAGCAAACCAGTAGCCAACATCAAAGTAAATGGAGAGAAGCTGGAAGCAATCCCACTAAAATCAGGGACTAGACAAGGCTGCCCACTTTCTCCCTACCTTTTCAACATAGTACTTGAAGTATTAGCCAGAGCAATTCGACAACAAAAGGAGATCAAGGGGATACAAATTGGAAAAGAGGAAGTCAAAATATCACTTCTCGCAGATGATATGATAGTATATATAAGTGACCCTAAAAATTCTACCAGAGAACTCCTAAACCTGATAAACAGCTTCGGTGAAGTAGCTGGATATAAAATAAACTCAAACAAGTCAATGGCCTTTCTCTATACAAAGAATAAACAGGCTGAGAAAGAAATTAGGGAAACAACACCCTTCTCAATAGTCACAAATAATATAAAATATCTTGGCGTGACTCTAACTAAGGAAGTGAAAGATCTGTATGATAAAAACTTCAAATCTCTGAAGAAAGAAATTAAGGAAGATCTCAGAAGATGGAAAGATCTCCCATGCTCATGGATTGGCAGGATCAACATTGTAAAAATGGCTATCTTGCCAAAAGCAATCTACAGATTCAATGCAATCCCCATCAAAATTCCAACTCAATTCTTCAACGAATTGGAAGGAGCAATTTGCAAATTTGTCTGGAATAACAAAAAACCTAGGATAGCAAAAAGTCTTCTCAAGGATAAAAGAACTTCTGGCGGAATCACCATGCCAGACCTAAAGCTTTACTACAGAGCAATTGTGATAAAAACTGCATGGTACTGGTATAGAGATAGACAAGTAGACCAATGGAATAGAATTGAAGACCCAGAAATGAACCCACACACCTATGGTCACTTGATCTTCGACAAGGGAGCTAAAACCATCCAGTGGAAGAAAGACAGCATTTTCAACAATTGGTGCTGGCACAACTGGTTGTTATCATGTAGAAGAATGCGAATCGATCCATACTTATCTCCTTGTACTAAGGTCAAATCTAAGTGGATCAAGGAACTTCACATAAAACCAGAGACACTGAAACTTATAGAGGAGAAAGTGGGGAAAAGCCTTGAAGATATGGGCACAGGGGAAAAATTCCTGAACAGAACAGCAATGGCTTGTGCTGTAAGATCGAGAATTGACAAATGGGACCTAATGAAACTCCAAAGTTTCTGCAAGGCAAAAGACACCGTCAATAAGACAAAAAGACCACCAACAGATTGGGAAAGGATCTTTACCTATCCTAAATCAGATAGGGGACTAATATCCAACATTTATAAAGAACTCAAGAAGGTGGACTTCAGAAAATCAAATAACCCCATTAAAAAATGGGGCTCAGAACTGAACAAAGAATTCTCACCTGAGGAATACCGAATGGCAGAGAAGCACCTGAAAAAATGTTCAACATCCTTAATCATCAGGGAAATGCAAATCAAAACAACCCTGAGATTCCACCTCACACCAGTCAGAATGGCTAAGATCAAAAATTCAGGTGACAGCAGATGCCTGCGTGGATGTGGAGAAAGAGGAACACTCCTCCATTGTTGGTGGGAGTGCAGGCTTATACAACCACTCTGGAAATCAGTCTGGCGGTTCCTCAGAAAATTGGACATAGTACTACCGGAGGATCCAGCAATACCTCTCCTGGGCATATATCCAGAAGATGCCCCAACTGGTAAGAAGGACACATGCTCCACTATGTTCATAGCAGCCTTATTTATAATAGCCAGAAGCTGGAAAGAACCTAGATGCCCCTCAACAGAGGAATGGATACAGAAAATGTGGTACATCTACACAATGAAGTACTACTCAGCTATTAAAAAGAATGAATTTATGAAATTCCTAGGCAAATGGATGGACCTGGAGGGCATCATCCTGAGTGAGGTAACACATTCACAAAGAAACTCACACAATATGTACTCACTGATAAGTGGATATTAGCCCCAAACCTAGGATACCCAAGATATAAGATATAATTTGCTAAACATATGAAACTCAAGAAGAATGAAGACTGAAGTGTGGACACTATGCCCCTCCTTAGATTTGGGAACAAAACACCCATGGAAGGAGTTACAGAGACAAAGTTTGGAGCTGAGATGAAAGGATGGACCATGTAGAGACTGCCATATCCAGGGATCCACCCCATAATCAGCATCCAAACGCTGACACCATTGCATACACTAGCAAGATTTTATTGAAAGGACCCAGATGTAGCTGTCTCTTGTGAGACTATGCCGGGGCCTAGCAAAAACAGAAGTGGATGCTCACAGTCAGCTAATGGATGGATCATAGGGCTCCCAATGGAGGAGCTAGAGAAAGTAGCCAAGGAGCTAAAGGGATCTGCAACCCTATAGGTGGAACAACATTATGAACTAACCAGTACCCCGGAGCTCTTGACTCTAGCTGCATATATATCAAAAGATGGCCTAGTCGGCCATCACTGGAAAGAGAGGCCCATTGGACTTGCAAACTTTATATGCCCCAGTACAGGGGAACACCAGGGCCAAAAAGGGGGAGTGGGTGGGCAGGGGAGTGGGGGTGGGTGGATATGGGGGACTTTTGGTATAGCATTGGAAATGTAAATGAGCTAAATACCTAATAAAAAATGGAAAAAAAACCTCAGTATGGATGGGTAGTTTTCTTCTACTTCATCGCTAAGCATTTAGGCCTGCTCTTGGCTGGAGCCAAGATGAACTATGCTCATAGACTTGTTCAAACTGCACCCAAACTATAACTATGATAAGTACTGAAAACCTTGCTTTAAAGATTAAAGACAAAATGTGCTGAAACCTTTCTGAGCATCCCAGCGATTACACTGAGATAAAAGTGGTTTTATTTCATATCCCTCCTGATGTCTTTTTCCTGTATAATTAAAAATAGACACAAATTTCCCTTTAAACTTCCCTCTTGTCACCAAAGCATATTCCACATCTCTTTTCTAAAATGTGTTCTTGTGATGGACTGTGGACTAAACAAAGCTAAGTTGATCATCTGTTATTTCTATTGTCTAAGCTCCAACTCCATTTTACAGTGTGTGATAACTACAGAGCATTCTTCTACCCACATCAGCGGATTCCTAGATGTCACGGATGGTGGCAATGTGAGTACAAGGTCATGATCACATGCCATTGAGTCTGTATCCAATGATAGCATGTAGCAAAAAATTCAGCAGAGCACTTTTCTTTAATATAGAGTTTTGTCATCTCCAGCCAGTTCCCTGCTAACTCAGAAGACACTGGAATACAGATTTTGCTTCTTAATATTACTGGGTTGGTTAGCCATCAAAAGTGTTTGGATATGAATTAGAATTCTCAACTCTCAGAGATAAGGAATGATAAGCAGTGAAATGTTTCCCAGAAGAAATTCATCTTGGAAGAAATTATTTTTGATAGATTCTGGCCATAATTAAATAACATTTCCACTATAAGTAGACCTTCAAAGTCCCAAATCAGGGCCTAACTGGCACACTGTTCCCCAAACTAGCACCTAATATTCTTTAAAAGTCTTGAAATTGTGCAGAAGGGGGAGACGTTCACTGCTGTGTTCCAGGCTGAGTTCTCTACTATGCAATCCAGCAAACTCCATCAACTCACATTTTAGCAGTGCAGTTGGCTCAATAACCACATTTTGAGAACCAGGAATTCAGAAGAGGAAGTTAAGGATCTGCGGTGTGGAGCCTTTTCTAATCTCTGAGATATTCTCTAAATCTAAGACATCTTTCAATCACCACAGGACAAAGAAGTTTCTCTTCATCTAGACATTAGTTAGGCATTTTTTTAAAGCCACATTATACCTCATATTGGGACAAAGTATAGAAGGAAATAAGTCAGCTCCTTTAATCTGAATACTGTCAAATTCAAAATGGGTTCTAAAACTGAATATGTGTCATGAGAGAGTTGTTGGAAGTATTTCTCACCAAGAAACAACCAGAGAATTTGGTTAGTTCTGCCAATTTGGTTGGAGAACAGTCAGAAAATTGTCCCAAACATCACAGAATTAGAAGTCACTATAAGCAAAATTACGTTATTCTGGTACCTCAAAGACCAGCTTTGTTCTGATTTAGACACTGGACAAGATTCTCACGAAGACTTCAATAGTTTCAGGAAGAGCATGAAAGGGCCTCTCTGAAAAACTCCTGAGAAACAGATGTGACACTGGCACTTTTTTCTTCAGTTTTCCAGTCTTCTCCAGCTCACTGGGCCTAAAGGATGGTGCTGGTGAGCAATGCTGCAGGCCTAGCTTGGAATTCTTATGCTTGCCACCAAGCCTTCCTGTGCTTAGTTTAGTATTGCTTTCTGATTCAACTGTTTCACAACTGGGGAATCTTTAAAAAAAAACTTTATTGCATATTTATTTATTTATTTATTTATTTATTTTGTGTGTGTGCATATGTGTCTGAATGCATGCGACAGGATGCCTGTGGAGGTCAGAGGACATCTTGCAGGAGTTGGTTCTCTTCTCCTACCACATGGGTCCCAGGGATAGAATATATGTTGTCAGCCTGCTTAGCAAGCATTTTTATCCCTGAGCTATCTTGCCATCCCAGAATTGTATTTTCTACTTTCCATTGTTAACCCATTTGCACAAGATCTTACTGTACATATACTTTATAATGGTACTTTGCTAAATACCACACTGGTCTTCTGTATTCTTTTTCATTATCAAATAATAAATGCTTCCGTTCAATTTTCTGATGGTTAAGTAAAATTATTAAAGAAAATCCAAGAAGATACCAGATATTTAGTAACTATAATAAATATCTTCATTATTTTCAAAATATGCATAATAAGTATGTTTGGAATTTTCCAAAATAACACTTAAGATTTCTTTTTAATTTGTAAGAGAAATTCAGTGGTTTAAAAAAGGTAGGTGGAACTCAAGTTAGTTAAAATTGTGGCACCATCCCATTGACTGTGGTTATGAGCTGAATTACAAGACAGAAGCATGTGACCAGCACCTATCTTTTTGTTTAGTGGATGTGCAGGAATGTGACCAGGTGCTTAACAAGCCTGTTGCGTGACCTCCTTGCCATGATGGGATGTACCATTAAACTGTAAGCCAAATTAAGCCTTCAACTCTTTATGTTTTGCCTTTTGTCTTTTTTTTTAGAGCTAATTTTATTTATTTATTTATTTATATTTCTTATTATTACTTATTTTCCTCATTTACATTTAGAATGCTATCCCAAAAGTCCCCCATACCCTCCCCCCCCACTTCCCTACCCACCCATTCCTATTTTTTGGTCCTGGAATTCCCCTGTACTGCGGCATATAAAGTTTGCATGTCCAATGGGCCTCTCTTTCCAGTGATGGCCGACTAAATATTTTGTTACATCAGAGAAAAATATAACTAATACACAGACTTAGATTAAGTTTTAAAATAGCAGAGAAGATGAGGAAATAGATAGTGAACACTAAGAATTTAAACCTCAAGATTTAAACAGATCCATACACATAGTAGATCATAGTAGGTGCACACAGTCTTTCCATCACAATTAGAAATCAGAGAGGATGGAAGTAAAGTAAAAAGGAAACCTCATATTGTCTATTGTAATGACATTTACTTAACTGTGAAAGTGTAACAACTTTATAGTGAAAATTGTGAGGAAGGATATACAATGTTATACTGATCAAAAGGAAGTAGAATGGTTATATTAGAGTCTGAATTATATCTCAAAGCAAAGACTTTCAGAAATAAAAAGGTCATTATACAGTGATTAAATGGTTAGATCATCAAGATGATATACAGGTCAACGTTTAGTAAATTTATGAACATATTTTCACAATATATAAGACAAGCTGATAGAATTGTAAAGATAGACAAATCCATTGTTATAGCTTTATATTTCAATACGTTCCCCTAATAAGTGATAGGATGATAAGATAAAAAATATATTAGGCAATAAAAGGCTTAATATGATTAGGTAATATCAAATACATTGTGTGCCTTCCAAAAGACTATTTTGCTAATTCTGAGTGGAATGTTCTATACTCATTAAGTTGATAGTGTTGTCTTTATAGACTTATTTAATTTATGGCCAGAAATATGGCAAATCAAATTTTAACAATTCTAAAGGGATTCAACGTTCACAGGATAAATTATTTTATCATGAGAGAATTAAGTTAGGGAGCAGTGAAGTAAAAAGACCCTAAATACACATAGAGGCTTTACTCAAAGTGCATTTCTTTCTCAACCCATGAGTCTCATATTTACAAAAGAAATCAGAAAGTGGTTTGAACGGAAGGAAATGCTAAACACAAAGGAAGCCAAGGAAGCAAATAGTACTGGTCAAAGCAGAAATCAGAGAAATAGAAGGAAAAGGTGGTGGGGAATGGCAACCTTTCCATGGTCTTTTTTTCAGGAGGGAAGAAGCTCAAGGCTTAGCTCAGGAAAGCTCACTCCTCTTTAGAACTCAGCTTTCTTCCCTTCTTCTTTCTATTCTTCTTCCTCTTCTCCTCCTCTCTCTCCTTTTCTCCTCCTCCTCTTCTTTTCTTCTTCTTCTTCTTCTCCTTCTCCTTCTCCTTCTCCTTCTCCTTCTCCTTCTCCTTCTCCTTCTCCTTCTCCTTCTCCTTCTCCTTCTCCGTCTCCGTCTCCGTCTCCGTCTCCGTCTCCGTCTCCGTCTCCGTCTCCTTCCCCGTCCCCTTCCCCTTCCCCTCCCCCTCCCCCTCCCCCTCCCCCTCCCCCTCCGTCTTCTCCTCCTCCTCCTCCTCCTCCTCCTCCTCCTCCTCCTCCTCCTTTTCTTCTTTTCTAAAAGGTTAAGTGTGCATACCAATTAAATGGTCTTTGTTCTTATTGATTCTCCTTAGTATGCCTCCTCCTTCCTCTGAACCCTCATGCAATTTCTCTTTTACCTCTAGTGGTTCCCTTCTGTAGTCATTTACCCCCTTTCAACGTTTCTTCCTCTTCCCTCATGGCTGACAATCTGTTTTATAACTATGCCATATCTGCTATTTATGTATATGCCAAGGTCTATATCATTTATGCCTATCAAAAATTATATCTGTATTATACATATGAGAAAACGAGATCTTGTCCATCTGAATTTGGCTGACTTGTTTTACCTTAGTGATTGGAACCTACTTTCTTTAAACTGTTTTTGGCTCAAATTCCCTGACTTCTTTCATATGTATCCTGGAAAACTATCCAACAAAAACAGAAGGAATTGAAACACATAATATAGCTAAGTCTCAAAAATTGTAAAAGAAAACAGACACAATACATTATCACCTGTGTGTTTTCATTCATACAAAGCTTGAGAAACAGACCAGTCATTCCTGTCAAGGCAGGTCATCTGTTTCTTTTTTTTTTTTTTTTTTTTTTTTAAGATTTATTTATTATATGTAAGTACACTGTAGCTGTCTTCAGACACACCAGAAGAGGGTGTCAGATCTTGTTACAGATGGTTGTGAGCCACCATGTGGTTGCTGGGATTTGAACTCCGGACCTTTGGAAGAGCAGTCGGGTGCTCTTACCCACTGAGCCATCTCACCAGCCCAGGTCATCTGTTTCTTAAGAAGACTGGGATAATAAAGAGCAGAGCATGGATTACAGAGGCACACCAGAGCTCCTTCAGGTCTATGTGAGCATAAACAGGTACCATGTTGCTTACAGTAAATAGTTAAAGTACTGTTATGTCAATCATACCTTAGGAAAGCTGTTAAACTCTGGCATGCCTTCTGGCTGCAATAGAGCCTCTACATCCAAGGCACAAGGAAGGTCAGACAAGGTGAGTCAGAGAGATTATAAGACCAGATCTCTTGCCAGATAATGTCTTTTAGAGACCATATGGATGCTGCACACACATGAATTCTCAAAATTTGTTTGCCTAAACAAGACCTGTTTATTGACAACACTTGTCACAACACTAAAGTGGATAGAAGAAATTTCATATAGCATCACCCAGACATGAATAGATATTGGCAGTCTATGGCTGCTGAGAAAACAAGAATCAATGTTTTCCAGGAGCAAAGGTACTCCATTATCCAATCCCAAGTTGCCAGTCTTAGACACATGTAAAGAGGGGAAACACTAAATGGACTCAGTGGGTTATGTATGTGTGTGTGGGGGGGAGTGAGAGGGAGGGAAAGAGAGTGAGATAATAATGGTTATAGAAGTGGTCATGAACTTGAAGGGGCACAGGAGATGCTGGAGAGGGAGAGTGGGCTGTAGAAATTATGTAAGTACATAAATACACATATTCATGTATTAAATTCTCAAAATGACTTAAAGAAGAAAGCTGCTACTTCTCATAAAAGGAAATGTAAGCATATTTTTGGGTAGATTGCAGAATGTGAATTGATACTGTGTACATTATGCTTCATGAATTCACTGTTTCAGAAGCACAGCTAGAGAATAACAAGATCCATGGCTAGAGACGACATAACTCACACCAAGTCCAATCATCCTGGAGGAGTGGAGAAGAGTTGGCTTGGGGTTGTTACCTAGCTTTTGGCCTGTATTGCTCCTTTCCTTGGCTTACTCTGTGTTCAGCAAACTCCCACTATCTTTCTATGAAGAAGGACATTCTCCCATGCTTTCGTATTCGTGGGGAAATCAGATGCCAGTTTCCCCACAGCCAGGGTCTGCTTGACAATCTCTAGTTGCCGCTTGTTACATGGTTCTCCCCACTCACGTGCTGTAGTCTCACCACGGGGGTGGCACATAGTAACAATAGAGGGCTAACCAAAGACTGATGATGTGGGCTTAGGAGAAGCCTCAAATTTTGCTTCAATAAACATTTATTGTTACCTATTATTCATATTTGTTCCCTTTAATGTATCATGATTTTGTCTTGACCTTGGCTAGAGCAGTCCCAGTGGAGACACAGTTTGAAGCCAGGTGATAGGGATGTGGGGAGGAGATGAAGAGAAAGAAGCCAATAGAAACGATTATGTGGAAGTTCAATATGTCATATATGTGATGTATATGTATATAATGCATATATATACACATATATACATATGTCAGTTGCACATAAAAGACAGATTTCTATCTTTATACTTAGAGCTAAGATAAATTTAATAAATAGATTCCCACAATTAACTTGGGACTCAAGAACTCTCAGAACGCGATCCCATTAGAGATGTAGGAAAAAAGAGATACCTACCCTCAGCAAGCTGGGAAACAACAGCAAGTTTGTGGGTGGTCTGAAGTGACTTGATGCTAAAGCATCTGTACTTTGTTATTTATCCACTTCTATTTCTAGTGGGGCCTATTTTCCCGAAAGTATTTCTTCAGTGAATTTCACACTTAGCTCAACAGAAATAATATTTGTAGTTTATTTTTAACTTTAATAAAAAAGTCTTAGAAAATACCTGAAATTTTAATCCAGAAAGTATATGTCTTGGTAACTGTTTATTCTTTTATCCACTCAGCCAGCAAGTCCTGGCCAGGCCTTTATTAAACAGCTTTGTTATGTAACCAATCTTTTATTGATGGACATCTAAATTGTTTCCAACTTTTTACTATTACAAACAAACTACAGACCACATGTGTGTGTATATATAGTTTTGTCTGCAGTTTTTACAGTAAACTTGCTGGGTCAATGAATATAAATATTTTAGTATAGGTGTTGCCAGAGTTTGGTTTTGCATTGGAGAGCTGTAGATGTGGGATTTTGTCTTGCTCTTGGCTATAGGAGTCTCAATGGAGTCACAGTTTGAGGCCAGGTGATAGGGATGAGGGCAGGAGATTAAGAGAAAGAATCCAGCAGAAACAAGTCTGCAGAGGTTCAAAGGTGACAATGGTTTTAGAAAGGCTGTTTTATCATGATGTGTTGACTGTTACAGGTCAAGTTCTCCTCAGTTCCCCACCCTCTGAAAAGGGTTGATTCAAGGCGATGAACTCCCTGCATGGTAATCTTCATCTCATAGCCTTTCTTCCAGTCAATTTGACTGCAAATATCTGTTGTTCTCAATTCTATATGAAACACTTTCAATAAGAAAATATAGACTCCTTTTCAAAGGCCAAGGCAATTTGTTGCAATTAGGTCTTTTCTAAAGGGACATGAAAAGAAATCCTTCAGATAAAGGTAGATGCCTTATACTGTCCACTTTCTATTGAGATAACAACCTACAACACACTGGGTACTTTGTGGAAAAATGACAGTATATTTATTGACTTAACCTGCAATTTGACAGGCTGAAAGTCCAACATCAGGTGATACCATTGCTTCAGATGTTGGGGATGCCCCTCTGGCTATGTCATAACCTGGCAAATGACATCATGGAAGGAACCGATGAGGGAGGAGCGGGCTTCCTTTCTCATAACAACTCAACTCTCCTAGAAGCTAAGCATTAGCCAAGATCTCAGAAGAACTGCCTTCACTCCTTCTGAGAGGAGTTCCCAATAACCTGACCACCTTCCCCTAGACTCCACCTCTTCAAGTTTCCTCTACCTCAGCACCACCGTACTGAGGTCCAGATCTCAGGGTGTAAGGCCACATCCAAACTAACCACCATCTTCCTTGCTAGAGCATACATCACCTGGCAAGAAGGAACGATATCAGGAAGGACCCATCTATGGAGGAGCACAGATGTACATTTTTTTAAAAATAAAAGACAAGCAGCAAAGTGAGTATTTATCCCAGGGTTAAAACATAGAAATGGAATATGTGACGACTGATAACAAAAGGCAGAGGGAGGGAGCAAACTTTTAAAGATATCAAGTTTTGAGTTGTTTTCACTTACAGAGTAAGCATTAAAAACAATATAAAAATATAGCTAAAAAGCTAGCAAGGGAAATGTAATCGATAATAAAAGTGTGTGCTTAATTCAAATGAATAAGGAACAGAAGAATAAAAGATGAAAGAAAAGATTATGAAAGAGAAAATGAAAGGCAAGTTGGTTAAAGTGGTCTCGGTTGTAACACTAATCACATTTGAGGTATTTAGAATAAACACTCAAAGGAGTATGGCAGTGGATCACAACACACACACACACACACACATAAGGCAGAATAGAACACGTTCACTATGTAAATAAGTTAATGGGGCTGGAAAGAGAGCTCGATGTTTAAGAGTACTTGCTGTTCTAGAAGACCTGAGTTGAGTTCCAGTATGCACATTAGGTAGGTCACAGTCACCATAACTCTATTTTCATTGGATCCATCACCCTCTTCAGTGCAACTATCAAGGTATCCAGATTCACAATATTTCTCTACTACCTCTAGATTTCCAGAGAGAGTCAACATAGTTTCACTCTCCCCCTCCCGCTCCCCTTCCCCCTTCCCCTCCCTCCCTCTCTCTCTCTCTCTCTCCCTCTCTCTCTCTCTCTCTCCCTCCCTCTCTCTCTCTCTCTCTCTCTCTCTCTAGCAGATACCTCCAAAGTTTTCACAATTGGTGGTTGAATCTTTCCCTTTGGTAACATCTACCATGTAAGGCTGGAAGCTTCATTCTTGAAGCCCTTGCCAGCTAGTTGTGTTGGTACCACGGTCAAAGGATACATGCCAGTTTGGGATCATTGACAGCTGAACTAGACACCTTAAGCTTAGCTCTGGTAATTGACAAGGAACACAGGAGTGGAATTTGGTTTCATGAGCCGCAGTCCTGCCTGTAATGTGAGAAACCAGATCTGTGCACAATGCCCCTGGTGACTCATCCCTTTGTACTATGCTGGTTGGATCTTGTTTTACTTACAATCACTTTGAGCTTTCCTGCTAGAGTCTATTTTGTCCAATTGAACCATATGATATGTCTAAGGATCTCTTATCCAAACTCCGTGGCCTCTCTTCATTGAAGCAAGAAACATTTTACATTTCAATAACTTCCCCACTGGTAAAACACAAGCTTTCCGAAGAGCCAATGTCCATAGAGTGCAGAGTCACACTGTTCTGTGGTCTATGCAGGCTTTACTGAGCCTATTCAGGGGATGAATAGAAGCTAGGCAGTATTGTTCTGGCCTTGGCACCAACCCTCCCTATAATGTGATAATCACAGCAGGCTGGTGCTGAGGTGGAGACCAGCATGCAACCCTCAGCAATCAACTTCTGACCTCCTGGCTTTTCCCTCACTCCTTGAAATTATTTTGTTTAAAATGCTAGAAGCTCTGTTATAAATTGTTCTTCAGTTAAGGGGTTTGGCTCCTCTGTGGGTCACTGTGGTTTAAAAAGAAAAAAAAATGGGGGGGGGGGCGGGTGGGGAGTAAGAACTTCTTAATTTAGCTAAGCCATAAAATCTAACCAAGGTAAGGAGGAAGTTGGCCAGGAAAAGGGTTGGAAACAAAGGGAGAGGAGCCATTTTCTTTGTGCTGTTTAAGACTGTGGAACCCATCACTTGCTGCTAAGATAATTTCTAGAAACTTCCCTATGCCTTCTCCCCTCTGGAGAGCAGGACATTAAGGACATGCCTTTGGCAACAGTTAACATCATATTCTTTGGAATCTTAGAGTGGATAGAAAGATTTCCCATGGTTTTATGACATGCACGCCAAATGTCCAGAAAGAGCCAGAAAACAGAATCCTTAGACAGATGATTTCCTGAGCTCCATGGAGGTGCAATTGATAAGCAGCACACAGGCAAATGACTTGGTTTCAATGGTGTCCAGCAGGGATTGTCAGGCTCTCGGCTCCGCTCAGCTTTCCAACAAGAATTTTGTTTTCTGAGAAACCACCAAATTGATTTCCAAAGTAGTTGCACCAGTTTTTACTCTCACCAGCAGTGGGGAAGTGTTCCCCTTGCTCCACATCCTCGATAGCATGTGCTGTCACTTGAATTTTTGATCTTAGCCATTCTGACTGGTATAAAATGGAATCTCAGAGTCATTTTGATTTGCATTTCCCCAAAGACTAAGGACCTTCAACATTTCTTTAAGTTTTTCTTGGCCATTTGATATTCCTCTGTTGAGAATTCTGTTTAGCTCTCTACCTTATTTTTGAATTGGGTTATTTGGGTTGTTGGTATCTAACTTCTTGAGTTCTTTATAAATTTTGGATATAGCCATTTGTAAGATGTAGGGTTGGTGAAGATCCTTTCCCAATCTGTAGGCTGCATTTTGCCTTATTGACATTGTCCTTTGCCTGACAGAAACTTTTCAGTTTCACGAGGTCTCATTTATTCTCAGAAAACTTGGAATAGTTCTACCACAAGGCCTAGCTATACCACTCCTGGGCATATATTCAAAAGATGAACTATGCTCCTAGCAGATTTATTTGTGGTAGACAGAAACTGGGAACAATGCAGTTGCCCCTCAACTGAAGAATGAATAAAGAAAATGTGGTGAATTTACACAATGGAATATTATTCAGCTATTAAGAACAAAGACTCCATGAATTTTTCAGGCAAATGGATGGGACTTGAGACTGTCATCTTGAGCAAGGAAATTCAGACACAAAGGACATCCTTGGTATGTACTTACTGATAAGTGGATATTAGCCATAATATACAGGATATCCATGTTACACTCAATAGATTCAAAGAAGCTAAGTAACAAGTAAGGTCCAAGTGAGGATCCTTGAATAGCACTTAGAAGGGGGAATAAAATAGTTGTAAAAGGGACATAGAGGGAGGGAACTGGGTTCAGGATCAGGTATGGGGAGGGACAGGACAGATGAATGGGAGATGGCCATGAGAATGAATGGAAATATGCAACTGGCATTTTGGGGGAGGTGGTGGGCATCTCAAAGACCTGCCAGAGACCTGGAATAGGGGAGGTGCCCAAGAATCAATGAGGATGACCTTAGCTGTGACTTGCAGCATTAGGGATATGGAACTTGAAGAGTCTATCTCCAGTAACCAGATAAGAACCCCAGTGAAGTTATAGGGACAGCAACCTACCCACAAAACTTCCAACCCAAAATTCATCCTGTCTGCAAGAAACAAATGGGACAGGAGATGTAGCAGAGACTGAAAGAATGGCTAACCAATAACCAGCCCAATAGAGACCCATCCCATGGACAAGCACCACTCACTGACACTATAATGATACTCTGTTATGCTTGTGGACAGGAGTATGTTGTCCTCTGGGACGCTCCACCCAGCAGCTGAGTCAGACAAATGCAAAGACCCACAGCCAAACAGTGGATGGAGAATGGGGATTCTTATGGAAGAGTTGGGGGAAGGATTGTAGGTCCCGAAGGGCATAGGAACTCCATAGGAAGACCAACAGAGTTAACTAATCTGGACCGTTGGGATTCTCAGAGACTGAACCACCAACCAAAGAGCATACAAGGACTAGACCTAGTCCCCCCACATATGTAGCAGATGTGCAGCTTGGTCTTCATGTAGGTCCTGAACAACTGGAGCAGGGGACTATCCCAAAAGCCATTCCCTATACATGGGATATGTTCTTCTAGCTGGGCTGCCTTGTCTAGCCTCAGGGGGAAAGGATGTGCCTAGCCCTACAGAGACTTGATGTACCAGGGTAGGGGATATCCAGGGATCTTTACCCTCTCAGGGAGAAGGGGATGGAGGTAAGGTTAGAGATTGTAGGGGTGACAGGAGGGAGAAGCAATTGGGATATAAACTGAATAATAATGATAATAACTTTTGTTTGTGATGTGGTCCTTTTGCCATCACTGGTGGTTTAGCAGGCAAAGAAAGACTAACTCAATGTACAATTCAGCATAATATTGTACTTTTATTCTAAATAATTTTGACCTTCCATTTAGGCATGTATGTAGTCTCTTAAACCAATCACATAATCTTTCCTAAGTGGGTTTTCTCCCCACTTCTCTAATTCTTCTATCATCTGGTTGTACTGGACAACAGGTAGAAGAGTTCAGCTTCTGTATGGAGTACATTAGTTGACAACAACTGTTCTTGCCCCATACCTTGCCACTTAATATACTGGCTTCAGTTTATCATTAGCATCAGGTAAAGATTGCTCATCTATTGGTCCAGGACTTGCCCACCGAGCCTTAGCCACCTTATCATGACTTGTTACGTATTCCATGGCTCTCATCATCTGTAGAAAAATACCTTTTTCTTCTGTGTCTCCACATTACCTGGCTTAGGCAGACTTAGCCTTTTCTAACTTAGTGTATGAGCGATGTGGGACTTGAAGTCAGTTTGGGAATAAAGTTTAGAACCTTTGTTTTAAACAAATGTTATGTATTTTGTAGTTTGTGTGAAGGCTTCCTCGCCTGAGTGGCAGCCTCTCTTAGGAACCAGAATAGGTGGCCAGGCAAGAGATAGTTGGTTCTCGTTTCCTCCCATGGCTGGTCCCCACGAGACAAAGGACATTAGGAGAGCCACAAACTGTTGTTGCTCTTGCTTAGGAAAGAGATTAAGGAAGGATGTTTTTCTATATTGTATTCTTTTTCTTTATTATAGTAAGCCTTACACAAGGGTTTCTGGGCCTTTGTCACAGAATTACCATGGCCCATTTAGGATTGCACCCCATGAACTACCGAAGTGGGACAGAGGGACTGGATAGGGCTTATTCTTCCACTGAGCCTGATTTTGAAAGCCTGTTTGCTTTTTTTTTTCCTTCCTGAGTGGGATGTCAGATGCCTCCTGTTGTGTGGCTTTAATTTCATAGCTGGATCTCCATAATAACGGATGGCAGTAGAATATTTAGTCAAGGAGACAGGAATCATGATTGGTTTAATGGTTGCTACTGTACTCAGATGATTTTGGTCTCAGGAGGCCACAGCTGCCCTCTTTGTAGCCCTGGGAGCAGGAATGGGTGCTCCTGGAATTGTTCCACGCGTGACAGTGATCTGCTCAAGCTGGTGAATATGTGTCAATCTAGGGCCAAGTTATAGATGAAAGAAAGGGATGTCAGAAGGTAGAAGTCACTTGGGATGAGCTGGGAGTCAAATTCTGAGCCATGTCTTGTCTTCGTATATGTACCCAGAAAATGGGAGTGTTCCCTTCCAGTACGAGATGGGAAATACAGTACACTTGCCTGGCTCTTAGACCTCTTTGATGGAGTGTGCCTTTGCATGGTGTCCATAACCACAGACACCCAAAACTCATCTCACATGGCTTGCGTTCAGAGGGAGAGTCCCCTCCCTCTTGTGAATGGAGAGGCAGCTTTTCAGTGCCCCAGGCTTCCTCTGATAGTTTCCCATGGACATATTACATTATTGTTAAAATAAATAGCATGATGAATAGTGTGCTTTGAAGAGATGAATTATGTCAATAAAACCGTAATTTTTACAAATGCACAATCATCTAAACACTATTGATTTCTTCTTCCTTATTTGAAAGGGCTCCATCACATGAGTTCTCTGAGTCTTGGCCTCCATGCTAAACCATAACTGGGTTTAACTGGTTAGTTTACATCATCCAGCACATTCTTCTTAATGTAGCCACAACGACACATACTCAAGCCATTTCTCCTTTTATAAATACTAATTTTCCCACTAGAATGATTTTGCCCCCCACAAATGATTTTAAACATTGTGTGTAAATACATTCTTTTTTTTTTTACAGATTGGTATTATTTATATGAAATGAATTTATGAAAGAGAAACTGCATAGACTATAGTATATCTTCACTTTCCTAGATGTTGCCAGATTGTTTTTCAACCAAAACTCATAATTCACACTTACAGGAGTAATATATTCAAAACTGTCTTGTTTCTCTGCCAAAAGTATCTATTGTGACTCCTATTTGACAGTCTAAGGGACATACATTATGTTATTGTTGCTTCAACTGGGTTGAACACTCTCTGATAGGTGACTTTCTGACGGCTGTGTTTACTCTTACGGCGTCCTTATTGTTGCTCATTTATAATACTTCTTTATATCATAAGCTTATTAATGCTTTCCCTGTCAAATGTATTGTAAAGATTTTTCCCTAGTGTAATTTCCTTGCCAAACACACTTTAAATTTTTAGGTATTTAAATACACCTACACTTTCTTTTGTATGTCTGGGTTCTGGGTTTGTTTAAGGCAGTCTCCCTTGCTTATAGGATTGCATGAAAGGAATTTTTAAAGATTTTATTATTATTATTTTTAAATTTTTGGTTCATAAGTCTTTAATCCATATGGAACTCATTTTTACATTTGGTGGGAATTAAAGGGCCAATTTAATATTTTCTTCAACTGATAATCAGTTATTCAAGGTCAGCTTAAGAACAAAATCAGCTTTCCTTTCACCTACCACCATCACCACACTATGCACCCGAAGGAAGACCCAGAAACTCTGCTCAAGGTGCTGTAGCCATGTGAGCCACAGCCTCTAGGTAAGCATCGTGACAATGTATGTGCATGTGTGCATTCATGAGTGCATGTATGCGTGTGTATGCAAGCGTGCCTAGGTAAACAACACGATCATGTATGTGCATGCATGCTTGTATATGTGTACATGTGTGCATGTTTGTACACATGTGTAGGTAAGCACTGTGACAATGCATGCATGTATGTATGCATGCATGCACACACATGCTGGATGCATGCATCACCACAGGATCAACATCAACAAACATAATCCAGGTGACTTTGGGAAAGCTGCCTTGAGGCATGATCAGAGCTTCTGCCTAACTGCCAACCTGGATAAATTATAGGAAGTGGTCAGTGCTCAGACACAAGGAAGTGCTCCAAAAACCATGACTACAGCAGCTCCCATCACTAATGTGGTACAATGGTCAACCTCAGAGTTCTGGGATAGGGAAGGCTCCATAAGCAACCTGTCATCAGAGAAGCAGAGGACATGAAGAATGTTGGGTGCCTGTGTCCCAGTGATTGGCATACCCCCTCCAAAATAGATTAAGTTGAAGTTTATATATATGCCCTTCATTATCCTTCAAGGTCTAGGGAGAAATGTAGGGAAGAGTGTCTACTATAATTTATATTAATTCTGGTGTTGTGGGAGAAGGTATGACAAGTGAAGATAAAGAAGACAACAGTTAGAAAGAAAGGGAAAGATTATTGAGCAAAGGCTGTGTAGGAGAAAAATAGTCTGTCAAAAACAGTAAGTTTTGTGCTCCCAACTCTGTGTATAATACCAGAGCATAACTATTAGCAGTGGGTATATTTTTAACATCACAGTCACTAACAAATGGATCCCATAGTGGTGGTGGGTAAGACCCAGGTGAAAGTGCCTGAGACCTCTGCCACTGGAAAAGAGATTGAGCTAGGAATCTAGAAAAGAATATAGTTGGTGAATTCTGGCCTCTGAGCAAAGAGCCATCTTTTTCTTGAAAAGTGAGCAAACATGCTAAATTACTAATGTCAGAGCTGGCCCTTGTTTTGGAAGCTAAAACTCCTGATGGGCCCAACTCATCATTGCACATTTGTGTTGCTTTATGAAAGTTACTAATAGCACAAAGAGGAGACTGTTTCAGGGAAGAGCCTGGAACATTCCCCTTGTGTGCAGGGATCTTTCTGGTCTCAGAGGTTTTTCATTTACTGCAGCTCTCCCATGGGCCTCTCCATCTGCCCGTTCTTTCTCATGAACATGGTTAGTATACTATGCTAAGGGTACTGATTTATATAAGTGGCTATTGCTGGTTAGGATAGATGTAGTTTAACATTCTTTTGGAAAGAAGTGGTTTTAAAAAAACCCCAAACCAAACAACAACAACAACAACAACAACAACAAAACAGTGTAGTTATTTGGAAACCTTTCTTTTAAATTCTTCTCCCCCCTCTACTTCTGATGCTTTTTCAGTCTTTGTTTCTCTTGTTTAGTTAGCTTAATTATATTCTATACAATCATTATAGACTTCCCCTTTGTCCTATTGCCAAGGAGACTGCAGAATGATAAATTTTTACATAGTACATAAGTTTTGTGTTGAAATAACATGAGGAATTTTGTACATGAAGAATAATTGGATTATTGAGGGTGATTTGTAGAAGTGGATGGAGGGGCACTTTAAATATCTACTATCTCCTTTTCTTTTTTGCAACATATACTAGAATATGATAGTTATAGCCTTCCTATTATGGCCTGTAGCTTATATATAGTTCTCTTTGAAGGAAGATGAATAAAGCCAGTTAAGTATCTTAATAACAATTATCTTTATTTTAAAAATATTTCTTTTAAATTTTGAGATCATAATGACATCATTTCCTTCTTCCCTTTTCTTTTTTTCTTTCCTTCTTCCAAGCTCTCCCATATGCCCTTCTTTATTCTCTTTCAAAGACATGTCTTCATTCATTAATTGTTACATACTTATATGTGTATACACATATATTTCTAAATGCATACATACACCTTGCTCACTCTGTACAATGGTTCTTGTGTGTACAGTTCGAGGGTGACTATTTGGTACTGCATAACCAACTGGATTGGCTCTTCCTTGGAAAACACGGTTTCCCAAGTTCTAGACATTCATAAGTTGTTTGTAATTCTTCAAACAGGGTTGAGGACTCATGGGTTTTTCCTGACCAGCATGTCCCAGTAACATAAGGATAGAGTAGCGGCACGCATATCTTGTTAGTAACCCACACATCTAAAATTGGACTTAAGACTTGTTCAACAAGAGGCAAACCATGCCCCGTACTGGAAACATTCAACTACCTGGGACTTACTGAAGTTATAAATCTTGAAGGTGGATCTACAACTGCCACTTAACTAAAACCAGAACAATGCTAAATATTTGTCCTTATATCCACAGGTATGTGTAGCTCTCACTCCTTATTAATGAAACTTCTCTTTACAATAGACAGGAAGCGGGGCAAAAAACACGATCCTTCAAAATACAGACTCGCGGAGGCCAGTTCCAGTGGCTGTGTCTACAGAATAACTCCTATTTCTAAGGCTTAGGGGACACTGTGGAACAGGGCACAGAAAGATTCATAGGACCAGGGAGTTTTCTGATGAGACTGTGTCTCCTTGGAATGTCAGAAGTTACACCTGGAAATTCTCATCAACATGACCTCCTAAGTGTGAGCTGAACAAGGACAACAATAATAGAAAAATAATTATTTTCGAATGTTTAAATTAATCATCAGAAAGGTTTACATAGCCTAGACTCTGGGATGTTTATTTGACAAAAGATATGTCAGGGATACTGTATGCATTGATAGTTTTAAAGGTTAGGCATTCAAATTTTAATTAGAACTTCTGTAGCCCTCCAAACAACAACAAAAGGTACCCATGTCTCTTGGCCAGTTTTTCACAGGAGACTGATCACAAAAGCCTCTTAATTGGTTGTCAGTGAAGAACACCTAATTCTTTTCTATTTTTAAGATGTGGGGGAAACAGAAGAAGCACAGCTCAACAATGTGACATTCTTAGGAGTTATCTGATAGACACAGCTTTGATTTCACATCTGTGGACTTGTTACTGAAAGAAAAGCTGCCCCGCCCACTCCCTCACCATTATCCTAATGTGGTCTCAATTCAAGATAAAAAGAAAGTTCTAAAATTTGAGATTATTTAGTATCAAAGGGTGGTAACGAAAACCACATTTTCATCAAAAGTATAAGCTTATGCTTTCTTTTTAAATTAAACACATTTGGAGAGCCATCCCCCCCTCCCGCCGCTCAAGTTCTCACACAGAAGCTCAGAAACAGCAGAGTCCATCATTATTTATCTGGAGACAGTCATAATTAAGCATTCTGACAATCTGATCTTGCTGGCATTTTAAGTCAATATGAAGACAAAAGAGAAATACTATTTTTTTTCCAAAGCATTAAAAATAAAAATAGAGAATTTGAATTTGATTTTGAGACTGAGTGAGTAAAGTGTGGTGGTGGTGGTCGGGAGGGGGACTGTGACCCAGACACATATTCCTAAGACCCTTATTCAAGGTTTGTTACATACCACCCTACTCCCCTTTTGTTGGGCTATCCTTCAAATTTGTTCGAGTAGACAATTCCCTAAACTAATTCTTGGTCTGGACTCAAAGTTTTCCAGAGATTCAGCTTTGGAGGAAAACTGGTGCATGATACAAAAAAAAAAAAAAAAAAAAAAACCAAAACAAAACAACAACAACAACAACAACAACAAACAAAAAGGAGAAATGCCTAAAAGGGACAGAGAGGAAATAGGTTGGGAAGAAGAGGATTGCACAGGCTTCCTTCCAGGTGACTCTGGGATAGCAGGAGAGAGCTAGAGATGCGTTATGTTCACATTTCAATAGTTCTGAGATAGTCACTTCTATACCAGTGTCTCCAAATGGATCCCTTACTCTGGAGTAGAGATTCTTGCAAGCAGCAGAGGTGCCACAGTCTGAAAAGGCGAGTGGACAGCAACGCTGCTCACCCATAGAATTGCACCCATAGTGACTCAAGAATCAAGCCAAGGGCTCATTAGTACATACCCACGGAGACAGAAGGCTTTGAGAATGTCAAGTGTGTCATGCACTCTGCTTTGCCCTCAGGCCCAGCTGGCCCTTTAGGATTTAGATCCTGGGTGAAAGACAAGGGGAGATGGTACACTATGCTGTCAGAATTCCAAATAGAAATTGATTTAGCAATAAACTGATATTATTTTGTGCACCTAAAAGTTGAGAGTTATATACACCATATGTGGAGAAACAAAGAGACCAGGAAAATGAGGGGAAGTTCACAATATTGGTGGTTTCTTCTTCTGACAAGAACACTGTTGACCTTGGCTGTTGGAAAACAGGGTCTATATCAGCCTAATGGCACCAGTTTTGAAATAGTACCTATGACTTCAACTCTGTGCCCTGGAAAACCCGGCTTCATGGAGGTGTCAATATTTCCCTCTTTCACTTCCCTTTAACTTTTCACTTATTTATTAAGGCTGGGTTCTCCTTGATCACTCAGAAACTAAGTACCATCTTTATTTTTATTTTTACTAGTCTGTAGGGTGTGTATATTTAAAAACATTATCATTGTCTCTGCTTCTTCGTGAATCAAGGGTTTGTTCATTCCTCAATATTTTAAATTCCTTTTTAATTCATGTCCTGTTACTAGCTTGTGACTATTTTCTCTTATGTAACGTGATTTTGAGTATATAATTTTTCCATAATTTTCTTTATGCTCCTTCATAGTTTTTAATCTCTGAAATGCTTTATTCTTCCAGACATTTATAATCTTCTATGATATTGAGATATTTTCCTCCATTATTTTGCTTTACCTTTCATCCTTTCTTTTAAAGACAGTTTAAGTCTTCTTTCTAGGTCCTAGGGATTAAAAAGGTAGTATGACCTATTTTGTAAATAGTGATATAAAAAGCAGGTTCACAGCATGGCAGCAGCAGACAGTGCCTACCTGCTAACAGATAAGGTTAGAAAGAAAGTTGAGAAGAGGGTTAACTCTATTATTAGCTGTCTGCTGCTGGTAACATGACTTTCTTCTTCAGAGACAGGTCTCCCTGTGTATCACCCAGGCTGACCTGGAAGGCTCAGTCCTCCTGTGTGCTGGAATTGTGTGCATCTGTTACCATATCTACTATAACACAACAAATTTGAAGATTAAAATTACTGTAATCTCAGCCAGGGGAAAGTGAAAATAATTTCTGAGGATGAAATAGTATGAAACCTTCACATTTATAAGGATAAGGTGTCATCCCAGATAACAATGTTAAAGGTCACTTAAGGAGTTAGAAGAGGATTTGAGGGACAACATAGGTAACATTTTTTTAATATTTCTAAATGTCTTTATAAGTGCCAATTGGTATCTCAGGAGTGACTATAGATTAAAAATAAAGGGACAATATCTGCACTATGTTTTAAAGGCAAAGTATCCCCAAGTTCACAAATTGGAGTGGGAAAGGAGGGAATGATGGCGTTACAAGTCTGGGGGTAGCCAAGCAAAGAGGGGCAAGGTGAAAGTTCTTAGAACCGACTGCAGGTACTTGATTGAAAGTTCTACTGTGACATTTGAGAAAAGCCACAGACATTGGAAAATGTTTGCATTCATCCCATTGAAAACACATACACAATGTATATATGACAAACTCTAAAGGGCCAGAGTAGCTTTGTAAATGTCCACAGTGCCAAACCAGGCAAGATACCATGCAGCTCAGGGAGACCAGGGAATGGTAAGTGAGGTTTGTGGAAAGGTGGAAGGGGATTGGGTCAAAGCGGAACCAAGAGGGAGCTGTCTGAAAGGATACAGCTGTTAGCACTTTCCTCAATGTCTAAGACAAGTCACAGCAGAAGAGGAGTTTCTAAAGTGTCTCCTCCAGCTGGCAGGGTTGGGGAGGCTGGGAGTCTGCAGGGAAAGGAAGAGTGATAGAAAGAGGGGGTCAGGGAGAGGAGGGAGGAAAGAGGGCGCGTGGGAGGGGAAGGGAAGAGGGGAGAAGGAGGAAGAATGGAGAGGAGAGGGCAGGGGACATAGTGAGAGAGAGAGTGAGAGAAGGAGGGAGAGAGAGGTGTAGAGAGAAAGAATAAAAATATATAAAAGTGTTTATAAAAGAATTGAGACCAAGAAGACATAAAACACATAACTGAAAAAAAAAACCTCAGCATCTAAAATGAATTAAAATAAATATTAAGATTGCTGGCACACACCATTTAATCCCAGCACTTGGGAGGCAGAGGTAGGTGAATTTCTGAGTTTGAGGCCAGCCTGGTCTACAGAGTGAGTTCCAGGACAGCCAGGGCTACACAGAGAAACCCTGTCTCGAAAAACCAAAAAAAAAAAAAAAAAAAAAAGAAAAGATTGGTGATCAGAAAGAATAGTATAAATGAAATACAACGTAGGCAAGACAAAAGTCAGGAAAGGATTAATAATAGAAAGGCTATTTCAGAAATGGCCAATTTCTATTCTGAGAAAATTCAAGAATACCAAAACACATGAAATAACACCTGGGAATAAATAGGCAAAAAAAAAAAGTGATAAGAAAACAGTTTTTAAGAATAAGATGGGAAGATAATGTCTGGCATGTGTATAGTAGGGCTTTGTGGATATAAAACCCCAAAGGTGAGTGGGGTAGCTCACTGGGTGAAGGTCTTGCTGCTGAGCTTGACAACACAAGTTGGTCCCTGGAATCCTACATATATTGAAAGTAGAGGATTGACTTTTTCAAGTTGTCTTCTGACATCTCCAGATATACTGTGGTATGCCTACATAGGCACACAACACACACACACACACACACACACACACACACACACACACACAAAATAGTCATTTTAAAAGTATACAACAATTTAAGAAAATGTTCTTAAAATAAAGAGAAGTGAAAAACCTACCTTGTAAGAACTTGGTATTTGTATATGAAATATGGCATAGAAATAAATCATCTTAATATGTACAGAACAGCACATTATATAGTTACTGGAAATGAAGGAATAAGAAACTGAAATTTAGATGAAAATACTGAGTTATTTGAAGGTGATCCAGAGAGACCAGAAGAAGAGGCTAACACTTGTTAGCAGTGTTCATAGTGAGGAGGAAACAGAAAACAGCCAATAAAAGGGAAGAGTGTGTCTGCAGCATGTTGTATGATAGCACAGGTTGTATTACAGCATACAAAAAGATAATAGGACAAAGTTCCAGCCAAGCAATCACCTACAATAATAAAGGGGGAGGACAGGGTAGAGGACTCTCGGGCTGGTGAAGAGAGCAGTGCCTATCACTGTCTTCTGTGTTGTCAAGCAGGCTGTGTACAGCTCCCTTAACGACTATGGAATTTTGTTACCATAACTCAACAACATTGAAACTTACTGACATAACCTACCAGAACTCTAGCATTTGGAAATTTGTGGAATTTAATTTTGCATTCATAATACAAACAACAAACAAAGCAGAAACCAAAGCTAACAACAGCAAGGACTAAATAAATAAATAAATAAATAAATCATTAAAAGCTCAATTTAAGAAAATAAAAATAAAAAGGCAGAGCTCATAGAAGAAAATCACTCAAAAGTATATATATTGAGTGAGAAACATACAAACATTTCAAAAACAAAATCTGTGTTTTTGAAATGAAAAAGATGAAATTGTAAGTGTAGTGGTTTGCATAATTGTCTTCCAAAGTTCACACACTGGGAGTTTGGTCTTCAGCCTGCCATCCTCCTGGGAGTGGTGGAACCTTCAGGGACAGATGGTGTCTAATGGAAGAATCGTAGGTTATTGGATGCATGTCAATTTGTTTTCCAGCCTGTGACACTACTGGGAGGTGGTAGATCCTTAGGAGGTGACATCTAATAGAAGAAAGTTAGGTTGTTCAGTATATAACCTAAAAGCCAGTTGACCACAGACTGAAGCTCTTGAAACCACCAAACAAAACAATCCTCTTTCTCCAGATATTAATTATCTCAAGTATTTTTGTCACAGTGATGGAAATCTAGCACAATAAACCACTAGCTAGCTTAAGTTTAAAGAAGGGAAGGCAGACAGGGCAAGAATGTATAATTAGAAAAAAGGAGAGAAGATGTAACTGTAAAAATAGTAAACATTAAAGTAATCTTGAGGCTATGTAACACAATTCTGTGGGGAAAAACTGCAGTTAAAATATAGGTAAATATCTAGAAAACATTTCAAAGTATCAATATAGAATCTAAAGACCAGCAACCCTGTGCAATAGAGAATGTGTTACAGTTACTCCTAGGACAAAGAACCAGGGTGAACCTAAGTCCTAATGACAACATTATTCTGGAATGATAGTTAAACTGCTTTAGATTGTCAGAAATACTCAATTTTAATGAAGTACATATTGCATTGACCCTCAATGCTGATCTAGATAATACTAGAAAACAAATAGCAAATTAATCTCACCTACAGATACTGGTTTGGAGTTCTAAATAAAATTAAATGTTATATATCAGATTCCATTGGTACTTAAAGACGTATTAACCAGTGAGGTTTACTCCAGTTATATGGAGAGGGTTTAATATTAGGAAAACACATTAAGAGTCCATTATATAAATAAAGGTACAATAACAGACTTGGTTCCTTTCCCCATATACAACAGAGGCTAAGCACAGACTCCAACACCACTGATGCTGAGAATAGGCCCTAAAATAGAACTGATGTATTCTTCCTCAACATGGTAGCATGTCTCTAAGATGACCATCAATCATATCTATAAACTTCCCTCTAAGAAACTCTGTCTCACACTTAGGCTAAAAAGTGTGCCTTAGAGCATTGTTTATGAAAGAATGAAAACTAGAGATAAGCCAAATCTTCTCAGAGATATTGCAAAGCATTTACTCAATAGAGCATGAATACTAATTAAGTAGTCCTAAGTGTATAATCTATGCACTTACTTGCACTTAATCTCTGTGAATTTGGCAAAAGTAGATTAATTCCATTAAATTCCATGTTTTTTTTTTTTTTGGTGGTTCTATCAGGAATGAGGACCCTATGCTATATACCCTGTGGTGTGGCAGTAAGAATTAGCATACATTCAAAGCTCTTTGCACAGTGTAAGGATGGCCCTTAGAAGATGGTCACATCAGAAATACAGGAAGGAACATGGCCAAGATTGAAAATCAGGTCATCAGCAGGAAACTAAACAGAACTTTAATTCTCAGTGGAAATGACAAGCTCCTAGAACCACGCCACCCTTGCTAAGGACCACATCACATGCTTGAATTATTACCCCAGCCCCATAGCTCATCTTCTTGAACCCAGTCTGTGTCAGTTTGTTACCTATAACGAAAGTAGGAAGGTGTGGGTATTGCCTGAGCACATGCAGGGGAGATTTACTTTGGATGCCAAAGTCGGATAGTCTCTGATTGTGGCACCAGTATTTTCTCAATGAGCAACACTGAGTTATTAACCAAGACATGAATCTGTTTATGTCACACTCTGATTTCTTCCTTAATGGCTTTCAACAACATTCATAAAGAAGTGTCATTTCTCAAGTCCATATGTCCTGTAGTTTGTCTCTCTTCTATGGACCCCTAATTACCCTAGTGCACATCACAGCCATGGATTCTGTAGCTCACTGGGTGAGTCTCGCTGTTGGCCATTGGGCATACCATCCTTCTGTTTGATAGCAATTTGCCTAGCAGTGAGTGGTGTCTCCTGCTCATGCTCCACCATCAGCTATGTTGCTCTCCTTCTCTGGGAAGCCTTGATATTCTGTTTCTTCAGAGCCTTCACAAAGAGCAGGTCATTGGTTGTACACTAATAATTGTTACTGATGTGACTATTGTATTTCATTAACCTATCATGCCTGAGAGAATATAAGTTCCTTAAAAGAAGGCATTGAGATTCTTTTTTTTTTAAAAAAATTCATAAACAGCTTACATCAGAGAAACCAGCATGTCCTAAAAACATCTATCTATCTATCTATCTATCTATCTATCTATCTATCTATCTATCTATCTATTATCTTTCTATCTATCTATCTATCTATCTATCTATCTATCTATCTATCTATCTATCTGCCTATCTATCTGCCTATCTCTATCTATCTATCTGCCTGCCTGCCTGCCTGCCTGCCTGCCTGCCTGCCTATCTATCTATCTATCTATCTATCTATCTATCTATCTATCTATCTATCTATCTATCTGCCTATCTATCTATCTATCTATCTATCTATCTATCTATCTATCTATCTATCTGCCTATCTATCTGCCTATCTCTATCTATCTATCTGCCTGCCTGCCTGCCTGCCTGCCTGCCTGCCTGCCTGCCTGCCTGCCTATCTATCTATCTATCTATCTATCTATCTATCTATCTATCTATCTATCTATCTATCTGCCTATCTATCTATCTATCTATCTATCTATCTATCTATCTACACTCATTAGCTGTGTCTACTTGGGTATCAAATAAGCAGTCCTGCTATACATGATGAAAACATTTATATGGTGCTGATGGAAAATCAGATATAAATGTACCCACTTTTGATAGTCTGTTTTTTGTATATTAATTAAAACTAGAAAACTGTACTTAGGAAACTAAATTGTTTAATCAAGGCTTTTAAATGTGTTCTCTCCTCACCTCTCCCTACTCCCTCTTTTTTTTTTTTTTTTTGTATAGTCCTGGGTGTCCTGGATATAGACCAGGATAGTCTTGAACTCAGAGAGCTGCCTGCCTCTACCTCCCAAGTGCTGGAATTAAAGGAAGGTGTCACCATCCCCAGAACCGTCTTACAGTGTTTTCTCTTTCATGTATATATATAGACACATTGTGGTGTGTGTGTGTGTGTGTGTGTGTGTGTGTGTGTGTGTGTGTGTGAACAATAGTGTGGCAGTTCTAGAAAGCAGCTAATAAAGAAGGCTCTGGGCATGTTGAATACAGTGGTTTAAATATGAATGTCCTCCATAGGCTTTTGTATTGAAGCACTTGATTCCCATTTGACGACATGATGAGGGATGTGGTATTTATGGCCTTGCTGGAGGATGGAAATCGTTTTAGGAGGTCTCCGAGAGTTCACAGCCTCAATGCACTTCCAGTTTGCTCTCTGTACCATGCTTGCAGTTGAAGATGTAATCTCTCAGCTTCCTTTTCTGGGCCCATGTTGCCAAGCCTCTCTCAGACATCATGGACTCTCTCTGGAACCCAAGACTCTTCTTTCTGTAAATTGTTTCTGATCATGGTATCTTATCACTGCAATAGAAAAAAATAACACACTAGACAACCTCCCTATAAGTTTGATGAACATAAGAATGAACTTATTTTGCTTTTCCTGAGATACAAAATTGACTTTTCATTGATACAGACAACTTTTATGGCTAGGCAGAAATAAAGGAACAATTGAATCACTAATAGAAAGGCATGTGCAATCATGACCACTTTGTGATAGTCTTTTGCCTATTAATTTCAGCTAGAAAACTATACTTATGAAACTAAGCACTTAGCCAAGGTCTTTAAGCATTTTTCCCTCATGGAGATGTAAAGATACAATATCAGTATATGTATGTGTATGAACAATGTGTGCTAATGTTAGAAAACTGCTAGAAGACCCATCTTCCAAGCTGCTTTTGTGGCAGGCTGCCCAGACATTCCTTATTAGGGTGATAAGTCTTTTTGGCTTGGAGATATGTCAGACCATTAGTTTTCAAAGAAGTGACACATTGTGAGTAATAAAAACTCTTCTGGAAAGGGATTCACGTGGATCTGATAGAAATCAAATCTATTAGTGCTCTTCAAAGATGAATTTTCTGGTTTTAGGCCACTTTTCTTTCACAATTTCTCTCTCATTTCCTGCCTTCTGATGATTTCTTTATGGTTAACAGCTTTGCAAGAATAAAGACACAGGGAGAGCAGTGGAAAAAAATCAAACTGCAATGTCAGCTTTGTAATGTCTTAAAAATGGTAGAGAAGTACCACTTGACACTACGTGTTGGGCATTGTATAAAACACTGCCCCGGGCACTGCTCAATACCCTTAGTAGTTGGCATACCAAACTTACACCAAACCTACAGGCCTCATTTGGGAGAATTAATATTAGGCAGAGCAGGGGGAGTTTTCACATTCATATAATTTTAGCTAGCTTCCTATAGTTAAAATTATATATATATATGACAGAAGACAGAAATGATGGACCAAATTGAGAACTTGAATTTTTCATTGTGCTTGATTTCTACCCCATAACGCCATTGGTAATTCTACCATTGGTAGGCTATAAAGAACACTCAGGCCAAAGGAAATCATACCATGTTACATAAAATTTATGCTGTTGTTGTATTCCACTGAACCATCAAGAAGTTAATAAACACAAAGAAACAAATGTCACCCGTTCATCTATTCATGTTTTAGAAGCATTGTTAGCCTAAATTAGTAAAAGAGTGAAGTAATAGTCAAGCATTTAGGCTTGCGGATAAATGTTATGCCCGATGATTAGAGATTCATTGTTTATGGACATTTAACAATAAGAGGAAAAGCTATGGAGTGTTTAAACACCTGATCCTCCCTGGTGACATCAGGGAAGGCTTCATGAAGAAGTGGTCCTTGTACTGAGTTTTGAAAGATGCTGAATTTATGAAATTCCTAGGCAAATGGTTGGACCTGGAGGGCATTATCCTGAGTGAGGTAACCCAATCACAAAAGAACTCAAATGATATGTACTCACTGATAAGTGGATATTAGCCCAGAAACTTAGAATACCCAAGATATAATTTACAATTTGCAAAACACATGAAACTCAATAAGAACGAAGACCAAAGTGTGGACACTTTGCCCCTTCTTAGAATTGGGAACAAAACACCCATGGAAGGAGATACAGAGACAAAGTTTGGAGCTGAAACAAAAGGATGGACCATCTAGAGACTGCCATATCCAGGGATCCATCCCATAATCAGCCTCCAAACGCTGACACCATTGCATTCACTAGCAAGATTTTGCTGATAGGACCCTGATATAACTGTCTCTAGTGAGACTATGCCAGGGCCTAACAAACACAGAAGTGGATGCTCACAGTCAGCTATTGGATGGATCACAGGACCACCAATAGAGGAGCTAGAGAAAATACCCAAGGAGCTAAAGGGATCTGCAACCCTATAGGTGGAACAACATTATGAACTAACCAGTACCCCGGAGCTCTTGACTCTAGCTGCATATGTATCAAAAGATGGCCTAGTTGGCCATCACTGGAAAGAGAGGCCAATTGGACTTGCAAACTTTATATGCCCCAGTACAGGGGAACACCAGGGACAAAAAGTGGGAGTGGGTGGGTAGGGGGTGGGGTGGGGGGTATGGGGGACTTTTGGGATAACACTGGAAATGTAAATGAGGAAAATACCTAATTAAAAAAAAAGAAAAATTCGAGGAAGACTGGCAGTTGAATTACACTTAAGGGCATGGTAGAATGCTTAGAGCCTACCTAGGGCAGCCATGGTCTCAGCAAACAGCTGTAAAAAACAAACATCTAGAAACCAGCAAGAGGCAGCGGCAGAGTGATCGTGCACATAACACTATGACTTTGGGGTGTTTCCATTCCGCACGCTTTTACATCCGTTAATGTGATCAGAAATGAACCTGCTTTATGAATATGTGATGGTGGAGGATGAAAGGGGTTTCAGGAAGGAAGTTGGGTAACTCCTGTTCTAAGATGCTTTTCCTCATCAATGTCACCTTTTCTCTGAGTGTTGTCTCTTCTATTGCCAGAAGTATTGTCACAACACACTCCCAGACAATATGGTGACAACCATCTACCGGCCTGCATCCCCTACTCAGCTGTTGAATTCTTTAAAAAAATTATATATATATATATAAGGTATATATATATATATCTTAGTGGTTTTTATTTATTTATTTATTTAAAACATTTCATTCATTTTACTTTTTATGTGTGTGTATGTGCACATATATATGTATATAGGTATATATATATATGTATATATGTGTGTGTATATGCATATATGTGTATATATATATATATATATATATAAATTTTTTACTTATTCACTTTACATCCTGGTCACTGCTCCCTTCTTCCTGGTCATTTTCTTCCACAATCCTACCCCTATCTCCCCTCCCCTTCTCCTCTGAGCAGTTGAGTGCTCCCCTGGGTATTCCCCCAACACTGGCACTTCAAGTCTCTGCAAGGCTAGATACTTCCTCTCCCACTGAGGCCAGACAAGACAGCCCAGCTAGAAAAACATCCCACATACAGGCAACAGCTTTTGGGATAGCCCTGCTCCAGTTGTTTAGGAACCACATGAAGACCAAGCTGCACATCTGCTACTTATATGAGGAGAGGCCTAGGTCCAGCCCATATATGTTTTTTGGTTGGTAGTTTAGACTCTGAGAGCCCCAAGGGTCCAGGTTAGTTGACTCTGGTGGTCTTCCAGTGGAGTTCCTATCCTCTCTTGGGCCTGCAATCCTTCCTCCTATTCTTCCATAAGAGTCCCTAAACTCTGTACATGGTTTGGCTGAGGGCCTCTGTATCTGTCTGACTCAGCTTGACAACAGTATCAACCAGAACACTCAGCAGCACCATCACTTGGACTTCTTGCGTGTACTAACTTGGAAGAGTAATTTGAGAGGCCATCTTAAGGATCTCTCAGATACTGTTTGGGTAGACACAGAGTTCTGGAAGAGAGTAAAATCGAGCATAGGGTGTGTTTGAGTTTTCCAGATCTGTTTGGCACACGTGCAAAGGAAACCACAGACGGACGGACGCTCACAGATGGAAGCCTGCTGGTTATACAGCTGTTTCTTTGTTTGGTACAGAAAACCAATTGTGGGTGGGAGCAAGGGAGGGAGAGACATTATTAGAATGCAATGGCATTTTAATTATACCTACCATAACTCTAATGGTCTGTTCTGTGGCGAATTGTTTGAGGAGTTGTCTTGAAATTAGAATTCAATCCTGCAAACGCAAATCAATTAAAGTAGTACTCTTTGGAAATATACAGAGAAACAGTTTGAAAAAAATTTTTTCCAGTAATCTTGCTTTGTAATGTGTAGACTCCCTCTGTGGACTCTTGGGCCGGACAGGATTAGGAGAAGGCCAGGGGATTAAGTGTCACATTGCTGTCCCCTGGGGAAGCGCCACTGGAAAATAGCCTTAGCTCCTTGAACTATTTAAAGTGTCTCTGAAGACTCCCACAAAAGCCAGCCAGTCATGAATCCTTACTAGCTTGAAAAAATGTAATGTGACCCTAAGCTAATGCTAACTAACATCCCTATTTTCCAAGAATGATAACTTGAGAGTCAACTAAGTAGGTTACTTACTAAAAGTCACACTGAGTTTCCTTTCATAAGTGTTTACGAGTCTGCTATATTCTAGGCACAGGGGTCATCGAGAGGGATGCTGCTTATTTCTTCCTGGGGATTTTTGTCTAGTAGGAGAGAAAAAAATACATTATAATGAAAGTTGTTCATGGTAAATGTAAAACATGCAAAATAGTGAGAACCACGAAGAGCACAGGAAGAGGTGGGACTAAAAATATGACGTCAGCACGGACTATCGCGAGCTCATAAATCAGGAAGAGAGTTGTGTAGAATAAAACGGAAAATAAAAGAGTTTTAAAAAGTGGGGACAGTGTAGAAGCCTCAGTGACAGAAAGAAGTGGTGAGTCACTGAGACGCGGCTGTGACCGTAGTACAGAGTGGTAGTGCAGGGATCAGACAGAGAGCCGTATAAGCCGCATGCACAGTATTTCAGTTATTCTTAGGAATGTAAAACAGAAACTTTAAAAAAGCATAGTGCTGTGATCTGTCATGAACACTCCAGGAAGGTGCATTTGGTAGGTGTGTGCTCAAGTTGTTCAGTAGACAACTCTTCTCACTGCTGTGATAACTTTCCTGAAGAAAGGACCAAAAGAAAAGAACCGCTGTGTTAGTCAAGGTTTCAGGTGCTATGACCAAAGCAACGGGGGATGGGTGGGAAGTGGGTGGGTGGGAGAGGCTTACAAGTCCACATCACTGTTCAGCCTTGAAGGAAGTCAGGATAGGTGCTCAGACAGGGCAGGAACCCAGAGGCAGGATCTGATAGAGAGGCCATGGAAGGGTGCTGCTTACTGGCTTGCTCGTCATGGCTGGTTCTGTCTGCTTTCTTATGGAATCCAGGACCACCGGACTAGGGATGGCCCCACCCACAATGGGCTGGACCCTCTCTTGTCAATCTTAATAAATAATAAGAATAATCCTAATAAATATAAATAATAATAATCCTAATAAAACGTCCTACAGGCTTACCTACAGCCTGATCTTATGGAGGCATTTTCTTAATTAAGGTTCGTTCTTCTCAGATGATTTTAACTTGTGTCAAGCTGACATAACACTAGCCAGCACATGGGTGACTTTTGGCTCATGGTTAGAAGGAACAGGACATGATGGCTGGAAACACATGGTAGTAGGAACATGAAATGTCATGTCATTTTGCATCCTTGGTCAGAGAGCAATTAGAGATGAGTGCTGGCACCTGGGTCACTGTTTTTATTCAGTCTGGGACACGAGCTCATGGAATAGTGATGCTTATACTTAGGGGACGTCTTCCCACCTCAGTCAGTCCCTCTAGAAATTTCCCCACAGACAGACCTAGATGTTGGCTTCTGTGGTGATCCTAAATTCCATCAAACTGTCAATCAAGAAGAAACAAAACGCCACAAGCCGACTTTGTGGGTAACAACTGTCAAAGCAGAAATCCTGTGACTGTGGTGGTGGGGATATAAGAGCACACAGACAAGATTTTGGCTAGTTACAAATCACATAAGATGAAGGGGTGTGAACAGCGATCCCATGTTTTATCAAGGAACAAGTGGATAGTTAGTTGTACATTTGAGCAGCTCTAATTAGACTCAGGGTTTTTAATAAAAAATAAAAAAATACAAAGAGGGCATGGAGTTAAGAAGAGGCGGGGCTCTAGGAGGAGTTAATGGCAAAGGACATAACCAGTATGCATTGTATAAACATATGAGACATTCAGATAATTAAAAAATCTCAATAATCATGGCTAGTCAGATGGCTTAGCAGTTAAGAACACTGGTTGCTCTAGCAGAGGACCTGGGCTTGATTCTCAGGATCCATGGGTGATTTAACATTATCCATAATGGCATGAGAAATGGGCATGCATATGGGACACATACATCCATGCAGGAAGAACACTCCAACAAATAAAAAAAAATTAAAAATATATAACACCTCCACAAAACTCAGGTAATTCTGAAGCAAAACAACAAAACCAACCAGTCAACCAAATAACCAAACAGACAACAAAACCAAACAAAACCGCAACAAAAGAAAATGAAAACAAACACTAAAAAAAAAAAACCCAAAAAACCCAGAAAAACAAAACCAAACAAAACAAAAAACCCAAACCACTTAAGAACAACAACAAACCAAAACACAAAACCAAGGAAAAGACCTTGCTTTGTGAGCTTAGATTTGGATCATTAAACTTGGGGTACCTCCAAGGGATATGCAGAAATGTAGCAAAAGAAAGGTATAGGGGAGGTGCTGAGGTAAAACCAACCAAGCATCTTGGAATGCATATCCTTACTACCTAGGACAGAGTTTTCTAAACAGAGTTTTCCATACCTTTGTGTAGCAATTTCCCTTTCTCTGAAGAGGGACAAACAAAGGCATGAGCACATTCCACTGAGCTGTTATGAAAATGAAGTGCAGACAGCAGGCTGGTAAGAATAGGTACTTGGTGATATGGTGGAGAGAGGGAGGGAGGGAGGGAGGGAGGGAGGGAGGGAGGGAGGGAAGGAGAAGCAGAGGCAGGCTGAAATGCTTATTTGCTTTAGTCACAAATGTTGTATAAGAATTGATACGATTACTTGTACACCAGGATATAAAATATGAAATAAAAGCCACCCATAGATGGCCCTCAATAGAGTACCCGGAAAGCAGACTGCAAATGTTAGTTGTTTAGACACAGAGAGCCAGCATTCAGAGACAGATCTGCTCTGGAAGCTTGTGCTGAAGTGTCATCATCAGAACTTCAGTAGTTAACACGGAGAGGCAACAGAATGGTCTGGACAGAGTGTCCTGGGTAAAATCGGTTTCCGAGATGAGCTTTGAGAAAGCCCAACTATGAAAGATCAAGCAGAGAAGAATGAATCATTTGGGGTATCTGTTGGGGTGTGAGGGGTGAGGAAGGAAGCACTGTGCCTTTGTGTTCCAGGTGAGCGTCTTTCAGGAAGGCTGAAGAAGTATGGCATGCTGTTGCAAGGTCTCCTGAATGGAGAACTACAGAACAAGCATTAGAAACACTGAGATGGAGTTTTTGGATAGTCAGGCAGCAAACTTTGGACTCAGTTGTCTCATTGTTTTTTTAAAATCAAGTCTTGGCTTTTGTTCTGGAACCTGAGCTGTGCTGTTGGCCACATGGAAATAAAATCCATACTGTGTATGGATTCTCCTCTGTAGAGAAGTGACACTTAAGACTGAGCTGATTTGCACAAAGTTAAAAGATATTACTGATACTGTAATAGAACCCAACCAACCAACCAACAAACAAACCAAAAGGCAAGCTCACCCTGCCCACTCTTTTTCAGTGACAATATTCCCCCAAGTCATCATTGTGTAGACAGTCAAATCTTGTTCTTGTTTTCTTTTCTTTTCATAAAAAAACTTAACATGCTTCTCTTTATTGTTGAAAACCCTATGGCTGTGGCCTCATGTAAATGAGATGGTTCGTGTTCAGTTTTACATTGAAATGTAGAGATACTTCCCTCTCAAGGCATTTGATTTGAGGATTTTGAAGAAAATGGTGGTGGACTCTTCCAAGTTGTGTCTCCTTATGATGGTTACCACACAGCTTTAGAGCTAAACATTTTCCAAGCAGCAGTTGGCTGTTCTCACTATATCAGAAATTAAGGCACTCGGACACTTTCCCAACATGCCAAACTATAACGGATCTGTGTAGGGCATTGGGAATAAAGGGAGTGGGGGGAACCAGTCCTGCCAGAGTTCCAGTGCCTGCTGGGTGGGCAGATGTGAGAGGACTGCCACATACTTTTCATGTAGCCCTGGTGGGTGTCTGGCTGTGGGAAGCTACAGACCCAGTCTGTGGGGGTGGGGTGGGGTGTGGATAAGTCCAAGGTCTCTGGGCCTCACAGAGGCCAGAGATAACAGTTTCTCAGTCTCAGGAATCCCACATACCGCTGGACACTGTGGAAGAGCTAAGAACAAAATGGGGGCCCTGAGGCGGCTCATTCATCCTGGGGTGGAAGAAAGGAGAGGGGGCGCTGGGTGGTTCCCATGCGGGTGAGAGTCCTTGTTCCAGTCCATGGCTGGAGCACAGGAAGGCCTTCCAGCGGGAGGTTAGACTCTGCTCTTTAGTGGAAAGCTTATCTCATCATTCAAGCACGGTGAGCCTTGATGAGCAGAGGCAGTCTATGCTTTTAGAGCTTTATTGTAGAAAGGCAGGGAGAAAGAGAGAAGATAGAAAGAGGGAGACCGGCCATGGCCAGGTGGAGAGAAGGGGGAAGGGAGGGAGAGAAGGAGGGCTAGAGATGAGAGTAAGAAAGGTGAGAGAGTTTAAGAGAGTGAGGAGGGGCCAAGCAGCTCCTTTTATAGTGGGCTGGGCTACCTTGCTGTTGCCAGGTAACTGTGGGGAGAAGCATACCTGGCTATAGTCAGGTAACTGTGAGAGTGGAGTCTAGTGAGAATGCCAGGAGCTTGGGGCTTGGTTTGGGTGACTGATAGTCACAGAATTATGGAATTGGGGGCTCTGTGGTGTCAGGCACCTGTCTCTGAGAATGGGGCTCACTGTTCTGTCCCTTGTAGAGTTTTCTACCAGGTCTTCCGGGCAAGTCTCGTTTAACCAAAACAGGCTGCCTTTCATGGTCCCAAAGATCTGCATCCTCAACATATCCTGGCTTTATTATAATCTTACTCATTATACCTGAGCACTCCTTTATGTGGTCTTCCTGAAAGATTGTGGAAAGAAATAACCTTAATAAGAGCTCAGGTCCACCATGATTTTAGAAGGAGAACAAGTCATATTACCCCACAAATATGTCAACCACTTAACTATTCAACAAAATGCCTTTAAAATTCACCATGTAGAATTCACTAGACTGTTCCCCCTCTTTGGGACAGCCCATTCCAATACCTCTTTGGTGTCTACACTTTGTGTTCCTCAGTAGACCCCTGCTTAAACTGTCTCTCCACTAAATTCTTTCTCTTGAGAAGACAAGAATCAAAAGATGTACTGCATTCTTATTATCGCAAGACCCCCAAAGAAGAAAGGACTTCTGGTCTGAACTCTGTTTTTCAGTTACATAGCATTTTACTTGAATTCCCTCAAAAATGCTATACTCTATTAAGGAATAATATGATCCACCCTAAGCAGACCACATGGAGACTGGAGAGTAGAAGAAGGAAATGCGTCCCTATGAGTTTGAAATTTATGTCTCGATTCTGAAGAGCAAGAGTCAAGGTGCCAAACTGTTTAGAATCTGAAGCTCGGTGATGGAGGGAGAGAGGGCAAGGTGCTTTGGTGGGGCTACCCCTATGTTAAGCACACCCAGGATGCCATGGAGTACAGGGTTAAGGCTTTGTGTTGTTTACTTTACTCTCACACTGGATTATTTTGAATAGCAAAGAAGCATTGAGCTCTATGAGCATTATATTCCAAAATGTGAGCTGGCTGGAGCAGTCCTAGTATCCAATTAATTTTAGGAGGCTGGGAGCATCCACATGGGTACAGCTCTCAGCACAAAGGAAACTCATGAAGCTCATTCAATGTTCTGAAATGGGGGACCCCCCTATAGAATTCCCAGTCTGTTCATTTCAGTTGTTAGATTCATTTATGAAATACTCCCTTCTCTTCTCCAAGACATCTCCTTGGCCTTACAAGTGTTACAGGCTAAGACTTGCCATGCACAAGATCAAGTTTGCAAGTAGATTTTTAATTTTTCTCAAACTCATTTTGACTTACATTTTGAGAACCTATTTGTCCTAAGAAAATAGTAACTCAATAACTATCAAGTTGGATATTTCCCCTCTGCCTTCCCTCTCTCCTTTCCCTAGGGTTACAAGTGCATGGAACAGCTATAACACAAACATAACATTTGGGACTGTGGGGGTGGCTTTAGTGGAAGAGCGCTTGCCTCGTCTGTGAGAACTCTTGGGTTTACTTTCTAGGACTATAAGTGATTAAGAAAACAAATAAATAATAAATAGGAAGTACATTTGTTCTCAGATATGTTAGGAGTGGTTTCAAGGTCCATCTTTTGGTCTATTCTTGATAATCCATCATCACTAGTCCTAGGGAGAAGCCATGATTCATTTTTGTTTGGTCCTATCTTGTCTGATATTTCTGGGGATGACTAGTTAGAATTCAGGACTCCTTCCTTCTGTTAGAGAAGCTATGTTTTCTTGCGAGCTTGTCCAAATTGTGTGTCTATCTTCTGAGCCACTAGATTCTCTAATGACTTAAAATTTTTGGAGCATAAATACCAAGTATTTGAACATCATTTCTGTTTTTTCTAATCTCTCTTATCTCTCCTTTAGAGTAATGATTGCAAATCCAATGACCTACTTGGTGACGGCAAAGAGAAGGGAGCTGCAAGACATGGGGCACCCATGGCCAGAGTCTCAGGTGACTGCCATGCCCTTCCAGTTTGTGTACACATTAAGGAAGCTAATGTTCTCCACTGTGGCATGTACCAAGGTCATATGCTGTAAGTGAAATGTATGACTAAATTTATCATGTATATGCAACTCAGCAGAACTAAACTTGAAAAAATCTGAGGGTTTTTTGTTTGTTTTGGTTTTTTTGTTTTTTAAATTGACCAGGACTGTATTTACTGAGTTAATGGATTCTGAAATCTCTTAAAGTAATAAAAGAAGGCTCATTACACAATCTAGCTAAAGGAATCTTGAAATTAAAATTGATACACCTCTCCTATAGAGATGCTCAGGCCCAAACATCAAGCATCTTTGGAAAAACAAACCCTCTGGGGTTTATGTTTTGGCTGAAGGCCCAACTCATACCTCATTATTATATTTTCTTTACTTCCTCTGAACAAAATAATTCTGGATGCAGGATTTTGCAAGAGAAGAGAAATGTTTACCTTCCTCCCTATGGTCTGCTCTTATACGACATGGCTTTCCAGTTTTCTGTTTCCTGTTTCCTTTCCGTTTCCTGTTTACTTTCTGCATTAACAGTAATTTGGAGGGGGGAAGGCTCAGAATCTGGTTTGCTGGGGAGAACAAAAGGGCCAGGAAGCATTATTTACCTATGAAACTGAAACAGACCTTGAGGGCCATCTGGTGCACCATGTTTTTGGGTAATTAGCATGCAGCCACATTTCTATTTAGTTTTTCTTCTGAAAGGAATCTGAAAATGTGTGCTAACAGACCGCCTGTTACACAAAGGAGCCAATGTTAAAAAATGGTTATGCTCATCCCCTTTCAAAAAAAACAATGAAAAATAAAACCTCAAACTTTGTTTTGCCACCAATGACAGAAGCTCCCTTGGGAGCTGCCAGGGCCTCTGGGTCCCAGACAAAATTGCTTGTTCTCTTCAGTCACCACATTTGGTGTGCAATGTTGTCTGGCCCCAGCCAGCCCCTTCCTTCCCGTCAGCCTTGTCATGCACACAGCATTTGGGGGAACCATTTACAGGATCAAATGTTCACAGGAATCATGAAGCAGCCCACTCATGGATCGACTGGAATATGGGGTTAATTGTCAGCTCAAAGCAGCTTGGATTTGCCTTTTCAAAAGACATTATAATAAGTATAAATTCCAGATAGTCGTCCTATTGGATGATGGGGTTGGGTATTTGTGTATTGGCAATGTATATTTATTTGATTTATTCTCTATAGAGAAGAAATTATTCTTCCCGTCATAAGGTCTTGTAGAAGAAATCAGCAAATCGTTCACATAAAGAACCTAAAACATTCCTTGATGAAAAATTTTCCTTTACAATATCTCATTGCAATTGCTCCATCCAGAAGATATCTGGTTGTGCTTTAAGTCAACCTGAATGAACTGATGAGAAACTGCAGGCTGCTATGACAAGTTAAGGTGAAAATATGTGTTACATGAATATAGATTGCAGATGAAAAAGAAATGGTAAAGGGGTACAGGTGGGAATTAAATGAAATCTCCTGCTAGAACATTAATCTCACAGCATGAATCTTGAAAATGAAACCCATGCCTTCTAGTAGAAGTTGAACATTAATTGTTTTAGTTTTGAAAACGTAGAAAGATTTGTTTTAGTTGAACACAACTTTGTTTTACTTAAAAGCAACTGTTAGTTTAGATTTTATATAGAGTTCTATGGAATGGAAAATAAATATTCTGGAGGCATTACTGCAAAGGTCTTTTTACCTATAAGAAAGCTGATATTTAACAGCAGTGACTTACTTCTTCCTGTTTCTTCATCTATTTGAGCTTGAATGGAAATAGGAAAAGATATTGTTATGTCTTCCTTCCTCTTTTCCTTTCTCCTTAAATTACTGCACGCATGCCATAATTCTGCTGTGATGATGGGTGCCTTAACGCAACAATGCCTAGGGACAAGAACAACCTATAATTTCAGTACACCTGGAAAGGAGAGATGAGAAATCATAAAACTGCACAAATCATAAAACTGCACAACGATGGATGTGGAGACCACCAGTGTAGAGAGTAATGAGAAAGAGCATTCCTATTCCTATACCTATGTGTGATGTTGGTGACAATTTATAAAAGACACTCAGGTATAGCTCCCTGATGGAGTCTCACTGTGCACCTATCACCCCCTTTTATCAACATTCCAACGGGATCAGAGAAAATGTCATGGTTATGACTAATGCTTAAAATAACAGTTCTCTCCCCAACTTTGATGAGATCTTTAAGTAAGAGAAAGATTCCAAGTTCACATCCAGAGTTGCCTGTGGCACACCCCCACAACAGCTTGAATTTGTACCGCCATGCAGAAAATGCTATAAAGAAACTTGCTCAGTCCTTCCAGGTGCTATTTAAAACCCATGGAAGCCTGAGCTGTTCCAAACACCAGCAGAAGTGAATCTTAGAGCCTTTGCCAGAGAAGAGGTGAATCATTTTATTTGCACAGTTAATTTTCATAAGAGGAGGTAAGTAGTGGTGGTATTAAGTCTTTCTTTCTGGTCTGCTAAAACCAGTTCATCTTTGATTTAGTGGAGAAGAAACAGCATTTTCCCCTTCATCCCATAACTGTTCACTGTTTTTATGGATGCTAAAGTGGCCCAGTTTCCTTTAACTCTATATAGTGGCCAAATTTTTAATGATAAATATGCATGATATAAAATACAGCTATTAGTGTACATATCATATATAGTATAACTCTATTATAAATATTTTATATATTCTAGCTCTATATTGAACACACAGACACACACATACATACACACAAACACACGTATACATACACAGACACAAACACACAGACATATAAATAAACACACATATACACACAAGCACACAGACACAAAGACATACTCAGACCTCTTGAAATACAGGCAGTGCTTTGTTTTTTCACATAGTTGGCATTCAGAAATTCTAGAAGGCAGAAAGTACGGATTAGTGATTCTCATCCTAAAATTTCTGGAAAAGCTAAGTTGTGAAAATCAATGCACTGTTAATAGTCACACGTGGTACGCAACCAGCTGCGCTGTCATGAGAGTCCTCTGTGCTTGACGATCTGGGGTGAACTCAATACAAAGTCTTTCTGTACCCCCATCTTACTGCTGCCTTCTAGATGTCAAGACCTGGAGTTGTGGATCACACAGAGATGTCATTAGATCGGGGGAAAAGGCCGTAAAAGAAGAGACCCAAGCAAGCCGTGCCCCAGGTATCCTAGCTTCTACTTCAAACACAATTTTTTTTCTGCCTTACATATGGAGTCTCATTTTTGCCCTATCAAAGCCCTTAAATTTGCAAACATTTTTCTGGTAAAAGGAGGGACTTAGCTAAGTCATAGGTATAATAGAGTTTATATTATATGAGTCTCTTAAATATTCTAGGAAAATATACAACCTTATTGTTGGTGAGTATACATTTCAAGTATCTTCAAAAAGCTTTGTGAGTTTCTTCTTCATGTTGTATCTTTCAGGGGAGAGAAATGTTAATGTATTTCAGTTGACTTTTTTTTTAAACTAAAATTAGTGTTGTCTTGAAGAACTCTTTGTAGATCTAAAAAAAAAAAGAAGACAAAAGGAACACCCCTCGACTGGTTGAAAGGCATCTGTAGAAACCCTTATCTAACACCAGATTTGAGGATTAAATACTAAATGTTTTCACCTTAAGACTAGGACGAGCACCAACATATTTGGCTTTGCCTAGTGGATGTTCCAGCTAAGGGATGTAGGCAATGAATTTAAGAAAAGAAAAAGAGAAGCCTCTTCTGTGAGTGGTTTTGTGGCACAGTGGCAGGACACCGGACAGAAGCAACTTAATGGAAGACAGATTGATTTTGGTTCCAGGCTTCATTCCATCACAGTCGAAAAGACATGGCAAAAGTCACAGTAGTGGGCCAGGCCGTGGTGGCACATTCCTTTAATCCCAGCACTTGGGAGGCAGAAACAGGCAGATTTCTGAGTTTGAGACCAGCCTGGTCTACAGAGTGAGTTCCAGGACAGCCAGGGCTACACAGAGAAACCCTGTCTTGAAAAACAAAAACAAACAAGCAAAAAAAGTCATAGTAGTGAAACTTGTGGCAGAAGCATCCCACAGTCTGGCAGATCAGGAGCAGTGACAAGACTGCAAGCAAGACTCGGCCATTGCCCTAAACATCCTGTACCATGGATCCTGCTTTCCTAGCTAACCAAGTGTCACTAAAAATTGCTGAGAGTTAGCAGTTGTGCAAAAATAAGAGCTTTGCAGGAGACCTTTCACACTCAAAACACAACAGTTCTCAACATGGAAATAATTAATTAATTAATTAATTAAAGCTATTGCCTTTTGCAAATAAGACAATCTCCCATATATAAAGTTGGAAAAATTGCTTTTGAAACCCTGTGAAGTGAACCGAGATAGCAAGTCTTCAGAATAGAAGGTCAACATCCTAAATGATTATTTTTCAATGGACAATCTGAAATGAGACTAAGAAAACAATTGTATTTACAACTCCATGAAGAGGAATGGGTCTGCGAAAAGCAGGACATGCACAACCCTACAAATTTATTAAAAGAACTTTTAAAAGATGTAATTGGAAGTAGAATGGTATTCCACAGTCATGGGCTGCATGATTTAATATTTTTAAAGTGGCAATATTTCTTGAAATGGTTTACAGATTGAAGGAAATTTCTAACAAAATTCAATAAGGATTGGAAGCCTGACCCTATAATCTCAATAAACTCAGAATATCCACCATAAACTGAGAAGTATCTCTGAAACCTTGGTCTTCAATCAAGGTACGATATGGCCACACCAATTGAATGCTGCAGTATAATACACAATATTGCCATAATAATACAGGGAAGGGAGTGATTCTTTCTTTTTAATTAGGTATTTTCCTCATTTACATTTCCAATGCTATCCCAAAAGTCCCCTATACCCACCCACCCCCACTCTCCTACCCATCCACTCCCCCTTTTTGGCCCTGGCGTTCCCCCGTACTGGGGCATATAAAGTTTGCAAGTCCAATGGGCCTCTCTTTCCAGTGATGGCCGACTAGGCCATCTTTTGATACATATACAGCTAGAGACAAGAGCTCCGGGGTACTGGTTAGTTCATATTGTTGTTCCACCTATAGGGTTGCAGTTGAAGGGAGTGAGTCTTAAAGAGGTTAATTTTAACAATTACAGACATTTTGTTTTCAATAGGGTGTCAAAATCATTCAGTGAAGAAATGATAGATTGATTAACAATGGCCTTGAGAAACTGGATATCCATGTCCAAAAGAACAAATATGACCCCCCCCCCCACATCACACTGTATACAAATATGCAGATGTCAACTCCTCAGAGGATATAATTCTCTCAGAGCTACATCTCCAAAGCTCTCAGACATGCATGTGGGAATAAACCTGTTGTGACCCTTGTTCAGGCACTGGTTTCTTGAACACAATATAAAAAGGCACAAGAAAGGAAAAATTCCACTTTCATCAGAATGGAAAACGTTTGTGCTTTGTTAGACAGTCTTAAAACTGGTTAGAAAAGGCACAGGGTAGAGGGGAAGTGTGAGAGTTGTGTATCTGAGAGCAACTCTTATCTCCTGTGATAAAGATAAAAGGGCTATCCAACTGACAAATGGAGAAAAGGATCTGAATGGCACTTCTGTAGGGATGATGACCACTAAGCATGTGAAAGGTGTTCTGTATCATTAGGTTTCAGAAAAGTGCAGAGCAAACTAATGGGAAAATGCTTTGTAGTTACTATGAAACTAAAACTTTTAGCAACATCTAAGAAGACACATTAACACTTCTACAAGTGTTGAAGAGTTAATGGGAAAAGTGGAAGCCTCATATATAGCTGGTGTAAAGGTTGATAAAACAAGTTCAGCAGGTCTAAGGATACCACATACCTCAACAACTTATGTCCCTGGTAATGAAGCTTTAACAAAATCAAACATTTCCATTCAAAACCTATTTTTGTGAATGATCACAGGATCAATATAAATAGTAGCTGAAAAGCAAAACAACAAAATTTGTATCAATTAATGGATGAATAAATAAATTTCACTACATTCACTCATATAATAGTCACAAAAAGAAATGACTTACTGTTATGATTTGAATATCATATGAGTCTATGATATATCATAGGCATGTATTTTTCCCATTAGTTCATTTACTTATTTACTTTACATCCCAATTGGAGCCTCCCTTTTCTCAAGTCCTTCCCTCACACAGTTGGATGATCCTGATGGTAGTAGGTGAGGGAAGATGTGGACCAGACAATGGAGGTCAAGGTACCCTCCTCAGTTGGCTGTGCCTCAACCAGACCCTACCTATCTTAGTTGGATCCTCTGCTACTCCAATTGGTTCACCTGAGACAGCCTGCAGAAGTGAGTAGCCTTCATTGTCCCCTGAGCCCTATTGTCTAGCTCTGGGGTACTCCTCAATCTATAGGAGCCTTGTGGTACCCCAAACTGGATGCATAAAGAGAATCCATCATTCTGCTATACAAAAGAAATACATCTCAGCAACAAAGATAGTAATTATCTCAGTATAAAAGGCTAGAAAAAAGTTTCCCAGGCAAGTGGATTCAAAAAACAAGCTGGAGTAGCCATTCTAATATTTTATAAAAATAGACCTCCAACCAAAAGTAATCAAAAGAGACAGAGAAGGACACTTCATATTCATCAAAGAAAAAAAATCACCCCAAAGGACATCTCACTTCTGAACATCTATGCTCCAAAATGTAAGGGCTCCCACAATCTTAAAAGAAACATTAGTAAAGCTTAAATCACACGTCAAACCGCAGTGGGAGACCTCAACACCCCTCTCTCAACAACGGACAGATCATCAAGGCATAAATTAAACAGAGAAATAACAAAACTAACACAGGTTATGATTCAAACGAACCTAACAGATATCTATAGAAAATTTTACCTGAACAAAAGAATATACCTTCTTCTCAGCACCTCACAGAACCTTCTCCAAAATTGAGCATATAATCAGTCACAAAGAAAACTTCAGTAGATACAAGAAGATTGAAATAACCCCATGCATCTTATCAGATCATCATGGGTTAAAGCTGGACTTGAACAACAATAGAAACAACAGAAAACCTACATATTCATGGAAATAGAACAACTCGATACTCAACTATCACTGGATCCGGAAAGAAATAAAGAAATCAATTAAGACTTTCTAGAATACAGTGAAATGAGGGCACACCATACCCAAACTTATGGGACACTATGAAAGCAGTGTTAAGAGGAAAGTGCATAGCATTAAGTGCCTTCATAAATTGGAGAGTTTTCAGACTAAAATATTAAAAGTACATTTGAGAGCTCTAGAAAAAGAAGAAGCAAACACACCCAGGAGGAGAAGATAGCAGTAAATAATCAAAGTCAGGGCTAAAATCATTAGAAACAAAGAGCACAATACAAAGAATGAACAAATCCAAGAGCTGAGAAAATCAACAAGATAGACAAACCCTTAGCCAAAGTAACTAAAAATCAGAGATACCCAAATTAACAAAAATCAGAAATAAAAAGGGAGACATAATAATGAACATTGAAGAAATCCAAAGAATCGTTAAGTCTTACTTCAAAAGTCTCTATTCTACAAAACTGGAAAATCTAAATGAAATGGATTATTTTTACACAGATACCACTTACCAAAGCTAAATCAAGATCATATAAACTATCTGAATAGTATTATAACCCAGACGGAAATAGAAGCAGTCATTAAAAGTGTCCAACCCACCCCACTCCGTCCCCCCAAAAAGAAAAAGAAAACAAAAACAAAAAAAGCTGTGAGCCAGATGATTTCAGTGCAGATTTCTACCAGACTTTCAAAGAAGAGCTAATGCCAATACTCTTCAAATGATCCCACAAAACTGAAGCAGAAGGAACACTGCCAAGCTCATGCTATGAGGCCATAGTCACCTTGATACCTAAACTTCATAAAGACTCAACAAAGAATGAGAACTTCAGACCTATTTCCCTTATGAACATTGATGCAAAAATTCTCAATAAAATACTCTCAAACCAAATCCAAGACCATATCAAAGACATCATCCACCATGATCAAGTAGGCTCTATTTCAGGGATGAATGGGTAGTTCAATATACAAAAATCCATCAACATAATCCACCATATAAACACACTGAAAGAACACCCCCACATGATTATCTCAATAGATGCTGAAAAATCATTTGACAAAATCCAACAGTCCTTCATGATAAAAGTCTTGTAGAGAGCAGGGATACAAAGGGCATATCTAAACAAAATAAAGGCAATATACAGCAAGCCAATAGGCAACATCAAATTAAATGGAGAGAAACTTAAGGTATTCCCACTTAAATTAGGGACAAGACAAGGATTTTTCCGGTCTCCCCATGTGTCTTTAATATAGTACTTGAAGTTCTAGCTAGAGCAATAAGACAACTAAAGGAGATCAATGGGATAAAAATTGGAAAGGAAGAAGTCAAAGTATCATTATTCACAAATCATATAATAGTATACATAAGTGACCCCCAAAATTCTACCAGAGAACTACTGCAGCTGACAAACACCTTCAGCAAAGTGGCTGTATACAAAATTAACTCAAAGAAATCAGTAGCCTTCTTCTGCAAAAGTGATAAATGGGTTGAGAAAGAAGTTAGAAAGACAGTACCCTTCTAAATGTCCACTAATAATATAATATCTTGATGTAACTCTACCCAAGCAAGTGAAAAGCCTGTATGACAACAACTTCAAGTCCCTGAAGAAAGAAATAAAGAAATATATAAGAAGATTGAAAATTTCCCCATGCTCAGAGATCAGTAGGATGGACATACTGAAAATGTCAATCTTACCAAAAGCAATCTACAAATTCAATGTAATCCCCATCAAAATTCCAATGCAATTCTTCACAGATCTTGAATTCTTAACCTCATATGGAAAAACAGAAAACCCAGGATAGCTAAAAATGATCCCGAACAATAAAAGAACTTTTGGAGGTACCACTATCCCTGACTTCAAGTTGTACTACAGAGCAATAATAATAAAAAACTCTATGTTATTTGTATAGAAACAGACAGGTGGATCAATGGAACAGAATCAAAGACCCAGAAACAAACCCACACACCTATGGACACTTGTTTTTTGACACAGAAGCCAAAACTATACAAGGGAAAAGGGAAAGCATCTTCAATAAATGGTGCTGTACTAACTAGGTGTCTGTATGTAGAAGAATGCAAATAGATCCTTATCTATCACACTTTATAAAACTCAAGTCCAAATGGATCAAAGACCTCAATGTAAAATCAGACACATTTAACCTAGTAAAACAGAAAGTGGGGAGTAGCCTTGAACTGGTCAGTACAGGAGACAATCTCCTGAACAGACCACCAATGGCTCGGGCACTAAGGTCAAGAATTGATAAATGGGACCTCATGAAACTGAAAAGCTTCTGTAAGTCAAAGGATACTATCAATAGGACAAATCGGTAGCCACCAGATTGGGAAAAGATATTCACTAGCCCTACATCTGACAGAGAGCTAATAGCCAAAATATGTAAAGAACTCAAGAAATTAAACATCAACAACCCAAATAACTCAATTAAAAAAAATGGGGTATAGAGCTAAATAGAGAATTCTCAACAGAGGAATCTCGAATGGCCAATGAACACCTAAAGGAATGTTCAACAGTTAGTCATCAGGGAAATGCAAATCAAAATGATTCTGAGATTTATACCCATCTCAATGGCTAAGATTAAAAAAAACCAAAGGACAGCACATGCTGGCGAGGTTGTGGAGCAAGGGGAAACACTCCTCATTTCTGGTGGGAGTGCAAACTTGTACAACCACTCTGGAGATCGATTTGGTAGTTTCTCAGAAAACTGGGAATAATTATACCCCAAGACCCAGCTATGCCACTCCTAGGCATATACCCAAGAGCACTTGCTCAACTATGTTCACAGCAGCTTTATTCATAATAGCCAGAAACTGGAAACTCAGCCACTAAAAACAAGGATATCTATCATGAGCTGCACAGTCAAATGGATGGAACTAGAAATTATCATCCTGAGCGAAGTAACCCAGAACCAAAAGGACATGCATGGTATGTCCTCACTTATATGTAGGTATTAGCCATAAAATACAAGATAACTATACTATAGTCAACAGACCCAAAGAAGTCAAATAACAAGGAGGACCCAAGGGAGAATGGCTGAATCTTTCTCAGACAGGGAAACAAAATGGATATTGGAGGTCAATGGAAGGAGGGAACTGTGTGGGAGAGGGGATGGGAAGAGGAGCAGAGGGAGGAGGTGGGATCAGAGGTAGAGAAAGCAGGGTAGAGAAGGGAAATGGGTGGGGTGGGAGGGGGCTCCACCCAGCAGCCGACAGAAAGAGATGCAGAGACTCACTCCCAAATATTAGATGGAGCTTGGGAGTCTTATGGAAGAGTTGGGAGGAAGATTGAAGGACCAGAGTAGGATAGAGGTTCCACAGGAAGACAAACAGAGACAACTGTCCTGGACCCTTATGGGCTACCGGAGAGTGATTTACTAACTAAAGAGCAAGCACAGGTTGGACCTGGGCCCCTGAACATATGTAGCAGATGAGCAGCTGGGTCTTCATGTGGGTTCTCCAAGCAACTGGAGCAAGGGCTGAACCTCTTGCCTTGTCTGGCCTAGTCCTCCAGGGAGTTGATGAGCAAAGGTCTGGGGGCAGGCAGTTAACACCCAGAGGGGGATTTTCCAGTCTCAAAAGAGAAGGTAGAATGGGTGGAGGACTTCCGTGAGGAGTACTAGGAGGAGAAGGAGGGATGATATTGGGTTGTAAAGTGAATAAATAAATTTAATAATGCTTAGGATTGTTATCTAAGGCAAACTCTAAACTGTCCCATCTGAGACTTCCATTTTCCGTTTCTTTCATTTCTTTTGGAATCTAACAGGCACTCGGCCTCAAGGTTGTCATGGGGATTTTTCTTTCTTTCTTTCTTTCTTTTTTTTTTAACTAGAAAAGTATTTCTTTTTGAGCACTGCTTGTCCTTCTGGCTACCTAGTTTAGCTCCTTCATCTTGGCTGGCTATTTGCAGTTTGATTTTTCACAGGGGTTTCCTTGTGCATACAGAAGCTGCTAGACTACTTGGGTATACATTATAACAGTGAGGGGAAAAAGTAAAAGAGTTTAATAAGCAGAGGTATTAACGGCTTTCAAATGAGTTGGCAATATATCCTCTCTCCCCTTCCTCCATCGCCACACCAAGAGGCACCTGCAAACAACAACAGTGATGACGGATGATCTGGAAGTGCCTTGCAGGGCCCATCCATCACACGCAAACTCAGGTCCGTGCCGCTTGGCTTGTGCTAAATGTGGCCTCGGAGACTAGAGTTTGGCTGCGCTCCAAGGCCCCTCTCTGGCTTCTGTCTTGCTGTTTTTATATATGATCTGCAGGTGTTACTGATATAATTTGTCCAAGAATTATGTCTGATGTCATGCTTACGAGTCTAGATTTTCGGGGGGTCAGTATGGTAGTATAGGAGAAGCCCCACCCCCACCCCGAAACGCACTCCCTGGTGATTGCATAATTAACAGCCTAGAAATAGCTTCGCGTGCCTGTTGCTGAGATGTGAACATATGGTTATCACTAATTTGGAATCGCCTTTGAGAACTAATTCAATTTGGAATAAGAGATCTAACCAGCATTTAGCATCAAACATATGATTATAATTTTAGAATTATGGAGAGAAGACTCAATCTCTTGGGCATTTTAGAGAGAAGACATCTTTTCAAAGGGTGGGGGAAGGGCTGGATGCTGGATGCTGGACAAGCAGATGCCACAGGTTGAAATGAAGACTTTTATTTGTTTATTATTTATATTAATTAATTAAGTAATTACCATAGAGCCAGTCTGTAGCTAAGAATCCTGCCTGCTGGGATGACAGGAACACACCCTCATGTGTACCTCCTGATGAACTTTAGTCACAGTCAGTGAAAGTGTTCCCTGTGGCTAATGCATTGATTTGTATAACCGTGCATTTAGGGCCTTTCTGTTTTTTCCCCCTTCTCTGTAAAATACTAGTTGGTTGCTTGGCTGAATCAAGCTGCACCAGTAAGGAAGGATGTTTTCTGAAATACATTGTTTCCATGGTCATATTTCTCAAAGATAAAATAGGTTCTTTTGTCACATATGACTACAAAATTGCTTCATTTGGGAATTTCACTGCATTAGACTTAGAATATGGAAAAAGTCAGAGAAAATTAAATAAAGTAATACCACACCATTTAAGTCCATGTGTAACATTTTGTGTATATGTATGTATACAATGTGTGAGTGTGTATGTGTGTGCGTGTTTGTGTGTGTGATTTCCTTATAGCTAAATGAATACAGGAGGAGAAAAGGCTTTGAGATTTATGAAGTTGACAGGGGATTCTTGTCTCTTCCAAAGAGCCACGAAGAGCCTGTGAAGAATGCAACCAAGCTGAGTTAAATGAAAAAGGAGCCAGGGCATTAGACTGGATGTGTCCACTTCTGTCACTAAAATAATTCATTTTCATTTTCACCGCTCTTGTTCTCAATGTGAAGGAGAAAAACCCCACACCTTTTTAAAAAATATTTTTATTAGGTATTTTCCTCATTTACATTTCCAATGCTATCCCAAAATTCCCCCATACCCTGCCCCCCACTCCACTACCCACCCACTCCCCCTTTTTGGCCCTGGCGTTCCCCTGTACTGGGGCATATAAAGTTTGCAAGTCCAATGGGCCTCTTTTTCCAGTGTTGGCCGACTAGGCCATCTTTTGATACATATGCAGCTAGAGACAAGAGCTCCGAGGTACTGGTTAGTTCATATTGTTGTTCCACCTATAGGGTTGCAGTTCCCTTTAGCTCCTTGGGTACTTTCTCTAGCTCCTCCATTGGAGGCCCTGTGATCTATCCAATAGCTGACTGTGAGCATCCACATATGTGTTTGCTAGGCCCCAGCATAGTCTCACAAGAGACAGCTATATAAGGGTCCTTTCAGCAAAATCTTGCTAGTGTATGCAATGGTGTCAGCGTTTGGATGCTGATTATGGGATGGATCCCTGGACAGATGTTATACAGACACTAAGAGAACACAAAAAACAGCCCCACACCTTTTAATAATGCTTTTAGTATGTTTCAATAAAAAAGTTCGGATGTCTCCAGTTGCAATGATAACAATGGAGTCAATATGTAAAATGTACAACACACATTCTCCATGATAAGACATTCTCAAATGCTTCACACACGTGGCTCTTTTCATCCCTAACAACAAATCTTCAGCTGGTTGGCTATATTCTCCCTGTCTTTTCAGGTTGCAGAGAAGAGAGCACAGATCGGGTAAGAATTTCGCTTAGGCTTATGCAACTGGGAAGTAATAAAGTGGAATTGTGACCTCTCAGGCTGACTCCAACTCTGTTTCTCCTGCTTTGCTCCACAGTAAATCATTATATCTTATCCCCCCATAGTAAAAAAAGCTCACAAACTATCCCAGGAAGCCCCAAGGAATCCTGCAGATACCACTTCTGTTTTAGAGTTGGGAAATTAAGAAGCTGACTTCCAAGGGGTTGAGTGGCATCCCTAAGTTCCCTCAATGAGAAAAGGCACAATTAGGGTCTGCACCAAAACCATCTGGTTCCTCTCCTGTGTGGCTTCCATGATATAAACTAAAACAAACCTAGATGAAGGATGTGTGTATGTAGTACATGTGACAGTTCCTTCAAAGGTCCCAAAGAACGACTGTTGGCCTCCTTTTCACCTCAAAGACAGTCAAGTTTTAGTGTTTAGTTCTAGTAAAAAAAAAAAAAAAATCACATTGGCTCTTAAAGAAAGGTTTCCCTTCCAAGGCTATGTTATTAAAGCATGAATTAACATGAAACAAAAAAGGATTCCATGGTCAAAGTTGTTTTGGACTTTTTTGTTTGTTTGTTTTGTTAGAGTTGGTTTTTTGTAAGCCCAGAAACACACAGCATAAAAGATGTGAATTAAGTATACTTGAGTTTCTCAAACACACTCCAGAGAGTGCACATCTATGCAGGCCTGCATCTGCAGGCATCTGTGTTTACGGACTGAACAGTATGTGCGCAGGGCAGGTTGTGCTAGGGGATTAACTCTGACGAACAGCATGCCACAGATGTTTTACTGAGAATGGATGGTGGTTGTATGCACAGATTCCTCCTAATACCAGTGTTGATAACTTTATGGGTGTGTGCAGATTGGAGGAAGGAAGAGGAGATGAGCAGAGGGCAAATGTAAAGCAAGAGAAGAGCGGGGAGGAAGAACTCGGAAGGAAAGTATACGTGTCCTTTGCACTGAACTCTCCTCTTGTTCCCACCTGTTCTCGGGGTGAACATGCAAGACTGTTGTTGACTTAGGAATGGAAAGCCATTCCTCTCTCGATTGCTTGTAGCTTTTTAAGCTTGTTTAACAGCTTTCATCTTAGGCCCCGTGTCTTAATCTTAGTTCCTTCAGATTCTGATTCTCCATTCGTAATCTTTCCCATGCGCTATGGGCATCCATCTATTCCTCACATGTTCCCATTCTCTCCAAAAAATTATTAATATAATAACTTTACATTTAGCATTAGCCCAACCTTTGGGAGTAGTAATGACTGGGAATGATAACTTCATGAATAATAGACATAGATGCTCATGTTTAAATAGAGAAAACAAACAAACAAAAAAAAACACTAAAAGACAAAGGCAGAACTGTAGCAGAGAAATACCGGGAACAAGCAAAAATGGCTGTCTGAGCATAAAAGGTAGAGACTATTATAAAATTTGGAGGGTTATATTCTTATGTTGATTATCAAGTTTATGATAAAATATGACACACTTCACTAACAAATGCATTTGAACGTAATGCCTTCCTGCTTTATAGATGGCTGCCTGACTAGAATGTCAAGGAGGGGACATCACGAGAAAATGAGAGGAAGCTGACAAAAATGCTGAAGCAGGGGTATAATGGGAAGATTTCAACTTGAGCTTTGATTGGATGGCTAAAAACAAATAAACTACAAAGAAAGATCGATGACATAGTTAATAAAGTTGACTGTCCAGATGAAGCTTTGTGTATCTTACAACAGAAAATAACGGATTTGTTTCACAAGCCTTCATGGAGTTGCTGTTAGTTGAAGAATCACGGTACTAGTGGTTCTTCATATGCCGGTTTGCCTTTTATTGCTGTGATAAAGCATGGCGTTAGACAAACTTGGGCAGGGAAGAGCTTGGTTTAGCTTATACTTCCAGGCAAAAGCCCATCACTGAGTCAAGTCAGGGCAGGAACTCAAGCAGTAGCTGAAACGGGAACTGTGAATGGTGTTGCTTCCTGACTAACTCCCAGGCTCATGTTCAGCTACCTTTCTTACACAGTATCCTGGCCCCCTCCAACATAAATTAGCAATACAGAAAATATTTGAGAGCACACCCATAGGCCATTCTGATGGAGACAATTCTTCAGTGGAGGCTCTCACTTCATAGGTGTCAAGTTGGCAACCAGAATTATCAGGGAGCCTAACTTAAGAACAGGGTTTAAAGAAATAGCTTTCAAAAAATTCCCAGATGTCCCTCAACAGAAGAATGGATACAGAAAATGTGGTACATTTACACAATGGAGTACTACTCATATATTAAAAACAATGAATTTATGAAATTCTTGGACAAATGGAAGTATCTGGAGGATATCATCCTTAGTGAGGTAACCCAATCACAAAAGAAGTCATTAGATATGCACTCACTGATAGTGGATATTAGCCCAGAAACATAGAACAAGATACAATTTGCAAACACAAGACAATCAAGAAGAGGGAAGACCAAAGGGTAGATACTTCATTCCTCCTTAAAACAGGGAACAAAATATCCATGAAAGGAGTTACAGAGACAAAGTTTGGAGCTAAAACAAAAGAATGGACTATCCAGAGACTACCCCACCGGGGGATCCATCCCATAATCAGCCAACAAACCCAGACACTATTGCATATGCCAGCAAGATTTTGCTGAAGGGACCCTAGTATAGCAGTCTCATATGAGGCTATGCCAGTGCCTGGCAAGTACAGAAGTGGATGCTCACAGTCATCTATAAGATGGAACACAGGGCCCCCAATGGGGAAGCTAGAGAAAGCACCCAAGGAGCTGAAGGGGTCTGCAACTCTATAGGTAGAACAAAAATATGAACTAACCAGTACCACAGAGCGTGTGTCTCTAGCTGCATATGTAGCAGAAGATGGCCTAGTCGGCCATCACTGGGAAGAGAGGCCCCATTGGTATTGCAAACTTTATATGCCCCAGTACAGGGGAATGCCAGGGCCAAAAAGTGGGATCGGGTGGGTAGGGGAGCAGGGCGGGGGGGGGAGGGTATAGGGAACTTTCAGGATAGCATTTGAAATGTATATAAGGAAAATATCTAATAAAAATATTATAAAAATTGTTTTGTGTGTGTGTGTATGTGTGTGTGTGTGTGTGTGTGTGTGTGTCTGAGTCTTATTATGTAGCCCTGGCTATCTTGCAACTCACTATGTAGAACAGACTGGCCTTGAACTTACAGAGGGCCACCTGCTTCTCTCTCTTGAGTGTTGAAGTTAAAGGAATGCATCACCATGCCCAGCTGAAGAAATGGCTTTTAATCTGGGACTTGATGATGATTCAGCACTTAAGATAGCAGTGGGGAAGACTCTTTCAGACAAAAGGAAGTGTGTGTGTGCTGTGGAATAATATGGAAAGGGTGAAAGTTGAGGTACACTTTTATAAACTTGGTGGTAAGATAAAAAAAATACTTTATACCAGATTGCCAATCCTGGCTCCTTCTCATCAACTGTTTTCTCTAATAAATTAAGTGGGAGGTTTATGGTGAGTATAAGTACTCCAAAGGGAAAAGAAACAACCCCCCACTCAATGCATATACGAATCTAGGGGCTAAGGGGTTAACAATGTAGGGAAATGTTAATGGAAGGTATCAATTTCAGAAACCTGATCTGTGGAGTTTCTCAGAAAGGCCTTCTACAAACTTGCCAGACATGCGAGTCCTAACATCACGGTGAAAGACAGATTATGATTCCATAGGTGTAGGGTTTAACTGGAGAATCTGTGTTATTTAAGGTCTCAGCTGGTGCTGATGTTGCTGGTACAAGGAGTTCCACCTTGGTGAGCAGTATCCCTGCTGACTAAAATGGACTGCCAGATTTGAGAAGTACTTAGCTGCAAGTATCAATATTTGTGTCATCCTGTCTGCCTTTTATCCACTAGCTTATCTATCTCTCCTATTTAATTCTCAGCTCACAGAGCCCTTCTGCTCCAGAAGGTATAGACAGATACAATGTAGTAATGTGCCTCTGACATGGCCCAATAGCAGTTTCTCAAACTAGTTTGCAACAGCATCTTTTGGGGCCATTACCTTATAGGTAGGGTATTGAACCTGTTCCAAACATAACCTAGGATGCTCTCTAAAAACCTGTAGTTTCCCTGGCTCTGTGGATTTTAGCATGCTTATCTTTTTCTTCACAGCCAATATCCACTTATAAATGAGTATATACCAAAGTTGTCTTTCCAGGTCTGGGTTTCCTCACTTGGGATAATTTTTTTCTAATTCTGTTTATTTACCTGCAAATATTGCAGTATCACTGTTTTTAAACAGCTGAGTAATACTCCATTGTGCAAATGTACCACATTTTCTTTAGCCATTATTTGGTTGAAGGACATCTAGGTTAATTCCAGTTTCTGGCTATTATGAATAAATCTGCTATGAACATAGCAGAACATGTGTTCTTGTGGTATGGTTGGGCATCTTTGGGGTATATTACCAGAAGTGGTATATTACCAGAAGTGGGTCTTGAGGTAGATTGATTCTCAATCTTCTGAGAAACCACCATATTGATTTCCAAAGTGGCTGTACAATTTGCACGCCCACCAGCAGTGAAGGAGTGTTCCCCTTGCTCCACGTCCTTGTCAGCATGAGCTGTCATTTGTGTTTTGATCTGACAGATGTAAGATGGAATCTCAAAGTCATTTTCATTTGCATGTCCCTGATGGCTAAGGATTTTAAACATTTCTTTAAGTGTTTCTCAGTCATTTGAGATTCTTCTGTTGAGAATTCCTCTTCCTGGGTTGCTTCATCCAGCCTTGATGTGACGGTATGTACCTGATCTTATTATAGCTTGGTATGCCGTATTTGGTTGATGTCCCTGGGAGGCCTGGTCTTTTCTGAGGAGAGGTGGGGCAGTGAATCTTGGGGAGAAAAGGAAATGGGAGGGGAGAGGCTGGGTGGAGGGAAGAAGAGGGAAACTACAGTTGGTATGTAATATGTGAGATAAGAAAGTTTTTAAAGAGAAAAAAGACATACATGCATAGAGAGAGAGAGAGAGAGAGAGAGAGAGAGAGAGAGAGAGAGAGAGAGAGAGAGAGAGAGAGAGAGAGAGAGATCATGGTTTCCAAACACACAGGAGTCCAGGACGAGAAGTATTTAGGATCTTACCTCTCACCAAGCTTGGTGTACCACCGAGGAGTAGCAGATAGTGGGTCAAGCCGTGTTCACTCCCTCCCCTCTTCTTTTCTTTTACCTTAGAATTTATAAATCCTTTATCTAGAAAACAGGGACATAGAAAACACACAGAAAAGTAAGAAAGGCAAGGCTCATCCTTCCACCGAAAAGCAAATTTTCAGAAAGTACTTGAAACTATTTTTTGTCCATATATTTTGTTTTACTTGGCTTAGCCCTACATCAAACTATGTTTATTATACTGTATTAGTTTTTGGAAGGAGGAGGAGGAAGAGCAAAAAATTCATTGCCATCCCTTATGATTTAAATATAAAATGTCTCCCATAAGCTGTTGTGTTTGAACAATTGGTCTCTGGGTGGTGGCAATGCTGGTAGGTGGGATTTGGCTGGGGGAGATGGGTCACTAGGGATAGGTTATTGAAGTTATAACCACATTTGCTTCCGATTCCCTTCTCTGCTTCTAGCTGTACAAAGATGTTAACAAAGCATGCCACTAACTTTCATGATGCCAACTCCCTGCTGTGGAGAGTCACTCCAGGCACAATGGGAGGGTACGTGCTGATACTGTCCCCAACTGATACTGTTGCTTCTGTAATATTTAGTCACAGTGACAAGGAAAGTAATGAGTATGTTACATGAATATTTGATTCCTGTACTTTATATTATTAACTTTTAAGATTTCATCTCCCAAACAATTGTTCCAAATGTAAACAACTTTACATTTCCTTGACATTTCTGAAGTATTTACAGAAGTGCTCAGTTTCATTGTCATATAGTTAAATGCAATTACTTTTACAAGCTCCATGAGGTTAATATGTTCTATTCTTGATCTCTTGTCAAGATGTGAAGATGTTTACATTTTCACAGAGGGATTTTAAAGAGGGATTTTAAAGTACCTGTATACTGACTATCTAGGTTTACAGATTTTTTTTCTTTTAAAGTACCAGAAACATCATTTTCTTGCTTATGGCTTTCAAAACCATGTTCACCTTCTGTACTTTATTTAGTGAAGCATGTGACTCTGAAACAGAAACACCGTGTTTTACTGTGGCGAGCTGATAAGATTCTGATGGAACATGTATTGCTGATAGGAGCATGGCCATATCAAGGACTCCAATGCCTCAAACCCAGGAGAATGGAAAAACTTTTCTCAGGTCATGTTCAGGGGGTGTAGCAAAGCCACTTCCTGGTCCCTGTGTGGATGTTGACATTTTAACCATAGCTTCTTTCTCCTGGTGTTTACAGCATGAAACTGTCCCCTAAAGAGACATCCTCTCCCCTTTTCCTTGTTCAGCTATGTAAAATGAACCTGCCTTCTCAATGCAGACACATAAGACATACACTCTGGAGTTTCTGGGCTATTGGCTGATGCAACTCCATCACTTTACATGGTCCATGCAAGCTCAGCTTCTCAGTTCAAGTTGGTGTGTCTGTCTTTTCTTTATTTCCTCAATTCCCCTGTCAGGTTAACCCCAAAGCTCTGCAGGCTGTGGCATTTTATAGTCATCATTACTCTTAAGTACACTATGTATGCTTTATAACTTAATCTCTGGGTCTTTTTTTAATGAAAAGATAGTTCATCTATGATTCTTCTTATTATGTACAGAGGATAGTTCATGTATGTTTCTGCTTATTATGTATAGAGAATAGATTTAAAATCCATTTGAATTTTCAGTTTATGAATAAATATTGTTAATTGGAAAAAAATACAAGCTGCCTCCCCAACTCCACAAAAAGCCCTTACTGTTTAATAATGAATATGTAGTAAGGATCCTGTAGTTTAATCAATTTTTCATTGGTTTCATTCTATTTTTAAAAAGTGACTCAGACCCTGCGTGCAAAATAACTCAACGACAGCATAAAATCTGTCTTCTTACTCTTGGGGAGTTTGTGGGGCCTTGGGATCCCAGATATTTGTGACTGCTCAGCCTTGTTATGCATGGAGGTGTATTCTTCTTACCCAGGGCACTGTGTAGGAGAGAAAAGACTGGCATACAAAATACATTTAGCTTTTACAGAACCCTAGCTAGAACTCCTGGTGTTCTGAAAATCGATGGTCAGATTTTATGTGGCCAAAAGAGCATGGAGTAACTATTAAGGAGTGTGTGGGTAGCTACTGTATGACTCAGTGAGGTTGAGGTGGGAAGAAAGGAGCATTATTGTTTATCAAGACCTTCATCCTCAAAGAGTATTCTTCCAGAGTACCTGAAGTGACTCCCAAGCCTGAATGCCCATCTCCACATAATTGCCTCATTTGGAGCTTCCATTTTCTTAAGTTTATATATATTTAAATTACAGTAGTTGAAATCAGTTGAGGACTAAGGAACAAGATATTCTCAAATGTTTTTCTTTGTTCTTTTTATGTAGATAGCTATGTGAATGACATCAATTTATAATCTAGAGGTCAGATTACATGGGTAGATAATCTCAAAAAAGCCATTGAAGACAGAAAGAACCCGAAATATTTCCAGTAACATTCAAGAAGAGGGAAAGATGTTAAGTAATCACTGACAATTTGACATTGTTTTGGAAGATTGCATCCCAAACTTGGGACTTCGACTATCTTACTATAACAGCTCAAAGCTCATAATTATCCTTGATTCTACAGTGGGGCTATAAGCATTTCCATAGGTGACATATATTTTCAAAACATAAATATGCTTATTAGACTTCTTATATTTGAGAAGTACTGACAGACTGTGCTTTTATTTTTATTGTTTTGAGTGTTGCAGGCAGCTACACCCTTCAGTGTCTCATCTCCAATTCTTTGGAGACAGAAATTAGAGTCAAATCTTTCCAGGAACCTGAGACCTCTATTTCTAGCCACTACAAGTTGAGATCACATTATCTAAATAGGAATGGATTTGAACTGCATGTTCCCTTTCCTCTTGAGCAAGGCCTATTGAGCTTTCATGATAATGACAGAATGTGTCCTTGGATGTGTTTCTGCCATGGTAAATTACCCTATATTTGAGTTCTTGAGAAATATGGTGAGGTCAACCTGCCTTGGCTTTTCTTTGAATTGCGCTTTTATTTTGAGTTCTATGAAGAAATCTCAGTTAAAATTATGTCTAACTTCCTAAAATACCCATTTGCTAAGGGAACACAATGAGTTAAGGCAAAAAGAGAAAATCAAGTACTCAGCGGCTATGCCAGTGAAGCCAGACATCCGTTCAAGGATGGAGACAGAAGGGATGCAGGAGGTGAGGAGGAGGATATGGAAGATAGATGCTGAAGCATGAAATGAGAGGTGAGAAAAAGAGACTCAAATCTAGGGCTCTGTAGTAGTGGGAAATAAGGGGATGGAAGCAGAGCAAGAGCTCCTTGGGAAGAAAGGAAGTAAAAGCATACATACATCAGACATGAGAAGCCACCACTAGGAAAATAGTAATAGCACCAGAATTTGGGAAGACAGACTTGGAGGACTAAAAAATTATTTGGTTATAAATTCAGAAATAAGCTTGGCATTTCCACCCCAGACACTGGGAGAAATACAGAGGAAGGATAGCTGTTGTACGTGTTTAAGTGTCAAGATAAGAGTTGTAGGGAAGGAGAGAACACTAGCAAAGAATATAGCCATGTTTTCTACAAATCCAGGCAGGTAACGGTCCGGGGAGCATGCAGCTGCAGCTGACATGTGTGTGGGACCATTAGGAAGGGAAAGGCAGGTGAAGCAAGGTGCAGGAGAAGTCTGTGCTGGACTTTCCATCTCTGTCAGCTACCTTCAAACCGTATGCCTTTCTTTTCTCTGGAGATGTGAGATGTTCTATCCTGACTCTGCAGGTTCTTTAAACAATGACAACTTTAAAAGACTCCAGATGGCTTTGGAAAAACTGAAAGTCATCCAGGGTGCATGATAGTAGGCCTTTGTAGATACCCCATGTGGAGCCAGTCCAAAAACTTAATTTTTCTTTGGATAATGTCCTGGGGATAAACTGCATGGCCAGTATCCAAAATAAAACAAAGAGAAAAGCCCAATAGAAAACACAAAACAGCAATAACAATAATAATGATAAATAAAATCATAAATCAAACAAAATAAAAAGTAAGCCAGCACTAGTCTACGTGTATGCAGGAGAAGTGATAGGCTGTTTGCTTAGAGTTATTACAGCTTCGCTGGCCTTGTTGTTTACTAATCTGTTCTATTGTTATGGAAGAAGATAGTAGGCAAAGAGACCAGGTGAATAACTCATCCCTTGCTTCTCAGATACCAATTTATAGGCCTGTCCATTGATAGATTTGCTGCATTCAGAAATTTAACCTAGCCTTGCATCATTGGGAGTATATTAGAAAGACTTATAGATGTTACTTCTTTTTTCTAAAATTTAGTTTACTACTATTGAAAGTATCAATTTTCAATGGAAAAATTCTCTGGGGGGTTATGCTGACATGAAGAGAAATATAAGAAGTTCAGTCTATTATTGTGTTAAGTTCTTTATAATAAAATGGTTTATGTTAATTTTCAGGCTCCCAAGCCCCTGTTTGATCAGACACGTTGTTAGAATGTGATATGGGAAGAAGAAAAGTCTAGGCCTTCCTTGGCAGGACATTAGCCAGGCATAAACTTAGGGGAAAATAGTTTATCCGTAACACCATCTTAACATCAGTACATCTTGTGTTCCATCTATGAACATGAGGCATGACGGATAGATAATACTTTATTTAATACCACGTTAACATCAGCATGTTTTGTGCTCTATCTGTGGTCTTGAGAGTCAAGGGATGGGCTGGCTCAGCTGATCAACTTGACCCACTTACAATACCTTTGCCTTGGGATGAGTTTTTCAACCTCTTCTAGGGAAAAGAAAATAACAGCTTTGAAGATTCTTACTAGAATTCCTGGCCTTCTTTAGTGAAATAAAGAGTGCAAGAGCATGTTCTGCACCATAGAGGCTCCTTACACTTAATGTACAAGCACTGTCCGAATTGATGAATAGACAAGTAAGGAAATATAACACACTTAGTTGCTATTTATTTATTTTCATGGAAGTTTTCAAAAGGGTAAGGGAAGCTTGCAGGTTCAGAGTGGACTTGAACTACATTTTGGTTAATAATAGACCAGTATGACTATGAGTAAATATGTAGACACAGGCAGAAATATTCATCTATATAGTACAGAGATAGAAACCAGAAAAGAATGTCTTTCTGGAGAAATCCATTATATAGTGACAGTTGTCCCTAAAAGGAAGAGGAAGTCTAGTGTTCACCATCAGCATTTCTGAGGCAGAGATAATTTCCTGTCCTTGGCAGTTCAGAGTCTACCTTCACACCTAAGGCTTCTGTATCACTGTTTGCTAAAGAATCCCTCTATGTACTTTACGTTAAGCAAAATAAATATGAAGAAACCAAACCACTACTATTAATTTCTAATTAGGCTGATAGCCTAACTGTCTAACTTCAGTGCTGTTCTCTGTTAAAAGAGGTTGATAAATTGAGACTTTTTCCTGGACAGATTGAGAAAGGAGCTATATGGCAGCAGCACTCGTATTTTGAGTTGAATTCCTTTCTCTCTCACCAAGCACTTACACAGCACCAAGATGGCCTGTATCAGCTGGAGAAAAGGTATTCACACTGTGGGAAACCTGGTGGAGAATAGAGGGGTACCATCAGTGGGATGTCGGGTGACACTGAACTGAGGTATGCTGAAGAAAAGCAGATAATGTGGACACAGTGACCTACCCTACAGCTGTCACTAAGGCCACCTCAAGGTGCATGACCAACAAAGCCAATGAATGGCTCTGAAGCAGGGCTAAGTCTGAGACCTGAGGAAGTGATAATAAGCAGGTGACAAAGGAAGACAGACATCTTTGTCTTAAACCAAAGCTCAAACCTAACCCCAAGTCTTCTGCTCCCAATATTTAGGGAGTCATATTTAGAATAAACTGCTCTTAAGATCTTCTAATAGTTTTACAAAGAAGAAAATGATCCTTTCTCCAGTTACGTTGTTTAAAATTACACAAGCATCTTGATTCCTATCATACTTGTGTGCCTTTTAGAATGCCATAGTCTTTACCATCACCTAGAATTATCTAAGTTTACTATTTATGTGCATAAGATGATCTTAGGTTTACATTGCTTTATCTGCAATGTTGGTTGATTGAGTCATTGTCTCCCCTACTAGGATGTAAGGCTATAGGTTAGTTATTTGCTCTTTTCACAGCCACATGTAGTTTTCAGGATAGCATCTAATAAACAAAATGCGCTAAATAAATATCATTTAATGAATATGAATAAATAAAAGAACTGCCTTTAGAAAGAAATTACTCAATGGACATTCAAGTCATTTATAAATATTGGTAGCTATAAGGATTAATGGAACTGAACTTGATGTAACATAATTTGACTTAAAAGCCCAGTAGAATATTGGCATAAAGCTCTAGGCAATTTCCTTTTTAAAGGGCATAATGGAGATATGCTGTCATTTGGTCATAGCTTTCTGGCATAAACTTAGTGGCAAATATTCTGTTAAGGGTCTATTAGATGTTTAAGTATCATGGACTTGCCATGGTAACCAGTCAGTGTTATTTCCAGTCATCTACACTGAGTGAAAAAAAAAATGGATTCATTTCCTGCTGCTGCTCGTGTGGCACACCTAAGCAGGGCATCGGCTTTTATAGAAAACTGATCAAGTTAACCATGTGCAGAAGAAATTCTGCTGTGACGCACTTCTGAGGCCTGTCCCGTGTCATAGAGCTCTGAAGGATGGTGTACAAAAGGAGAAACACACACAGAAAACTGGTCAAATAAGTCCCAGATACTCTGGGCCAAAGAAAGTTAGGCAGCCCATTTAAGACCACAGAGAGGCAAAATCACTAGCTCTCCCATGTGTTTTTCTTCTTCTTTTTTCTTTTGAACATTCTGCTCTATCCATTTCTTTCAGACAGTCTTTCCCACTGAACTTTGAGCTAGGCTGGTGGCCACCAAGTCCCAGTGATCCTCCTGTCCCTCTTTCCCACAGTGCTAGGGTTACAGGCACTTGGCCACACCTGGCTTATTTTAAGCAGGGGTACTGGGATTTGAACTTGAGTCTTCATATTTGCACAGCAAGGCCTCCTACCCATTGAGCTACCTCTCCAGCCCCTTTCCCATGTATGTGATAACAAATCTGCCTCCTTTGTCTCACTTTCCTCCTTAACCCAGGATCTCATGGGACCAAGGATATAGCTGCCTCCCTTTGGGAGCTTTTGTAATCTCTGGGGACTCTGGTTGATGAAAAAGAGTCCTGGATGAAACACTGTTTACTGCCCTTTTCTTAGCAAAAGCACCCAGGCAAAGGCAAAGGCTGAGGCTACACACGTTGGTGGATGCAGGAACATTTTCAGACAGACACCATCTCCATGCGAGGTTAGATACTTTGTGTATGAACCACTAGTTAATAAAAGCACTGCTATAATACTGCTAAAGAATAATGAACTGTGTGTCAACTCTCTTCATCTGTGACCTTTAACAAATGATTTTATGGGTCTCTGTTTCCTTATTTGTAAGCAAAGAGTTAGGTTAAGCAGTCTTTGAAATCCTGTCCCACTTGACCTCTTAGTAATTCAATGGCCTTTGGCTGTGGATCCTTCTCTGTTTCCATAGTTGGTACATTCCAAATGCCAAACAGATAAGACACAGAGGAGGAAAGAATAGCTAATCACTTAAAGCTTGGAAGTCACTGGCTGAGTAATGATGTTGGCGCCTGGGATACAGTGCCTTTAAGGAGACACCTTCCTCCATCAGGCTACAAATATAATAGCCGCCCCCCCAACCCCCAACCCTGCAGAAGGCACTCAACCTGGGTGTTATATGTTCATTGCACTGAGGCTCTTGTTTAAGGTGCTTTAATTTTTGTAACAATCTCTGGATTCTTAGAGAAGACAAAAGCTAGGCTCTGTTTGTTTGTTTCAAATTTTAGAGTTCCTTGAAACAGTACCCTTGATCTGGAGCCAACAAGATTCCTGAATTTTAAATTGAGCTTCCAGTGACTCAGACTTTAATTGGACACATCTCTTGGCTCAGACCATTGATAATTAGTCCATTAAACATTAAGAAACTATATGCCCCCAAGCCTTCAAAATAAATACCACAACATCGAGAAAGAAGATGTAATATGTTATAATAACCCTCACAGGGTTGCACAAATGCTTGGATCACAATTACAGAGCTTTTCTCCCTAGCAGCTCCTTGCAGACTCTCTGTGTTGCAAGCTGCAACATTTCAAGGGAGTGTTGATGGCATCGAGGGACAGCTGATTCCTGAAATATCGGATGGAGACAACTAGAGAATAAAGATGGTGACTTCCGATTCACACTAGGATGGGAAGTGGGATTCAGGGATGACAAAGCTTTACAATACCATTCAACCTGGCCTTATGGCAACTTTTCTGGTGTAAAAGAAAGATGTTTTTGTAGAAAACATGGAGTACCATTTCCGGATTTAAAAAACATACAGCATCTTTTTAATGTTTAGAGAAGGCTGTCATTGTGTAAAGAAAAGTTTAATTTCTACAGGGAGAAAGGATGTAGAGAGAGTTTGGGTTTCAGAATTACTGGAGTCTGACTTGGCCTTGGTCTCAGTTCCATCCATGTGTGCACTGGAAGGTAGGCAATCTTTAAATTATAGTAACAAAAAGGCGAGTAGGAACATTTGCTGTCAAGACTGATGACCTAATCCAAGGGACCCATGTTGCAGAAGGAAAGAATATATTCCTAAGAATGGTCCCCTGACCTTCCTGTGTGTACCTTAGAAAATACTTCTCCACATATACACATGTATACAAAGTGATTAAATAAAAATGTGATTATATTTTAAGAAAAAGGGGAATATAACTGAACATTTTGGCCCACACTGATAATTCCAACATTGGGAGGCTTAGGGTGGGAAAATCGAAGATCAAGGCTAGCTTCCGTTACATAGGAAGTTTGAGGCCAGCCTGGGCTATGTGAGAACTTATTTCAAAGAAATAAAAGTAAAAATAAATACTGAGAAAATGTGAAACATTATGGTATGCAAATTATATAAAAAGAGATGGTCCAGTAGTTAAGAACACTGCATGTTCTTCCAAATAAAGCCAGGGGATAGGCCCAGGAGGGGCATTGCATAGAATGGCAACATTTCTCAGGCTAAGTAAGTAGGGGCTAATTTCTACTGTGATGATCTTTGCTTTGTCCCTATTTTACATATTCATATTTATATTTTGTGGTACATCTTAAGACCACATTAAAGAAAAGTGATTGTGAATAATAACTAAAACACACTCTATAACATTAAAGTGTACTTTGTATTTACAGTCAAAGTGGATATGTTTATTTGTCCACAGCCCTTTCAACCACTATCACATGTTCTTCATTCACGTGTTCTTCATGGCTTCTCATGGCCTTTGCTTGTCAAGCTACCTTAACCCGCCATTCCTGTCATCTCTCCTTCTCAGCGTTCCCAGAATTTCTTGACATGTTATGCTTTAGAGCATCTCCCCCAGTGTTGCCTGAAATGCCCTCGCTCATCCTGACACAGTTCCAAGAGTTCCATGATGTTTTATCTGCCTTCTCCTCCCAGCAGCCTTCGTGCTTGAGTAAGAATTGAGAATCTTTACTTAGAGCATTGTATAACAATTGCTAAATATTTGCATATTTAGTTTCTAATGCTCTATGAACCGATTAAGAATAGACATTGAATCCTTGTGTGTTCAAGATCCATGTAGCCATGTAGCCAGGTAGATTAATTTGTCTGCATTTTGTTTCATTCTTACTCAGCCTCTCTCTCTCTCTCTCTCTCTCTCTCTCTCTCTCTCTCTCTCTCTCTCTCTCTCCCTCTCTTTCTCCCTCCTTCCTACCCCCCTCTGTGTATGTGTGTCTCCTCTTCACTATATCCTTTCCTTTACTCTCTTCTGTTCTCCTCTGCACACCTCACTTGGCCTCAAAATATGAATCATAACTGAAATATTTTAGTAAATTCATATAAAATGAACATCAGTAGGCTGAATATTCCTGCATGCAAAGGACAGGGATGGCATGGGAACACAGTATGGCATAGAAGGATGCTTGCTAAGCAGGTATGAAAGAAGTATGGTTGTCAGGGCCTGGGTTGATAACCGAGATGCCAGCGCTGGAGAAGCTTGGGAATGGCCATCTTGGTAATGCGATTGTTTGAGTATGGGTAAGGACAGATCAGAAAGCATTAGACATTAACTTTAACCACTCCTGACTGTTCTTTTAGACAAACTGAGTCAAAAACACACAGCAGCACAACCCAATCTGTAACATATTGTAGACTTGTTAGTCAACTCAGGATTCTTTGATGACCAAAGTAGGATTAGTAAATACGGAGTAAAGCCACACTGTAATAATTAATTTCGACCTACTGGCTGTCACTTAGACAGAACAATAAGGACTAATCACATGTATAAACACAGTAATATGGATCCTTTCCTCACTAAATATACATCAAGACCTTTATTGCTAATATGTGTTCCCACCTCATGAAAGGCCCAGTCTGGTATGTCTAAAATCATTAATAGACTCCGTTATATTTCCAAGCTGAATGCCCCCTGCTCTGCATAGTCCAAGATCTTCTTGTTCTATTTGAACACCCCCGTTTTCTTCCTTGCGGTCCCCAAGGCTATGGAAAAACCTTCCTGCCCACACTGACTTAAAATTCACTTCAAACAAGCTTGGACACCATCCACTTCATTGCTATGGACATTTTACTGGTTTCAGTGAACTATGTAAGAAGCTCTTCTCAAGCTGTGTACAACTGGGGAAGGACTTCTTGTCTTAGCTGTGTGACCCTACACTGTCCTGGCTTTTAATATGAGAACACTGTGTTCCTTGCATGGCTTCTGGATCTGACCTCATCTGTTCTCAGAGTCTAGTGGAAAAGACAGGAGTTCAATTCTGTTCTATTTAATCAAGACCATAACTTTCCAGTGGGATTGTAAATGAAACAGGGCTTCTCCATTAAGTGTAAACTTGGATGTCGAATGTAAACTTGAACACCATGACCTTCTCTCTTCCCTGAGCTCTGGCTGAACCCTGGAAATCTGTATTAATTATCACTTCTGTGTCTGCCTCTCCCTCACAGGACAGTGTGCAAAGGGTTGTGTTTTCTTCACTTTGTACCCCCAAGGCTTTGCTGAATAGGCACAAAGTTTCTGTTAACTCATTTCTTGTTAAGCTGTCATCATAAGGCTGAAATATCCAATTAGCCATTCCGGCTCAGTTAGCATTTTGTTGTTTACAAGCTTCATCTCCCTCTTGTGGACCACAATTATCCATAACGCATCAAGGATTGTCTCAATGCCAGCAGTGAATTTAGATAGGCTTCTACCCTATCCTGTAGAAAATATCAAGGATCTATCTACATGCAGAAATGTGATTTCAGTTCTCTAATTTGGGAACATGGTGTGACCATAAACTAATTTTTCTATTAGTAGATTTATGTAAATGGATTTATTAAGCTATAAATGCTAATTTAAATCTTCTTTTTTAACTTGGCAAATTATACTTAAATACATATGCTCTGTACATTCCGCAAGAGAATGGTCTGTGATAGCGGTACCTTCAGTTTCAAAAGTATGAACTTTAGCATGGAGCAAGGAAACATACAAGAGCAAATAGCTAGTAGCAGACAGATGAAGCAGCAGGTAGCAAAAATCATCAAATTGCTGCTTGTAATATTCAGCAGTGATGGCTGGAACAATCTGACTGAGAGCAAACAAACTGAGGCAACAACATCATCAAATCAGGATGTCTTAAGACATCCAGGGAAAACTAACTGGGGGAGAAGCAATCCTGCGAAGGTCATTGATGGAGAGACCATTGGTTAGGAATTTACACCTTTCTACAAATGGTGTTAAGAGCTTTTGCTCTGTTCGTTTTGGTTGCTGAAAGAAATCTAGTATTTATTGAACAACGGCAATCTGGTTTCACTCCTCACAGATATTCCTTGATTTGTACTTTATAAGGATTTTTTTTACAAGAAATGGAGCAAGGTTTACCTCATCAGCTGAAGTATAAAGTGTTTGCTGGTAGATGGCTTTTCATTCTGTTCATCATTATATCTAAGCACACAACAATGGGTCTAGCCCAGCATATATGCTCAATACATAATTTGGAATAAATAAGTGAATAAAAAAATCACTGAAAGTTCTTTTACCTATAAATTAGTTCCAGACCTCAGTTCTATATCCAACATCTTTATATTTTATTCAATTTATTTATTTTTAAGTTGAACTATTATTTTCTTATTGGATTGTTTGAGTTCCTTATATATTTTTTATATTAATCCTTAATAGTTTGTTGCAATTGAGACTTGCAAGTAATATATCTTCTGTAGGTCTTTTTACTTTGTTTTCTGTACTATTTTTTTTTTGTACAGAATCTGTTTAATTTGGTGAAAAGCTGTTGGTCTGATTTTGTTTTTGTTGCTTGTTCTCTTAATGTTATATTTGAATATTGGTCCCCCAAACCAGGGATCCACAGCTGTCTGCAGTGTTTTCTTCCAGGAATGTGCAGGCTCTGGTTTTATATTTTAATTTTCAATTCATCTGAGCCCATGTCTTTAGTGTGAGGAAAGACTATTTTCATTCTTCTGCAGCATGTAGATTTCTAGACGTCTCATCAACATTCAGCAGAGACAAGCAGAAAAAACTTTCTGAAAGATATTTTTGCTGTCGATCAAGCATGACAAAGCTTTTGCCCATTGCCACCTCAAAACTACTATTCCTTCCCTTTGTATCTCCCATTGTTTATGCTAAAGTGTCATCTGTAATTCTTATGTGTCCATGACGATAGCTTATGTTCAGGAATCCAATGGAGGTAGAAACATGACTGTAGAGTAAAACTGATTTGCAGATCAAGTTCCATTTCTTCTTAATAAAAAGTTTACCCACAGAGCACAGGAAAAGTCCAAGAATATCCATCATCTAAGTACAATAGGGAAGTTCCCGAGAAGGAGATGATTTGTTGGGGCAAACTGAGATTATTTGGTTACAACAGAGAAACCTGAATTAGCTGCTGCATCAAGCCTATTGGTCTGCAGAGGGGATAGAGGCTGTGATGGTCTTGGGAATAACGCAACCTGTATACACCCTCTTACAGAAAAGAAAGAAAGTACACGGGGGAAGCGCATAACCTTAACCAGCAACAACCTAGTGCAATATTTCTCCATATTCTATAATTTGAGTGGAAACTCTGTAAGTCCTACTTGCTACTTAATTTCTCATAGCCCTGGGAAGAATAGCTCTAGTCCAACCACTATGGAGTCTACATTTTAGGAGAGAACTGTGAGGATAATCTCCCGTGGACTGTGTTGAAGAATTACCCGTCAATAAAAAAAGCTAATGGCAAAGAAACTGAGGCAGGATTAGAAGGCGGGACTTTTGGCTGGGACTTCCGGCTAAGAGAGAGAGTCAGGTAGGACACTCACCATCTGACTCAGAGGAGACGAGGTATGAAACTGAGGTGAGCTAACCAGCCAAGTGGCACACATAGAATGGAATAAATAAGTTACATAAGTTATGAGCTAGTCATGGAATGAGCCAGACCTTATGGCCTAGGCATTCGTTCTTAAATAATTAAGTCCCAGATTTGTTATTCTAGAACAAAGAGGCCAGATAGAAAAGCTTGTAGCCACAAAAGCTATTATGATCATAACACATGAACAGTATATAATATACTACAAGAAGAGTTGCACCTGAGTGTGAGAGACAATGACTATATTTAGAAGGTTGTCATATGTGAGAGGATTTATTCTTGCTCTATATAGATTAGTAGACTGCCCAAGGACACAGGGATACACCTAATTTGAAAGGTTTTAACTTAGGAGAACAATTTCAAAGTTGTGATTTCTCTCTCTTTAGAAGCGAGCAAGCATTGACTTGATGATTATGGATTTGGGATAGTATTGGGAACTGATAGCCTTTCTGGGCTGAGTAAGGGATTCTGCTATGCAGTCTACATTATCCCTTCCTGGTTCCAAGTTCTTAGATTGACAGCTATCTGAGGTACTTGTGAAAGTGACTGGTGTGCTAACATGGATGCAGGAAAGATAACTGTAAATGTAAAACTAGAAATGCTCCTTCAGGGTAAAGATTTATGAAAAAAGGGAGAAGCCATCACTTAGGTGATATCATGTTAAGAGATTCTACCTAGAAATAAGAAATGTTAAGAGACATAAAATGTAAAATTTGTGAATGATTTTATATAAAGGAGAGAAAAAGAATAACAGGGTGAGTTTAAAGCATCAAGGATAATGACATATATTATGGTAGGGCTACTGAGACATGTAAAAAAACTGCATGGGAACAGGCTTGGGTATAAGCATCAGTTGGCTTTAGAGGAGGTTGATCAGTGATTTTCTAAAAGCAATTGAACTGTGCTAGATTTTAGGAGAGGGTCAAGCTAGAGTAATAGATTGGAAATTAATTGTATTTGTGTAATAAATTTAAAAATAAAAGATTAACTAGAAGGAGTAAAGTAGCAGGATGATAAAACCAATTTTTGAGAACCACAGCAAGAGACATACATTTGAAGGTGAAATTCCTGTCAACAGTGGGAAGTGATGAAAAAATCAGAATGTAATCATGAAAGTTAATGTTGGAGTTTAGATTTAATTCTATATTAGAAAAATTAGAGGAGTATACATATATAGGAAAACTCAGATAAGAAAAGCTAATATTTAGAGGTCTATAAGAAGAATTAGAATAAATAGAATAAACTGAACATTTCAGAGGTTAAAAAACAAGTTGATGGATGGGCATAGAAAATTGTATGACTAGATCCCTAATTTGAGGTAGCAATAAAGGAAAGAGATAATTCTACCCAGTATAAGCCAACTGAGTAAAGAGATGAGGCATGAAAGCAATGAAAAAAGGAAGTTTAAAATGCTCTACTTAAAAACAGATTTTAAGGCAAACAGGAAAGAGAGGCCTGAAGGAAGGCTGCACGTTAGTACAGCAGGGAGATAAATGCTTCCAATACTAGAGCGCAGAGGCAGAGGGAGCACTTACATTGAGGGACTTATCCTCATAAAAATGATATCTCTAAGGTCATAGTTTACATTTGGCCCCTAGAAACAGGAACTTGATGGCTGACGGCTTAAAACCCTAGTGTGCTTCTTATTTACTTAATATGTTATCTGGAGCTTAGAGGAGTCATCATTCATTTGGCAGCACAAAACTGTATTAAGAAAATGAACCAAAAACCACTAGGCTCTGTATTTCTGCTCTGCCATTCCCCCCTCCCCTACCTTGTTTTTGAGAATTTCATATATGCATGCAATGAATTATGGTCATATCTACCCTCACTTTCATTTCTAACACACCGCTCTTTTGTTCCCATGTCAGTGTTTCCTGGTCATGGCTTAGCAGGTTTTTCTGCTGATATTTTATTTTCATGTTGCCTTAGAATCAAGTTTCAGAGCAAAGAGCTTTACTCTGTAGGACATTTTTACTCTCTAAGAAAGCCTTTGGCAGAATGGTGCTCTATAGCCTAGACAATATTCCTTTAATTATCCTAAAATTTCTCATAGAAGACGAACTTAAATGCAAGAATATCAACAAATGAATATCTGACTCAGGTGGGAAGAATCCCGAACTTCCATAGATACAGAGAGCCCTTAAACTGTGGGACTTACAAGGAACGATACCTGGGAGATCCAGGGCTTCCACTCTGTGTCTAAGTAAAGCTGACTGCTTCTGCCCTGGAGCCTGGAGTTGGACAACTCTCTAGTGGATGGCAGAAGCCGGCACCACCAGCCTCCCATTGGGTTCTTTATTATCAATACTTTCACCCCACTATACATGCCATCTCTGCTTGCACTCTTGTGACTTGACTAAGGATTGTTTGTTTCTTTTGAATTCATGTATCCACTCTTGTTCTTTTGGAAAGCATCCGAATCTTTTCCTTTTAGCTTCCTAATGTCCTGAAATTCTAGTGAGTCTTCTATAATTTTATCATTTAAAATTCACTAAACTAATCTTAGGTAAGAACAATCCATTCAGATTTAAAGAAAGTAACCACTGAAAGGTGAGCCCTGGCTAGGTGGGCTCTTTACTTAATTGTTTCACTATCTGTTTCATAGTTATATGCTACTATTTTTTTTAAATCTCTTCCTTTGTCATTTGCTGATTTCATTGTGGTATGCTCATATATTTTCATCTATCCTTGTTGTATCTACTACAGCTTTTATTTGTAAATTGGTACGACAGTTACATAAAACATTTTTTATCACAATATGTCCAAAATCTTCACTGTCTTATTCCCACTTCATAGTTTATGTTATTGATGTAACTGGCTTTTAACACTATTGTAAACATTAACAATTTTTGTGATTACAATTACTCTTAGTACTTTGCATTGTTATAGTGGAGTTAAAAATGACTTATTCATAACCCCAAAGAAGTGCATACTTTGTATTTATTTGCTTATCACTAAGGATCTATACATTTTTCAATACTTTACTCTGCTGTTTAATGAATTCTCATTTTCACTCAAAGAACTCTGTTTAATACCTATGCTAGGGTAGGCATTGTATCAGATCATAGTGGGATAAAACTAGAAATTAATAGAAAGAGCAATCCACAGAAAATACACGAATATTTGTAGACTAAAGAATGTACTTGGTATTAATAGGGCCATTGAAGAGATCAGAGAGGAAATTAAAACATTCCTAGAATTGGATTGTAAGTGTAGCATGGCTTGCTAGAACCCTTGGGATATGGCTATGACAGCTCTAGGAAGAAAGTTTATAGCTCTCAATGCTTACATTAAAAACTTAGGAATAGCAAGTAAGTAACCTACTGATATGCCTCAAGGTTCTAAAGAAGCAAGAAAAGGCTAAATTTAAATGCAGTGATAAATAAAAGAAACAATAAATAGTGGAATTTAAAGTATTAAAATAGAAAGTAAAAAAAGAAAAAAACCAAAAACCAAAAATAAAAAAATATGCCTCCAAAAACCAACAAACCAACCAACCAACCAACCAAACAAACAAAACACCCCGCAAAACACACACACACACACACACACACACACACACACACACACACACACAGAGAATTAATCAAAGAATTAGTTTTCAGCAAACCTAAACAGGAACAAAACCTCGCATAAAAGAAAGAAAAAGTGCAAATTTATAAAATTAGAAATGGAAAGGTTGATTTTGCAGAAAAGTTTCAGAGAATGACTAGAGAATATACTGTAAAGTTAGATTAAAAATATGGGAAATCTAGAAGCATTGAATAAATTCATAAACACATATGCACTGCTGAAATTAGACTGGGATGCTGTAAACAGTGTAGAGAGACACCCAATGAGACCGAAACGCAGCTATCTCCAGAGAGAAAAGCCTGGGGCTCTCTGCATTCAGTGCTGGGTCTTAGCAAAATGTTAAGGATGAAACAGTATTCTTCAAAGGGTTCCACAAAAGATAGATTGTATTTTGATATAGCTTCTTATTGTCTGAAAACTTAGAGACTAAAGTAGAAAGTTTCATTCACTTCTAGCTTTAAGAAGATGGAAGCCTAAGAACAGAATTAGGGCTTAAGAAAGTAAAGAAAATATGCCAGCTAACATTTAGAGCATTCTAGGGCATACACAGAAATGTCACAATACATTAACTGTTACATTTATTATAGACATCCCTAGAACATTGGCTAAAATACTCTTAGCTGAAAGAAAATAATGCATGTGTTCTGAATATATACATAGGTATACCGTTCAAATACCCAAGAGCAGACTTTTGCTTTCTTTTTTGTTTATTTTTGAGAATTTCATTATGTATGCTGTGAAATACAATCATACATAATCCCCATCTATTTCCACCAATTCCTTCCATATTCTCCATTATACCCTCTCCCTACCTCATGTCTTATATTGAATAGCCCACTAAGACTAGCTAGTGCTGCTTATGCACGCGTGTATGGGTATCAGACCATCCATTGGATCCTAGAAAACCTACTTCTAGTCATATCCTCAACAAATTATGATTTTGTCTTCTGCAGCTATTCACTGTCAATCTAGTCAGGAAGAGAATGGATGGACATAATGTACTCCATCTTTGCCTTGATTTTTTCTGGCTTCATCTTGTACAGGTAACTGTAGCCAGTGTGAGTTCCTGAATGCACAATCTGTATCATGTCTAGAAGGCAAGATTTCACCCTCTGGCTCTTAACCTTTTTTTCCCTTCTTCTTCTTCTCTCCTATGATGTTACATGAGCTATGGAATTGGTGGGGTTAATTTTGATGTCTCATTTAGTGCTTAGCACTCAGTCTCTTATTCTCAGTGTGTTGATCATTTATATATCTCTCCACTGAGAGATGTTCACTACACAAAGGCACTTCTTTGACCGGGATTTAGAATAGCCTAGGTCTATGGATGGGCATAAACATAAATATTTAGAAGACAATTTGACAGAATGTGCATTTAGCAAAATAACAATAGCAGATTCTACCCTAGGGCCTATAACCTCCCCAGCAATGGGATTTTGACAAAGGCTATAATACGAGGCAACATTCCTTCCCTGGATGCATGTCTCGAATTCAATCAGAAAGCAATTCTTTGCCCCATGACAATAGTCATGCCTCTGTTGCACTGCTGGGCAAATCTTTACTGGCAGAGCAGCTTTAAGCATGCAGGTTCTAGGTCTGGGTAAAGCTATTGATGTCTTTTCTCCTCTAGAAGCCTCCATAGCACCTTCTAACATCATTTAAACTATCTGGACGGGAGAACATTTCAAGGTTAGTTTGAAATTGAGTTCCTTATGTCCTGTAGTCAAAGTGTGTGGTGACTCCAGGCATGAGGTCTTCTTATGTAGAGAAACTGGTGTCTGAAGTAGTGCTTTCTTGGATTATTAATCTGCTCCCTAAATACTGCTCCCTAAAAAGCACACAAAGAAAATATTTTAATTGGTTGGCAACCAAATGGCAAGAGCCAACACTGTGTTTATAATAAACATTGTTGATTAATGGCCATGAACACTGTCATTAGCTGTAAGAGGGATTCATAACCCAGTCTCCATTAAATGCCTAAATGACCCAGAGCTTGATGCAAAGTGTGTGCACATTGACATGACTGGCTAATGAGTGGAGCGAGTCTGAAGTGAACACTTAACTGTGGTTTAAAGATGAGTCACGTGGGTAGAATTACAGACTTGCACATGTTTTTCCTGTCCACTTATATCTGATGTAGAGAATATAATGATGCTTTTAATCACCCCATGGTTTTCCAGCTAGTAATTTTCAAATAATCCAAGCTGGCTTTCAAAGTAAATGATTTCAAGGGAAAAAAGTATGGAATTCCAATAAACTTAGCATGGCAAGTATGAAAGGAGCTAAGGGGCTAAAGCCGAAGAATCTACCATCCCTGCTAGCCTAGCAAGATTAGGAAACACTAAGAGAACTTCAGAAAGGCTACATCATCAAGAAATTCAAATGGAAGTGAAAGTCACTGAGTTTAAACCTCTGGTCCACATGTTTGTGTTATATAATCACTGCTCACATTTATTTACTTAGGATTAAGACTACACTAACATAGTTAGGTTGCAGCTGTTTAGATTTTGATAAATAGCAGGCAGTGTTTTCTCCTAAACATACCAGATAGCAGATCTGCACTTTGAACACACACACACAGAGAGAGAGAGAGAGAGAGAGAGAGAGAGAGAGAGAGAGAGAGAGAGAGAGAGACAGACGGACGGACGGACAGACAGACAGACAGAGACAGAGAGACTGAGACAGAGACACACAGAGACAGACAGAGATAGACAGACAGAGGGGACCTAACGGGAAGTGGCTCATTTACTTCAGAATTCTATTTGTAAACAGAGAGAATCAGGTGGACGCTAAGACAGAGAGCAGCCACATCTTGTTCCTATAAACACACACATTCTACCCACCTTTCCACATATCCTTTTGTTTGGTTTTCTGCATGGAAAAGTGCATGGGCTATTTATATTCCTGCCAGTTGGGTATGATAGGAAGGGTTTGTGGGACTTTCTGCTTTTAACAACAATTCTGACATTGATGAATCTCACCACCACCATGCTTTCAAAAAGCTACAACCAGTGAAAACCTAGTGTATGGGGTGGCACTGGCTTGGATTGTGAATAGACTTAAGGCTGCCACCTAAAAAGTATAAAAACAAATGCTTTAAATCTGTTATTAAAAATAATCTATAAAAATACACATTTGAAGGAAAAATAGCATAGTGTCCAGAAGATGCTATCGTCTCATGTCTGAGCTATTACATTTTTTAAGCTAAACTAATTCAATTTTTCTTCATTTATTACTGGAGGTGATAGCCACCTAACTCCCCCCACCCCCTTCATGGGCACATCTTTTTATTATCATGGGATTATCCGTTTTTTTTTTTTTTTCTAGAAAAGGCTTTTAGTAAGTATTCCAGCTAGTTGTTCAAGAGAAGCCCTTAGTTTTGCACACAAGTCTTGAGAGGTTATTTTTCCTGCTTCAGAGACCCCCATCTAAGTCAAACACTTCATAAAGATCTCTCAGACCTGAGAAGGGTTTGAGTCAGCATGGGTCAGCTTCTTCCAAGCAGTACAGGTCACAAACAAAACAATGGGAATGCAAGGGACAGTGGTGTTCCCAGCCCCTTGCCAGAGTGGAATCTAGTAAGAATAGTTAAAGTCAACAAGTTAACTTCCAACTTCATGTTTGAGGCCAGCTGTGTAGGCATGATGAATGATCAAATCCCAGCATGTCCCGATCGGTCCGGTACTTTGGTTCATTTTCTGTAGTGATAATGGCATGCCACAGATGACAATCTATAAGGGAAAGAAGTTTTATTCTATCTTGTGGTTCTGAGAGCTGTGAAATCCCTGAGCATGATGCAGACCAGGGCTTTGTGCTGCTTCTAGGACATACATAGAAGGGTACCTGGGAGACTAGGGAGAAACCAAGCTACAGCGAGCATTCTTTGTCATTATTTGAGAATTCCATACTTACATGTGATGTACTTTGATCCAAGGCACTCCCCCTCCCTCTCCTCCAAACCCTTCCCTATTACTCAACCCCACTTTTCTTTTCCAGCATCGCATGTACTTTGTAAAAAGGAACCCATGCTTCCACTTACTGCTTCCTGTATATGCACGGTGTAGGACCATACTGGAACGTGGATAACCTTTCAGGATCCCAGACCTTGAATAAAGCTAACTGCTCCTCCTTCTCCAACAGCCATCAATTGCAAGCAGCTCCTCAGTTAGGGACGGTGCTTCATGGGGCCCTCCCAAACCCACGCTGGGATCTTTTTTTTTTCTCCTTTTGCTGGCTTGATTTTATGTACATTTTGTTTCTGCACTCAGTCACAGTTGCTGTGAGTTCATGTGTGCCATAATCTGATCATGTCTGGTAAATACATTTTGATGCAAATGTATATTACCCTGGGCACCTATGGTCTTTCCACTGCCTCTTTCATATCCATACCATTAACCTTGTTGAGAGAGTTGGGGTATAACTGTCTTGTTTAGAGCTAAACACCACACAGTCCTTATTCTCTGAACTTGACCCATTGTGGATTTCTATATTAATTACCACTGACAGCAAAAGGAAGCTTTTGTGATGAGGCTGGAATGATGCACTAATCTATAGAACTTGGGAGGAGGGGGCAGTTTATTACTATGTCCATTTAGCAGAATAATAGCATTAGGTTTTCCCTAGGCCCTAATACTTAATCAGTCATGAGATTTTTGCCCTAGTTAACATTACAAGCTTAATTTCTTTTGTGTCACAAGATTCAAGTATGTGGTATCTTCAGCAATAGGGTTTTCTAATCAACTTCTGGACAGTAACCAAGAGCAATGGGAATAGAGGGTAATGTTTGGGGTACAGGGAAAGTGTTTATGGAACTCCATGATTAATAAATTGAAAAGGTTTACCTATATCAGTTCATGGTGTCTCGGAGATGCACGCTCGTGTGTGTGTGTGTGTGTGTGTGTGTGTGTGTGTGTGTTTCTATAGTAATAGGCTTCCACATGGCATTTTCATAGATTTTTGAGTATTAGTCATCTCTCCCATACCCTGTCTTTTATACCTCACATTCTCCACCCCATTTAATCCTTCCTGTTTCACGATTCTCTTTCCCCCATCATACCACAGGCATTCTATCTCCTCCTCTTAAAATTCACCCCACGGCTCCTTACTAGTTTTCTGACTTTATTAGTACTCCAGTGTCAACACACACATACCTCATGTTTCAAAGCTAGCATCAACCTGTGCGATACTATCATCACATCAGTTGCCAGAAAGGCTTTTGGCAAAATTCAACATCCATCACAAAAGTTCTGAAGAATCTAAAAATACATATAGAAACGTATATCAATGTAATAAAGATACTGTACAACAAACCCATAGCCAATATTGTGCAAAATGGAGAAAAACACCACTAAAATCAGGAACAAGGTATAGATGTCCATTCCCTCAACTCCTGTTCAATACAGTGCTTGATATCTTAGCTAGAGAAATAAGACAAGGAGAGATAAAAGGGATACAAATAGGACAAGAATAAGTCTAAGTATCCTTGTTTGCAGATGACATGATTCTATGCACATAGAAAAAGACCCTGGGGATTATATTAGAAAACTAGTGCAGCTGACAGACAGATTATGCAGAGTAACAGGGTACAAAATACTTGAATAGTTTTCTTAAAAGCACAGCTCAAAGCTGGGTTTGCTGCTGCATATGTGTGAGGTGGAGGCAGAAGGAATAGGAGCTTTGGATTAAGAAGTATATGTGAACCAACTGCCATCATATGGCACTGGCTATATCTCTAACTGGTTAGAAAATATAGTCTAGAGCAGTATTTTCCAGTGCAAATTTCTACAATGATGGAAATACCATTTTTCCCAATAAAATAAACATGCAACATGCATGTCTACAGAACACTTAAAATGTAACCAGCATGACTAAAAAACAAAAATTTTAAGCGATGTTTAAAGTTAATTATTCATGTTAACTAGTGGCTTCCACATTAAGGCAAAGACATAGAGCTTTTGTTCCCAGAGGAGCAATGGTTTACCAAGGATCACAGTAATGAGCCTTGTAAATGAAACCTACAAATACTGACTGGATATTCTTTCCTCCCAACTTGGATAATCTGGAATTTGATAATTCTGCTAGCTCATAAGCAAGATAAAAGCAAAGCAAAACTAAACAAAACAACAACAACAAAAAAACGCCACAAAACAAACAGAACAAAAAACAAACAAAACATCTGGATCTTGATCAAAAAGAGGAAGTAAATTGTTGTTACCTACCAACAGGGATTCCACGGGGCCCAAAGAGATTTATTGGGCCATTAGTTTTAGCAGTGACTGGGCCATTTTATCAGTGATAGACTTATGATTTTGGGTATCAGAATTCACACAGGATAAAGTCAGAGGTTATTGTTAGGCAAATCACTTATATATATATATATAGATAGATAGATAGATAGATAGATAGATAGATAGATAGATAGATAGATGATAGATAGATGATAGATGATAGATAGATGATAGATAGATAGATAGATAGATAGATAGATAGATAGATAGATAGATAGATCTGTTAGCTGAGAGGGAGGAGGACCTTGAGTTTGGCTGAGGAAAGAGAGGATGGGCCCAGTCACTGCTCAGATAACCTTTGACACAAATCTCTGGTTTGTTTCCTGACTTCTCTTTTATTTGTCTCACACTGTCTCACCCACCAAAGGTATTTATACCAACCAACCTTCAGAAGAAAGCAGTAAATAGTTTACTTCCCATGATTTCCGATGGACTCATAAGAATGCTGTCTTGACATAGATATTGCTTACACAGGTATGCTCACTTTATGAAAGTTTATTGATATGTACATTTAAGATCTTTAAATTTTACCACACACACACACATTATAATTTTAATGAAAACCACCATAAAGCACAAATCACATAAACTTGTCATCACTACAAGTAGCAATATGTATGCATATGTCAACGTTTATTTTCAGCTCTCCAGCTCACATAAAACATTCGCTAAGGTAGACTCCAGGCAGCCCATAAAACACACTGAATGGAAAAGAATATAAATCACAGCAAATAGAGTCTCAAACTACCATGGAACTGAGTAACGATGAAAAGGATATTTAAGTAACCCCCAAATATTTGAGGATTAGTCAATACACATCTAACGCAAACATCAGTGATGTCTTAAGGGAGATTAAAAATACTTTGATCTAAAAGAAAATTAAAATACTGCTTATCATGCACACGGTACATTGAAGACAGTACTCAGAGGAGAGTTACTAGCATGAAGTTAGCAAATCAGAGAAAGAAAGATAAGGATCAAAAAATCAGATGTCTAGGTTTCTATTTAAAAAAAAACTAGGAAAAGATTGAATTAAATTTGATGTATTCAGGGAAAAAAGAAATAATTAAAATTAGAGTGGAAATCAATTCAGAATAACAAATCAATAGGGAAAATAAACCAAACCAAAGCTGGTTCTTTCAAAAGATCAATAATGTTGATAAGCTCCTAGGCAAGCGAGCTTAGATATAAAACATAAACTCCTATATCAGACATGAAAGGAGTGTAATAAGGATTGATTATACAGACATTAAAAGACAATGGAAGAATATTACAAATGATTCTATAACAACAAATTTAATAATCTAGACGAAATGGATCAATTTCTTGAGTTTAAAAAAGCACCAAAACTTAGATCTGAAGAAATAGATCATTTTTATAGGTCAATACTTATTAAAATAAATTGAATCAATAGTTAATAAGCTTTCAACAAGGAAGTACCAAACTTGATAGGATTGATAGTGAATTCTAGCAAATAATTAAAAAATATTATAACGATCTTTAATAATCTCTTTATCAGAAAAATAAGTGAAAGACTGCTTTCTGATTTATTCTATTTCTGATCTATTCTATTTTAGGTTGATACTAAAATCATGCCGAGATACAAAAAGAAAGAGAACCATAAGTGGAAATTCATCTCATGAACACACATGCATTCTATAGTCAACAAAGTTTAAAAAATCACTATACACTTTGACAAAACAGGTTTGCAAGGTGAATTCAACATTAGGAAAATTAATGTTATCCATTAGGCTAAGAAAAAACATCTTATGATCATCAATAGGTGAAGAAAGTACATTAACCAACATTCAAGAACAATTTATGGTTTTTAAAGAGCCTGAAACATTTAAAAGTTCTCTGCAAACTGAAAATAGAGAACTTTATAATTATAATAATCTTTATAATATATAACATAATACAATAGAATGTATTTATATATGTTATATATTATATAATTATATATTATATATTTAACAAACATATTTATATAAAACAAATATAATATATTTATATATTATAAGTATAATATACATATTATATAATAGTATATATGCATATTATTTATAATTATGTATATCCCATGAAAGAAGAAAGAAAATCTGGCATGTGTTCTTGACAAAAACTCAAGCCTTTGGCTATACCAAAGAGGGTTAGTAAAGAATGAGAAGACATAGGAGACATAGGCTGGAGAGATGGCTCAGCAGTTAAGAGAACTGACTGCTCTTCCAAAGGTCTCAAGTTCAATTCTCAGCAACCACATGGCTCACAATCATCTATAATGGGATCCAGTGCCCTCTTCCAGTGTGTCTGAAGACAGCTACAGAGTACTCATATAAAAAAAAATAAATCTTAAACAAACAAACAAAAAAGAATGAAAAAGCAAGGATGGAAGACACGCCTCACAAAAGGCTAGTTTTCAATTTTTATGAATGTCCTAAAACTCAACAATGAGAAAATATGCCACCTAATTAAAAACTGGGCCAAGGATTTAACAGATGCTGAACCACAGAAGATAAAAAGTGTCCAGTAAGCATCCAAAGCAATACTTAGCATCTAGCAACATTCCTGATATAATATCTTGAATTCAAATGTCCTAAATGTGACTTTCTAAGCACAGCCATGAAGCCACCCATGGAAATTTTCATTCTTAATCGCATGTGACAGATTGACCTTAAAATGTAGGAGCAGTATGTATGTAATATTACCTTAAATGTATGCGTAGGAGCAGTATGTGTGTAATATTACCTTAAATGTATGCGATGTGCATATGAGTGTGATGGCTTGATGAGAATAGACCCTGTAGTGGTTTGAATGAAAGTGGCCCCCAATGATCCAGAGGGAGGGGCACTATTAGGAAGTATGGTCTTGTTGAAGTAGTTGTGGCTTTGTTGAAGTAAATGTGTCACTGGGGGTAGGCTTTGAGGTCTCAGATGCTCAACTCAGACCCACTGTCTCACCCTCTCTTCATGATGCTTGCCAATCCAGGTATAGCACTCTTAGCTCTTCTATAGTGCCATGTTTGAACTAGCTTCTTACTATGACAATAGTGGACTAGACCTCTGAACTGTAAGCCAACTCCAATGAACGGTTTTCTCTATAAGAGTTGCCATGGCCAGGCTGTCTCTTCACAGCAATAGAAACACTAACTAAGACAAAACCCCTGGGCTCATATATTTTAATGTTTGGTTCCTTGTTTGTGGAACTGTTTAGGAGGGATTAAAAAAGGTGGTCTTAACAAAATCAAGTAATCTGGACCCTTGGGGCTGACAGAGACTGACCCACCAACCAAAGAACATACACAGGTTGGACCAAGGTCTCGCTGCACATATGTAGCAGGTATGCAGCTTGGTCTTCCTGTGGGTCTCAAACACCTGGAGTCAGGGCTATCCCAAAAGCTATTGTTTAACCTATGTAGTATATGTTTCTCTAGGTGGGCTGCCTTGTCTGGCCTCAGTGAAAAAGGACTATCTAGCCCTGCGGAGACTTGATGTGCCATGGTGGGAGGATACCCAGGGGGGCCCCACCAACTTAGAGGAGAAGGGGAGGGAGTATGGGGGAGGATTATGGGAGGCAGTGACCAGGAGGGTGGTGAGTCAGTGGGAGGTAAAGTGAATAAATAAATAAAGGAGGAAAGAAATACAAAAGGGATGAAAAAGAAAATATGGTCTTGCTGGAGAAGGTTTGTCACTTTTGAGGTTTTAAAGCCCACTGCAGATGCACTGTTTCTTCTTCTGCCTCCTGCTTGTGGACCAGATATAAGCTCTCAGCTCCTGCTCCAGTACCATGCCTACCTGTTGCTCTGCTCCCTGTCATGGTGATGATAGACTCACCTGAAACCCCCCAAGCAAAGCCCCCAAGTAAATGCTTTCTTGTATCAGTTTCCGTGGTCATGACATTTTACAACACTATCACCGTTAACTAAAACAATGAGCAATAAGTAAATTCATGCTACACTTAGGCCCCATCTTCATGGTACCTCAGAAAGGGGCAAATGCTTCAAGCACCAAACAACAAATAAGTAAAGCAAAATCCAAGGTCTCAAACATTTCATTTAAGATAAGGGATACTCAATCAATTGTATGTCACTAGTGAGTTGTGAATTAAACCGAGAACCCCTATAAACCTGTCAGTATGGATAAAATCTAATACTGACAGCCTAATAGATGTTGGTAGGATTATGTGGCAACAGAAACCCTCATTTTCTGATGATGAGAATGCAAAATAGTATAGTATAGCCATTTTGATTAGGATTATATATATATATATATATATATATATATATATATATATATACACACACACACACACATATATATATATATATATATATATATACATATACATATATACGTGTGTATGTACTGAAAAATTAATATGTCTTTATCATGAGATCCAACATTTATTCTTCTATTTATCTAAATGGGCTGAAAGGTAAAGGCATGCATGGTTATTGCAGCTTTACTCATGAGCACTAAACCTTGGGAGCAAACAAATGTCCTTTAACAGACAATGGATACCTGTGTTATTTAGCCACACAGTATGTGCTACTAAACAATAAAAGTCACAAAAACACATGTGAGAAGCTAATCTTTCTAATTGAAAGAAGCCAACCGAAGCAGGAGAGTTGCCATATAATATCAACTATATGGCTTTTGGGACAGAGCACAACCATTTATATAGTAAATGGGGGAAAGAAACAAACAAAGGTCAAATGTCGCCAGCAGTCAAAGGAGGGATGAGCGAGAAGAGTGGAAATGGTTTTTAGGGCAGAGAAACTTCTGTATACGGTGTTGTGTACACCATGTGTATGTATAAAATCTTGTAGAATACACAACACAAAACGTGAATCCTGAGCTGTGGACCCTTGTTAATAATATATCAGTTCTGTAACAAACAAACAACAACAACTACTACTACAACTACAACAACAACAGCAACAAAGACCCAACTGAGAAGAAATCAGAAGGATAGAGGTACTGAAAGGAAGAAGGGAAGAAGGGGAGTCACTTTAATTTATACACAGTCTCCTAAATTCATTATCTTAGCCCCTTTTCCATTGCTATGGCAAAATCGCATGGCCAAGAAAATTTATAGAAGAGATCTGGCCCATGATGGTGGAGCAGAAGAATAGGAACAGTGGAGAGCCAACATCTTCATTCCCAAGCACTAGGGATAAAAAGCACACAGAGGAAAAATCAAATTTTTGAAACCTTAAAGCCAGTTTCTATTCCTCCCACACAGCCACAGTATCTGATTTTTCCTAAACAGTTCTAACAAATCAAGACCAAGTATCCAGCTGCCTGAAACTTATGATGGATGCCTCCTTCAAACCACCGCAGGTATAAAAGTCCAACAAGCCCTGCAACTTAAGCAACAGACGTTCTCTAATGAATGACTAAAGAGGAGAAACTTCAGCAATATTAAACATTTGCATATGCAAATTCAAACCACAATGAGGTAGTGCTCTTGATGTCCCATAGTGCCCAGAATTTTTTAAACCTTAAATTACTGAGTCTGGCAAGGAACTTTGAAAACACAAATTTTCTCACATTCTTAGTGATAATTTGAAATGCTGCAGCTACTCTGAAAATTAGTTTGTTTCTGATAAAGCTCAGTATATACTTACCATATGGATATGATACACACACACACACACACACACACACACACAATCCTGCTCCTGAGCCATTTGCCCTTGGTAAGTGAAAACATATGTACAAATAAAAACTGTGCAAAAATGTTTATAGTACTTTTGTTCCTGGTTACATCAAACTGAATGTACTACAAATGCTCAAATGATTGATGGGTTAAAAAGCTAAAGTGTTATACATGGGTTGGAACCCAGCAACAAACAGGAGAATGACATGAAGGAAGTTCCCAAGCCTTACACAGTGGGAAAGCCAGGGGGAGGGAAGCTTAGGTAAAGAAAGTCCAATTTGTAATATGAACAAAATATTTGTGAGCTGTGGAAAGAAGAGGGATATAAATGAATAACTGGGACACAAAACATGTGGTGCATCACCATTAGGTGAACATACGTGAAACCCATGACAGAGTAAGACCTCTCATTCACCAGAATGGCTATAGTAAAAGGAAGGATGGTGACATAAAATGTAAAAAGCAAAAGGAAGGATGGAACAACCATTTGGAGACCATCAGGAGCCTACGTTCCTGGTGAAAATATAAAGTAGTCAAGCACTTTGAATATTTTATCAGTTGCCCAGGAAAATAAATACACCCAAAATATTGAAGAACAATGTTCAGAGACTTCCAATTTAACTCCAAGAAACAAAAATGTTCTTCAACCTATATATGGGCAAAACAAAATATGTTTCTACACAATGCGAGATCATACAGCAGTGGTGACTCTGTATGTATATATGTATGTGTAGCATATACATTATGATATATATTTATACATATGTGTGTTTTTTTGTGTGTTGGTGACTATATAACCAAACCTATAACTGTGTATAATATTGTTTAATTTGCTGTATGTTACATAGTTCCAGAACCATAACTAGAACAATGGAGGACAAGAGGGTGGAGATAGTGAGGGAGAGAAGACTGGGGAGAGGAGAGAAGAAAGACAGGATTCTAGAGATTCAACACAGGAAACCACATTAAGGAACAGTCTGAGAGAATGAAAATACGGGAGAGATTTTATTTGCATCCATACATCAGGTATAACCACAGTAAGAAAGCCATTCTCAGGCAGACAACTGACATATGTGTACTCTTACTGGACAATGATGACTAAACCTTATATAGATATTAAAGTCTCATTTGTGTGCATACTGTGAAAAATAGAACTATCTAGGGGAGAAAAGGAGACCGGTAGGACTAGGAGGCTCTGCATTAGTCAGATTTTTCATTTAGGGCCAATACCTTCAAATCTATGAAGAGAGATCCTGTATGTATGGATTCTCATATGAATGTGTGCACATGTGTATGTAGGCCAGGAGTCAAAATCCATTGTCTTCCTTGATCACTCTCTATCTTCTCTTTTGAGACAGGTCTTTCACTGATCCTGGACCTCATCAACCCAGCAAAGCCAGCTGACCAGAGATCTCCAGGGATCTCCCTGCCTCTGCCCATGAATCACTGGAGTTGTGGATGTGAGCCATAGTGCTTAATCTCTCTGCACTACAGTTCCTTCATCCATAAAGTGCAGGAGGGAAAGACAAAGGCAAGTGTGAGAACAGAGATGCCTGGGAACTCACTACCCAGCATACACCATGATGGAAGGAATTTCAGAGACAGAGTCATTTTAAAATTATATGTGCTTAGGGAAAAAGGGGAGGGAACCATCATGCAATGGTAAGTGCCGGAGCATATGATAGAATTGCTAACAAATACATTCTACTTAAGTGTAAGAATTATTCAAAAAACAGCTGTCTCCGCAAAGTCCAGCTGGAGATGACAAAGGTGTTTCCTTGAGAAACATGGTCAGGGCTAGCTTGGAGAGTGCCGTGCATAGTGGAATGCTCAGGAAACTGCCCACTTTCTGCTTTTGTTTTTAAAAGGCTAATAAAATAGTTCACGCCAGGTAGAACTACTAACCCCAATATCTGACCAGTTATTGAGAGCCCAAGGAAAACCACCAGTGGCTGGCTCCTGGAGGAATCAGTATGCTTCCTAGATGAGGTGTTAAGTATCCCGGGAAGAAGGCGGGGAGGTCAGTGTCCATTCAGCAGAACAGTAGAACCTTCCATCACAATGTCCTTTTGCTCTCCTGTCCCTTATGGAAATCACAGAGATCGGTCCAAGCCCATCTCAGTTCCCTCTCTGTCCTGTCATGGCAAGCCTCCCTCTGGCCCTCTTTGACTCTTTTGACATAAGAGTGCTTCTTTAGGGCTATACTGTCCTACGTTATGGCATCTGATTCCCTTTATTACAGGCTAATCTTCCCTGCCATTGAAATGGATATTACTAGGCAGAGGAAGATATCAAATACTTATTCTTTATCCCTCTCAGCACCTGGAACATGAAGTTTTAAATTACATTCTGATGGATTAGCCAGATTTCCTTGAACCCTTGACATGAATAATCTAGTCTCTTTTCTCAGATTCCAACACCCGCCCCCCATCCCTCAGGATTCTTGTCACAGCTTATCATATGACCTTTAAACTAATTTTGTTGTTGCAGAACTGAGATAAAAAAAGGTGGTTTTTAGCCAATTTCTCCGAGCCTTAATTCTACACTATAAAATGGGTGCTTAAATCAATACTTTTTTTCTGAGTTATGTTTTAAAACATATAACACTGTGTAGTGGTAGTCATTATTGCCCTAAACTCATCTAGAAAGTATTATTCACAAAGAGCTAGACCCACAGGGCTTGTGGGAAGGAAGCAGGGAAGCAACCTCCATGTTTGCGCAGCTTCGGTGCAGGTTGCAGGAGGACCATGGGGTGAGCGAGCGAGCGAGTGAGCGAGCAAGCAAGTGGCACAGCGTGGGAGAACAGGCACTGAGCAGCAGCACATAGCAGTCGTTTCTTTCCTCTTTCTTATGATAAAATACCTGGCCAAAGCAACTTAGACATGGGGGTTTATTTCAGTCAGGGTTTGAGTATAGTCCAGCGTTGTGGAGAGAGCACGGTGGGAGGAGCATGAGGCAGCTGGCCAAGTTGTCCTCGGGAAGCCATGGCTGCTTCACCTCTGCTTGCCTTCTCCCTTCCATCGAGTCTGGAACGCCAGCCAATGGAATGCTGTCGCTCACACGTAGGGGGAGCTCTCCTATGTCAGCTAACTCAATCTAGGGACTCCTTCCCATAATGCATAGAGGTGTGTCTCCTTGGTGATTCTAGATCCTACCGAGTCAACAACCATGCATAACCATTGTAGGACCGCTAATTTGGAAATAGATTCCGCACATAGTATTTGAGGAGCTCCGCAGAACTGGACTTGGAAAGGGGAATCATCTCTTTTTGAGTGTGAAGCTCAACCTCCCAGTTGGTATTTGTCATTTCTCTGTAAAAAAAAAAAAAAAAAAAAAAAAAAAGTGAAGTGTTTCTTCTAGATTATGGCACCCAAGTTGGGTTTTAGGACAAACTTCTGTCTGTGAAATTACTTTAAAAGTACAATCAGTTTTCAGAGTTCTTTTTTTCTTCTTCTTTCCTTCGTGTGTTAATTAATTTGTTGGTTTTGAGTTGGCTTGGCCCTGTGAAGCAAAAACAGGTGCTTCGCTTTGGAGAAGGGATGGGAACTGAGAATGGGTGGCATGCAGAGATCTATTCTGTGTCTAAGAACAGCCTGTGCATCTCAAACCCTTTCACTGTCTGGGCCACTTAAGTGCTGGCATCAGAAATCACGGGATGAGATGGAACAATTGTGTGATTGTTTTTAACATCCTCACAGAGGATTTCAGGGTAGCACAAGCTGCCAATGAATCTCAGGAGGCAGGTGCAAGGCATGCAATTATTTTTCCATTTCCATCCCTTTTACCACTGAGGGCACTTGGAGATTACTCACTGATTTCCATGGAAGAGGCTTTTTGTGAGAATAAAATATTCTATCCAAAAAAAAAAAAAAAAAAAAAAAAAAAAAAAAAAAACCAAACAAACAAAACAACCAAACAAACCAACAAAAAAATCCAACAACAAAACCAACACCCAGCAATTAGACATTGTGCAAGATGTCTCAAATTGGAAAGAAAATAATACAAACAAAAGTGACAGCTCCTCAAATTTGAAGAAATTCAACTCATTCTCATTAAAAATTTAAATGGTCACTTTACTTCAGCTTCCTAATATGCTTGGTCACTAGAACTGATCATTCAAGTCTCTATGGAGGCTTTGTCCAATGAGACATTGTTTCTTTGGGAGACCCATCTGGTGACAAGGTTGGTTGTCATTGTCCCCACCTTCCTCTTGCTCTTCGTGCTTTTTGCCCCATCACAGGTCCTTGATTCCAGCTTCCTACTGTAACTTGTGCTGATAGGAAGGCCTGGGGTAAAGTGGGTGTAGAGCACAGCCCTGGGCTCATCCTAGGACTTCAGAAAGAGAAGCTCCTATCCCACTGTTAATGATAGAGGGCATGTTTAGAGAGCATCCCCAGGGCCTCTTAAAGCTCTGCCTGTGCCCTTCTAGTCCACTGTCTGCTGATCTACTTTCGCTTTTACTTTTTGAAGAATTAAAGGATATCTTGGCTTAAATCATATCACTCTATAAAAAGGCTCTTTCTTTTACTTACCTGAAAATTTCATGACTTCGTTTTATTATATACTGAGTGAGTTAATCCAAAGGGAAAAAGACAGATGCTGTATAGTCTCTTATCTATCGATCCCAGTTCTGATTCTTTAGATTGAGTATATAACTTTAAGTAACCACAGAAGCCAGGAAAGCAGAAAGGGACCCTGTGGTGTCTACAGAGGAACATAGGACAAAGATGACACAACAGGGAAATGGGAAAACTGGGGAAGGCACTTTAAGTTGGGAGGGGTAAGGATGTAATAAAGACGTGAGGGAGGAAAGAGATTAACAGCAATAAGAATGCTTAGAAAAAGTCATAGGAAAACATTATTATAAGCTTTCTTAATATTATATAAAAATACATATGGCTTAAATGGAGTTATACCACAGGAGGTGATAATGCTGCCACCAAGAGCCATAGCATATCTAACAAAACTCCAGTGCCAGGCAAAGGGAATCTCCCATCAAGCTGTTGTCCAGGGAAGCCCAAGAGATTCCCAAAATAATACAGGTATTGCTGTTGCCTTTGGTTTTCTCCCAGAACTTGAAGGTAAGACTGTATTTGCTGATGGCACTTTAGATACAGTACCTGGGGGAATGGGTTTAGACCTGACCTGACCTGGATGCCCGCTCCCCAGAGACTAACTCTCAAAAGGATCTGAAGGCTCTATGCATGTTGCCAAGGGATTAAAAACAATTGATAGTCGAACCTAGCAGTGAAGCCTAAGAACCAGCATGGCAAGATATAACCATAGTGATGGTTAATCTTTGGAGTAACCAAAAGCCATTGACTTTAACTAAGGGTCCACTTAGTCGGAGGGAATTCATGCCTGTGACTGTGAGCCTAGCTCGCTACCCATGATTGGAGGGATCATAGACACTAGATGTGCACATTACTGATATTTTCCTAAACCAATATCATTCCTAATTCTATTCTAAATACTTATCCTTATATCCACAGATCAGTGTCGCTCTCACATTCACAGCTAAGTGCAATGCTCATCATTCATCAAAGATGAATGTGCTCCCCCAAAGGCTACTGCAGTGACCCACAACTGATCAGACCACGGAGACCAAGTGATCATGAGGTTCCCAACCCCAACTGGCACAGCTGCAATGCAAAATCTACACACATGGTGTAGGATTATAAGATCCAGGGGACCAGAATGCCTGCTGCTAACTAGTGTCTTCTAAACATGACGATGACGATTTATAAACGAGTTTAAGGAGGCATTGTTTTGTGTCCCTGAGGTTGTGATTGAGGTTAAAATTAAGGACAAGCACACAGAGAAACTGACTTCGAAAGAGAAAACAACTGCCAACATTTGAAGCTATCTTTCCACCCAAAAGACATCTTAGAAGGACCCAGTATTAGTTCTGTCAGCCTGACAACATTTCGATGAAGTGACAATGGGCCTTCCTGTGACATTATAACCCGAAAGCTAGGAGGAGATGGTGTAGTAAGTTGTACCTCAGGTGCTTATCTTCACAGGAAGGCATTAAGAGAAATGCTTGAACATCTCTGAGCCGATGAGTGTGGAGAGACTCCCCATATGGATAAGGTTTCTTCCAGGTCATAAATCCCTCAGGCAACTACATGACTAGCAGAATGGCTTATCTGCTCCAGGCTACATATTCCAAAGACACAGAAGTGGACAATGATGGTGGAGCTGAGAAATGGCAGACACTAACTAATCTGGTCTTGTACCACACAGAATGGGGTGAACTCTTCTTTCAGATTACCTGGGTTTGCTGGCATCTGTGCCAACAACCTAGGTGACAGAAGTAAATCATGAGTAGAGCATGCCCAAGGTAGGTGCTAAAAGGACGTTGGTGAGCAAGGTCATTGCTGAGTCTTATCACCAGAAACCACACACCAAAAAGACCCTGACTGTTTCTTCACAGGATGAATGTGCTTGGCTTAGGAGCCCAGCAACCTGCAAATGGACATCTGCCAGGGCAAAAGTCCTAGGGATCACTTAGGGCTATGAAGACAAACAGCAGTCATCAATGCAGAAGACGGTCAACTCTAGTGGCACCCTAAGGAATACTGCCTCTCCAGCTTCTTCCTCTGAGTGGATTTTGAGAAAAGGAGCTGGGAAGAAGAAGGAGACACACAGAAATAACAACTCGGTTCCCCCTTTCTTTAAGCAGGGCTTGCCAGCATTAGCAAAAATGAAATGTTTCTACATTGATTCTAATGCTTTACACTTAAAATACGGTGGGCTAAGCATATATGGAAAGCCATTCATTCATTCCGTGTGTGTGTGTGTGTGTGTGTGTGTGTTTATGATGGATTGTATATGCTTGGCCAACAGAGTTGCACTATTAGGAAGTGTGGCCTTGTTGGAGTAGATGTGTCTGTGTGGCCGTGGGCTTTAAGACCCTAGTCCTAGCTGCCTGGAAACCTGTCTTTTCCTGTTTGCCTTTGGATAAAGATGTAGAACTCTCAGCTCCTCCACCATCATACTTGCCAGGATGCTGCCATGTTCCTGCCTTGATGGTAATGGACTGAACCTCTGAACCTGTAAGCCAGCCTCAATTAAATGTTCTTTATAAGAGTTGCCTTGGTTATGATGTCTGTTCACAGCAGTAAAACCCTTACTAAGACAAGTATTACTTTATTTTTACTCCTCTGTCTGGACAAATCATGGAACTCTGATAGTGATGTTATTAAAATTCATTTCATCAGCCATTCTTCAGTCTCATCACTTGATATCCTGAGGTGACCGTCTGTATAGGCTCTTCCACTGACATCTGCCCTTCTAGAACATTTTCCATCCTAGGTGTGATGAGATCCTATACAACACATATCTGGCTGTTTTACTCTTTAGCTTAAAGTACTTGTTTTCATCTGCACTTGGATAAAACCCAAATCCATAACATGGTCGTCAAAAACCAGGACTCTGCCTGTTCCTCCTCACTTCCGACACACCTCTCTCTCTCCTGTCTACACTTCCATAACACTGATATTCCACTTTCTAGCCTGTCATTGTTTCTCAACATCAGGCTTCTGGCCTACAGCCAGGGACCATCTTCTTCATGCTCTGACTGCTCAGCCTCTGCTATCCTTCACATCTCAGCTGAGGCATCCATTTCTGAAGGAAACATTAATTTATTCTGGGCTGGGTTGAATTGAGTGTGCTAATTAATGCACATCAGTACAATGCTTCTCCTTTACTGCCTTCACCAAAATGAAATAAGTTCTCTGTGTGAATTCCCACCTAGAGTCCAAGCTTTCAGAGGAGAGACCATTATTGCCACCTATCACCGACCCAGTTCGTAGCACTATGCCCATCACACGATAGAGTTCAGTGTTTGATGAATCATGTTTCTTCATTGACTCTTCCATCTTCTTCCCCTCTCTGTCCCATTCCTACTCCTTTATAATCTTTAGGGAAATAAGTTATATTTATATACTATTCATGTCTTGAATTTTTTTGTGTGTGCATTATCTCTCTGATTTTGTTGAAATTTCTGCCTAAAAAGGTGAATTGGGATAATGGGAAGGAGGCCTTTGAAGGGATTCAATAAGGAAAAGCTTATTTAAATCAAGTATGGATGCCAAATCAAAATAAATAAATAAATAAATAAATAAATGGAATAAGTGGGGCTAAAATTAGAAATCTGCCAACAACTATTGACTTTCCAGTATGATAGAAAATACTGATTTCTTTCCCACTAATCCATCAGACACTGGAAAATAATGCTTAGTAAAACATGTGAGACCCTTTTCTTAAGAGAAAAAGTAGTTCCTATGTTGTGGATAGCCCTGGGGCTAATTATATTTGATGTTAAATCTGTTCTCTTGTGAGGGGTTGTGAACAAGGAATGAGTCAGCACTCAGGTGAGTTCCTGTAAACCTGCTTCCCACCTTAATTTGTAAAATAAAGGAGAGCTGATGATTGGGCAGATAAAAGGGAAGGTGGAGCAGAAGGGAGAGAAAGAAGAAGGAGAAAATGGAAGTGGGAGAGGATACAGAGGAGGAGGAAGAGGAAGAAGAAAAGTGCAGCAGAAGCACATGGCCTGGAGAAACCGCAAGTTCTAAGGTGTCTCATAGATGTGGAAGATGGTAGTGTAGTGGTAGGTCTGCCCAATCTAGGCGCACAGCATGTCTTCATATTAACTGAGTCGTGTTTTCAGTGCCAGGGCATATTTGGGAGGAGATTTACCACAACATTCCTAGACATGTACACTATGTGTGCTTGTGTTTGTGTATGTGTTGTATGGGTGGGTACATGTTTGTGTAATATGTGTGTGCATGATGTATGTGTGCATTGTGTGAGAGATATATGTGTGTTATGTATGTTGTATCTGTGTTGCTGTGCATGAGTTGTGTGCTTGTGTGTGTTGTATGTGCCTGATATGTGTTGCATGTTCATGTATGTGTTGTGTATGTAATATGTCCTTGTGAGTTATGTGTATGTGCATATGTGTATTATTGTACATGTGCATACGTGTGATGTTGTATTATCTGTGTGTCCATAGTGTGCATATTCTGTGTGTTTTGTGTGCATGATGTGTGTGCTAGGTGTACTGTGATGTCAATATAATTGTGGGGGTTCAGATAGAGGAAATGTATGGTAAAAATGCAGTATTAAGTGTCTGCATGAAACTTTATATGCCCCAGTACAGGGGAACCCCAGGGCCAAAAAGGGGGAGTGGGTGGGTAGGGGATTGGGGAGTGGGTATGGGGGACTTTTGGGATAGCATTGAAAATGTAAACGAGGAAAATACCTAATAAAAATAAATTTAAAAAAAAGTGTCTGCATGATTGACTGTGGAAACAGGAGCACTCCAACTAGGGAGAAACAGAGGAAAGAGTAGAGCTGGGTGAGCCAGGTGTTCTAAAACATGAAGAGAGGCAGATCATGATGATGTGGCCATGGGACATTTATCTTAAGAAAATGTGTTGTCGTGGAAAAGATTCACATAAAGGCATATTATTTATCAGGATCAAACTGGATGCCTCATACAGATTGATTCGGAATGGTGAAAGAAAAAGCAACGAAAACAAAAGAAGTTACAAAAAGTAATTTAATTCAGTTCCTAATATTTTCCCATCGAGTTTGTCTACATGTCCTTCAAAGTAGAGGGCATTTAAAGCTCTGAATAGGTCTCCAACTATTGAAGAGAAAAAGCCTAGTAGCTAGCTATCTCCTAGGTCAGTAGACTATCTCAAGCACTGCTTGGATTGATAATGGAGCCAGTTGCCATAGTTCTAGGCTATTTTCTGAATACTGATTGGGGATCTCAAACTTAACCCTTACTCTGCTTTATATAGTGTGAATGCAAAAATCAGTGATAACATGGCCTCTGTGTAGAGTGCACAGGCCATCTTCTTTTAAAAGTCCTTCTATCTCTCTGTCTGCCTACTGCTTCGTGTGTGTGTGTGTGTGTGTGTGTGTGTGTTCTGGATATCTCAAGGCTTCTAGATAATTGTAGCTTCTAGATAGCTTTATATTAATTTAACTTATAAAGATACAGGTGATATATACACCCACAGAGGTATTAATCTTCATATAAGGGAGACTTTATGCATAAATCAATAAATTTAGGCCTTGATCTCACTATTAAAAATTAATCATGTAAGAACAAGGCAGGGGTAGTTAATAGTCTCAATGGATCATAATAATTGTATAAGTGTACAGAGACTGGATAGCAGATGCTGAAGACAACTGTCTTAAATCTAACCAATGTTTCTAATTTTCCTACCCCTCCCCACCCCTTAAAAAAATTCGTCACCCCAATTTACCAGGAAGAAGTTGTGGAGAGTGATCATCCCAATCCCTTGGGTTTGGGTGTCTGGTTGTGGTTATTTTACAAATTATACATAAGTTGTCATTTTAAGGAATAATTTAGAAATGGCCATGATTTTGAACAGGGAGGAAACCAAATAGAGAGCTTAGACTTGGGGATTTCTGTCTTTCCTTTCCTGTTCTCTGTCCTTCTTAGGTAAAAGGAAGGTGGTTGAAGGGAAAAGGGGGGGGGAATAGAGTATTATTATAAGAAACTAAATATATGAGATGGACTATTAAATTTGTACTTAAACAAAACATTCTATAGCCATAATCTTATGTTGGTAGAAATCTTTATAATTGATGCAACATTGAAGTTTTAATTCCTTACATTGGCACAGAATTTATATGTTGATACAGATTTAAGGTTTTCATCGGTATAATTTTTTTATATTTATAAAGAATTTCAAATTCAGATTGTTACTCTTAAATAGGCATTGCACCTATGCAACTCATCTATGAATCCAAGGCTTAGATCCAGTCTTTCTAATAGCCGCAGTTACAAACTGTTTAGGATGATTAAGTAAAGCTAGTTAACAGCCAGATAATAAACTCATGGTTATATAAGATTCCCGTTTAATTATTATAAGGTACTTTCAATATTATTCAGCTAGAAATAGCTAAGAGTAGTCAATGTTTAGCAGCTCAGATATACTTTATAGTCTTCAAAAACATCAGAAATCCACAGAATATGACATTTATATTCATTTTATTATTATTAGATTTTTGATTAAGAGACATGGCTACTCCTGACAGTATCCCCTTCATGGTTCAAAGATATTTACCATCATAATCTCTATATAGACTTGCTCCAGTTATGCAAGGTAGCCACTGAGCAAGAATGGCTCTAATTCACCTACAGACAAAAAAATACTATCCAGGTAAGGACACAAATACTAGATACACAACAGCTTAGCTCTGCCAATACAGAGTAAGCTAATCCTTTATAATTTCTGCTTCACTTACAGTCTGTCAGAAGGTTCTGGGACAGAAGGCTAAAGACAAATGTTCCAATGTTTTGAGAAATAGGGGACTGTCCAGGTAGTCAGCTATCTCTACAAATTGTTTAAGTTTTGAAAACTATGTTTTTGTGCTTCCTATAAATTCAGGTAATATTTAATTCATTCTCAGATCTCTGATGGGGTTGAAGACTAGTTATCATCTCACAATCAAACTTAAATTGTTTAACATTGACGTAGATGATGCAGATTTGAAAGTGGTTTTCTAATGGTAATGCAAGCTAAAATCAGAACATAATTCAGGAAAAGAATCATAAGCTCTTTAAGTTAGGATAAATGTTAGAGTAATGGAACAAAATTGACAAAATTGATAGGTTGGACATTATTAGTACATATCATATCTTATAGTTTACATAACTGTTATAACTATGTTCAATGTTTATCTGAGAGAAAAGGCCTTTTTAATGGAAGAAAAGGGGAAAATTGTTGTAGATGCGGTTTAACACTTATGTTAATTGGGTTCCCAAAATTACACAAGAATCCTGCATGTCAGACACTAAGGGTCTATGCTTCCAGTTGGATTTGATTAGTAAATAAAGTCGCCAGTGGCCAATGGCAGGGCACAGAGACAGAGGTGGGACTTTAGCATTCATAAGCAGGGGGACAAAGAGGAAGAAGGAGTTAGAGCCTCCATTCCAGGAAATCAAGAAGATCAGGTCTAAGAAGTACAGGACAGAAAGACAGCCAACATGTGAGAGTCAGAATACTACAGGCTTGGGCACTGAGTGGCCAGAGTGGAATATAGGTATTATTAAATAATTCAGGAATAATGGAGGATAGAGTGTGCTAGCTACGTGGAGATTTGGGAGTGGCCATGCCACTGAACTCCTTAGGGCATATTAAAATATAAAATTGCATGTGTGTCTTTCATTCAGGAATATAGAACATTGGGGCGGGTAGCAATGAATTGGAACTGCTGCCATCATGGTGATTTAATTAGTGTTGATTTCCTTAATGCAGCAGATAGCTTTCCCCATCTTCTTTCAACTCTATAATCTTATCTTAGTATATTTCCTCAAAATTCTATACCAAGAAGCACAAGGAACTGAAACAAGGACAGAAATCAAGTACTTCACCAATCAACACTACATAATCCCACCAGAACAATAGTACACAGGGCTGAGGAGTTATTGATGTAGAATTACATTGTTGGGTTGTTATGACAAACACACTGACACAGTTGATGTAAGGACAGTAGGGAGGAATTTCAAGGAAGTAGTAAGGACAATTTCTACCCTACTTTCTTCCTTTCCAATAATTTGTCAGATAAGATGTTTATTTGCATAAAAAGGGGGTAGGTTGTATTGGTGCCATTTTAAAATAATTGTATATAAAGACCTCATGATGTTTTTAAACAAAGAATATTTGGTTTATTTCTATTTGTATCTTTATTTTTAAGGGTGTCTTACATATATACAATAAAATATAATTTATACCTCGATTCCTTTTCTCCAACTCTCTCCATCTCCCATAAAAAGTATGTTCCAGCTTTATTTCTTATCTTTTATAACTTCCTAAATCAAGTTAGTGCTGTCCCTATGTTCATGATGGTAGCATCCAGACGTTTACCAATGGCCATATCCTCAAAGAAAAAAACAAAACAAAACAAAACAAAACAACAACAACAACAACAACAACAAAAACGTGATTCTCTTCCTCTTCCCCCTACCAGCAACTATTTACTGGCAATAGCTCTTCAGTAAGGTGTGGTTTCTGAAGATTATCTAGAAATCTATGCTGGAATTCTAATTTGTTTTCTGTGGTTGTGGTAAATACCATGACCAAAGCTACTTGAGAGAGGAAAGGTTTTATATGGTTTACAGTTTCATGTCACAACCTATCATTGAGAGAATTAATGGCAGAATCTCAAGCAAAAACTTGGAAACAGGAACTGAAGAAGAAACTTTGGAAAAACATTGCTTACAGGCTTATTCTCCCTGGCTTATTCAGATAGCTTTCTTATACAGCCCAGGCACATATGTCTAGAATGGTGCTGCCCACAGTAGACTGTGCCTACATCAATTAACAATTAAAAAAAATGCCTCATGGACATATCAGTGTGACAATTTGATGTAGACAATTAGTGTTTCCTGTTACCATGTGATTCTTTATTGTGTGACAAGTGAAACTATGATGCTTTCTCTCTTGTCAACTTAGAAAGAGCACATCTCTCTAGCCCACAGTCTTTCATCTCTCTCAGCATTCTTCTTTCTATACTTTCACAGAATAACCGTATAGTCTTTGGATATTCAATGTTTTTTTTTTAATGTTTGTTTGTTTTTGTTGTTGTTGTTGTTGTTTTGCCCAAAGCTCCCAAATCTTTCCATACTCCTTCCCACAAGCAACTTGGTCAGGCCCATCACAGCAATATCTCAGTCTTTGGTACTACAATCTGTCACTCATGGTTCTTTAAAGGAACAGAGCTGACAGTATGTGTGTGTGTGTGTGTGTGTGTGTGTGTGTGTGTGTGTGTGTGTGTGTATGTGTGTATGTGTATGTGTGTGTGTGTGTGTGTGTGTGTATGTGTGTGTGTATGTGTGTGTGTGTGTGTTCATTTATATATTAAAAGGGGGTGTGATAGCTTGTATTACACATTTCCCTTACCGATGAATGCAAATAGCACACAAGAAATCACTAAAAAGCATTAGGAGATGAATTGACTCTTCATGGCTCATCTCTAACACTTGTATTTTCAGATGGAAGGCAAACATACTTGGAGTCTTTTTGTATGGTCTGGACTCCAGTGTCCATCCTATATATCCTTTTATAAAAGGCTTTGAGGCAAGTCTTTGTATAGATTATTAGTTTGCTAAAGCTGCCATAACAAACCTTACAGATTGAGGCTGTAAATAACAGAAATTCACTCTTTCATATTGATGTGTGTTGCGGGGGGGGGGGGGGGAAGGGGGAGGGGGGAGGATGTGAATAGGAGTTTAAGATTCAAGTGCAAGAAGGAAAGTGTTCTTCTAAAAGCCAAACTTACTTATAAGTAACCATCTCCCTGTCTCCTCCTCTTCCTCCTCCTCCTCTCCTTCCTCCTCTTCCTCCTTTTTTAATATTCATGGCAGCTTTATTTGTTTGATTTTTTATTACATATTTTCTTATTTACATTTCAAATGTTATCCCCTTTTCTGGCTTCCCCTCCGAGGCCCCTTTCCCAGCACCCCTCCCCCTGCTCACCAACCCACCTACTCCAGTTTTCCTGTCCTGCATTCCCCTGTACGGGTGCATTGAGCCTTCACAGGACGAAGGGCCTCTGCTCCCATTGATATCTAACAAGGCCATCCTCTGCTACATATACAACTGGAGCCATGGTTCCCTCCATGTGTACTCTTTGGATGGTCGTTTAGTCCTGGGAGCTCTGGTGGTACTGGTTGGTTCATCTTGTTGTTCCTCCTATGTGCCTGGAAATGCTTCAGCTCCTTGGGTCCTTTCTCTAGCTCCTCCATTGGGGATTCTGTGCTCAGTCCAATGGTTGGCTGAGAGCAACTACCTCTGCATTTTTCAGGCACTGGCAGAGACTCTCAGGAGACAGGATCCTATGTCAGGATCCTGTGACCAAGCACTTGTTGGCATCCACAATAGTGTCTGGGTTTGGTAACTGTATATGGGATATATCCCCAAGTCATTTTTTTTGTGATTAATTAGTGCCCAATTTTCTTATACATATAAGATCATCAGCTCCATGGATTATGATCTATGCTAATGATACTATTTTACTTTGATCAACCCTACAAGGAATTTATCTTCAAATTACATGCATTCTGAGGTGCTAAGAACTGAGATTTGAACACGAATTTACTGGAGTTCTAAATCAAGTCAGCCTATATCATAAACAAATGTTTGACCTGTTTCTGTTTCTGCCAACTCATAAAATGAAACCTATGAAAGAAAGAAATGTTTTTCATCTGGAAGCCTAGGCCATTATTTTATGAATAAGAAGAGTTGAAAGACTAAAAGCCATCACAACAAAATGGTGATGACTATCACTAGCCTTCCCATCACAATCCAGGATGGTAGGAACATTCCAGGTCTCTGTCATTGTCTACCCTTGAAGGACACAGTACTGGTTGCTAGGTCGATATACAAAAAAGAATGAGTGAATGAATGCTGAATCAGTGAGGAGTGACGGTGGATGTCAATCCACGGACATAGAGGATTTTCTCCTGTGTAATCAGCAGAGATTCTTATGCACAGAACGATGGAATGAAGACTCTACCAAGTGGCATATTGGGTAAGCTTCATGGAAGGGAAATGGCACCTGTTCTAGTGAGCTCTATTTCACTTTTGAAAAAGTAATTTTGTCTTTAATAGCATAGAGGAAAATTTTATTTGGTCAGAATGACCTGAAGAAGTGGGTTTCAGTGTCCTCACCTTTCAGTACATAGGACCCATCTTGTGCTACAAGCTTGATAAGCAACATGTAATCAAGTCTGACCTAACAACAGTGTTAGTTTTAACAGTGTTGGTGGGAGAAGGTTCCAAACGTATTACTGAGATAGAGGAAGTGTCTAGTAGTTGTATTTTGCTATTGAAAATAAATGCCTAATTTGTGATGGATGGGTACTCGGTAGCCAATGCTATCAATCACTGTATAGCAAACAGGAATCGAGACAGGGAGAGATGAGGGCAAAAAACAAGAGTGCGTATGCATGCTGGTTATATCATAACATCACTAAGTTACACCAGCAAACGGTGTTCTTAACAGTCTTAAAGTTTGATTCAGAAGAAAAGATTTTTTTAAGTTTAATATGAAAATGTTACCAAAAGTTATCGCATGCTGAAATTAATCAGAAAAACAAAGTTTTGATTCTAGAGCTTTCGACTTCATTAGCTCTCTTAACCTTTGTTTCACAATACTACTCAAGTTCAGAGATTCCTTTTTTGGATGGTGACCACACTCCTCTCTGTGTAATGTGGATAAAGTTTCCAACAGGCTAAGAGCTTACTTCTTGGAGCATGTGCTCTCATTTGGCCCCTTTATGTGCACTTTTAAACGTCAATGGCTCTGAGAATTTATTCTCAACATCCCACAAGGCTTTTGAACATCTGAAAGAGATTATATAATTTTATAAGCATGGGACAAGTTACCTATTAATCTCAGCTTCCATAGCCCATGCACAGGGCCAAGAATTTGCAAGATTCATGTGTTAACCAGGTCTGCACCTCTGCCTACTGAAAGCCCACAGAAGGAGTGAGTCCTAGATTGCTCAAGACTCTCCTTATCTCCTGTAAAACTCTTATCAGGTTTTAATCTAAAGATCTGATACCACATATTCCTTTTTACCTTACATGAGATCACCTCAGTGAGGTCTGAGGTTCTGGGATAAAAAATCAACTTTCTCCACTTTATTTCTTCAACCAGTGATTCTCAATAAATAACATTTGTTCTTGCTTTCCCCAGAAGATATTTGGAAAATTCTGAAGAACTTTTTGTTCTTAACCTTCCTCATATTTTCACCCATATCCTTCCCTCTGATCACCCTCTATCCACATTTAAAAAGTTAACCATGGAAGAGAAAGACTTGTACAGTAAAAACTAAGACACTTGTCCTAGTTTTATTTCTGTTGCACTGATTAAAAACACACACACACACACACAAAAAAAAAACAAAACAAAAAAACAACTTGGGAGAAGAAAGCTTTCATTTTTCTTAAATGTTATAGTGCATCATTAAGGAAATCCTAAGCAGGAACTGGACAGGAACCAAGAGGCAGGCACTGAAGCAGAGACCATAGAGGAGCATTGTTTACCAGTTTGCTTTCTATGAATTGCTCAGCTCCTTTTCTTATATAGCACAGGCCATCCTGCCAAGACATAGTTCTGCCTATAGCAGGATGAGCCCTCCCACATCAATCAGAAATCAAGAATATGCCCCACAGACATGCCCACAAACATGCCCACAGACCTAATGGTGGCAATTACTCAACTGAAGTTGTCTTTTAACAGGCAACTCTAGTTTGTGTCCAGTTGACAAAAACTAACCAGCAACTGAGTAGAGTAACTGAAGAAGTTGCCAGAAGCTAGAAAGACTCCCCAGACACTTGGATTGTTAGAATTGATACTTCAAAACATAACCATCCTATCAAAAGTAATCTATATAGTCAATGAAATTCCCATCAAAATCCCAACAATATTCTTCACAGAAATTAAAAACAATCTTAAAATTCATATGGAAAAATTCACACACACACACACACACACACACACACACACACACACACACTTTCTCTCTCCAAAACAACAAACAAAATAGGATGCCTGAACAATACCAATCTTGCTTTAGATACAACCCTCCCTGATTCAGAAAGTGTAGAGAACTTTGGGTAGCTACAACAGGGAGCTTGTTCCCAGCAAGAGTAGCACATGAGAGGGACACGGCCAAAGATGCTTCTGTACATACTAAACATGACAACCATCTACACCACAGCATTCTCTGCTCCGGTAGTTCTCACCTTTCTTAATGTTAGGGCCCTTTAATACAGTTCTTCATGTTGTGGTGAACCCCAACCATAAAATTATTTTGTTGCTATTTCACAACTGTAATTTTGCAACTGCTGTGAATCATAACATAAATATCTGATATATAGGATATCTGATATGCTACTCCCAAAGGGGTCATGACCCACAGGTTGGGAAACAGTGGTTTAGTGTAATGTGTCATGGTGTCCAGGTGAAGTCTCCAAACTTTAAACACTACTTGCCTCTTGTACAGGCATTCTGATCTACAATTCCATCCGGTAGTACTGTCTTGCCTTAAAAAATAATGAGCTGACGTTATGTTGATAAAATTAAAAGTTTTTCCTTTCAACAAAGTTTTCTTGCCACATGGTGTTGATAACAGCTCCCAGCATCTGATGTGTGAATGCTGAATTGGCAATAGGTCTTGGGTATCAGCAGAAATCTCTTTCAACAGCATCTTAATAAATCACAAACTGCTGTCTTGATTTTTAGTCTGTTTCTAACAGCCAAATGTTGAGGTAAAGGTTTTCTGTGGTCACCTTCCTGTTTTGGACACTCACCATCCTTCTTCCCATGCCACTGGATTCTCTTGTCCCTTGGGATTGTTCATTCATTAACACAGCATCAGGGTTTAAAAAATGTTTTAAAATTTATTTTTATTTCATGCACACTAGTGTTTTGCCTGCATATATGTCTGTGTGAGAGTGTCAGAGAGTGTTAGTTCCTCTGGAACTGGAATTAGACAGTTGTGAGCTGCCAGGCGGCTGCTGGGAATTGAACCCAGGTCTTCTAGAAGAAGAGCCAATGCTCTTAATTGCTGAGCTATCTCTCCAGTCCAGTATCAGGTTTTACTTTTATTTGGATAAATCCATATCTACATGCGGATCTACAGCCTTTTCTCCTACAAGGGTTTTTCCTCTAAGATTGTTATTAGCTTGTCTGACTAAATGATTGGAGGCACCTCTGGGTTGACAAGGCAGGAATAGGTAGTCAGGCTGCTTGAATGTATATTGCTGAAGTTTCATGGTCTGGCCTTTGGAGAGTACTTCAGTCTCTTGGTCATTATGTGTCTCTAGCCTTTTACATTTCATGTTCTCTTGGAACCTTTGGGCCCCCTAATAGACTACATGGTCATTTCCTGGGCTTCTTCATACCCCTTTAAGATGGGGTGACCAAATGCTTCTATATCATTGTCTTCTCACCACATTTCCAATACTATCTTGTCTTATGCTTGTGTGGTTGTCAAATCACAGGCTGGGGCTCCTCCAAAGGATCCTGGTTGCTCTCCACTATGAGTAGAAAGATGACGTCACACATATCAATGTTAGTCGTCCAGTGCTCCTACATTATGCCCACCCTCTGTTTATTTTCTGTTGTGCTTAACACCTTCAGTGATCAGAGGTGTTACTGGAATTGGAAAATTGAAATCTGCACCCTTGGTTTAATTGCCAGGTTTCCTCTGTCCTTTCCTTCACTAGCAGGTCAATGGGGAGCTTTCTTTGTCAGTGAATAAAATAATAACTTCATACTGTACAAGGCCAGCTTGATTCAGGAAACTCTAGGTCTGGTGACCGAGTAATTTATATGTAATATTTCAGATTAGATTTTTACCACTCAAAGTTATTCATTATATTGCTAATTACTTTTTTGTACATATCCTGCCTCTAAAACTATGCTGTAAGATTTAAAATATATATAGACCATGTCTGTGGAGTCAGATAAGAATATTTGCTTTTGTTCATATATACTAATATTCTTGAAGTTTCCTTAGTTCAGGGTGATAGATTTTTGTTGTTGTTGTTGTTGTTGTATTCATAGTAGAGTTCTACTTGGAGGATAGGGGCTAGTCACCATACAGAGTAACTAGAAAGAGGCATGAGTAAGTTAATCATTCAATAGTGAATGATGTAATCATTCATGCCAATGATATGACCCACATTTGCCATGAAATCAATAAATAACATTGAATGATGTGATTTGAGAGCTCTTGGATTGGTAAAAATTGATATGCTAGAAGATTGTGGAAGTGAAGAAGACTTGAAAATGCAGATATCCCCTCTTACTATGTCCTATGATCTCCTTCATTTGACTGGCACTATGCTACATTCTCCATAATGAACTAGAAAGCATAAAATACATGGCGCCTATGCACTTGTTTTTCCAATTGTTGAATTTGAAGAGGTGGTCATTGATACTATTGATATTTAATCATTACATCAGGAATGTTGGGATACAGGGATTTCTCAGTTGGAACTCTAAGACAGGGGACGAATTATGAGATTGAATTCTTAGCCTGTGGATTTTATACTGACCTCAAATAGTTGGTATAAGAATCGAAATATTGAACAACCAACTCATTGGTGTCCAGAGAATCAGAATATTGGTTACTAGGAAAAAAACAACAACAAAAGAACAACCCCTTCCCAACAACAAAACAAATCAATAAACAAAACAGGAAGAACTCTCTCATTCAGGAATATTGTGAGAAAAGAGTATACCAGTCATTTTCATGGACAGTATGCTAATGACAGAGAAAGTACTAGGTATTGAGGGAGAAACATTTCAATCATTTTGAATTGAAAATCCAATTAGAATCAGAAATTATTAGTTTCTCTTTTTTCCACATAGCACAGTTATATTCTCTTGGTGGCAGTGGGTGGGTATGGGTCTCAGTTCATCATAAATATGAGTCATGGATTCTCAGCTCATGACAGGTTATCCCAGTTTATTTTGCTTATGCAAGAGCCATAATAAGTGTATGGACCTTCATCTTGGGGCACCAAGATATGTTGAATATGTTGGCTATATAACATGAAGATGTTGGGAAAATAAGATAAAATGCATAAAATCATCCATAAATCAAATTTTGTGTAAAACTCTGACATGGTAATTTATAATGAAACATATCGTTTAAAGACTATTATTGCATAATACCCATTGTTTCTTTCCTATTCATGGTAAACTCATTTTTAATCCTTGGTGCTAATGAAAGATTCAGGAATTGTTCCTCCAGAATGAACAGAAGTAAAGGCACAGCACCCAGCATCTGATGATGCTGAATTAATTATCAGTAAGCTGGAGGTCACTCAAAATCCCTTTCCCTGGAAAACATGTGACAGATTGTTTAATTCTGCCATTCATCTATCATTCTGATGGTGCCCTAATTTTTGAAACCATCCTATTTGTTGGAACATGGGTGACTAATGTTGTTTTTTCCCTTTCTTTGCTTCTTCCATCCAGCTATATGCTCCCAGGGTCCCTTCAGCTAGCTCATCAGTAATTTATGGGTGGAAGAAAGACAAAGGTTAATAAAGTTTGATGTAAATGATTGTACTTCAGTTTCTTCTCTGCATCCCTCTCACTTTGTTGGATCCAGGTTTCTTTGAATTCATTAACAATACCACATGGTAGCCACCTGTTGTAGAAACAGCAATTGGCAGGCTCAGCTCCTTTCCAACCCTTGTAGCAGGCTCTCCATCAGTGAGGCTACAGGTTCCAGAACAGTGGCTTGAGGACCATCTAAGAACTTCTGAGGGATTAAAATTCTCAGGCTCCTCCACATACTCACAGAATCAGAAATTTTAGCAAGCCCTCAAGTGATCTGGCACACATTCAACTTTAAGAACTCCGGCTGCCCAAGTGGATTAGCCAGTATTGTCAGCAACCAACAGCCGAATCACTACAGAAATTATTGGAAATACACAATCCTGGGGTCAAAGTCAAAACAACTGAGTCAGATTCTGGGCTACAAAAGGCTGAATTTTTTTTCATGTTTACAATAACCTCGAGTAGCCATGTCTTAGCCATCTCTTGTTCAGCAGTGGCTATATGTTGTATTTACCTGCAATGGCTGGTTTTCAAAGCAAAAACAAGAACAAAATATTCTGAATTGCCAGAGATTTCCATTTATAATGTATCCACAATTTCCAATGATTTGATTTAGGGTTTAAAAAAATTCTATGTTGGTAGAAAGTTGACATTATATTTCGATTTTTGAATTCATATCTTTCTCTGAGCTAGTGATGTGTGATGGTGTACTTTCTCAGCATGGAGTCCCATAATCATGAGGGAGAGCATCTTGTACTCTGCATTGCCCTGTATTGCTAAACTATGAAGTCTAGGCAAAAATATTGACTGAACACATTTTGAATCAGTATACTTTCAACTTACAGCGGGCTTATGAGCTCATTAGGAACCAAGGAATATCTGTGTTCATTATGGGCTTGGCAGTTGAATTCTAAAAGCAATTCTAATATGGAGCAAAGTTGAGAACCTCTCCCATATGTGATGCTAGAGAACAAGAACCAACTATTGTGGTCCCCAGCTAACTTGTGTTTATGTGATCTGTCTTACTCCAAGCAGAGAAGTCAGGATGACTTGAAAGACATGCATGATATAAGGATGACGCTGGTTTGAAATACAGTTATGATTGCCTTGTAAGAGAGTTCAGGGGTTTTGGTGACCATCCCTGGCTCTTCCACAGGCATCAAGAGCTATCATCCCCACTGCTCTGGGGCGGATCTCAGCCAGGGAACAATGGAACCAGAGTCTGAGGTAGGGAAAGAAGTACCTTCCTTTCCCAGGGTCTGGAGGCCATGCCTGAAGGAAAGGAGCGGATGCTGCTGTGTGGCTCAAGTTCCTTGCTGCTCTATTGGCCTACATCCCGACCACTTATTCTGTAAACATTTAATACTTTTTTCTCCTTAAAACAGCTGGAGTGGGTTCATTGTTTACTCCAGATTGGTCCAACTTTATAAGATAAATTTGTAATTTATAAGTCTTTATAAATAATGTCCCTTGTCAACCGTTGCTTGCTCGTGAATTGTTTTGTAATAATATGAGCCCCTTTTCTTCTAGCTAGGAATTGGATTTTTATCTTCAGAAAAAAAATTACTCATAAGAAAATTACTACTTGGTCCAAGCACATGACCCTAGCTAATACCATCTCTTTTTCCAAATGTTATCCCCACCCTTTCCATTTGCACACAGCCCTCCCAAGCTTGAGTGCTCAAGTCACATTTGTGATGATTACAAAATGCTCTGTGCTGACACTTGCCCTACCCATGTCCTAAAAACACTCCCCTTTGGGGAATGCAGGAATAGTTTCTTCTCTGCCTGATTTTCCCTCATTCTTTTTATGGGGGTCATCTTAAAATTTCATATTATCAGTCTTGTATCGAACAGATAAATGCAACCAGATTTATTTTTAAAAATATTATTTTATTTTCAAATGGTGCTTTTTGATTACAGCAGCCTTAGAAGTAGCGAATCTTTCAAAAGAACTTTCTTCTCTTGAAAGGGTAGCAAAACCTTTTGATGTCAGCAGTGATGGTGCAGCCAGAGAGCCGAAAGGAAGAAATCAGAGAAAGAGAGAGAGAGCCCGTACGATTGGGATCCTGAAGAAAAAGAAAGCCCTAGTTGATCAAAGCATAACGGCATATTTCTTGCACATGTGAGATAGAGGTTACCTACAGACACAGTAGACTACATTTTAAATACTATTTTTTAATCTTTGTTTTCTAAATGTCTCCTGTGCTGGCTGGAGGTTACCAAAGTTTCTGGAAAAGATATTTGGATGGATTCTCCTCACCTATACTATTGTCCACTCTCTATTGGTCCTTCACACAGTGAATATTAGTTTAAGGAAGTGAGCCACATTGAGCAAGATGATGTGAAGTGGTCTCCATAGATTGTCTTTGGGTTATTCCCAATCTTGATACCACTGACCAACAAAACAGGCAAAGCAGATGCTTAATAGTTTCTCCCAGACTCCCTCTCTGGCAGCAAGTTTCCTTTCCAATTACTTTTATGTCTCTTCAAAATCATCTGGATGCACAGTCCCACCGTATAACAGCTCTGCTTCTGCAGAGAGCTGGGGTAATGCATGGCTAGACTTGTGCCTGTGGGGGAATCAAGGAAAGAGACTTGGCGTCTCACCTTTCACCAAGGCAAATGCAATCTTTCTGAAGCCAAGATTCTCCCTAGATGCATGAATATGAAAGACTGTCTTTGTGCAAAGAGGGTTGGAGTTCACTGGAGGTTGGCAGATACAGAGAGTCATGGGTCTACTTGCAATTCTCTTATAGCATAGGTGTTTAGTACATTTAATTTGTTGTTGGCCTAATGCATTTTTCTTCCACTGGTTATGGGGGGGGGTTGTGACTTTTCCTTTTGATTTTGCAAAACTTTGGAACAAAGAAAGTTTTAGAATACCAAAACGTGTTGGAAATGATTTCAAAATGAACTGTATCCTCAACTAATTTGATTTGTAGGCAATAAAGAACAAAAGCTTGTTAACAGAGAGCGTTAAAAGTGTAATATAATTGTTCACACGTGCAAACATGTTGAAGCCTGGGTTCTCAGTAAAGGCACACCATGCAATAATTTTCATGCTCTAACTGTTGCCTATTAAAAAAATAAATTCCTCACCATATGCAGGTGTGATTATACAACCAACTGCCAATTCTGACTGGCTCAAGGATCCTTTTAAAAATGTCCAGATGGATATGAATGTTGGATTTGGCAGTTAAATTATAGAGCCCAATCTACCCCTTTTAAGTATGAAGGCATTGAAGACGAATATTGATATCTCCCACTCCACTTATACAATTCCAAAAAGATTTCAGAATATGTTAGTTTTTAAACTGGGATTATATTTTCTTTGACTAGCAAATGAACTTTCTTCCTGACAACAATACAAAAGAACACATTTTGATTGCCCCAAAAAAAAAAGAACGAGAAATTAGATTTTACAGTGACCCAGTATCTATAAATGAGTGTTACAGTGAAAGGCAAATAAAGTGTAGTATTGTAGCTACCTGAGCAGCTCTTAATAGTCTGCTGTCTGCCCTCTAGAGACATGGTTTACTGGAGAAGGACATTTAAACAAAACAGAAGGGCATGAAAGCAACTCCTTGATCCCCAGTGTTTCAATCAACAGATACACACATCTGTCACTCACAGAAGAAAGACACTTAGCAGAACTCTGCCATCAACACTCTGTGAGAAACTGTCACACGCATCATACTTGTTATTTCTGCTTGGTCCATTTTAAATTTCCCAGTAGTAGTCATGATTGATCACATAATTAGTCATCTTTTTTTGTAGAACTTGGTTGCTTCCATTGCACAAAACTTTCATTCTAGAGACAGAAATACTGGACCATCCTCCCAATACAACCACTGACTGGTTGAAGGGAAGCCATTAGCCTTGAGTGAATGAATGAACACCAACTGCACCCTTATTTTCAGATTTACAGATGAGATGATGAGTTTTTCTCAGAAGATGACAGAGTACACACACACACAGAATCTGCTGGGACTTGGCTGTGAATTTATATATTAACGAGGAACAATTGGAAATTTAAAAAGCACTCATTTAAAATATCACCAATCTAAGCCTAGTGGCACAGGCCCATAGTTCCAATACATAGGAAGCTGAGGCAAAGGAACATCGGTAAGGTTAAGGCTTGCATGGACTAACTTCAAAGTGCATTCAAGATCAACCTGGGCAACTTAATGAAAATCTTTTTCAAAACACAAACTTAAACAACAAAACAAAACAATAACAACAATGAAACCAGGCTTACAATGCAATGGAAGAGCACTGGCCTTAATGCTTATATATAAAGCTTGGAGTTTCAGCACCCAGTATTTCCAAAAAAGTAAAGCTAAGCATCTAAAACGCATCAAAATAAATGCTTGGGAATAAGTCTAACAAAAGATGAGAGCATTCTGCATGCTGAGAGCAAAGGAAGCAAATGTAAGCAGAGGAAGGGACACATGATAAGGATGACAAAACTAAATTCTATCATGGTACCAGTATTCTTCTAGTTAGCCTATAGATTAATTTCTATCTCAGGACTACACTAGCAACCTAATTTTAAAGTGAATCAGTAAATACAAAACACATATTATGCAAAACAACTTCGACAAAACAGATTAATGTGACCTAATTCCAATCTCTATTACTCAGAACATTGTAGCACTGCTATAAATTTTGACAAACTGATGGAACAGAGTAAAGAACTCAAATACACAGCCACAGAAATCCAGTCAACTCAGTTTTAACAAATAAAGGCTATTTAATATAAAAATTAACTTATAACAGATCATACTATTCATATGAACAAATAAACTTCAATTTACAACTCAACCCATATATAAACTTGAATTCAAAACTCTTCATTGACCTAAACATAAAATCCTACATTATAAAAACTTTCAAAAGAAAATGCAACTTGAGATATTTGTAACTTTATTTTATACAGATTTCTTTTTAAGACAGTATATCAAAACACAGTCTATTAAAGAATAAATCGAAAAGTTGGACTCCATTAAATTTAAAACTTACATTCTTGGAAACATCATTAAAAGGCTGAGTGTGGGAGAAAATATGTATAGACCATGTGCCTGGTACACAGAATCTTAAAGAACTCAGAATTCAACAGTGAGAAAACAACCCAATGCTTAAATACTTGTCTTAGAATGTCATTGCTTTGAAAAGGCACCAGGACCAAGGCAACTCTTATAAAGGAGTTTAATTGGGGCTGGCTTACAGGTTCAGAGGTTCAATCCATTATCATCAAAACAGAAAGCATGGCAGTGTCCAGGCAGGCATGGTGCTGGAGTAGCTGAGAGTTCTACATCTTTATCTGAAGGTCACCAGGAGAAGACTGGCTCCCATATGGTTTAGAAGGGTCTTATTTTAAAAAAATGGATATTTTATTTATTTAAATTTCAAGTGGTATCCCCTTTCCTGGTTTTCCCTCTGCAAACGCCTTACTCCCCCTTACTCTGCTTCTATGAGGGTGCTCCTTACCTACACACCCACTCACACCTCACTGCCCTAGCATTCCTCTACACTGGGGCATCAAGCCTTCATAGGGTCTCCGTTCTCACTGATGCCAGGTAAGGCCCCTTCAGCTCCATCAATCCTTCCCCTAACTCCTCCATTGGGGTACCTGTGTTCAGTCTGAAGAATGGCTGTGAGCATCTGCATCTGTATTGGTCAGGATCTGACAGAGCCTCTCAGGAGACAGCTGTATCAGGCTCCTGTCAGCAAGCACTTCTTGGCATCCGCAATAGTGTCTGGGTTTGGTGTCTGCATGTGGGATGGATCCCCAGGTGGGGCAGTCTCCAGATTGCCTTTCTTTCAGTCTCTGCTCCAATCTTTGCCCCTGTATTTCCTTTAAACAGGAACACTTCTGGGTTAAAAGTTTGGAGATGGGTGGGTGGCCCAATCCCTTAAACAGGGGTCCATGTCTAACCACTGGATATGGTCTCAACAGATTCTCCCTTCCTTTTGTGGGATATTTAAGCTAACATCATCCCCATGGTGTCCTGGGAGGTTCTTGCTTTCCTGGCATCTGGGACTTTCTGGTGCTACCCCCCAGTTCTCAACTCCTCTTTGATACACATCTCTATTCAATTTCCTGACCCTCCTCACATCTCCACTATCTCCTCCCATACCTGATTCTGCCCCTCTTTATCTCCTACCCATCTTTTCTTCTTCCAAAGTCCCCCACACCCTCTACTTCCCTGTATTATTTTGTTTCCCCCTTCTAAGTAGCACTTAAGCATCCACTCTTTGGTCTTCCTTCCTCTTGAGTTTCATGTGGTCTGTGAGTTCTATCATGGGAATTCCATGCTCTTTGCCTAATATCCACTTATTAGTAAGTACAAACCATGTGTGTTCTTTTGTGACTGAGTTACCACACTCAGGATATTTTCTAGAATCATCCATTTGCCTGTGACTTTCATGAAGAACTCTGAGGTAGTAGTGTCTGTCTTTGTCACTAAAGTGCATTTCTTGTATACAGCAAAATGCTGGGTCCTGTTTATGTTCTGTTATTTTTGTTGGTAGAGGTGGGATTATGTTTGTGTGGCTAACTTCTTTTGGATTTGTTGAAATAAGATTACTTTCTTGATTTTTCTAGAGTGTAGTTTCCCTCCTTGTATTGAAGTTTTCCATCTATTATCCTTTGCAGGGCTGGGTTAGTGAAAAGATAATGTGTAAATTTGTATTTGTCATGGGATACCTTGGTTTCTCCATGTATGGTAATTAAGAGTTTTGCTGGGAATAGTAGCCCGGGCTGGCATTTATGTTCTCTTAGGGTCTGTATGACATCTGCCTGGAATCTTCTAGCTTTAATAATCTCTGGGGAGAAGTCAGGTGTAATTCTGATAGGCCTGCCTTTATATGTTACTTGGCCCTTTTCCCTTACTGCTTTTAATATTCTCTCTCTGTTTTGTGCATTTAGTGTTTTGACTATTATGTGACAGGAGGAGTTTCTTTTCTGGTCCAAACTATTTGGAGTTCTGTAGGCTTCTTGTATGTTTTTAGGCATCACTTTCTTTAGGTTAGAGAAGTTTTCTTCTATAATTTTGTTGAAGATATTTACTGACCCTTTAAGTTGAGAATCCTCACTCACTTCTATACTTATTATCTGTAGGTTTGGACTTCTCATTGAGTCCAGGATTTCCTGAATGATTTGGGTTAGGAGCTTTTACATTTTGCATTTTCTTTGACTGTTGTATCAATGCTTTCTATGGTATCTTCTGCACTTGAGATTCTCTCTGCTATCTCTTGTACTCTGTTGGTGATGTATAACTCCTGATCCCTTTCCTAGGTTTTCTATCTCCAGAGTTTTCTCCCTTTGTAATTTCTTTTTTGATTCTATTTCCATTTTTAGATCCTGGATGGTTTTGTTCAATTTCTTCACCTGTTTGGTTGTGTTTTCCTGTAATTCTTTGAGGGATTTTTGTGTATCCTCTTTAAGGGCTTCTACCTATTCACCTGTGTTCTCCTGTATTTCTTTTCCTTTTTTTTTCCATTTTTTTATTAGGTATTTAGCTCATATACATTTCCAATGCTATACCAAAAGTCCCCCATACCCACCGACCCCCACTCCCCTACCTACCCACTCCCCCTTTTTGGCCCTGGCATTCCCCTGTACTGGGGCATATAAAGTTTGCAAGTCCAATGGGCCTCTCTTTCCAGTGATGGCCGACTAGGCCATCTTTTGATGCATATGCAGCTAGAGTCAAGAGCTCCGGGGTACTGGTTAGTTCATAATGTTGTTCCACCTATAGGGTTGCAGATCCCTTTAGCTCCTTGGGTTCTTTCTCTAGCTCCTCCATTGGGAGCCCTGTGATCCATACATTAGCTGACTGTGAGCATCCACTTCTGTGTTTGCTAGGCCCCGGCATAGTTTCACAAGAGACAGCTACATCTGGGTCCTTTCAATAAAATCTTGCTAGTGTATGCAATGGTGTCAGTGTTTGGATGCTGATTATGGGGTGGATCCCTGGATATGGCAGTCTCTACATGGTCCATCCTTTCATCTCAGCTCCAAACTTTGTCTCTGTAACTCCTTCCATGGGTGTTTTGTTCCCAATTCTAAGGAGGGGCATAGTGTCCACACTTCAGTCTTCATTCTTCTTGAGTTTCATGTGTTTAGGAAATTGTATCTTATATCTTGGGTATCCTAGGTTTGGAGCTAATATCCACTTATCAGTGAGTACATATTGTAAGAGTTCCTTTGTGAATGTGTTACCTCACTCAGGATGATGCCCTCCAGGTCCATCCATTTGGCTAGGAATTTCATAAATTCATTCTTTTTAATAGCTGAGTAGTACTCCACTGTGTAGATGTACCACATTTTCTGTATCCATTCCTCTGTTGAGGGGCATCTGGGTTCTTTCCAGCTTCTGGCTATTATAAATAAGGCTGCTATGAACATAGTGGAGCATGTGTCCTTCTTACCAGTTGGGGCATCTTCTGGATATATGCCCAGGAGAGGTATTGCTGGATCCTCCGGTAGTACTATGTCTAATTTTCTGAGGAACTGCCAGACTGATTTCCAGAGTGGTTGTACAAGCCTACAATCCCACCAACAATGGAGGAGTGTTCCTCTTTCTCCACATCCACGCCAGCATCTGCTGTCACCTGAATTTTTGATCTTAGCCATTCTGACTGGTGTGAAGTGGAATCTCAGGGTTGTTTTGAGTTGCATTTTCCTGATGATTAAGGATGTTGAACATTTTTTCAGGTGCTTCTCTGCCATTCGGCATTCCTCAGGTGAGAATTCTTTGTTCAGTTCTGGGCCCCATTTTTTAATGGGGTTATTTGATTTTCTGAAGTCCACCTTCTTGAGTTCTTTATATATGTTGGATATTAGTCCCCTATCTGATTTAGGATAGGTAAAGATCCTTTCCCAATCTGTTGGTGGTCTTTTTGTCTTATTGACGGTGTCTTTTGCCTTGCAGAAACTTTGGAGTTTCATTAGGTCCCATTTGTCAATTCTCGATCTTACAGCACAAGCCATTGCTGTTCTGTTCAGGAATTTTTCCCCTGTGCCCATATCTTCAAGGCTTTTCCCCACTTTCTCCTCTATAAGTTTCAGTGTCTCTGGTTTTATGTGAAGTTCTTTGATCCACTTAGATTTGACCTTAGTACAAGGAGATAAGTATGGATCGATTCGCATTCTTCTACATGATAACAACCAGTTGTGCCAGCACCAATTGTTGAAAATGCTGTCTTTCTTCCACTGGATGGTTTTAGCTCCCTTGTCGAAGATCAAGTGACCATAGGTGTGTGGATTCATTTTTGGGTCTTCAATTCTATTCCATTGGTCTACTTGTCTGTCTCTATACCAGTACCATGCAGTTTTTATCACAATTGCTCTGTAGTAAAGCTTTAGATCAGGCATGGTGATTCCACGAGAGGTTCTTTTATCCTTGAGAAGAGTTTTTGCTATCCTAGGTTTTTTGTTATTCCAGATGAATTTGCAAATTGCTCCTTCTAATTCGTTGAAGAATTGAGTTGGAATTTTGATGGGGATTGCATTGAATCTGTAGATTGCTTTTGGCAAGATAGCCATTTTTACAATGTTGATTCTGCCAATCCATGAGCATGGGAGATCTTTCCATCTTCTGAGATCTTCTTTAATTTCTTTCTTCAGAGACTTGAAGTTTTTATCATACAGATCTTTCACTTCCTTAGTTAGAGTCACGCCAAGATATTTTATATTATTTGTGACTATTGAGAAGGGTGTTGTTTCTCTAATTTCTTTCTCAGCCTGTTTATTCTTTGTATAGAGAAAGGCCATTGACTTGTTTGAGTTTATTTTATATCCAGCTACTTCACCGAAGCTGTTTATCAGGTTTAGGAGTTCTCTGGTAGAATTTTTAGGGTCACTTATATATACTATCATATCATCTGCAAAAAGTGATATTTTGACTTCCTCTTTTCCAATTTGTATCCCCTTGATCTCCTTTTGTTGTCAAATTGCTCTGGATAATAATTCAAGTACTATGTTGAAAAGGTAGGGAGAAAGTGGGCAGCCTTGTCTATTCCCTGATTTTAACGGGATTGCTTTCAGCTTCTCTCCATTTACTTTGATGTTGGCTACTGGTTTGCTGTAGATTGCTTTTATCATGTTTAGGTGTGGGCCTTGAATTCCTGATCTTTCCAGAACTTTTATCATGAATGGGTGTTGGATCTTGTCAAATGCTTTTTCTGCATCTAACTAGATGATCATGTGGTTTTTGTCTTTGAGTTTGTTTATATAATGGATTACATTGATGGATTTTCGTATATTAAACCATCCCTGCATCACTGGAATACAACCTACTTGGTCAGGATGGATGATTGCTTTAATGTGTTCTTGGATTCGGTTAGCGAGAATTTTATTGAGGATTTTTGCATCGATATTCATAAGAGAAATTGGTCTGAAGTTCTCTATCTTTGTTGGGTCTTTCTGTGGTTTAGGTATCAGAGTAATAGTGGCTTCATAAAATGAGTTGGGTAGAGTACCTTCTACTTCTATTTTGTGAAATAGTTTGTGCAGAACTGGAATTAGATCTTCTTTGAAGGTCTGATAGAACTCTGCACTAAACCCGTCTGGTCCTGGGCATTTTTTTTTTTGGCTGGGAGACTATTAATAACTGCTTCTATTTCTTTAGGTGATATGGGACTGTTTAGATGGTCAACTTGATCCTGATTCAACTTTGGTACCTGGTATCTGTCCAGAAATTTGTCCATTTCATCCTGGTTTTCCAGTTGTGTTGAGTATAGCCTTTTGTAGAAGGATCTGATGGTGTTTTGGATTTCTTCAGGATCTGTTGTTATGTCTCCCTTTTCATTTCTGATTTTGTTAATTAGTATTTTGTCCCTGTGCCCTCTAGTGAGTCTAGCTAAGGGTTTATCTATCTTGTTGATTTTCTCAAAGAACCAACTCCTCATTTGGTTAATTCTTTGAATAGTTCTTCTTGTTTCCACTTGGTTGATTTCACCCCTGAGTTTGATTATTTCCTGCCGTCTACTCCTCTTGGGTGAATTTGCTTCCTTTTTTTCTAGAGCTTTTAGATGTGTTGTCAAGCTGCTAGTATGTGCTCTCTCCCGTTTCTTCTTGGAGGCACTCAGAAGTATGAGTTTCCCTCTTAGAAATGCTTTCATTGTGTCCCATAGGTTTGGGTAAGTTGTGGCTTCATTTTCATTAAACTCTTAAAAAGTCTTTAATTTCTTTCTTTATTCCTTCCTTGACCAAGGTATCATTGAGAAGAGTGTTGTTCAGTTTCCACGTGAATGTTCGCTTTCCATTATTTATGTTGTTATTGAAGTTCAGTCTTAGGCCATGGTGGTCTGATAGAATACATGAGACAATTTCAATATTTTTGTATCTGTTGAGGCCTGTTTTGTGACCAATTATATGGTCAATTTTGGAGAAGGTCCCGTGAGGTGCTGAGAAGAAGGTATATACTTTTGTTTTAGGATAAAATGTTCTGTAGATATCTGTCAGGTCCATTTGTTTCATAACTTCTGTTAGTTTCACTGTGTCCCTGTTTAGTTTCTGTTTCCACGATCTGTCCATTGATGAAAGTGGTGTGTTGAAGTCTCCCACTATTATTGTGTGAGGTGCAATGTGTGCTTTGAGCTTTACTAAAGTGTCTTTAATGAATGTGGCTGCCCTTGCATTTGGAGCGTAGATATTCAGAATTGAGAGTTCCTCTTGGAGGATTTTACCTTTGATGAGTATGAAGTGTCCCTCCTTGTCTTTTTTGATAACTTTGGGTTGGAAGTCGATTTTATCTGACATTAGAATGGCTACTCCAGCTTGTTTCTTCAGACCATTTGCTTGGAAAATTGTTTTCCAGCCTTTCACTCTGAGGTAGTGTCTGTCTTTTTCCCTGAGATGGGTTTCCTGTAAGCAGCAGAATGTTGGGTCCTGTTTGTGTAGCCAGTCTGTTAGTCTATGTCTTTTTATTGGGGAATTGAGTCCATTGATATTAAGAGATATTAAGGAAAAGTAATTGTTGCTTCCTTTTATTTTTGTTGTTAGAGTTGGCATTCTGTTCATGTGGCTGTCTTCTTTTTGGTTTGTTGAGGGATTACTTTCTTGCTTGTTCTAGGGCGTGATTTCCGTCCTTGTATTGCTTCTTTTCTGTTATTATCCTTTGAAGGGCTGGATTTGTTGAAAGATATTGTGTGAATTTGGTTTTGTCGTGGAATACTTTGGTTTTTCCATCTATGGTAATTGAGAGTTTGGCCGGGTATAGTAGCCTGGGCTGGCATTTGTGTTCTCTTAGTGTCTGTATAACATCTGTCCAGGCTCTTCTGGCTTTCATAGTCTCTGGTGAAAAGTCTGGTGTAATTCTGATAGGCCTTCCTTTATATGTTACTTGACCTTTCTCCCTTACTGCTTTTAATATTCTATCTTTATTTAGTGCATTTGTTGTTCTGATTATTATGTGTTGGGAGGAATTTCTTTTCTGGTCCAGTCTATTTGGAGTTCTGTAGGCTTCTTGTATGATCATGGGCATCTCTTTCTTTATGTTTGGGAAGTTTTCTTCTATTATTTTGTTGAAGATATTAGCTGGCCCTTTAAGTTGAAAATCTTCATTCTCATCAATTCCTATTATCCGTAGGTTTGGTCTTCTCATTGTGTTCTGGATTCCCTGGATGTTTTGAGTTAGGATCCTTTTGCATTTTGTATTTTCTTTCACTGTTGTGTCGATGTTCTCTATGGAATCTTCTGCACCTGAAATTCTCTCTTCCATTTCTTGTATTCTCTTGCTGATGCTCGCATCTATGGTTCCAGATCTCTTTCCTAGGGTTTCTATCTCCAGCGTTGCCTCGCTTTGGGTTTTCTTTATTGTGTCTACTTCCCTTTTTAGTTCTAGTATGGTTTTGTTCATTTCCATCACCTGTTTGGATGTGCTTTCCTGTTTTTCTTTAAGGACTTCTACCTGTTTGGCTGTGTTTTCCTGCTTTTCTTTAAGAGCCTGTAACTCTTTAGCAGTGCTCTCCTGTAATTCTTTAATTGACTTATGAAAGTCCTTCTTGATGTCCTCTATCATCATAATGAGAAATGTTTTAAAATCTGGGTCTAGATTTTCGGTTGTGTTGGGGTGCCCAGGACTAGGTGGGGTGGGAGTGCTGTGTTCTGATGATGGTGAGTGGTCTTGATTTCTGTTAGTAGGATTCTTACGTTTGCCTTTTGCCATCTGGTAATCTCTGAAGCTAGCTGTTATAGTTGTCTCTGTTAAGAGCTCGTTCTTCAGGTGACTCTGTTAGCCTCTATAAGCAGACCTGGGAGGGTAGCACTCTCCTTAGTTTCAGTGGGCAGAGTATTCTCTGCAGGCAAGCTCTCTTCTTTCAGGGAAGGTACCCAGGTATCTGGTGTTCGAACCGGACTCCTGGCAGAAGTTGTGTTCCACTCACCAGAGGTCTTAGGATCCTGTGGGGAATCCTGTGTGGGCCCTTGTGGGTGTCGGGCGACTCTGCTGGCAAGGTAGCCCGGGGCTCGAGTCTCTCCTGTATTTCTTTAAGGGAGTTATTTATGTCCTTCTTAAAGTCCTCTATCATCATCATGAGATATGATTTTAAATCAGAGTCTTGCTTTTCCAGTTTGTTGGGGGTATCCAGGGCTTGCTGTGGAGGGAGAACAAAGTTCTGATGATGCCAAGTGTCCTTGGTTTCTGTTGCTTATGTTCTTGCCCTTGCCTCTCGACATGTGGTTATCTTTGGTGTTAGCTGAACTTGTTGATTCTGACTGTGACTTGTCCCTCCTGTTAGCCTGTTTGTCAACACTCCTGGGGGACTACTCCTCTCTGGGAGGAATTTGGGTATGGAGAGTTTGGCACAGAGTCAGCTCCGGGATCATGTCCCTGGCTATTCCTTGGTTCCTGTGGCCTGATGGCTCTGAGTGGGTCCCTCTTGAGCCAGGAATTTGAGCAGAAGTGGTGGTCTCACCTGCGTTCTCAGATGTGTTAGCACACTTGGGAGACCAGCTGGTGGGATTTGGTTATGGAGAACTGTGACACAGGGTCAGCTCCAGGAGCAGATCTAGAAGGATCTTAATTGCCCACTCCCACAGTGACACACTTCCTCCAACAAGGCCACACCTCCTCCTAATAGTGTCACTCCTTGTGTGAAGCATGTTCAAGCCACCACAATGCTAGACTAGAGGTATAGAGATATTTTACCAAAATGAGAGAAGAAAATAAGTGAAAAGGGAAACATGTGAAAAGTTCACTTGTTACTAGGTAAATGCAAGTTGAAAACACAGAGAATTGTACACCAATTACGATTTGACATACTTACCATATCAAGGGCTGGTGAAGATGTGGGACAACTGGATGCTCACACATTAAGGGAATAGATAATGGAACCAGTGCTTGGAAAAAAGAATGAAAACAGTCTCCAGAATCATTAAGTAAATTTGCCAAGTACAACATGATATAGCCACTGAACTCCAAGAGGCTTACTCAAAAGAAATGAAAGATTCTAATAATCAAGATATTAGCAGACAGTGTTTACTGGTGTAACTGGCCTTTTATTGACTTGAATCTGTAGCAATGTGTCTGTAAAAGGTGGACTGTACTCCCTTTCTACTTATTTGCAGTGAAATTCCTGTTTTATTGGAAACTGGCCTGTTTTTAAGTTCAGTCTGATTATGTGGTACCTAAAATGAATGATCATACTCGAACTGGATCTGGCTTGTTGAACCCAGGTCCCAAACAACAAACAAAACTGTGTTCCTAAAGCATATGGTCATGTGTGGTGGCTCATTCCTATAACTCCGACACTTGAGAGGCTAAAGCAGAAGGATTGCTATGAGTTTGAACCCATCCATAACACAGATTGAGACCTTGTATTAGAAAATATAAAAAAGTGGCTGGGTGGTGGTAGCACACACCTTTAATCCCAGCACTTGGGAGGCAGAGGCAGGCAGATTTCTGAGTTCGAGACCAGTCTGGTCTACAAAGTGAGTTCCAGGACAGCCAGGGCTATACAGAGAAACCCTGTCTTGAAAAATAAAAACCATATATATATATATATATATATATATATATATATATATATATATATCACATCCTACAGAGACATGATACAAGAAAAATGGAACAGAATTCAAACATCCATTATGAGAACTTAAATTGTACTGTAGTTGTAGTGTTACTTAGCAATTAAAAGAATAAAACTGCATCATAAATCACAATAGGGATGAATCCTAAAGTAATTTGTCTGAATAAAAGAATTCAATTATAAGTTGTATGGACCATGCACATAAACTTCACAAAAATGCAAACTTGCTTATACAATTGCTTAGGCATAGGAACGGAAGTATTGGGCAGGAGTGATTATGAACAGGAAGGGAGAAACTTTTGATAGTAATGGATATTCATTATTTTGATGGTGGTGATGACTTCTGAATGATGTATGTCAGAATTTTTCAAACTCTGTACTTTGAGTATAATTTTTACAGCCAGTTAGACTTCAGTAAAACTGTTATTTTTAGGTCATTGTGAGAAAGTCCTTTCTACTTTCAGAGTATCTATGCATGTTAATATTGGTTGGATAGCAAAGGTGCTGTCAGCATCCTTGCATGACTGTAGCTTCCTCCTTGAACTCTAGTTCAGTTTCTGCAGGATTCAAAGTAACCTGTCTTTTTTACTTCTGCCTTCATATTTTAAGTCCCTTCTTTTTCTCTTCTTCACTCTATCTGTACTTTCCCTGTCCCTACTGGCTTCTTCCAGGAGACAGCTGACTCTCTTAGCCTCTTGTGAATAGTAGACTATGTTTACAGGTGGGAACTTTCTACTCTGGACACATGTGCGATGATGATGGCTGGGGAGAAATTCCTCTCTTGTACCTATTTAGTGATACTAACTTGTTACCACCTGGGATATACCATGATTAAACGACATGTAGAATTTTGAAAAAATCATCTCAAAAGCATTAAAAGTTCCACAAATCTTTTCTTATTAAAATATAAAGGAGCCTGGCAGTGGTGGCACATGCTTTTAATCCCAGCACTTGGGAGGCAGAGGCAGGCGGATTTCTGAGTTCGAGGCCAGCCTGGTCTACAGAGTGAGTTCCAGGACAGCCAGGGCTATACAGAGAAACCCTGTCTCAAACAAACAAAGAAACAAACAAACAAACAAACAAACAAAACAACAACAACAGCAACAGCAACAAAAACACCAAGAAAATATAAAGGATTTGTGATGGAGCAATAGTAGTTAAGCACTGTAGAAAATATTTCATCTCAACCGGGGCTTTGACCACTCAGTTACAGGATAAAAGACACACACGATACTTATATTTATAATAAGCCTTTATTAGCACTAAGGCTGGCCAGCTATCTACCCCCTATGCTATTAAAATCTATCTCCTACTGATAATCTTAAGTTACTATTTACTATGTTTCATTTGGGCTGCTCTTATCTCCAATTGCCCACCCCTCATGGCCATGCTTTCTTGACTCCTAACTCATGGCATCTTTCTCCTCTCTCTACCTTTTTCTCTCTCTCCTCACGCTCTCCTCTGATCCCAAGCCCAGGAACACCAAGCCCTACCTATCTCAATTCTGCCCAGGCATAGGCTGTAGGTATCATTATTTACCAATCAGAAATAACTTGGGAGCATGGTCACATAGCATCACTTGGGTCTTGACTCATCTCTGAAGCAAACAGGTCTTGGGGGCCTGAACTTAGTATTACAATGCGTAGTAACAGACCAAACCTCAACAGTTAAGAGAACTGGCTACTCTTCCAGAGGATAAGATTTCCATTCTCAGCTCCCACATGGTAAGTTGCAGCCATTTGTTAGCTCTAGTCCCAGGGAATCTGACATCCTCTTCTGATATTCGTGGGTATTACAAGCACAAGGCATGCATGCAAGCAAACCTCTATACATATAAAATAATTTTAAAAATGAAGGATTTTGTAGTTTCAAGTTTTTCCTTCATCGTGGTTGTCCCTGAAGGCTTCATCAATATTTAATAATAGAGCTTTGATTTTGGTATGTCACAGGGAAGAGCAAAGGGTACTCTGATTGGAAACTGTCTCAAAAAAAAAATCTTCAAAACTTCAGTAGTCACTTGCTCAATTCTTGTTCTGTTCATGAAAACGAGTTGAGATAAACTCCATACTTGTAAAGAAAACATAGATTTGAAATTTTATACAAACCACTTAACTAGAGAAAAGTTTATATTGGCATTGTTGTTGTTGTTGCAGCAAAAACAATAAATATGGTCTAAGCTGCCAACCCCCCCTCAGGCACTCTCTACTTGGAAACCAGAAGACAGGGAATCAGGGCCTCTGACTATTCTCCTGCAAACCCAGCATGCCCCACTCCCACCTGAGAATCGGATCAGTGTCTTCTCAGCCACCATCTGAGAAACTTTCTCCTAGAGTAGATGAAAATGGAGACCCACAGCTGGACAACGTGCAGAGACTGAGAGACCTTGGAACACTCAGCCCAAACCGAGATGTCTCCATCAAATTTTCCTCTCAGAGATCAGAGAACCCTGCAGAAGAGGAAGTGGAAAGATTGTAGAGGATAGAGAACACCGGAGAAAGAAGGTCTTCCCAACACAGCAAGGCTGACACACACGCAAACACAGAGAGACTGTGGGAAATATGCACAGAGCCTGCATGGGTCTGACCCAGAGGGGGGCCCAGCACTGAGAGAAGAAGTGGGTACAAGGCCCCGGCCCCATCCCCAACCCAGAAGCTATCTCCGTGAAAACCACTCACAAAGCAAAGACTCCAATGGAGTCTCACTGGGTATACAAACCACACATAAGCACATCAGTAGATGGTCAACACAAAGTGAACTCAATGGTGTTTTTAGAGTTTCCTCATTTTTATTTTTATATTCCCTTACATGTCTTTTGCATATATATTATGATTTCAAGTGCTGTGTTTTTATGGAGTTATTGTATGTGTGAACCTGTGAGTCTCTGAGTTTATATTTAATTCTTGTGCTTTGGTTTGTTGGATTTTTTGGTCTTCTGCTAGTTTGTTTGTTTTTATTTTATCTTATTTTATTATTATTTTAGATGCCTGTTTCTATTCTAATGAGATAGAGAGAAAGAAAAGGTGTAGATTTGAGTGGGTGGAGCATTGGGGAGAAGAAAGCATACTTAGAATATATTGTATGAAAATAAACTACTTTTAATTTTAAAAAAGAGTAAAATTTAAAAACATGTATGGTACATACTGTGTTTCCTGGTTCTTTGGCTAATATTTAAGTTAATATCTCTTTTAATTTATATGATTTAAATAATTAATGTTTCATTTACTATTTTTATTAATTAATTTATTTTTTACACTCCATATTTTATTCCCTCCCCTATCTACCCTCTGGCTGTTCCACGTACCATACCTCTTCTCCACCACACCCCCACCTGACCTCTAAACTCCCTGGGGCCTCCAGTCTCTTGTGTCATTTACTATTTTTTAAAAAGATTTTATTTATTTATTTATTTATTTATTTTATATATATGATAAGTACACTGTAGCTGTCTTCAGACATACCTGAAGAGGGCATAAGATCCCATTACAGATGTCTGTGAGCCGCCATGTGGTTGCTGGGAATAGAACTCCGGACCTCTGGAAGAGCAGTCAGTGCCCTTAACCTCTGAGTCATCTCTCCAGGGGCACTATTTTATTTTTTAGCTAACCCATAATCCTATGATCTAATTAGTCACGAAGATCTCATGGATGGATGTTTCTTTTGCCTTCTGTCAGGTAGGAATTGGGTGCTGCAGCCACAAAGATCTACATGGAGAGGAGCAGACAAATGAGACGCAGCGTTGCCATATGGTGTGATTACAGACACAGAGGGTACGAAACGCAAACACATGTGGTTATGTGAGTCAGAAAAGAAGCCATGGGTTTGGCCATGGTCCACCCACTCCACAACAAGTGTGTCCGCTGGGTGAGCAAAGGAGTACAGAGGAACACAGATCAAGGGTCCCGGTGGGGACTTGGTGAGACAGTACCGGCCTGCTGGGACAATCAACTTTGAAGCCACGGCAGTCCAGAGTATGGAAGAACTCTGGATTTGAGGATAGCAGGGATTGGCAGCCTTCATTTTGCCCTCTGTCTTTACACTGTCCTCTTCTGCCAGGAGACTAAAGGCTGAGTTGGCAGAAGTTTCTCAGCGAGGTGGGTTACCCTGACCCTGAGATGTCCAGTATGACCTGAGAGATTAGAGTGTGCCTGGCTAGAAGCCTCGAGCTTGGCGCTCACATCACCATCGAGTAATGAGCTTGTCCTCAGAGCTGTCCTCCCTGGAGCTGTTAGTATACACGCTACCTCGGTTCTTTTGCTAAAGGGCAGATAGGAACTAGAATTGTCTAAAGTACCCTGATCAGTAGTCTCACTGCTATCCTATTGAAAAAGCAACAAACATTTCTAGTAAGTTCTCATCACTTATAATTTTATCCTCTCCTCTCTTCTGGAGGAAAGAGGGTGGATGAAAATTCACACGGGAGAACAATGCGTTCATTTCCTGGATTCTGAAGAATGCTTCATGCCTCATAATTAGATTAATGGAGTGGGAGCTCTTCTACTTCAGACCTCTGCCTGGAGGACCTTTGCCTTCCTACCGATTGTTTTGTTCATTCCTTCTCTCCACCTGAGTCATTGCATGACTAAGTGACTGAGATGTGTGGATACCTGCTGAAAAAAACAAAACAAAACAAAACTGAATTCCAATTCCTCAAGCAAAAGCATAAGGCTATGGCCATTCCTTTTTCTGGGTCTCTCATCCGCTAGAATTTCTTGGGTTGATTCTGTAGTTAGAGTCTCAGAAAGATTGTGGTCATGGCTACGTGTCACCTTTCCTGCGTTCTCTGTCCCAGGTGTGAATTGAGGCAGCCCACTCTGCTTTGCTTGTCTCCATGTTCAAAATCTCATCCTGTGCTGTTGTAAATACACCTAGCACTGCTTTAAGCCTGTGGAGGGTAGAAAAACCCAAATAATCACGAGGCAGTGGGAACTAGGGGTGGTTAGTTTCTTCCATGACAATTTCTTACGTCAAAATGTCTGCTTTAGCTAATTTGGTTAGTAATAATATTAAGAAATCATAAAAGAGAAGTGGGCATTTATTCTTTCTTTTCTTTTTGATTTTTCAAAACAGGGTTTATCTGTATAGCTGTGGCTGTCCTGGATCTGACTGTATAGACCAGGCTGGTGTCAAACTTAGAGATCCTTCTGCCTCTGCCTCCCAATTCCCAATGAGAAACGTACATTTAAAATCAAAGTTAAGCAGAAAATGAAGGTTAAGTGTTGAACATACTCTCTCTGATCCCCCTCCTTGTCCAACCTGAATAGGGATAGCAAGATTATACAAATGACACCTGAACACACTGAGGGACCTCAAATATTTGATGTTGATGGCATAGTTAATGTGAAAACTACACAATGAAACTTAATGCCAATTTTATCAATGAAAAGTCAATAGCCTATTTTTATATGGCTTGTTTGTTAAGTGTGTGTGTGTGTGTGTGTGTGTGTGTGTGTGTGTGTGTGTGTGGTGTAGGATGTATGTATATTGGTGATCTCACCCATATTTACATTTTTGGAAGTCAGATAATGACAGTAAGCATCTACCTCTATTGCAACAGTTTTCAATCTTTGGTTCATAGCCATTGGCAAACACATATCTCCAAAGGCCTTAGGAACCGAGACACTGATCAGTAGCAAAATTATTTATGAAGTAGCAACAAAACAAATTTTGTGGTTGGGAAGATCACCACAACATGAGGAACTGTATGAAAGGGTCACAGCATTGGGAAGGAAGGTTGATCTACTGCTTTCTGACTTCATTTTTAAGACAGAGTCTCTTATTGAACCTGAAGCTTTCCATTTAAACTTCACTGACTGACCATGAAACCTCACCAGAAACATATGTCTATATCTGTTTTCTGTAGGTAACCATGGAATGACACAAGTCTCAGATCACCATGGGTGCTAGAGGTCCAAACTCAGATCCTTGCCCTTGAACATTAAATACTTTACTCACTGAGCCTGCTCCACACCTTGTTTTATGGCTTTTGCTAATGTTGCTGTAAAAGAAAAGTTACTTGCATTAGCAGTGTTCTTTATACAGCTTAAGTATCCCACAGTCAGGCTACTTGTTCAGTGACCTTTTAAATGTTCAGTTCCTCACTTTTCATCCTTCTTTGTGTATTGTGTTCTTCAGTGGCATCCCATGCCTTAGTGGATGAATGCTAAGATGTCCTTCTTCGGGTTCTGGTCTTCTGCTCCAGGTTAGCAAATGTTTTCTGGAAAGGGAATAGTAGCAAACATTTTAAGCTTTATAGGAAACACATGGTCTTTGACATAGGTCTTCAGTTTTGGCGCTGAAATGGAAAAGAAGAATTAAGCAATATATAACCACACGAGAATGGCTGTGTGCCCATAAAACTGTAGAAACAAGCTATAGTCTAGTTGTGACTCGTGGACTGTAGCTTGCTTACCTTGGATATAGATGGTGACACCTAAGTACACCTTGCTCTCTTATATCTGGTGATGAGGACAGTGTTTGACATGAGGTTGACCAGAAGATATAAGGTCCCTTTGTCCCTTGTCTCTGGGATCCCAACCTGTGGTGTAGGGAAAGGTATGGTTTTGTCATCAGGGCACCAGACTAACAAGTTTCTCCTTATATCCTTTTTATTACGTGCAGAAGTTCTTCTATAGCCCCGAGCATGGTATGAATGCCAATTGTTAGCTTTTCCTTCCTGGTGTCAGGGCAAAGAGAGGGAACGGTCTTCCCAAAGGAAGTGACCTTTGACCCAGGCTGCCTCTTACTGAACCTTCCCGCAGAACTTGGAGAAAGGCAAAGCTTGCCCAGTGCTGACTTCTCTCCTTTTGGAGGGAAGGGGATGGTGTTTTGTTTTGTTTTGTTTTCTAATTTTGTTTCTAACTTTGACGATTTCGATAGCGAGTTTTCTCCATCTGAATGGATAAGGTTAAGGTATATGCAAAATGTTAGTTTGGGAAAAATGCGGCACAGCTGAATAACCTAAAGGCCTCATCCGAAGGTATAGACGACAAGTAGGAAAATACCTGGTACTTCTGAAATGATACGGAAAGAGAAAATTTGGTCCACTTGGGAATAGCTCGAAGTGTACTGGGTCCATTCTCTAGGAAGC